>NC_086444.1:109630773-110293273 GCF_028390025.1 Pseudophryne corroboree | reverse complement strand
CAGGATAAACAGCGAGTCAGATTTTCTGACTCCAGCCGTCCTGGAAACATATATTTTCAGGGCCCTGACTATGTCCAGCAACTTGGAGTCCTCCAAGTCCCTAGTAGCCGCAGGTACCACAATAGGCTGGTTCATGTGAAACGCTGAAAACAGCTTAGGGAGAAATTGAGGATGAGTCCTCAATTCCGCCCTGCCTGGAAGATCAGATAAGGTCCTTTACAGGATAAAGCCCCCAATTCTGACACGCGCCTGGCCGAGGCCAGGGCCAACAACATGACCACTTTCCATGTGAGATATTTTAACTCCACAGATTCAAGTGGTTCAAAACAATGTGACTTTAGGAACCCCAAAACTACATTGAGATCCCAAGGTGCCACTGGAGACACAAAAGGAGGCTGTATATGCAGTACCCCTTTTACAAAACGTCTGAACTTCAGGAACTGACGTTAGTTCTTTCTGGAAGAAAATTGACAGGGCCGAAATTTGAACCTTAATGGACCCCAATTTTAGGCACATAGACACTCCTGTTTACAGGAAATGCAGGAATCGACCTAGTTGAAAATTCCTCCATCGGTGCCTTACTGGCCTCGCACCCCGCAACATATTTTCGCCAAATGCGGTGATAATGCTTTGCGGTTACATCCTTCCTGGCTTGATCAGGGTAGGGATGACTTCATCCGGAATGCCTTTTTCCTTCAGGATCCGGCGTTCAACCGCCCTGCCGTTAAACGCAGCCGCGGTAAGTATTGGAATAGACAGGGTCCTTGCTGGAGCAGGTCCCTTCTTAGAGGTAGAGGCCACGGGTCCTCCGTGAGCATCTCTTGAAGTTCCGGGTACCAAGTCCTTCTTGGCCAATCCGGAGCCACGAGTATAGTTCTTACTCCCCTCCGTCTTATAATTCTCAGTACTTTTGGTATGAGAGGAAGAGGAGGGAACACATACACTGACTGGTACACCCACGGTGTTACCAGAGCGTCCACAGCTATTGCCTGAGGTTCCCTTGACCTGGCGCAATACCTGTCCAATTTTTTGTTTAGGCGGGACGCCATCATGTCCACCTTTGGTTTTTCCCAATGGTTTACAATCATGTGGAAGACTTCTGGGTGAAGTCCCCACTCTCCCGGGTGGAGGCCGTGCCTGCTGAGGAAGTCTGCTTCCCAGTTGTCCACTCCCGGAATGAATACTGCTGACAGTGCTATCCCATGATTTTCCGCCCAGCGAAGAATCCTTGCAGCTTCTGCCATTGACTGCTTCTTGTGCCACCCTGTCTGTTTACATGGGTGACTGCCGTGATGTTGTCCGACTGGATCAACACCGGCTGACCTTGAAGCAGAGGTCTTGCTAAGCTGAGAGCATTGTAAATGGCCCTTAGCTCCAGGATATTTATGTGAAATGATGTCTCCAGGCTTGACCATAAGCCCTGGAAATTTCTTCCCTGTGTGACTGCTCCCCAGCCTCGCAGGCTGGCATCTGTGGTCACCAGGACCCAGTCCTGAATGCCGACTCTGCGGCCCTCTAGAAGATGAGCACTCTGCAACCACCACAGGAGGGACACCCTTGTCCTTGGTGACCGGGTTATCCGCTGATGCATCTTAAGATGCGACCCGAGCCATTTGTCCAGCAGGTCCCACTGGAAAGTTCTTGCGTGGAATCTGCCGAATGGCTTTTCTTCGTAGGAAGCTACCATTTTTCCCAGAACCCTTGTGCATTGATGCACTGAGACTTGGCTCGGTTATAGGAGGTTCCTGACTAGCTCGGATAACTCCCTGGCTCTCTCCTCCGGGAGAAACACCTTTTTCTGAACTGTGTCCAGAATCATCCCTAGGAACAGAAGACGAGTCGTCGGAACCAGCTGCGATTTTGGAATATTGAGAATCCAATCGTGCTGTCGCAACACTACCTGAGATAGTGCTACACCGACCTCCAACTGTTCCCAGGATCTTACCCTTATCAGGAGATCGTCCAAGTAAGGGATAACTAAAACTCCCTTCCTTCGAAGGAGTATCATCATTTCGGCCATTACCTTGGTAAAGACCCGGGGTGCCGTGGACCATCCAAACGGCAGCGTCTGAAACTGATAGTGATAGTTCTGTACCACAAACCTGAGGTACCCTTGGTGAGAAGGGTAAATTTGGACATGAAGGTAAGCATCCTTGATGTCCAGAGACACCATGTAGTCCCCTTCTCTTGAATTTGAACCTCTGTATGTAAATGTTCAAAGATTTTAGATTTAAAATCGGTCTCACCGAGCCGTCCGGCTTCGGTACCACAACAGTGTGGAGTAATACCCCTTTCCCTGTTGCAGGAGGGGTACCTTAATTATCACCTGCTGGGAATGCAGCTTGTGAATGGCTTCCAACACTGCCTCCCTGTCTGCTTGTGAAGCCCCAGCGTCATGCTGAGGGCTTGGCAGAGGCGGGGGAGGGCTTCTGTTCCTGGGAACTGGCTGATTTCTGCAGCCGTTTCCCTCTCTGTCACGGGGCAGAAATGAGGAACCTTTTGCCCACGTGCCCTTATGGGAACGAAAGGACTGCGCCTGATAATACGGCGTCTTCTTATGTTGAGAGGCGACCTGGGGTAAAAACGTGGATTTCCCAGCTGTTGCCGTGGCCACCAGGTCTGAAAGACCGACCCCAAATAACTCCTCCCCTTTATAAGGCAATACTTCCATATGCCATTTGGAATCCGCATCACCTGACCACTGTCGTGTCCATAACCCTCTTCTGGCAGAAATGGACAGCGCACTTACTCTTGATGCCAGTCGGCAAATATCCCGCTGTGCATCACACATATATAGAAATGCATCTTTTAAATGCTCTACAGGCAATAATATACTGTCCCTATCTAGGGTATCAATATTTTCAGTCAGGGAATCCGACCACGCCAACCCAGCACTGCACATCCAGGCTGAGGCGATTGCTGGTCGCAGTATAACACCAGTATGTGTGTAAATACATTTTAGGATACCCTCCTGCTTTCTATCAGCAGGATCCTTAAGGGCAGCCATCTCAGGAGAGGGTAGAGCCCTTGTTTTGACAAGCGTGTGAGCGCTTTATCCCCCCTAGGGGGTGTTTCCCAACGCACCCTAACCTCTGGCGGGAAAGGATATATGAGAATAACTTTTTAGAAATTATCAGTTTTTTATCGGGGGAAACCCACGCTTCATCACACACCTCATTTAATTTCTCAGATTCAGGAAAACTACAGGTAGTTTTTCCTCACTGAACATAATATCCCTATTGGTGGTACTCGTATTATCAGAAATGTGTAAAACATTTTCCATTGCCTCAATCATGTAACGTGTGGCCCTACTGGAAGTCATATTTGTCTCTTCCCCGTCGACACTGGAGTCAGTATCCGTGTCGGCGTCTGTATTTGCCATCTGAGGTAACGGGCGCTTTAGAGCCCCTGACGGCCTATGAGACGTCTGGACAGGCACAAGCTGAGTAGCCGGCTGTCTCATGTCAATCACTGTCTTTTGTAAAGAGCTGACACTGTATGTAATTCCTTCCAGCAGTTTATCCACTCAGGTGTCGACCCCCTAGGGGGTGACATCCCTATTACAGGCAATTTGCTCCGCCTCCACATCATTTTCCTCCTCATACATGTCGACACAAACGTACCGACACACAGCACACACACAGGGAATGCTCTGAGAGAGGACAGGACCCCACTAGCCCTTTGGGGAGACAGAGGGAGAGTTTGCCAGCACACACCAGAGCGCTATATATATATATACAGGGATAACCTTATATAAGTTTTTCCCCTTATAGCTGCTGTATTGTTTATACTGCGCCTAATTAGTGCCCCCCTCTCTTTTTTAACCCTTTCTGTAGTGTAGTGACTGCAGGGGAGAGCCAGGGAGCTTCCCTCCAACGGAGCTGTGAGAGAAAATGGCGCCAGTGTGCTGAGGAGATAGGCTCCGCCCCCTTCTCGGCGGCCTTTTCTCCCGTTTTTCAGTGTAATCTGGCAGGGGTTAAAATTCATCCATATAGCCCTGGGGGCTATATGTGATGTATTTTTAGCCAGCCAAGGTGTTTTTATTGTTGCTCAGGGCGCCCCCCCCTAGCGCCCTGCACCCTCAGTGACCGAAGTGTGAAGTGTGCTGAGGAGCAATGGCGCACAGCTTCAGTGCTGTGCGCTACCTTGGTGAAGACAGGATGTCTTCTGCCGCCGATTTTCCGGACCTCTTCTTGCTTCTGGCTCTGTAAGGGGGCCGGCGGCGCGGCTCTGGGACCGGACTCCATGGCTGGGCCTGTATTCGATCCCTCTGGAGCTAATGGTGTCCAGTAGCCTAAGAAGCCCAATCCACTCTGCACGCAGGTGAGTTTGCTTCTTCTCCCCTTAGTCTCTCGATGCAGTGAGCCTGTTGCCAGCAGGTCTCACTGAAAATAAAAAACCTAAAACTAAACTTTTCACTAAGCAGCTCAGGAGAGCCCCTAGTGTGCACCCTTCTCGTTCGGGCACAAAAATCTAACTGAGGCTTGGAGGAGGGTCATAGGGGGAGGAGCCAGTGCACACCAGGTAGTCCTAAAGCTTTACTTTTGTGCCCAGTCTCCTGCGGAGCCGCTATTCCCCATGGTCCTTACGGAGTTCCCAGCATCCACTAGGACGTCAGAGAAATTACACATATTTTTGGAGACAAAAGTATTAGGAGAGTTCAGAACCATGTATTGTTTATCCTAAGAGAGTACCAGGCGCATGTTGGGCGCACTGCATAGGTTACATTGTGCGATTAGCAAAACATGGCAGTAAGGCATACAAGGGTACAAAGAAAAGCAACTAACAGGACACCTAGTTCTGCAGCTTACATAGTAAGGAAAATGGTCTTGCTCTGTAATTGCTTTCAGAAAATGTTCTCCTTTATAAAAAATTTAAAGTGAGCTAAGGGGAAAATAACAAAAAACGTTAGTTAGATTTTGATATAATTTACAAAAAATAATAATTATCTGACCAAAAAATAAGAAAAAAAATAAATCCCGACAGCCGGCGTACCGACAGCTGGGCAAGCGCAAATGTGCCCCTTGCGGGCTCGATGCGCTCGCCACGCTGCGGGCACGGTGGCACGCTATGCTCGCCACGCTATTTATTCTCTCTCCAGGGGGGTCGTGGACCCCCAAGAGGGAGAAAAATTGTCGGTATGCCGGGTGTCGGGATTCCGGCACCAGGATCCCAACAGCCGGCAAACTAAATACCACCCCACAAGGATTACTGGCACCTCAGGAGGTATGTGATAACTCTGAGCTGTGGTAAGGGTTCCAGTGACACAGACTTTGTTTCTGTGCAAAATAGACAAATACAAGTGCTATGAGACCCATAAACAAATGTTAATTACATTCTAAACAACTACAGTGGAGATAATATCATACAGTTTTAATCTATTTTCACTTAAAAACCAGTATCAATAAAGAAAAAGTGATGAAACAGTGCTGGGTGTGATCTGCGGTACAGAATCTGACCTGCTTCCTAGGACTTGACCAACGACTGACCTGCAGAGTCCTGAGAGCCGCGGCACATGACTGGACCAAAAAAGAAATCAGCGCCAAAGTCCTGGAACAGCAGAAGGATTATTGCAAAATGAGCTTCATACAAACATCTATTCCCTCAGTGGTTCCCAAACTGTGTTGTCTCTAGGCACTTGTAGTGGTGTCCTGGGTTGGTGGTCTAGGTCTAGGACCAATTCAAATTATTTATGGTCAATATAATAGGCAAAACCAGTGCTAAGCCTTACTGAAGCAGCCCCTATAGCAGGGATGGGGAACCTTTTTTCTACCAAGGGCCATTTGGATATTTATAAAATCCTTCGGGGACCATACAAAAATTATCAACTTAAAAATTAGCCTGCCTCCAGTAATTATGCCCCCAGTCACTAGTTATGCTCCCAGTAGTTATGCCCCCAGTACATGTGCCCCCAGTAGATATGCCCCCAGTCAGTTGTTATGCCCAGGGTTGGACTGGCCCACAGGGGTACCAGGGAAACTACCGGTAAGCCCCACTCCTTCCTCTAGGGATCAGGTTCCAGACTATGCACTTGTATTATACATGGTAGATATGTTGCATTACACTGCACTAAACTATTGTGTATTTCAAGCCTCTGTGGAGGCTGGTCACACCCCCTTTGTAGGCTGGCCACACCCCTAAGTATGGGCCTCTATAACTGCATTCCCCCGGTCGGCCCTTCATGTCCCAGTCCGACACTGATTAGAAGGTTGGGCATGAATTGCCGGTGGTTGGGATGCAGGTGGTCAAAATACCAACAGCGGCATCGCAATGTTATCCTAACACCCCCCCCCCCCTTTCCCGCAGCCTAAACCTAACCCTCCCCACCCTTTCCGCAGCCTAACCCTATCCCTCCCCTTGTGGTGCCTAAACCTACCCCCCCCCCTCCCTTCCCACAGCTTAAACCTAACCCTCCCTCTGAAGCCTAAACCTACCCCCTCTTCCCCCCGTGTGGCTTACCTCTCCGGCACAGCGGTGTGTGCACATCCAGGAGGATCCCGGCTGTCGGGATTTCGGGCTGGAGACCCTATTCGGGATGCCGATTTTGGCATTCGGAATAGTGTTGGGATTCCGGCATCCATATTTTGACTGCCGGGATCCCGACCAGATCCCAAATTAGATATATACGTGGTTCTATTAGGGGGATCCGGTCTGAATATCGACAGTGTCTAGGTCGACAATGTTTAGGTCGACCACTATAGGTCGACAGTCACTAGGTCGACATGGATGGAAGGTCGGCAGGGTTTCTAGGTCGACATGTGCTAGGTCAACAGGTCTAAAAGGTCGACATGAGTTTTTCACATTTTTTGGGGGGGATTTTTTCATACTTAACGATCCACGTGGACTACGATTGGAACGGTAAAGTGTGCCGAGCGAAGCGGTAGCGGAGCGAAGGCACCATGCCGAAAGCATGGCGAGCGAAGCGAGCCATGCGAGGGGACGCGGTGCACTAATTTGGGATCCCGGTCACTTTACGAAGAAAACGACACCAAAAAAAAATCCTCATGTCGACCTTTAGACCTGTCGACCTAGAAACCCTGTCGACCTTCCATCCATGTCGACCTAGTGACTGTCGACCTATAGTGGTCGACCTAAACATTGTCGACCTAGATACTGTCGATAAAACGAACCACACCCCTATTAGGATCTCACTGGTCAATTTCACACCAAAATTCTATATCCCATAATGTATTCCTCAAAAGAATTGCACAAACGCTAAACATATTTAACACATTGTTAGCAAACTAAATTTGTGCAATTTGAGACCACAATATAAAATAAAACCTTTGCTATAGGTAATTGACTTGATGGTGTGCAGTGCAATACAAATATCATTCTTTTCTTACTACACAATATACATTTATCCATTATTACATTAATTATGCGTTATGCATTGCCACAGTAAATGTTACATTTTTATGCACCAGACTCATTTTGCCTCTTATTCTGTCAGGTAAACACACTTATTCCCCGCAATCTGGCTGTAAAATACAGTTTCAAGTGTCAGAACCTGTGTGTGCAGTAACGAGGATACTTACAAAAAACACAATTACAGAAAAGTCTTGACAAAATAAAGCACCTGGCCGCCTAGCTGGAAATAATGATACTGTTTCTGATTATTTCTTTATTCAGAATATTTTTGCTCATATTAAATATTTCAGAAAGCAATCTTTATCATACCAAGAGTGCATTAGAATCACTAGAAAGCCTTTGCCAGCACTTTAGTAAATGAAACATAGATAAAAGGTTAAAATGTTGTTGTATTTATTTTTTTAACATATTTATTCTTAGAACACTGAGAACATACAGAATAGAGCGTTTGTTTTTTGAAATTAGAAATTTAGGATGTCAGCAGCGCAAACAGTACAATGGTGCCCCCTGGTGGATGAAAATCATTTTACTTATACTCATTATTTGCCAGAAAAGAATAATCAGAATCAGCTTTATTGGCCAGATATACTTAAGTTGCGTATACTAGGAATTTGTCTTCGGTTTGCTATATAACAGCCAAGTAGGTAACAGATAAGCAGGTGGGGGTGGGGTGCACTATAATTTCAGTCATAATGCAATGTTAGGATACGAACTTGGAACTGCATCTTGAAACTTAAATGATAAGGTCAAATTGTAGATGTAGGTAATTGCAGGCAAACCCTGTGGCTAACTGACAATGGGGGTCATTCCGACCCGATCGCTCGCTGCAGTGTGTCACAACGCAGTGATCGGGTCGGCACTGCGCTGGCGCATGGCAGCCGTCGTTGCCTAGCGATCGCCTCTGAGACAGGGTGTGGTCCGGTCAACGCAGGCGTGGCTGGGCCTTTGGGGTAGGCGGGCTGCGGCGGCTGCGTGACGTCACACGCAGCTGCTGCAGGCCGGGGAGCGACGAGTAGCTCCCGGCCAGCACGCTAAAGCTGCACTGGTTGGGAGCTACTCTTTGAGTACATAGGCATCGCCGCTGTGCGATGCCTTTGCACTTCTGTGGGGGGGCTGGCACTGACATGCGGGGCGGACTAGCCCTGTGCTGGGCGTCCCCCCGCATGTCAGTGTCAACTCGGAATGACCCCCATTGCCCTGTCGTGTCAGAAGTGTATAACTATCTTGGAGATCCAGATAACAAGCAAACTGGTCCGGGTAACAACTGCAAGCACTAGTGCAGTGGTCAGAAGACGGGCAGAAACTGCGGGTATGGGTCTTTAGGTCGACCACACTTAGGTTGACAGTCATTAGGTCGACCACTATTGGTCAATATGCATTAGGTCGACATGGTCACTAGGTCGACATGACCGAGGTCGAAATGGAAAAAGGTCATAATTTTTTTTAAACTTTTTTTGGTGTCGTTTTCTTCGTAAAGTGACCGGGAACCCCAGTTAGTGCACCGTGTTCGCTCGCCGTGCTTCGGGCAAGGTGCCTCGCTCCACTACCGCAGTGCTCGGCACAGGTTACTATTCCCAATCATAGTCCACGTGGATCGTAAAGTATGAAAAAGTTCAAAAAATGGAAAAAAAAGGTGAAAAACTCACGTCGCCTTTTCCATGTCGACCTAATGATCATGTCGACCTAGTGACCATGTCGACCGTATCCTGAAACTGCTACACAGGAAATTCACAATAGAAGTTCTGGGCAGCTGGGCCCAGGCATATATAGGCAGCTCCTCTACAAGTTTCATACCACTATGATGTCACCGGTCAGCTGACTGATGCTGCAAGTTGCAGCATACTGTAGCCCTAGAAGAATGGACACCCACCAGCACCCGTGTCACAGCCCTCAGGACATAGTAGGCAGGGCAGCCTATAAGTGCCATTTTCTGACAATATTCTCCAACACCAAATGTATTCTACAACTTATATTACTTTTATAACTTTTATTGTTTCAATAAACTATTCATTCTGTAGTTCTCTGCAAGATAAAGTGTAATGTTATCCTAATAAAACAATATTACATCACGAGTGACACATTATAAAAAAAATAAAAAGGTACAAACAGCAATATGGAGTTAATGAGAATGATAAATCAGTAACCTGCAGGTGATAGAAGTGGACATGCCTTACCAAGAGAGCTGGCCACAGCTTATATTACCACTCGGTGGCGTGGACCCACCAAACGAGTGGGAATAGCCTGCGGTTGTCGGGATTCTGGCAAGCGGTATTTCACCGGTTGTTGCGATTCCGGAGTCGGTCTCCTGATCGCCGGGATTCCGACCGACGATATTTTAACTGTATTCCGTGACTACATCAGTCTCCTTCATAAGCTGAGCAGAGGCGCAACTAGAGTCTTTGGCACTCAGGGCAAGATGGTGAACGGCGCCCCACAGCGGTGCAAGTAGAAATATTTTCTTACTGGTACTGAGTGCCAGTGGCTAGTTGCATATAGCCACACCCCTTAGTGTTCATGTGGTGTGAGGGGGAGTGGCCACATGACACTAAGGGGTGTGGCTATATGCAACTAGCCACGTGGCCACCCAACACAGCCCCTTTTCTTTCCACTCTGGAGGCAAGACTAGAAATATATAGTAATGCCTCCAGTATAACAGAAATATATAGTGATACTCCCAGTATAATAGAAATGTATAGTAGTGCCTCCAGTATAATAGAAATATATACTGTAGTAGTGCCCCCTGTATAATAGAAATGTATAGTAATGCCTCCAGTATAATAGAAATGTATACTGTAGCAATGCTCCCAGTATAATAGAAATATATAGTAACTAGGTGATTCATTGCGCCCTACGGGCGCTCTTCACACCGTCGTAAGGGGCTACGCCCCCTTAACCCTTGCACGCCCTTGTGGTGTGCAATATTTGTATTATATGGAGTATTACCTCCAATCATAATTGTGTGAGTGGTTAAATATTGCACGTACATAGGGCGTGCAATGGTTAAGGGGTCGTAGCCCCTTGCAACAGCGTGAACAGTGCACGCAGGGCCTGATGAATCACCTAGTAGGTACTATGGTTGGGGGAGTGGCGGGTGCGGGGGAGATGCGGATGGGGAGGGGTCCGGGAGTGCCGCGGGTGGGAGAGGGGCAGGTGCGTGGGTGCCGTGAGTCCAGAGCCACCGCGGGTGGGGGAGGAGTGGTTGCGGGGGTGCCATTGACGGGGGAGGGGCGGGGGTGATGTGGGAGGGGGAGGGGATCCGGACCCACCGCGGGTGGTGGAGAGGGGGTGTGGGGGTGCCGCAGATGGGGCCCTGAGGTACTGCGAGTTGGGGAGGGTCGGGTAATGTTTCTCCTGCTTCTCCACCTGTAAGCAGCTAAGCTGCTGTCCTCCCTTTGGCAGTGGATCTCCCGGAGACTCGCACAGCAGCCAAGCAGCCAGTCAGTATTGTTAGTGCCGGTGTCCTAGCGCGCCGCATTACAGGGAAGATGCACTCAATAAACTACAGCTCCCAGCAGCCCTTAGCGCCGGAATGCTCCGGCGCTAAGGGCTGCTGGGAGCTGTAGTTTATTTAGTGTGTCTACTTCCCTGTAATGTGACGCGTTGGGGCACCGGCGCTAACAATAGTGACTGGCTGGCAGAACTGACTGGCTGAATCAATGTAGAAGGTGAGAGTGCTGTGCAGTGTCAGTGAAACAGGACACCCACTGCACAGCACTGTCACTTTTTACATTGATTCAGCGTCCAGACATTACCCTCCGCGATACCACTCTATCCGTTACATTAGCCATCTCAGGGTTCCAGGCCAGCAGCCCAGGTGCTGTGTTGCGGAGTCAGGGCCTCTGGGGATCTGGGCGTGGCTGTGGTGGGGAGGCACTTCTGTGACATCACGCACAGAGGAGGTTCCGGGGCTCAGAGAGTATGCGGCGCAGGGAGGACTATGAAAGTCTTTCGCTGCGCCGCTTTCATACACATCTATGCCGGTGGCCACAGCAGCTTTTGTTCCACCTGCGCCGCGGCTAGGCACTGGGGACTGTTGATGCCAGAGGGGCAGGCGGACTGGCAGCAGGACATAGGACCATACTTGCCTACTTTTGAAAAAGCATTTCAGGGAGATTGTGAAAGTAACACCTATAAGTGCGGACGTGTACAGCTACATCTGAGAGGCGTGTCATGAAAATGACACATCAAAAGGTAAATGAGCCCTAAAGTTAGTATACTGTATACACATATACTGTAAGTGGCCATGAGAAACCTTATTTAAAATGAATGTAGCCATAGGGATCGTTGTGCCTTCTAACCAATACAGGGAAATGGCACTGATGATCCCATTTGAATGTATATATCTCTAATTTATCTTTTCCCCAAGAATGTAACAGCTATATAATGGGGGTACGGTAAAATCAGGGAGATTGCTGCTATTTCAGGGAGTCTCCTGTAGAATGAGGAAGGGTAGGCAACTCTGCATAGGACGCTGCAGTAAAAGGATTTACCCCCCCCTATATTTAGCACAGAGACTTGCTGCACATGCAGTGGCATACCCTCCAGCTGGACCTTTTTGACAGATACAGTACCTTTTTTTTATGGTCTGTACCGATTTTTTGCTCTCCAAACTTCCATTGAAAGTATAGGAAAAGGGGTGTGGCCACGCCGCTGTACCCGTGGCCACGCCCCCTTTCCGAATTTGTAGCGGTTTTTATGTGTAAATTGTTGGAGGGTATGTTGCTGCAGATGTAGTGGGCCTATTTTGGGGTGTGGGCCTGGTGCTGCAGCTCCATCAGCCCCATTGTTAATCCTGCTCTGGGAACACACAGCAGCCAAAGGGCAGAGCCTCCCATTGGATGTAACCAGTGTCGGAGGGCATTTCTCGCCCAATCAGCTGTGGACTGGGTGTGATAGACATGCTGCTAACCCAATGAGAGCTGCTAGCCACGCCCAGCGTTATCCGCACAGTCACAGAGTGACAGATCTGGGAAATTATATAGGAGATTTTATATATATATATATATATATATATATATAGGTAGCGGTTAGGTTCGGCACTCAGTCGGGTATGAAGCTTAATACTTGCTGCGGTGCCTTCTGCGATCTGTAGCAAGATCCAATAGATGAAGGTGGAAATCAGCGGCACTCAGCAGATTGCATAATGAGTTAAATCGTCTTTATTGTGGTCCTACGCCGTTTCGGGGACTGCGCCCCGTCCTCAGGGACAAATCATACACCACAATAAAGACGATTTAACTCATTATGCAGTCTGCTGAGTGCCGCTGATTTCCACCTTCATATATATATATATATATATATTTATAGATTTTTATTATTATTTTTTATGTGGATGTCATCTGATGGCGCTTAAAATAATAACGTATTTCTACTGTTAAATAAGGGTTATTTTGAACATTGCATGTCCCAAAATATTTCTGGTAGACATTATCAAATAATATTTAATGATTTTTTCAGTTCCAACCGGAGTGATGGAGGATAGTAGCTACCTTCACACACCCATATGTGCCGTCTTCGGAGATGGCCCCCTCTAGAGTTTTTTGTCTTGTGTTACTCTTTCAAATTATTTTTTTCCCACTATTTGTCCCTATTGCTGCTTGACTTAAAGTGTACAGGTACTATTTTTCTGGTTCTTATGCATATGATTATACACCTGT
Source organism: Pseudophryne corroboree (assembly GCF_028390025.1). Lineage (NCBI taxonomy): Eukaryota > Metazoa > Chordata > Amphibia > Anura > Myobatrachidae > Pseudophryne > Pseudophryne corroboree. The sequence goes on along the minus strand of NC_086444.1, from coordinate 110,280,245 downwards.
TGGTTCTATATGTTATGCTCTTGTGAGATGTCTGTCCAGCCCGGGTCCTATCATACTATCTTTTTTCTATAATGGTTAATATAATATCTCTGAATGTAAAAGGTCTGAACTCTCCTAATAAGAGAAAGTTAGCTCTTTGCTACGCATTTCATACAGTCATCTCCCCCACAGTTTTCAAATTCCATATAACCTCACTGCTCTATGTCAAATGGTCCATCCAAAAAAGCTGGCGTAGCCATCCTCTTTTCTAATTATTGTACTTTTGCTTTAGAGCAACAGATAAATGACCAAGAAGGCTGTTATTTGATACTCGTTGGTAAACTAGAGGACAGACCAATAACTATAGCAGCAGCTTATGCCCCAAACACTAAACAAACTGCCTTTACTAGAAAACTTTGTAATATACTTTAATCTTCTAGTAAAGGACTCCTTTTGATATTAGGAGACTTTAATATGGTTCAAGACCTATTACTAGACAAATCCACTTCAAATAAAAAAATTGCGTAGCCCACTTACTTGTGATTATTCCACTGTGTTCCGACATATATTAAGTGAATACAATCTTTATGACGTCTAAGAGAAGAATGGAATATTTTAGCTCTGAGAGAGGTTCATAAATCTCTTTTTTAAGCTGAAGCAGAAAATCAATGTCCTAGGGGACAGTGCAGGCAGACTACTTGCCAGGGTTTAAAGTCCAAGATCCCTCAGATATTGCTGAGGCTTTTGCAATGTATTACTCCAAATGATATAATCTATTCAATGCCCCTGCAGTCAAACAACCTCCTGAGGTGGAGATTGACCAATTTCTGAAGGAGGTAATCCTCCCCTTTCTAGATGAAGATACACTGTATGATCTGGAACGTCCATGGTCTAAGGATAAGATAGAATTGGTCATTGACTCTTTCCCTATTGATAAGGCCCCTGGTCCCGATGGTTATGCAGAACAAAATTTATAAAAATGTTATAGATATTTTGTCCCCTATTTTAGTTAAGATATTTAACAAAGCTTCTTCAGGAGGCTTTTTTCTGAAGGAGATGCTGGAGGCGAAAATAGTCGCCTTTCCTAAACCTGGCAAGAACCCTGCACAACTGACTAATTACCGCCCAATTGCCTTGCTCAATACTGATGTAAAATATATGCAAAACTCATTGCAAATAGTCGTAACACTATCCTTCCCTCCCGTATTCACCAGGACCAGGTGGGATATGTTTATGGTCGTCAATCCCCACATAACACTAGGCGGGTTATAAATGTTGTGGACGCCTTCTCCGCCACTGGTAATTCCCTATTTTTACTGTCGTTAGATGCTGAGAAGGCGTTCGACAGACTTCATTGGGGATATCTCCAAGCCGTCCTGCGGAAATTTGGGCTCAAAGGTAGAGCCCTATCTTCAATTTTAGCCCTGTATTCGCTCCTTCCGTGAGTGTGTTTGTAAATGGTTTGCTCTCACCTTTATTCACGATTTCAGATGGTACAAGGTAAGGCTGTACCCTCTCCCCTTTGGTTTTCGCTTTAGCTATAGAACCATTAGCAGGGATGATTAGATCAAGAACAGCTATGCAATGACCAACCTTTAATGGCACTACATATAAAATTTGCTTGTCTGCTGGCAAAGTTTTATTATCCATTACCGATCCACAATCATCTTTACCCCATCTACATTTGATTCTAGAGGAGTATTCTAAAGTATCGTATTATAAATTAAACGGTTCTAAAACTGAAGCTCTGCCCATCAACGTCACTCCGGATCTCTTGCAATACTTGCAATCAGAATTTCCCTATGCCTGGCAGGATAGAAGCCTTAAATATTTTGGCATACAGATAACCCCCAGCATCAGTGGTTTAATTCAGGCTAACTATACCCCCGTTTTAATAAAACTTCTCTTTTGGGGCGGGATGTACTAAAGAGAAAATGCGGTAAACCCCCGGGGGTTTTACCGCATTTTCATATGTACTAAGACCCTACCGCCAGGTTTATGACGCCGGGGGTATCGCCATCTTTTGATGGCGATACCCTATAGAAGCCTATTGGCTTCTTACCGCCGCCACCAACCTGTGCCGCTCACGATGACCTCCCTCCCGCCGGCCCCCCTCCTCCTTCTCCCCCGCAGCACAGTCTTGTCTCCTTCCGGCTGCAGGGGAGAGAAGGAGGATCACGGGGACTCCCTGCACTTCACCTCCAGAGGATGGGAGGTGAGGGAAGCCGCCTCAAACCCTCTCCTGCGGACCATCACTTATTGCAGGACACCCCTGGCATCGTTTTGAGATACTAATCGCATATGTTAGTACATATGCGATTAGCATCATTGCTATGAGAGGCGATGACCCGCGATCATTGATGGTACATACCGCTCTTAATGTCTAATTGGATGTTGCACAATGTTTCCTGGTTGGGTAGAATAGCAGCACTGAAAATGGTCATACTACCTAAAGTGTCATACTACCTAAAGTGTTAGATTTATTTATTCCTCTACTTGTCCCCTCTTATTTGTTGAACAAATTTCATTCTGATTTTATTAAATACATATGGAAAGGCAAGAAACCCAGATTAGCGTGAACATTTTTGTCTTATCCCAACATGGATGGAGGCCTGGCTTTTCCAGATTTGCACCGTTACCAACTGGCATGTTTATTTTCTCAAATTGGGGATTGGTTTGATAATGAAAACCCTAAAAGATTGGTCGTACTGGAGCGTGATTTGTCCTGTCCATTCCCTTTAACCGATAGCTTATGGTTACCCCGTCTATAAATTTGCACCCCTTCACCCGGTCAACTTCTGTTTTGACCACACGTAAAGCTTGGCTGGAATATATTTCTGGTAACCCAGAATTCTCCTTACCCTCCTCTCTCATTTCTCCCTAATCGGCCGAGCAGCAGTGCTAATTCCGGACCTTTCACTTTTCACTTGGTCGGACAAAGGGACGACCACATTTGGCAAGATTACATCTTCGTTTACTCTGCTCCTATTCTCTCAGATTCAGATTCTCTTTATCTTCCAAAGAATTTAACAAATACTTACAATTGAGACATTGGGGTTCATTCCGAGTTGATCGCACGCTAGCTATTTTTTGCAGCGCTGCGATCAGATAGTCGCCGCCTATGGGGGAGAATATTTTTGCTTTGCAAGTGTGCGAACGCTTGTGCAGCCTAGCACTACAAAAAAGTTTTGTGCAGTTTCTGAGTAGGTCTGAACTTACTCAGCCGCTGCGATCACTTCAGCCTGTCCGCTTCCAGAATTGACGTCAGATACCTGCCCTGCAAACGCTTGGATACGCCTGCGTTTTTCCAACCACTCACTGAAAACGGTCAGTTGACACCCAGAAACGCCTTCTTCCTGTCAACCTCCTTGCGATCGGCTGTGCGAAAGGATTCTTCGTTAAATCCATCGGCCAGCACTGATCTGCTTTGTACCCGTACAATGCGCCTGCGCATTGCGGTGCATACGCATGCACAGTTTTGCCAAGTTTTGACCTGATCGCAGCGCTGCAAAAAATAGCTAGCGTGCGATCAGGTCAGAATGACCCCCATTGGCTGTTTAGTCTTACTCAATCACCACATACTATCTCATCAATTCCAAAATACATATTTGATAAGCTTCATAAAGTAGATAATAAAGGTAGTATATCATGGTGGTACTCTCTCTTAAATACTCCACATAAAGTTACGAAGATGACCTCTCTACTAAAATCAAAGCTGACTTATCAAGTTCCATTTTTGAGGAAGATTGGCGAATAATTTTCAGAACTTGTATTACATTTTCTAGGTGTATTTCCCACTTAAAATAGTTTTATAAACTGCTCCATAGATTATATTTGACATCCACCTTACTACACGTCATCAAACCTTCGTGCCCCAATCTTTGCTGGTGTAATTGTGGGGATATAGGCTTCACTATGCACATCTTCTGGTCTTGCCCAATGATCAACAATCTATGGACCTCGGTTTTTGCTCTAATTTCTAAAGTGTTAAATATTCACACACACACACACACACACACACACACACACACACACACACACACACACACCCTTTGTTGGCCCTACTTCATGGATTCCATGGGGATCTTGCCTACAAAGGGCCTGATACAGACCTGATCATAGATGTGTGAAAAAACGCACATTTACGATCAAAATCTCTGACATATGGGGGGAAACCAGCACAGAACAAGTCCGCCCTGCATGCCAGGCCCTACCCCCCCCCCATACCCCGCAGATGTTTTCGCACCTGCCTACGCAGCCTAGCTGTGAAGGCAGGCAGCTACTCGTCATGTTTTTTACCATATCAGCTGCATGTGATGTCACGCAGCTGCCGCAGCCCTCCCCACAAACAGTCCGGACTTGCCTGCGTTGTCTGGACCACACCCCGAAAACGCTGCCGCAATGCCGTTGTCACAACCCGTGACCGCCTCTGCCTGTCAATCAGGCAGAGGCGATCGCACCGGTGAGATGCCTTCGCACAGCACAGGGCTTCAGCCTGCGACTGCTGTTATATCAGCGTCCAGGTCTGAATTAGGCCCAATGATTGATATCTCATTGGACATATACTTATAGCAACTAAAAGTTTAATAACACGACATTGGTGCTCTCCAATTATTCCGACTCGTATTGAAAAAAAATGTTCAATCTCACTACGAATTTGAAGCTGTAGGAGCCACCTACACTTCTTAGGCCTCAAACCCATTTATACGTTGGTTCAGATGGAATGAATATTGGCCCTCAAAAATATAGGTTCAGCTTATACACTCTCTTTTCTCTTTATTCATTTTAGATGCATTTAAGCTTCTGTGATTGGCTGTAGGTATGGTTGCATCATGACCTTACTCTTTATTCAGTTTCTCTTTAGGCTGGACAGACGTCTCACTTTTTGTTGCTCATCTCATTTTGTGTTCCCAATGTTCAGAGCATTATAATTTATCGCTTGATCATTTATTGCTCGGTTATTTATGTTTCACTGATAGCTACCCATCTTTGTAAAAGAACCGCTATTATATGTTTTCCCTATACCCGTCCCTTTTATTTCTGTTCCCCACCCTCTACCCCATAACTGCAATTTTCAATAAAAATTTATATTGAAAAAAAAAAAAAGAAGTGAATAAGAAATTGGCGCATGAATAAGGAGTGAATAAGAAGCTGGAGCATGAATAAGAAGTGAATAAGAAGCTGGAGCATGAATAAGAAGTGAATAAGAAGCTGGAGAATGAATAAGAAGTGAATAAGAAATTGGCGCATGAATAAGAAGTGAATAAGAAGCTGGAGCATGAATAAGAAGTGAATAAGAAGCTGGAGCATGAATAAGAAGTGAATGAGAAATTGGCACATGAATAAGAAGTGAATAAGAAATTGGCACATGAATAAGAAGTGAATAAGAAGCTGGAGCATAAATAAGAACTGAATAAGAAGCTGGAGCATGAACAAGAAGTGAATAAGAAATTGGCGCATGAATAAGAAGTGAATAAGAAGCTGGAGCATGAATAAGAAGTGAATAAGAAGCTGGAGCATGAATAAGAAGTGAATAAGAAATTGGTGCATGAATAAGGAGTGAATAAGAAGCTGGAGCATGAATAAGAAGTGAATAAGAAGCTGGAGCATGAATAAGAAGTGAATAAGAAATTGGCGCATGAATAAGGAGTGAATAAGAAGCTGGAGCATGAATAGGAAGTGAATAGGAAGCTGAAGCATGAATAAGAAGTGAATAAGAAGCTGGAGCATGAATAAGAAGTGAATGAGAAATTGGCACATGAATAAGAAGTGAATAAGAAATTGGCACATGAATAAGAAGTGAATAAGAAGCTGGAGCATGAATAAGAAGTGAATGAGAAATTGGCACATGAATAAGAAGTGAATAAGAAATTGGCACATGAATAAGAAGTGAATAAGAAGCTGGAGCATGAACAAGAAGTGAATAAGAAATTGGTGCATGAATAAGAAGTGAATAAGAAGCTGGAGCATGAATAAGAAGTGAATAAGAAGCTGAGGCATGAATAAGAAGTGAATAAGAAATTGGCGCATGAATAAGGAGTGAATAAGAAGCTGGAGCATGAATAGGAAGTGAATAGGAAGCTGGAGTATGAATAAGAAGTAAATAAGAAGCTGGAGCATGAATAAGAAGTGAATGAGAAATTGGCGCATGAGTAAGAAGTGAATAAGAAGCAGGAGCATGAATACATAGGATTTTAATTACCTACCGGTAAATCCTTTTCTCATAGTCCATAGAGGATACTGGGGTCCATTTAGTACCATGGGGTATAGACGGGTCCACTAGGAGCCTTGGACACTTTAAGAAATCAATAGTGTGCGCTGGCTCCTCCCTCTATGCCCCTCCTACCAGACTCAGTCTAGAAACTGTGCCCAAGGAGACGGACATACTTTGAGAGAAGGATTTAAAAGAACAGTGGTGAGATTCGAACCAGCACACACAAAACAAGAGGAAAGCCATGCTAACCAAACTGAACAGGAACAGCAACAGCTGAACCAACAACAATACATAACCAAGTAACAGTGCAGGAAAACATGAACTACGGGGCGGGCGCCCAGTATCCTCTATGGACTACAAGAAAAGAATTTACCGGTTGGTAATTAAAATCCTATTTTATCTTACATCTGTCGAAGTCAAAAATATTACATAGAGAGAACATACAGACTACATACATTATAAGTCGCTATGCTTGCAAATACGCGCAGCGAGCACAGCAATATATGGTAACACACGCATTTACACGGACATGCCACAGAGATGGATTCGACACTTATTTCATACAGCACATAATTCTTATCAAGCGCCAGACATCATAATGATTTAAAATTATATAATGGAGTAACGTCATGTATGCATATTATTGGAGCGGAGCAAGATAGACAGAGGGAAAAATTTATATGGGAAAGATATGGTAATTGTATCGCTGGCCTGTAACTGTATGTATTGTATTAACTGCTTACTGTATAAATTGTAACCATGTAACTATATGTATACTGTGCATTGTGATATATTGAATACATATCCTTTTAATAACAAATATATACATCAATGAGCTTTGGAACTCAGATAAAGTGTGGGTGTATTCTTTTCTCTTAAGGGATGTAGTGTTTTGAGATGTACAGCGCACTTTTATCGTATATGGTAATAAGATGCGCCTGGCGTCTGCAGTATATTAGAGCGAGCATTTTAAATATTTGTTAGAAAGCAATTTGGTATTTACAGATGGGGGCTGCGTCCGCGATATCACGGTCTTAATGATGCACTGTACATTACAAACACGACGCTGTGGTCAATCAGCTTATGGTGGACGCATTGTGACGCTGAGAAATCATATCCGTGTGTTCTGTTGTGTTATCAGTAAGCTGATGATATGAAAATTCAAGGGACAATGTGTTTCTCATAATATTTAAGATGCTAAAGCATATTTTTATTGTTGCAAAACAAAGTTCAAATAAGTCATATTGTGTTTGATTCAGATTGGATTGTTTATCTGTTAAGTAGATTTAAAAGTACATTTAAAAGTTGCTGCATAGCCTTGATATAGTTTTTTTTATAAAAACTCAGGTCTAAAGTAACTTCTGGTGCTTGTATAATTTGTGATTTCTCTGTGACAAAGGAAGCCGCATGGTCTGTCCTCCATTTTGGACTAACCACATGGCCTGTCCACCATCTTGTGTAAACCTCATGGATGTGGACGGGGGAGGAGCAGTGGCCATTTTAGGAAGGTCACTTTCTAACTAGCTGATTTTCAGTGTGCTCAGAACAATCAGTTTCCTTTGTCACATTCATAGCACCATTTATGAGTTACCAATGCATTTATTTAACCCATGCCATAGTCAATTACAAATAGTTTCAATTGGGCCTAGTGAGAGTAAATGGTGAGGTAAGTGGGGTTTTTTTTTTTTTGGTTTTTTTCTTCCCTTCTTGTCTGTGCGTAATTACTTTACATCAAGTGGGGGGTTGCACACAGATAGAAAAAGGAAAGAAAGAGTTTTTTTTTTTTTTTTTTTTTCTTTCAAGACTTGTAGAATCTGCTTACTAGGGAGGATAGCCATTGAAATGCAAATTAACCTGTGTAACTACTTTTTTTAGCAGTGAAAAGCACATATCTGAGATGCAAATTAGAGGCAGTAAAGAGGTAAGGTGTCTCATAGAAGGCCAGTGAATGATACATATATATAATATTATTATAATTATGTGTATATTTATATCAGTGTATGTTCTGCAAGATAGCTATCCAATCTGAATCACATCATTTAAATTATAGATTATTGCAGTCATTATAGATCTGTGTGAAATCGGATACATTTGTTTGCTATACAGGTAAATTTGAAATAAAAGTATTTAAGGAAATAAGTATAAAGCACAACACCCAGGTCTGGCCCTGTCGTAAAGGGTTACACAGAACAAGCGGGGATTGTGCTTGTGAGTGATTATAGTTAGCATTGCTCACATTTATAGAGGTTGTGGGATTTGTTTTATTGCAGATGCACGGTTTTGTACACGTGGCTCGGACAAAAGTACAGGACCGTGCACACAGCGTAAAAGACACGCACGGTCGTGTGTTTACACAAAGTGCGTAAAAGTGCGGACGCTAAGTACAAATTACACGATAGTTTAGTTCAGTTAAAAGGTGGGATAGTAGCCATGCTACAATAGCACATAACTATCCAGTTTCAAAAGCAGATTAGTATAAGACTTTTGTTTAAACTGTATTGCCTCTGGGGGTAAAGCTGCCGATCAGAACGAGTGAAAAAAATTTCTGTACAGAAAAACAAAGTGTATTTGAGTGAGTGAAAGTAGGAGTGAACGTATTGAACCCCGGGAATTCGGGATCCCGTAGTTGGTACACCAAGTGAGTGGAGGCTTGGCGGCGTGAGGCGGCTGACTCACGTTAGTATAGATTGGAAAACGCAAGTTGTGAGGAGACTTACACAGGAGCTTGGTAGGGAATTGTGAATTTGGTGACCCATATAGTTTTTTGATATGCTCCGGCTGAGGTTTTGCAGCTTGTGATTCGATTCCAGTGGTCGTAGGGCGGATAGATAACAAGTACCTATACACTGTGCGATTGGACCGCATGTTTGTGGGTGCGATACATAGCACAACTTGATACCCCTTTACGAGCTTTTGCGTAAAATCGAGGTATCATTATCGCTGTATAGAGCATACGCAAGCGTGATTTGTGTACAAGTGCATAAAGGGAGTTTTCGCTGGTCTCTCTCAGGAAAATCTCCAACGGCAGATATTTACTGGAAAAGGTAAGTCACTCCTAAAAACTTCCAGTAAATATAGGTCAAATTAGGGGCCCTAAGTTGGGTACATTGCCTTCATTATCAACAGTGTATCGCAGTACCGCCCAATGTGGGCGGGAGTAGGTGAAAGCGCTCTAAGAACTTTCACCGTCTGCCTATATTGAGTATTTTGGTGTTTGTGGGAAAAGGCCCACAATTATGGGAGCCAGTTGCTCAACTAAGAGGCGTATGGTAGCCAGGGTTCAGGCAGAAGAGTCGCGGCCCAAGGGGTCCGCGAGGTTTATAATGTGTGAGAAATATGGTCCACACGCTGAAGTTTATTGTGACAAATGGGTACGTATGACTGACAAAGATAGGGTATCATTCCCTAGGGTGGGCAGCTTTGAGCCAGAGGTACTGCAGAATGTAAAGATTAGAATATGTCTGATTAAAATCCAGAAAACAAAGGGTCAGACATACAAATTGTTTGAACCTGTGGCAGCAAGAGGGGTTGGTGAGTTTGATCCTAAGGTATTGCAGGTGGTATGTCTAACCAAAAGTCATATAAGACAAGAATGGAAATATAAGAACTGTTTGAACTTGTAGCAACAACAAACAAGTAGGAAGAAAAAAGAGAATGCAAGTACACCGCCATATGTAGTTGTGGAAGCAGTTACGGCCATCATACAAACTATAGAAAATAATAAAAATATGAAAAATATGACTGTAACCTATATATGTACTAATGAATGTTGAAGTTTATTTAGGAGGAGAAGGTGACCTGATTGTTTTTAGCCATCTCTCATGTACTCAGAGGAGTATGCAACCGGTAAAAGAAGAGCAGTAGCCTGTGGGGGAAGTGGCTGAGACCAGTGGAACTGGTAAGTATGGTATCATTCGTGTACATATATAGTAAAACCCAAAAATAAAATAAAAATCAAGAAAGTAACGTCAGAAATGGAGAAAAACCTGTCCGCACTTTAGTATTTGCCAGTAGGAAAGCGGACAGAGATAGGGTAACCCCCGGGTAGTTATTTTAGTTACCATTTAAGAAGTATTCATTCCTAGTAATGCCCCTAGTCAAGATGAGCTCGGAAATGTTTGTTGGACCATGTACAGACCCTTAATACGGGATGAGAAGGATTGAATGAATACTTCGCATGACCTAGAAGCTTGTTAAACTTTTTTTTTTTTGTCTTTTGCAGTAATAGAAAACTCTAGGTCTGGATAAGATCACTGGTAAACACTAAGGGGTATATGCAATTGCGGTCGAATTCCCGAAATTGTCGAATTTCGGGTATTTTTCGCCAAAAAAAAATAATTCGTCAATGCAATTCAGTGCTTTCCGTCAAAAAAACGGACTTTCAAAATTCGACTTTTTGAAATTCGACTTTTTGCAAATTCGACTTTTCTGCAATGATACAAGTGCTGCAATTCGACAAAAGCATATTCAATTCAAGTTTGGAAATTCGACAGCAGTGCTTTTAGACAGCAAATTCGTCATTTTCAATCCGCCACACTTTGGAGGGGGAAACCAATAAAAAAAAATTAAAACATGTTTTTTTTGTAGTTTTTTTTTGTGGTAATATCAGATCTATTTATATTAGAAGGGATTAGGTACTTGGTTTGTCTTTTTTGGAGGCACAAGTATTATTTATATATTTTTAAAAATATATATATTTTTTTTCTTATATAGATGGAATGGTGAAATCCCTGAAAAAAATGGCGTGGAGTCCCCCCTCCAAAGCATAACCAGCCTTGGGCTCTTCGAGCTGGTCCTGGTTCTAAAAATGCGGGGAAAAAATTGACAGGGGATCCCCCGTATTTTTAAAACCAGCACCGGGCTCTGCGCCTGGTGCTGGTGCAAAAAATACGGGGGACAAAACGAGTAGGGGTCCCCCGTATTTTTTACACCAGCATCGGGCTCCACTAGCTGGACAGATAATGCCACAGCCGGGGGTCACTTTTATACAGTGCCCTGCGGCCGTGGCATTAAATATCCAACTAGTCACCCCTGGCCGGGGTACCCTGGGGGAGTGGGGACCCCTTCAATCAAGGGGTCCCCCCCCCAGCCACCCAAGGGCCAGGGGTGAAGCCCGAGGCTGTCCCCCCCATCCAAGGGCTGCGGATGGGAGGCTGATAGCCTTGGTAAAATGTCAAGAATATTGTTTTTTCCAGAAGAACTACAAGTCCCAGCAAGCCTCCCCCGCAAGCTTGTACTTGGAGAACCACAAGTACCAGCATGCGGGAGAAAAACGGGCCCGCTGGTACCTGTAGTTCTACTGGGGAAAAAATACCCAAATAAAAACAGGACACACACACCGTGACAGTAAAACTTTATTTCATACGTCGACACACACATACTTACCTATGTTCACACGCCGACATCGGTCCTCTTCTCCAAGTAGAATCCACGGATACCTGAAAAGAAAAGATCAATATACTCACCTCAGCCAGGGTCCAGAGATAAATCCACGTACTTGTAAAAAAAAAAAAAAACGGACAACCGTACCATGCCGGACTGAAAGGGGTCCCATGCTTACACATGGGACCCCTATCCCCGAATGCAGAGAGACCTCTCAGAGTGACAGCTGTCACAGAAAGGTCTCTAAAGCCAATCAGGAAGCGCAACTTCGTTGCGCTCACCTGATTGGCTGTGCGCTGTCTGAACTCAGACAGCGCATCGCACAGCTCCGTCCATTACTTTCAATGGTGGGAACTTAGCGGCTAGCGGTGAGGTCACCCGCCGGTCAGCGGCTGACCGCGGGTAACCCCCGCAGACGGCAAAGTTCTCACCATTGAAAGTAATGGAGAGGCTTTGCGATGCGCTGTCTGACAGCTCAGACAGCGCACAGCCAATCAGGTGAGCGCCACGGAAGTAGCGCTTCCTGATTGGCTGAAGGGACTTCAGTGACAGGAGTCACGTGGTGTCCCGGCATTCGGGGAAAGGGGTCTGATGTGAAAGCATGGGACCCCTTTCAGTCCGGCATGGCACGGGTGTTTGTTTTTTTAAACAAGTACGTGGATGTATCTCTGGACGTGGATGTACCTCTGGACGCTGGAAGGTGAGTATAATTTTTTTCACAGGTACCCTCGGATCGTCGGAGACCGTGGCAGTCGGCGTGTCAACATAGGTAAGTATGTGTGTGTCGGCAGTGTGTAATATAGTTTTACTGTCACGGTGTGTGTGTCCTGTTTTTATTTGGGTATTTTTTTTCCAGTAGAACTACAGGTACCAGCGGGCCCGTTTTTCTCCCGCATGCTGGTACTTGTGGTTCTCCAAGTACCAGCTTGCGGGGGAGGCTTGCTGGGACTTGTAGTTCTTCTGGAAGAAACAATATTCTTGTCATTTTTCTCAAGGCTATCAGCCTCCCATCCGCAGCCATTGGATGGGGGAGACAGCCTCGGGCTTCACCCCTGGCCCTTGGGTGGCTGGGGGGGGGGACCCCTTGATTGAAGGGGTCCCCACTCCCCCAGGGTACCCCGGCCTGGGGTGACTAGTTGGATATTTAATGCCACGGCCGCAGGGCACTGTATAAAAGTGACCCCCGGCTGTGGCATTATCTGTCCAGCTAGTGGAGCCCGATGCTGGTGTAAAAAATACGGGGGACCCCTACTCTTTTTGTCCCCCGTATTTTTTGCACCAGCACCAGGCGCAGAGCCCGGTGCTGGTTTTAAAAATACGGGGGATCCCTGCCCAATTTTTCCCCGCATTTTTAGAACCAGGACCAGCTCGAAGAGCCCGAGGCTGGTTATGCTTTGAAGGGGGGACCCCACGCCATTTTTTTTACGGGTTTTTCCCGTTTTTTCCCGTTTTTTAAAATCGCGGCAAAATCCGGCAAATCGGCCGTTTTTCGCCCGCGGGACTGTCGAATCCGTTTTTCATTGAATATGGTGAATTCCGGCAGCCACCTGCCGGAATTCACCTGTCGAATTGTGTCGAATTAAAAAACGGCGATAATTTGCCGCGATTCGCCGTGAATTGCATATACCCCTAATTCGGCAAATGGGAGGTGGCTGTCTCTGTGCTAATGGATGAGCTCAATAAGGCATTGAGGGTCAGGGTGCAGACTTCTTTGCAAAATTGGAAAGGGGTCACAGTAGCTAATCTTAGAGTGTGTGCTATTGAACATCACAAGAATAGTACTAGGCGCAGAGTACAACAGGTGGAGAGGTTGAGGATGGTAAGTATACAGGCACATACAGGAAAGACCCATCAGTCCATACCCCAGATCCCTAATGGTCAATAATATGTTACACTTGCAGGAAGGAAGGGCATTTTGCCAGAGATTGTAGGAGTAGTAGGACACATAGTCAATATAGACCCCCTAAACAGAAAACACAAGCCACATTATTAAACACATAGACGGGACCAAGGGACATATAGTAAGGAATCATAAGCCATATAGAAAACACAGATTCGGCTAATGGGAAGAATGGAATATATGCAACATTACCCTTTGACAAAACTTGCTGGGGTTAAGATGGGGCCTCTAAACTTTTGCTTCTTTTTTCTAGCAGAAATGGCCCCTGATTAACTTAACAGGTATTTTGTTAGATATGATATACATATAATGTGCTCCCGCTCAGGAAGTACAAAGTATGGTAGACACCCACTAAGACTATGTTACATTTCACTGTTCTAGATGCATGTCCATCACAGGTAGAGGAAATAATCTCACAGATACCGGGTTCTCTATGAACTTAGAATGGACAGGACACTGGATTGATGGCTGGGATCGTCCCAATAGCGATACGACAAACACATTTTTTTTAAGGGGAGTAGACCAAGCAGAGAACCACTTCCCCGTATTGCCCAATCCAGTTGTCAAATTTTTATAAAATCTTCTCCACCTCTACAAACTCATCTGTCACCAACCTCTATTCTGTTTCTCTACAGTTTCCTCTTCATCTTTTGCGTTCACACAGGGTGGTACAATACATGGACCCAAATACAGTTCAAACTCCACATGCCTAGGTCCTTCAGAGTTCTGCCCGAACCCAGTATATCCCAACAGCATGATAACAACAGTATTACTGCACTGTGCCTTGTCATGCACAAAGGGTGGAGGAAGGATGAGAATACTGGTGAAGGGAAATTTTGTAGAGATAGATTATATGCCTGTTGGTGAATGGCAAACCTGACATTTTTCTTTTTCATTTTCTCCTTCTTTCTCTCCTCTACAGATGTTGTTTTTTTTTTTTTTTGCGTTATGCTCATGGTACTCTACATTGCAAACACACAATGACTTCATACAGTTAACACCCTTTAGGAATTATTGTTATGTATTGGTGTGCACTGATGTTTTCTCAAACTGGGTAGAGGTATTTCCTGCCACCACGGATGCTGCTGTGTTTACCACAAAGAAAAATTGCGCAGAAATTTGTGTGTAGATAATGGTACCCCTAGAAGTAAGAGCAAAGCTTGAAATTGTACTATTGTGATCATAGATACTGCCACTAGTATTATGTAGCATCGGAACCACTCCCAGATCTTCACTTAACGAATCACCCTCTTCGAAATTTGTTTTTGTTTTGGTATTTGTGTTTTGTTTTGTTTTGGAAGACAACCTTATGTCACGATTGATCCGCACAATGATCAGAAATACACCAATAAGGTGACAGTACAGTACCTTATTGAGATGAGCCAGCATTTGAGAACTTGACAAAAGAACTTGAAACTGTTGATTGCTGGTACGCCAAATACCAACTGTCTTGATTGTGAACCAAGAGACTGTGTGATTGTTCTTACGCTCAGGTTGCCTAATAGGGGTGGTCTTCAGTATGCCGGCGGTTGGGCTCCCGGCGACCAGCATACCGGCGCCGGGAGCCCGACAGTCGGCATACCGACACTTACTCTCCCTCGTGGGGGTCCACGACCCCCCTGGAGGGAGAATAAAATAGTGTGGCGCGCGTAGCGTCCCACCATGCCCGTAGCGTGGTGAGCGCAGCGAGCCCGCAAGGGGCTCATTTGCGCTCGCCAAACTGCCGGTAAGCCGGCGGCCGGCCTCCCGGCGCCAGTATGCTGGTCGCCGGGAGGCCGGCCGCCGGCAGATCGTAGTGAACACGCCTAATAGGTGGGAAGGACCATACCAAGTTTTGTTGATAAGCACTATCCCAGTGAAAGTAGCCAAGAGAGAGACTTGGGTCCACGATTCCCATTGCAGGAAAGTCGGTAGTCTGGAAGGAACTCGTAAATGGAGTGAGATCGCAAAAGTATCACCAGAGACTCTGTTCCGTGAAGACTGAGAGGCGGCACTGTTGAACAATACCTGAGCATGCTAAAGGATCACAGATAGACCAGTCGTTGTAATTGATTTGCTATGGACAAGAGTTGTTTTGTTCTATTTCTCTTTTCTCTCTTTCCCGCTGACAAACATTTTTTTTAAGGACATTCTATTTTTGCAAGGTTTTTTTTTATGAGGAGTCGAGTGTGGGGCTGGAACTGGTTCTGGAGGAAGGAGTGATTTCCTTATAGGATCCCAGAATTAGCCGATCAGTTTGTTAAAGCCAGATAAAAATCAAAGGGCTAGTAGTTATGGAGTTTGGAGGTAATCAGGAACAATCAGACAATGGCTATTCACACATTGCAGATAAAAAGCTCATTAATATATGTGGAAGAAAGGTTTATGAGTGGCTCTCCCCGAACTCTGAAGGTTTATGTTATTTAGGAAGGACACTACTTATAACCCTTGTTCAATTATTAAACAGACCTAGCATACTTTCCTGAAATGGAAACAATGTTCAGAAAAGGATAGTAATATGTAGATCGTGAAAATTTTATATGTCACTTTCACGATTTGTTGGTGTCTTCTTCATCTACCCAGCAGAACCTCAATCGAATCCAAACATCAGTGTACAAAGACGTAGGTACATGTATGTGTGAAATGTTCGTCCAAATCAGACATTATAGGCCAAAGTACTGTCCCAGCATACTCTATAGGTTGAATGTTGTCCCACACCCAACCAGTGGTCCCGTGACTGCCGAGTGCATATAGAGGCTGTCTCGTCCTCCTCCCTGTCTTCCCCAAATATGGTCATATATCTGATTTGCGAAATGAATACATACTTGTGTCTAAGTCACCGGTTATTGTCTGAAATATTTTTTTTCTTATGTTAATAATTGATGGCAGTTATTGTTTACTGCCAAAGGGTGGACTGTCGAAGTCAAAAATATTACATAGAGAGAACATATGGACTACATACATTATAAGTCGCTATGCTTGCAAATACGCGCAGCGAGCACAGCAATATATGGTAACACACGCATTTACACGGACATGCCACAGAGATGGATTCGACACTTATTTCATACAGCACATAATTCTAACATATCAAGCGCCAGACATCTTAATGATTTAAAATTATATAATGGAGTAACGTCATGTATGCGTATTATTACAGCGGAGCAAGATAGACATGTCATATTTGGTATTAAAGCAAGCAGATTAATATGTAGATTCATTTGATACTTGTTATTAAGTTGCAGGACATTGCAACAAGTAGTTATGATTAATGTATGAAAGCTAAAGTCACTTTTATTAGAACAATAGACATTTCCAAGCAGTTGGTGGACAGGAAACTCAGGCCAGCCCTTTGGATGTCTTCAAGCCTGAACCTGGTTAGCATACGAACAGACTCATGAATGAGAAAGTTCCCTCCTTTAGACTAGATGTGTGCACTCCCCCAAACTAGATAGCACATTGCTGAAGAGACACACAGGAGTCTCTGTCCTTCCCTGGGTGCTGTCCGAGATGTTGTCTGCCCAGTTCCTGTATTTATTTACAGAGAAAGAAAGAAAGAGCGATATGGAGGGAAGAATTTATATGAGAAAGATATGGTAATTGTATCGCTGGCCTGTAACTGTATGTATTTTGTATTAACTGCTTACTGTATAAATTGTAACCATGTAATTATTAGTGATGTGCACCGGACATTTTTCGGGGTTTGTGTTTTGGTTTTGGATTCGGTTCCGCGGCCGTGTTTTGGATTCAGACGCGTTTTGGCAAAACCTCACCGAAAATTTTTTGTCGGATTCGGGTGTGTTTTGGATTCGGGAGTTTTTTACAAAAAACCCTAAAAAACAGCTTAAATCATAGAATTTGGGGGTCATTTTGATCCCATAGTTTTATCAACCTCAATAACCATAATTTCCACTCATTTCCAGTCTATTCTGAACACCTCACACCTCACAATATTATTTTTAGTCCTAAAATTTGCACCGAGGTCGCTGGATGGCTAAGCTAAGCGACACAAGTGGCCGACACAAACACCTGGCCCATCTAGGAGTGGCACTGCAGTGTCAGGCAGGATGGCACTTCAAAAAATAGTCCCCAAACAGCACATGATGCAAAGAAAAAGAGGCGCACCAAAGTCGCTGTGTGACTAAGCTAAGCGACACAAGTGGCCGACACAAACACCTGGCCCATCTAGGAGTGGCACTGCAGTGTCAGGCAGGATGGCACTTCAAAAAAATAGTCCCCAAACAGCACATGATGCAAAGAAAAAAAGAGGCGCACCAAGGTCGCTGTGTGACTAAGCTAAGCGACACAAGTGGCCGACACAAACACCTGGCCCATCTAGGAGTGGCACTGCAGTGTCAGGCAGGATAGCACTTCAAAAAAATTGTCCCCAAACAGCACATGATGCAAAGAAAAAAAGAGGCGCACCACAGGTATAGAATGTAGATGGATAGTATACTTAATGACGACACAGAGGTAAGTACAGCAGTGGCCTTCCGTACTGCTATATAGAGTATACTGGTGGTCACTGTGTCAGCAAACTGCAAAACTAAAATGCACCACAGGTATAGAATGTAGATGGATAGTATACTTAATGAATGACGACACAGAGGTAGGTACAGCAGTGGCCTTCCGTACTGCTATATATAGTATACTGGTGGTCACTGTGTCAGCAAACTGCAAAACTAAAATGCACCACAGGTATAGAATGTAGATGGATAGTATATTTAATGAATGACGACACAGAGGTAGGTACAGCAGTGGCCTTCCGTTCTGCTATATATAGTATACTGGTGGTCACTGTGTCAGCAAACTGCAAAACTAAAATGCACCACAGGTATAGAATGTAGATGGATAGTATACTTAATGACGACACAGAGGTAGGTACAGCAGTGGCCTTCCGTACTGCTATATATATAGTATACTGGTGGTCACTGTGTCAGCAAACTGCAAAATTAAAATGCACCACAGGTATAGAATGTAGATGGATAGTATACTTAATGAATGACGACACAGAGGTAGGTACAGCAGTGGCCTTCCGTACTGCTATATATAGTATACTGGTGGTCACTGTGTCAGCAAACTGCAAAACTAAAATGCACCACAGGTATAGAATGTAGATGGATAGTATATTTAATGAATGACGACACAGAGGTAGGTACAGTAGTGGCCTTCCGTACTGCTATATATAGTATACTGGTGGTCACTGTGTCAGCAAACTGCAAAACTAAAATGCACCACAGGTATAGAATGTAGATGGATAGTATACTTAATGACGACACAGAGGTAGGTACAGCAGTGGCCTTCCGTACCGTACTGCTATTATATATAGTATACTGGTGGTCACTGTGTCAGCAAACTGCAAAACTAAAATGCACCACAGGTATAGAATGTAGATGGATAGTATACTTAATGACGACACAGAGGTAGGTACAGCAGTGGCCTTCCGTACTGTACTGCTATTATATATAGTATACTGGTGGTCACTGTGTCAGCAAACTGCAAAACTAAAATGCACCACAGGTATAGAATGTAGATGGATAGTATACTTAATGACGACACAGAGGTAGGTACAGCAGTGGCCTTCCGTACTGCTATATATAGTATACTGGTGGTCACTGTGTCAGCAAACTGCAAAACTAAAATGCACCACAGGTATAGAATGTAGATGGATAGTATACTTAATGAATGACGACACAGAGGTAGGTACAGCAGTGGCCTTCCGTACTGCTATATATAGTATACTGGTGGTCACTGTGTCAGCAAACTGCAAAACTAAAATGCACCACAGGTATAGAATGTAGATGGATAGTATATTTAATGACGACACAGAGGTACGTACAGCAGTGGCCTACTGTACCGTAATGCTATATATTATATACTGGTGGTCACTGGTCAGCAAAACTCTGCACTGTACTCCTCCTATATAATATTATACTGGTGGTCCCCAGTCCCCACAATAAAGCAGCACACTGAGCACAGATATGGAGTGTTTTTCAGGCAGACAACATATACTGGTAGTCACTGTCAGCAAAACTCTGCACTGTACTCCTGCTATATAATACAGCTGCTCCCCAGTCCCCACAATTAAGCAGTGTGACCACAGATATATGCAGCACACTGAGCACAGATATGGAGCATTTTTTTCAGGCAGAGAACGGATAACTGGTGGTCACTGATCAGCAAAACTCTGCACTGTACTCCTCCTATATACAGCTGCTCCCCAGCCCTCCCCACAATTAAGCAATAGTGCACAGCACAATCAAGTTCAACAATAACGGAGAGGACGCCAGCCACGTCCTCTCCCTAACATTTCCAATGCACGAGTGAAAATGGCGGCGACGCGCGGCTGCTTATATAGAATCCGAATCTCGCGAGAATCCAACAGCGGGATGATGACGTTCGGGCGTGCTCGGGTTACCCGAGCCATACGGGAGAATCCGAGTATGGCTCGGACCCGTGTAAAAAGGGTGAAGTTCGGGGGGGTTCGGTTTCCGAGAAACCGAACCCGCTCATCACTAGTAACTATATGTATACTGTGCATTGTGATATATTGAATACATATTCTTTTAATAACAAATATATACATCAATGAGCTTTGGAACTCAGATAAGGTGTGGGTGTATTCTTTTCTCTTAAGGGATGTAGTGTTTTGAGATGTACAGCGCACTTTTATTGTATATGGTAATAAGATGCACCTGGCATCTGTAGTATATATTAGAGCGGGCATTTTAAATATTTGTTAGAAAGCAATTTGGTATTTACACATCCTAGAGGATACTGGGGTCCATTTAGTACCATGGGGATGTACCAAAGCACCCAAACCGGGTGGGAGAGTGTTAAGGGTCTTTCAGAA
Organism: Pseudophryne corroboree; assembly: GCF_028390025.1. Taxonomy (NCBI): domain Eukaryota; kingdom Metazoa; phylum Chordata; class Amphibia; order Anura; family Myobatrachidae; genus Pseudophryne; species Pseudophryne corroboree. The sequence goes on along the minus strand of NC_086444.1, from coordinate 110,259,938 downwards.
CTGATTGACCAAACTGAAGGTCCTCAGAGGCCAAAGTATCGAACTTGTAGAACTTAGCAAACGTGTTCGAACCTGACCAAGTAGCTGCTTGGCACAGCTGTAAAGCCGAGACACCCCGGGCAGCCACCCAGGAAGAACCTACGACCTAGTAGAGTGGGCCTGTACAGATCTTGGAACCGGCAAACCTGCCATAGAATAAGCATGCTGGATAGTAAGCCTGATCCAGCGAGCAATAGACTGCTTTGAAGCAGGATACCCAATTTTCTTGGGATCATAGAGAAACAGCAAGTCCGATTTTCTGTGACGAGCTGTCCGCTTCACATAGATCTTCAAAGCCCACAAGGACTTTGAAGTAGCAGAGGTGTCGGTAACCACTGGAACCACAATAGGTTGGTTGATATGAAATGCAGACACCACCTCAGGAAGAAATTGCTGACGAGTTCTGAGTTCAGCTCTATCTTCATGGAAAATCAAATAGGGGCTTTTGTGAGATAATGCCCCCAGCTCCGACACACGTCTTGCTGAAGCCAAGGCCAACAGTGTGTCAGTCTTCCACGTAAGAAACTTTACGTCAACCTCCTGTAAAGGCTCAAACCATTCTGATTGGCTGAACTGCAACACCACGTTGAGATCTCAAGGTGCCGCACGATGTACAGAACCCCCTTCAAAAATTACTGAACCTCAGGGAGAGAAGCCAATTGTTTCTGGAAGAAAATGGATAACGCCGAAATCTGGACTTTTATGGAGCCCAAAGGTAGGCCCACATCCACACCTGACTGCAGAAAAAGCAGAAAACGTCCCAGTTGAAATTCCTCCGTAGGAAATTTCCTGTTCTCACACGAGACGTGTTTTTTTCCAAATACGGTGATAATGTTAAGACGTTACCCCCTTTCTGGCTTGAATCAAGGTTGGAATAACACTGTCCAGGATCCCTTTCCGGGCTAGAATTTGACGCTTATCTTCCATGCCGTCAAACGTAGCCTTGGTAAGTCTTGATAGACGAATGGCCCCTGTTGTAGAAGATCCTTGCGAAGCGGTAGTGGCCACGGATCCTCTAAGAGTATCTCCAGTAGATCAGCGTACCAGGCCTTTCTTGGCCAGTCCGGAGCAATGAGAATTGCATGAATCTTTTCCCATTTTATTCTTTTGAGAATTCTTGGGATCAGTGGAAGCGGAGGAAATACGTACACCATCTGGTAGACCCATGGAGTCACCAGAGTGTCCATCGCCACTGCCTGTGGGTCTCTCGACCTGGAACAATACCGCTTGAGCTTCTTGTTGAGACGAGAGGCCATCATGTCGATTTGTGGAATTCCCCACCGATGTATCAAGCACCTGAACACCTCCGGGTGAAGGCCCCACTACCCCGTGTGCAGGTCGTGTCTGCTGAGGAAGTCTGCTTCCCAATTGTCTACTCCCGGAATGAAGATTGCCGACAACGCCACAGTGTGTCTTTCTGCCCAGAGGAGAATCCTTATTACCTCTGACATTGCTGCTCTGCTCTTCATTCTGCCCTGTCAGTTTATGTACATCACATTGTCCGACTGAACCTGAATGGCGTGATCTTGAAGAAGATGTGATGCCTGTAGAAGGGTGTTGTATATGGCCCTTAGTTCCAGAATGTTGATTGGAAGAATGGTTTCCCAACTTGACCATTTTCCTTGGAACTGATCCCCTTGGGAGACTGCCTCCCACCCTCTGAGGCTTGCGTCTGTGGTTAGCAGAATCCAATTTTGAATCCCGAATCTTCGACCCTCGGTAAAGTGAAAAGTCTGAAGCCACCACAAAAGAGAAATCCTGGCCTTTGGCGACAGATGTAATCGCTGGAGCATGTGAAGATGAGATCGGGACCATTTGTCCAACAGATCCAGCTGGAAGGGCTTTGCGTGAAACCTTCCGTACTGCAGAGCCTCGTAAGCGGCTACCATCTTTCCCAGAAGGCGAATTCATAGATGCACTGATATCCGGGTTTGTCTTAGAACATCCCGCACCATCGACTGGATTACCAATGCCTTTTCAAACGGAAGGAATACCTTATGTGCCTCCGTATCCAATATCATCCCCAGGAACGGAAGCCTCCGTGTTGGTTCCAGGTTAGATTTTGGTAGGTTCAGAATCCACCCGTGATCCTGGAGTAGTCGGGTTGAAAGGGTGATGTTGTCCAACAACCTCTCCCTGGATGGTGCTTTTATCAGCAGATCATCCAGGTGTAGCAAGGGCCAGTGTACTTGTGCGGTCACTGGCCCTGCTACTGGCATGCGCGTCCCTCCTCACCTGGGACGCCCCGGCGCCAGCCCATGGGGCCGGAGGTAGCGCGGGCTTCGGGCGGTGCTGGGGACCGGACCTGGTCCGGTCTCCACCTGCCCAGCTGAATGCAGAGTTCGGCAGCGGGCGTGGGGACGGCGGTGCATATCCACCGCCGCTCCACGCGGGTGATGGCGGCGGGCCTGCATCCTCCAGGACGCAGACCCCGCCAATCGCCGCCCGGCATTTTGAATTTGGCGCCAGCCGCGAGCCAATCACGGCTCGTGAACTGGCAGCCAATCAGGAGTGGCGGCGGCGAGCCAATCCCGGCTCGCCGCGTCATAGCCCCGCCCCCCGGCACTGGCTTGTGTTAGCCAGCGCCGGGCGCGGGAGTTCAGTTCGGCGGCAGAGAGGGAGCGGAGAAGAGCTCCTGAAGAGTGAAGGAAGAAGACGGCGCCGGAAGTCCCGGAGGGCGGCGGTGGTTGCAAAAGAGCTGAGACACGCCGCCGCCCGCCGGGTGAAGTACAAGGAGCCGACCCCCGTCGGTGAAGACCTCGGAAGCCCTGGGCCAGCGGTGTGCAACGCAAAAGAGCTTGCACCGGCCACCGCTGCCCAGGTGAAGTTTCCACGAAGCCCGGAGGTGGTGGGAGCCATCCCACCTCCGGCGAAGACAACGCGGTGGGCGTGGCCGGACCAGGCTTGGTCCAGCCGGGGCCCTTTGGACGGGTAAGTGCAGAAGCCCCCCCCCTCCCCTAGACCACCAGGGATCGGGCATTAGGCCCGTGGGCATAGTCAGGCCCTTCCGGCCTGTGGGCATAAAGTCGGGCCCTCCCGGCCCGTGGGCATTTCTGGACGGGCCCTCCTGGCCCGTGGCACAGTTGAACGGGCATTAGGCCCGAGGGGGTAGTCAGGCCACCGGCCTGTGGCACCGGTAGGCGGGCACTAGGCCCGTGGGGCAAAACAGGCACTAGGCCTGAGCAACAGAGGGTGCAAGGCCCCATTACCCTCCACATAGGCAGCCATTGGTAGGGGGCCTCCAGGGCAAGGAAGCCCAACACAATTGTGTGTATCTACAGTCGGCGATAGGCCGCAGGTTGCTGAAGTCGGCACTAGGCCGCAGGTTGCTGAAGTCGGCGATAGGCCGCAGGTTGCTGAAGTCGGCACTAGGCCGCAGGTTGCTGAAGTCGGCGATAGGCCGCAGGTTGCTGAAGTCGGCACTAGGCCGCAGGTTGCTGAAGTCGGCGATAGGCCGCAGGTTGCTGAAGTCGGCACTAGGCCGCAGGTTGCTGAAGTCGGCGATAGGCCGCAGGTTGCTGAAGTCGGCGCTACGCCGCAGGTTCGCGTAAGTTGGCGCTACGCCGCATGTGTGATGAGTTCTCAGTTTCCCCCACAGCCAGGCCCCCATGAAAGGTAGGCTGTCGGAAGTACGCGTTGGTGAGTACCACAAAGTTGAAACAGTATTACGGTGTTGTGCTATAACCTTTGTATAAGTGTCTCTCCGTCATAAAGCGTAAGCAGCGCCACGTCCCGTGGGCTGTGTTGTGTGTTCTCTTACAGGAGCAAAGAAGAAGGGCCAGTCGTCTGGCGGAAGCAGAGTATATAGCTGGTGAGCATAAAGGTGTTTCGTGTGTGTTCGTGGTATATGTTGCCCCTCCCCCACTTCCCCTTTGGGCGTTTTCGTTCAGGGTCGCCCCTGGTGCTCCGCACCACTACGGGGGCACCCAGTCTGAGGCCACAAGTGCCAATGATGACCCTTCACTGAGCCCAGTGTAGGCCACCCCAGTATAGTGTGCCCCCCCCCATTCGTTTCAGGTGACCCAGGAAGTTCTTCTCCGTGTCTGAACGTGTGCCAGTATCGTCTGAGCTACCTCGACGGACTGAAGGTGGAGGACGGGAGGCGTGAGGTACGTAGGCCTGGTAAGTGAGCGATTCGAATTTTGTTCTCCAGGGCCCCACCCCCGTGCCTCTTACATTTGGCGTAGCCGGCAGGATCTGCGGATGACAGACACGATGTGGAGAACGCCACCAGAACAGATCCACCCCTTGGCATGTGAGGATAGAAGTAACTGGCCCGTCCTCGCGTCCACTGACCTACTACGGGCAGTGCAGCAAGCCGTAAAGCGTAACCGAGAGGAGCGCCGCCAGAAGAAGCGTCAGCAAGCCACCACCGACCCCTACCAGATGGGCCAGCAGACGGAAGAGTACCCCCGGCCACCCGCTGCTAGAGTGGATGTCGAGACGCAGCCGTTGGTCGCAGGAATCCATAGCGGCGGGCATTACTTCGCAACCAAGCCCCCGAGATCAACGATCCCCGTGGAACATAGGGATTGGCCCCGAGAGTGCCGCGACCACGCCGTCCATTCGGAGGGGCCACACTGGACCCAGCAGAGCTTGGACGAGCCCTGGTGCGCGCTCTGTGGAGAAGTGGACCATGAATCGCCAGATTGCCCACACGCCTCAGCCCGGGCGATTAGGAATTGGCGACAAGGGCAAGCCGAGAGGAAGGGAGCGTCGGACAGGCGCCAGGAGGAGCGTCGGATGCAGGAGGTCAACTGGTCTGCCTGTGACGACTATGACGGCGACCACAAGGGCTGCACCTGGGACGACGACCGGAGCGAAGGGGAGGTAGAGAGATGTACGGGCTGCGGCGATCCCGACCACGAACGGCCTGAGTGCCCCTGGCCTAGGGATGACCTATCCTCCAGCTGGACCGACCTGGAGAACCCCGACGACGATGGGTGGGAGACTATGGCATCTGATGAGGAGTCCAGTGTCTCCGACCAAATTATGGATATCCTTGAAGAATCCAACGACGACGAGTGGGAGACCATGTCATCAGATGAGGAACCCAGCGTTGCTGACCAACCTGCAGACAACCCGGATGACGACAACGGATGTGAGGATATGCCATCCGATGGGGAACCCAGTGTCCTAGAGAGCCGGAACCAGCTCCAGGAGGCCACCACCATCACCATGGAGGGTCTACCACCCACGGTGGTCCCCGAGGGGATAACACCCCCAGGCCAAAGGGGGAAGGTGAGTTTTCCCTCCACAGATGCAAGCGTGGATACACCGGATGGGGCACCTGAACAGGGGCCAATCGCAGGCCCCGACGCCGTGACCAGGGTGATGGCCAGCTTTGTGGGGACCACAAAGGAAAAAGCATGGAGGAATGTAGCAAGGGCCAGTGTACTTGTGCGGTCACTGGCCCTGCTACTGGCATGCGCGTCCCTCCTCACCTGGGACGCCCCGGCGCCAGCCCATGGGGCCGGAGGTAGCGCGGGCTTCGGGCGGTGCTGGGGACCGGACCTGGTCCGGTCTCCACCTGCCCAGCTGAATGCAGAGTTCGGCAGCGGGCGTGGGGACGGCGGTGCATATCCACCGCCGCTCCACGCGGGTGATGGCGGCGGGCCTGCATCCTCCGGGACGCAGACCCCGCCAATCGCCGCCCGGCATTTTGAATTTGGCGCCAGCCGCGAGCCAATCACGGCTCGTGAACTGGCAGCCAATCAGGAGTGGCGGCGGCGAGCCAATCCCGGCTCGCCGCGTCATAGCCCCGCCCCCCGGCACTGGCTTGTGTTAGCCAGCGCCGGGCGCGGGAGTTCAGTTCGGCGGCAGAGAGGGAGCGGAGAAGAGCTCCTGAAGAGTGAAGGAAGAAGACGGCGCCGGAAGTCCCGGAGGGCGGCGGTGGTTGCAAAAGAGCTGAGACACGCCGCCGCCCGCCGGGTGAAGTACAAGGAGCCGACCCCCGTCGGTGAAGACCTCGGAAGCCCTGGGCCAGCGGTGTGCAACGCAAAAGAGCTTGCACCGGCCACCGCTGCCCAGGTGAAGTTTCCACGAAGCCCGGAGGTGGTGGGAGCCATCCCGCCTCCGGCGAAGACAACGCGGTGGGCGTGGCCGGACCAGGCTTGGTCCAGCCGGGGCCCTTTGGACGGGTAAGTGCAGAAGCCCCCCCCCCTCCCCTAGACCACCAGGGATCGGGCATTAGGCCCGTGGGCATAGTCAGGCCCTTCCGGCCTGTGGGCATAAAGTCGGGCCCTCCCGGCCCGTGGGCATTTCTGGACGGGCCCTCCTGGCCCGTGGCACAGTTGAACGGGCATTAGGCCCGAGGGGGTAGTCAGGCCACCGGCCTGTGGCACCGGTAGGTGGGCACTAGGCCCGTGGGGCAAAACAGGCACTAGGCCTGAGCAACAGAGGGTGCAAGGCCCCATTACCCTCCACATAGGCAGCCATTGGTAGGGGGCCTCCAGGGCAAGGAAGCCCAACACAATTGTGTGTATCTACAGTCGGCGATAGGCCGCAGGTTGCTGAAGTCGGCACTAGGCCGCAGGTTGCTGAAGTCGGCGATAGGCCGCAGGTTGCTGAAGTCGGCACTAGGCCGCAGGTTGCTGAAGTCGGCGATAGGCCGCAGGTTGCTGAAGTCGGCACTAGGCCGCAGGTTGCTGAAGTCGGCGATAGGCCGCAGGTTGCTGAAGTCGGCACTAGGCCGCAGGTTGCTGAAGTCGGCGATAGGCCGCAGGTTGCTGAAGTCGGCGCTACGCCGCAGGTTCGCGTAAGTTGGCGCAAAGCCGCATGTGTGATGAGTTCTCAGTTTCCCCCACAGCCAGGCCCCCATGAAAGGTAGGCTGTCGGAAGTACGCGTTGGTGAGTACCACAAAGTTGAAACAGTATTACGGTGTTGTGCTATAACGTTTGTATAAGTGTCTCTCCGTCATAAAGCGTAAGCAGCGCCACGTCCCGTGGGCTGTGTTGTGTGTTCTCTTACAGGAGCAAAGAAGAAGGGCCAGTCGTCTGGCGGAAGCAGAGTATATAGCTGGTGAGCATAAAGGTGTTTCGTGTGTGTTCGTGGTATATGTTGCCCCTCCCCCACTTCCCCTTTGGGCGTTTTCGTTCAGGGTCGCCCCTGGTGCTCCGCACCACTACGGGGGCACCCAGTCTGAGGCCACAAGTGCCAATGATGACCCTTCACTGAGCCCAGTGTAGGCCACCACAGTATAGTGTGCCCCCCCCCCCCCCATTCGTTTCAGGTGACCCAGGAAGTTCTTCTCCGTGTCTGAACGTGTGCCAGTATCGTCTGAGCTACCTCGACGGACTGAAGGTGGAGGACGGGAGGCGTGAGGTACGTAGGCCTGGTAAGTGAGCGATTCGAATTTTGTTCTCCAGGGCCCCACCCCCGTGCCTCTTACATTGGTACGGTATTATATTCACTCCTCGTTTGCGGAGGAGAAACATCATCTCTGCCATTACCTTGGTGAACACCCTCGGTGCCGTGGAGAGGCCAAATGGCAGGGCCTGGAATTGGTAGTGACAGTCCTGTAATGCAAACCTTAGATAAGCCTGATGAGGCGGCCAAATCGGAATGTGAAGGTATGCATCCTTGATATCCAGAGACACCAGGAATTCCCCCTCCTCTAGACCTGAGATCACCGCTCTCAGAGACTCCATCTTGAACTTGAACACCCGTAAGTATAGGTTCAGTAACTTGAATTTTAAAATGGGCCTTAACGAACCGTCCGGTTTCGGTACCACAGACAGGTTTTGCAGCTGAAGTGGAACTGGAACAATGACCTGAGTCTGTACCAGTTTTTTAATTGCTTCCTGTAAAGTCAGACTTGCTTCTTGAGAAGCTGGTAAGCCTGATTTGAAGAATCTGTGAGGTAGGAGTTACTGAAACTCCAGTCTGTAGCCCTCGGCGATAAGATCTTTGACCCAGGGATCCTGGCATGATGTTGCCCATATGTGACTATTCTAATCAAGCTCCCACCTGCCTGTCTCCCAGGCAGTGCGGTCCACCATCATGCTGTAAGCTTTGAGAAAGCAGAACCGGAGTTCTGTTCCTGTGAACCTTCAGTTGCTTGTTTTCTGGGTTTACCTCTATTGCCTTTGACGGCTGTAGAAGAACCTTTGGTTTTACTTTTAAGTTTGGCTGACCGAAAGGACTGTAGAGTTGGAGCAGAGTAAGTCTTCCTAGCTGGGGGGGGGGCTGCGGAAGGAAGGTATGTAGACTTACCCGCCGTAACCTTGGATATCCACGTATCCAGTTCAGCTCCAAACAGGGCCTCACCTGTGAATGGTAGACTTTCCACGCCTTTCCTGGAATCTGCATCCTTAGTCCACTGGTGTAGCCACAAGCCCCTGCATGCTGACACTGCCATGGTAGTGGTGTGTGCGTTGAGCAAGCCAATTTCTTTTACGGCCTCCACCATAAAATTTGCAGAGTCCTGTATATGCTGTAGGAGTAAAATTATCTCCCCCCTGGATAAGGAATCTAACCCGTTAATTAGATTACCTGACCATTTAGCAATGGCCCGAGTGATCTATGCACAAGCAATAGTGGGTCTCTTGGCCACCCCAGCAGCTGTGTACAGGGATTTGAGAGTGGTCTCAATTTTGCGGTCAGCAGCGTCCTTTACGGAGGCTGCCCCAGGGACCGGTAAGGGGTCTGGGACTCCAGGTCGACAACAAAAAGGTCGACACACCTTAGGTCGACACCAATTGGTCGACATGCCTTAGGTCGACATGGACAAAAGGTCGACAGGAACAAGGTCGACATGAGTTTTTTTTTTTTTTTTTATGTCGTTTTCTTCGTAGAGTGACCGGGAACCCCAATTAGTGCACCGCTTCACTCGCCATGCTTCGGGCATGGTGCCTTCGCTCCGCTCCACTTGGCACAGATTACACTGACACCCAGTGCATGAAACCCCTGGCAACGAGCATGACACCCAGTGCATGAAACACCTGGCAACGGGCATGACACCCTGAGCATGAAAACTCCTGGCACCGTGCATGGAACCAAGAGCATGAAACCCCTGGCAACGAGCAGGTAATTTAAAAGTAATTAGAAGCCTTACTGTAGGACTTAATGTGTAATGGGCATTACGGTGTGTGGCATAATGTATCACGGACATTGCGGTGTGTGTCAGAATGTGTCACAGGCATTACGGTGTGTGGCATACTATATCACGGGCATTGTGGTATGTGGTATAATGTCTCAGGGGCATTGCAGTGTGGCATAGGGTATAACGGGCATTGCGGTATGTGTCACAGGCATTACGGTGTATGGTATACTATATCACGGGCATTGTGATATGTGGTATAATGTCTCAGGGTCATTGCAGTGTGTGGCATAATGTATCACGGACATTGCTGTGTGTGTCATAATGTGTCAGGCATTACGGTGTGTTGTATACTATATCACGGGCATTGTGGTATGTGGTATAATGTCTCAGGGTCATTGCAGTGTGGCATAATGTATAACGGGCATTGCGGTATGTGTCAGGCATTACTGTGTGTTGTATACTATATCACGGGCATTGTGGTATGTGGTATAATGTCTCAGGGTCATTGCAGTGTGTGTCATAATGTGTCACAGGCATTGTATGTGCTATAATGTATCAGGGGCATTGCAGTGTGTAGCATAATGTATAACGGGCATTGCGATTCCTGTTGTCATGTGTCACAGGCATTACGGTGTGTGGCATAATGTGTCACAGGCATTACGGTGTGTGGCATAATGTGTTGGGGGCATTATGGTGTGTGCATATTGTGTCATGTGCATTATTGTGTGTGGAATAATGTCTAAGGGCCATTGCAGTATGTGGCATAATGTATACTGGGCATTACTATAAGGAGGAAAAATGACAAATAATGTAAGGGGCATGAATCAGGATTATTTTTCTTTCCTGTGGTGGCTAATGTCTGGGCGTGCAGGTTGCAAAACTGGGGTATAAGGAAGTCTTTTCCTGCAATACCACGCCCCTTTATGCAAAGCCACGCCCATTACAACGAAACCACGCCCCCTTTTTGCGGCGCGCGCGCATACTTGTCCCTTTAATAGTGCCAATTATGGGGGGGGGGGCCGAAGAATTTTTTGGCTTGGGGAGAAAAACTTCTAGTTACGCCACTGGTTTTAGCATACCTCCCAACTGTCCCGATTTTCGCGGGACAGTCCCGTTTTTTGGGGACTGTCCCGCTGTCCCACCCGCGGGCCGCAGTGTCCCGCGGTGGGGGGGGGGGCAGTTGGGAGTCTGTCTCTCGCTGCCCTGCTTAGCAGAGCAGCGGAGAATAGACGCTGTGCGCATGCGCACAGCGTCTATTCATTGGAGACAGAGGGAGAGGGGGCATGCCAGCGGCTCACAGAGCGCTGGGCATGCCCCTTCAGTGACGAAAACAGGGGGCGTGGCTCGCGACCGCGGGTCCTCCGTGAAGCCACGCCCCCTTTTCAGAGGTCACGCCTCCTTTTCGGGAGCGCGCGCGACTTCGCCGCGCATATGTCCCTCTTCACAGAAGACAAAAGTTGGGAGGTATGGTTTTACCACAGGTGATGACAATCATAAATTGAGAGATAAGTCCAAGAGCAGAGCATTCTGTCCCTCCTGGAGAAGGTCATGTTGGGAAGTATGCATGAATAAGAATTGAATAAGAAGCTGCAGCATTAATAAGAAGTGAATAAGCAGCTGACTGAATAAGAAGCGAACTTCAGTCTCTTGTGTCTCTGTCCTGACTGAGCTCTCTGCAGTGTATACAACCCTGGCCCTGGGTGTGCACTCTGCACTGTACTGTAGGTGGAACTTTGTGTGGCCCAATGTGAAGGCAGATTACAATGAGAGCAGTAGTTTACCAATCAGCTGAAAGCTCACAGTCACAGTGTGAATGCAGGATTCTGCCTTGTGCCCTGTGAGTGTGTGTTCCCCTCCTGTCTGCAGCTCGGTCCTGTGCGTGTCCTGCTGTGTGTGACTGCTGGCACACACTCCTATACTCTGCCTTCATGAGCTGTGAGGTGAGTATCTCTCTCCTTCCTCGCTGTCTTCTGCAATGTAACTCTGCAGAGTCAGCTCTCACGTGTTACAGAACACAGACGTACACATGATGTAACACTGATACTTGTGCTGCATGTGAGTGTGCATTACAATAGATAGAGGAAGTGCTGCGTGTCTGTGTGTGTCATTTGTACTGGGTAGTTTTAGCTTGCTGGCCTTGCTGTATTACTATGACATATTTGTATATTACGTTGTAACATACAGTATGTGTGTGATATATATACTGTGTGTATGTGTATATATATATATATATATATATATATATATATAACTTACCATACTACCCCTTTAAACCGTGAATTACACCGGTTCTGTGGCTGGCTGATTTCAAGCCTGCACTTCACCTGGTTTCAATCAGCCACAGAACCTTTGTAATCCATACAAAGTATGGTAAATATATACTGTATATGTACAGTACTGTGCAAAAGCTTTAGGCAGGTGTGAAAAAGATGCTGCAAAGTAAGAATGCTTTTAAACAAAAGTGTTAATTTTTATCAATTAACAAAATGCAAAGTGAAATGAAGAGAAATCTCAAATCTATGGGCTAGAAGGTGCTAGATAAATGAGAAGTAGAATCTGGTTGCTATGGGCAACATCTCATCTTAAATAGAACTCCCATTTTAGTAAATTTACCCCATGGTGTTTAGAGTTCCAGCTACTTCTGGGGTTCCACTTGGAAATCTCCTTGTGTATCCCTGTGACTTGGCTGCAATCTTTCCAGTGCATTGTCTGATACTGCTACCGCAGTCCTGCAGGCAGCAACACTTTGCTTCAATTCCTGCACTGCTCCAGCAGTCCTGCAATATCTCCTGTGAATTATCTTTCACTAGTTCAGTAATCCTGCAGCATCATCTGTGCTTTTCACTTGCTGTACAGTTACAGTGTGTTATATACCTTCTGCTACTGACTCTAGTTAGCGGCCATATCTACTTCTCTCCATAATCTCAGCCTGTGCTAGTCTGGGGGGCCGCATCCTGCAAGCTTTGTTCCATTAAGTCCATCCTGTCTTTCAGTGGTTCTCGGTGAGCACCAGTAGTCTCTGACTCTGCACCTCCAGACCAGCAGCTCTAAACAGGATAGATTGGGACAGGAGTCCACTAGAAAGTACCCCAGTGTCATTAATTACTACTGTAGTACTTCCTCTCTGTATTACTACTGTAGTACTTCCTATTTACATCTCCCATTACAACCAATTAAATAAAGACCCCTTTTTTTTTTTTTTATGTTGGACAATTATAAGTTCTGGTTAAGCTTGGAACCCTCTTTATCCTGAGCATCCTTTACCATAACTTACCTCTGCTGCTGTAAATCGTCCTCTTATATTAACACCCATTGTGTCTCCGCAGCCATACCCTCATTTACATATCGCATACATCCACACTCAGATTGTACTTTATTATGAATCAGTCCGCGGGCCAACAGCGGGTTATTTACATATCACATACATCCACACTCAGATTGTACTTTATTATGAATCAGTCCGCGGGCCAACAGCAGGTTATTTACATATCACATACAATCATCCACACTCAGATTGTACTTTATTATGAATCGGTCCATGGGCCAACAGCGGGGTTGCATCAGTAACCTGGGGATTCCTCCCCTGCAGCCTCCAGCACTGCAGCACTCTCCTGCCTTTCTCTGATTTGTTAAGAATATAAGCCAAGAAACTTTTTGAAGTGCTTTGTTTTTTTGTGTATCATGGCATATAGAGTGTACATCCAAGAATAAAGGGATGTTAAGAATTCAAATTGACCCAGAGAAGTATCATTGCAACCTGCTTTGACTTTTCACTAATCTATGTGTATATTTAAAGGTGGTGGTGTTGTACTTTGCCAAGAGTTGTGAGCTGGCAGGTGCCCGTTCGGAGAACATAATTGTGCCTCAGCAAATTACCTCTAGACAGCTCTGGGAGAAGATAGCTGATCTCCATCCCAGGTACTGTACCGATCATATCACATTGTGTACATACAGTCAGTGGTGTCGAGAGAGGGGGGAGAGGGTACAAATTACCCAGGTTTGATGGAGGGGCCCATCCCCCTTACATGGCAGCAGTAGCTGCAGCTCTTATCCTCGGCCCAGCACAAGCTGCTGTGTGCTGGGCTGCAGTGTGGCCATTGAGGCACTTAAAATACAATTTTTTTCGGTACTTTCTCTAAGGGTGCATGACCACGCCTGCTGTAATTAGGCCACTCCCCCTGAGAAGTACCTGGTCCCGGCCAGGCTCTCTATTGCCCTGCATACAGTATTGGCTGGGGCTGTCCTTGGGATTAAATGTTTTTTTCTGTGTTCTCCAAACAATGGAACCCACTCTCCAGTTTAGATAACAGAGAATATCTTTCAGACACTGGCATCTGCTGCAAAATGCTTTCAATAACTACAACAGACTGTAACACTTTAGAAAGCATACCAGTATTAAACAAGAGACAAGCTACATATAACATTGAGCCGCAGTGGTTCGCATTGCTGCTGTATAGCACTAGGGTCAGGGCCGTTTCTTGGGGCAGGCGAGCAGTGCAACCGCACTGGGCACCCGCCGCGGCACTAACTGTGGCTCCCTGCTTCCCCCTCCTATTTCTCCCCGAGTAACCCGCTCGGGGGGCGGAGTTTCACGGAATGACACGGTTGCGTCGTTAGTCGTTACGTCACGACGCAACCCCGTCACTCCGCGAAACTCCCCCCCACCGAACGGAGTACAGAGGGGGATCCAGGTTAGGAAGAGGGAAAGGCCGGCGCGAGGAGCGACTGGTGAGGCGGGCCGAAGAGCGGTAATCGCCTCTGTAAGTATTCTCTCTCTCTCTCTCAATGTGTAAAATGGGGACACCTGCCGTAATGTGTGAAATGGGGACTCTTGCCTGCCGTAGTGTGGGGATTTAATGTATCAAGGGCATTGCGGTGTGTGGCATAATATGGTGCAGGGGGCATTACTGTGTGGGGCTTAATATGGTAGAATTTTTTTTTCCTGTGGTGGTCGTGATCTGTTGGAGCAGGGACAAAAACTGGATTGTGAGGTAGTCTTTTCAGACGAGGCCATGCCCATTTAAATGAGGCCACACCCATTTAGATGAGGCCACGCGCGCAAGTTTTTTTTTTAATCTAGGTGTGTGTGGGGGGGCACATTTTTTATGTCATGGGGGGCGCATTTTTAAATCTCGCACTGGGAGCCAAATTGGCTAGAAACAGCCCTGACTAGGGTCATGTGTTCTATCTGTTTGGGGCACATGGAAGTTTCTTCCAGGATCACCAGTTTCCCCCTTTGGAACAAGATCTGCTCCAGTGGGCCACGGACTGTTATAAGTGATACACCATTCTCTGTACGCGTTGGGTATGGTATGCTGGTGGCCGGGATCCCGACGGTCAACAAACCAACACCGGGATCCTGGCCGCCAGAATGGTGGCAGAGGGGGCAAGCGCAATGAAGCCCCTTGCAGGCTCGCTGCGCTCACCACAGGTTCTATTCAAACTCTATGGGTGTCATGGACACCCACGAGTGGGAATAACCCCTGTTAGCTGGGATTCCAGCTGTCGGCATTATCAGTGGTCGGGATTCTGGTGTCAGTATCCTGACCGCCGGGAATCCGACTGTCGGCAATGTAACCGCATCCCCTCTGTACATGGGGTTATAATAATGACTGAAAATAATCAAATGTCACCATGCCCTAACATGTATCGATCTGCTTCTGTGCTTTAACAAATAAATAAATCAAATGAAATCTCTTTATTAAGCACCATAATGGTACATGGCGTACACATGAAGATAACAAAAGAACGTGTTAGACACATTAAAGAAATAAATGCAGGTGTTAAATACTGCTGTGAAATGTGGACAGACCCATTGTAAAATCCATGCCCAATTCACAGATACAGCCAGCATCTGATGAGCACCACTGTCTCTATCTGCTCACCTCAGTGGTGCAAATAGAAATATTTTCTTAGTGGTACTGAGTGCCGAAAAATGGGCGTAGTCATGTGTTGTGAGGGGGCGTGGCCACATGTCACTAGTGGGAGTGGCTACATGACACTAGCGGACAACACAGACCCTTTTCTTTGGACTCTGGGGACAAGGCTAGAAATATATAGTAATGCCTCCAGCACAATAAATACATATAGTAATGCCCCCAATTTGATAACTATATAGTAATGCCTCCAGGATGCTTTGGTGAGCTTTATAATTGTGGTAATGGCAGTCAAGTGTGCAAAGTGTGTGGCAGGTGGAACTGGGTACCCGCTGCCAAACTCTTAAGGGTACTCCGTACCCGCATGCTTGGACCACTGGCTCACCTTATGCTCCATAACTTGATGATAACTGTATTGTCACCTTATACTGATTGTGCATTTGTGGCTGCATCAGAACACTGTCGTACAGCACTGAGACTGTTAGGACAGGCGCTTTGCAATGTCTCTCCCCCCATTCCCCCGGACTGCCAGAGACTCATCCTGACCTTGTGCGTGGCGTGTCCGTGCGTCTTCAGCTCCGTCCTCCATGCTGGAAGGATGTGCAGCAATCCATGAAAGAGGGATTTGTATTTATTTTTAAGATAAATGACTGAGGCAGGCTATAAGGTAAAGCTTGGTCATTTCCACTGGTTTGTTTTTTTACAATGCTATTAATGATGTATAATGCTGCAGAGCTTCTACAAGGTCATATGACCACCATGGCAACCACAGATACATGGCATTTGTAGGTGGAGATGTATCATTGTAAATCCTGATTGGTTGCTATGGGCAACTTCTCCACTTGCCCTCTTTAGAAGGTCTGTTACATTTCCTTTTGTAGTGAGCAGTGAAGCTTTGGAATGCTCCTCTGAGCTCTAACTGTGCTGTAAAATGCACAACCACCTCCCCATTCCTACTCTCCCTTCAGCCATGATATGCTGAGAGCTCTGAGTCTGTGTATTTGCTATAGGCAGCCATACTGGTGTACTTGGTACCAGTATATGATATAGAAGTAACACAGTGCCAGGTCAGTACATAAGGTCACCGCAATGAGGATAAATAGCTTTCCGTACAAGAGCTCTAACTTTTGTGATATCAGGTATATGACATGGAGGATACGGGTGCTACTAATACCAAATATACCAGGAATAGTAAAGCTGTTTTTTTACCGTATAGAAAACACAAATACACAAGTAAGCAGTCCTGTGTGAGATCATTAATGTACCTGTACTTACAGTAATGAACATGTACTGTAACCAGACTTAAAATATTTCTCTAACGTCCTAGTGGATGCTGGGGACTCCGTCAGGACCATGGGGAATAGCGGGCTCCGCAGGAGACAGGGCACATCTAAAAAAGCTTTTAGGTCACATGGTGTGTACTGGCTCCTCCCCCCATGACCCTCCTCCAAGCCTCAGTTAGGTTTTTGTGCCCGTCCGAGAAGGGTGCAATCTAGGTGGCTCTCTTAAAGAGCTGTTTAGAAAAGTTTTTTTTTAGGTTTCATTCAGTGATTCCTGCTGGCAACAGGATCACTGCAACGAGGGACTTAGGGGAGAGATCTCCAACTCACCTGCGTGCAGGATGGATTGGGATCTTAGGCTACTGGACACTGAGCTCCAGAGGGAGTCGGAACACAGGTCAGCCTGGGGTTCGTCCCGGAGCCGCGCCGCCGATCCCCCTTACAGACGCTGAAGAAGACGGCAGAACGGAGGTCCGGAAACAGGCGGCAGAAGACTTCACAGTCTTCATGAAGGTAGCGCACAGCACTGCAGCTGTGCGCCATTGTTGTCACACGGCTCACTGACCTAGTCACGGAGGGTGCAGGGCGCTGCTGGGGGCGCCCTGGGCAGCAATATAAGTACCTTATTGGCAAAATAAATACATCACATATAGCCATTAAGGCTATATGTATGTATTTTAACCCAGGCCAGTTCTTAAAAACCGGGAGAAAAAGCCCGCCGAAAAGGGGGCGGAGCTTATTCTCCTCAGCACACAGCGCCATTTTCCCTCACAGAAAGGCTGAGGGGAAGGCTCCCATGCTCTCCCCTGCACTGCACTACAGAAACAGGGTTAAAACAGAGAGGGGGGGCACTGATTTGGCGATATAAATATATATTAAATGCTATAAGGGAGGAACACTTTTATAAAGGTTGTCCCTGTATAATTATAGCATTTTGGTGTGTGCTGGCAAACTCTCCCTCTGTCTCCCCAAAGGGCTAGTGGGTCCTGTCCTCTATCAGAGCATTCCCTGTGTGTGTGCTGTATGTCGGTACGTGTGTGTCGACATGTATGAGGAAAATGTTGGTGAGGAGGCGGAGCAAATTGCCTGTAATGGTGATGTCACTCTCTAGGGAGTCGACACCGGAATGGATGGCTTACTTGTGGAAGTACGTGATCATGTCAACACGCTGCGAGCCGGTTGACGACATGAGACGACCGGCAAACAAATTAGTACCTGTCCAGGCGTCTCAGACACCGTCAGGGGCTTGTAAAAACGCCCATTTACCTCACGGACACTGACTCCAGTGTCGACGGTGAAGAAACAAACGTATTTTCCTTTAGGGCCACACGTTACATGTTAAGGGCATGAAGGAGGTGTTACATATTTCTGATACTACAAGTACCACAAATAAGGGTATTTTGTAGGGTGTGAATAAACTACTTGTAGTTTTGCCTGAATCAGATAAATTAAATGAAGTGTGTGATGATACGTGGGGTTCCTCCGATAGAAAGTTATGGGCGGTATACCCTTTCCCGCCAGAAGTAAGGGCGAGTTGGGAAACACACCTTAGGGTGGATAAGGCGCTCACACGCTTATAAAAACAAGTGGCGTTACCGTCTCCAGATATGGCCGCCCTCAAGGAGCCAGCTGATAGGAAGCTGAAAAATAGCCTAAGAAGTATATACACACATACTGGTGTTATACTACGACCAGCAATCGCCTCAGACTGGATGTGCAGCGCTGAGGGGGCTTGGTCGGATTTCCTGACTGAAAATTTTGATACCCTTGACAGGGACAAGATTTTATTGTCTATAGAGCATTTTAAGGATGCATTTCTATATATGCGTGATGCGCAGAGGGATATTTGCATTCTGGCATCAAGAGTAAATGTGATGTCCATATCTGCCAGACGAAGACACGACAGTGGTCAGGTGAGGCAGATTCCAGACGGCACATGGAAGTATTGCCGTATAAAGGGGCGGTCCATCGGACCTGGTGGCCATGGCAACAGCTGAAAAATCCACTTTTTGTTCCCCGAGTCACATCTCAGCAGAAAAGGACACAGTCTTTTCAGTCTCAGTCCTTTCGTCCCCATACGGGCAGGCGGGCAAAGGCCAGTCATATCTGCCCAGGGGTAGAGGAACGGGAAGAAGACTGCAGCAAGCAGCCCATTCCCAGAAACAGAAGCCCTTCACAGCTTCTGCCAAGTCCGCAGCATGACGCTGGGGCAGTACAAGCGGACTCAGGTGCGGTAGGGGGTCATCTCAAGAGTTTCAGCACGCAGTGGGCTCACTCGCAAGGGGACTCCTGGATCCTACATGTAGTATCCCAGGTGTACATTGGAAATTCGAGACGTCTCCTCCTCACAAGTTCCGGAAGTCTGTTTTACCAACGTCTACCTCCGACAGGGAGGCAGTATTGGAAACAATTCACAGGATGTATTCCCAGCAGGTGATAATCAAAGTACCCCTCCTACAACAAGGGAGGGGGTATTATTCCAGACTATATTGTGGTACTGAAGCCAAACGGCTCGGTGAGATCTGAAATATTTGAACACTTACATACAAGCGTTCAAATCAAGATGGAGTCACTCAGAGCAGTGATAGCGAACCAGGAAGAAGGGGACGAGATGGTGTCACTGGATATCAGGGACATTTACCTACATGTCCAAATTTGCCCTTCTCACCAAGGGTACTTCAGGTTCGTGGTACAGAACTGTCACTATCAGTTCAGACGCTGCCGTTTGGATTGTCCACGGCGCCCCGGGTCTTTACCAAGGTAATGGCCGAAATGATGATTCTTCTTAAAAGAAACTTGGACGCTTTCCTGATAAGGGCAAGGTCCAGAGAACAGTTGGAGGTCGGAGTAGCACTATCTTTAATAGTTCTACGACAGCACGAGTGGATTCTAAATATTCCAAAATCGTAGCTTTTCCGAGGACACGTCTACTGTTCCTAGGGATGATTCTGGACACAGTCCAGAAAAAGGTGTTTCTCCCAGAGGAGAAAGCCAGGGAGTTATCCGAGCTAATCGGGATCCTCCTAAAACCAGGAAAAGTGTCAGTGCATCATTGCACAAGAGTCCTGGTAAAAATGGTGGCTTATTACGAAGCAATTCCATTCGGCAGATTTCACGCAAGAACTCTTCAGTGGGATCTGCTGGACAAATGGTCCGGATCGCATCTTCAGATGCATCAGCGGATAAGATTGGATGCTGGTGACCACGGAGGCCAGCCTGAGAGGCTGGGGAGCAGTCACACATGGAAAAAATTTCCAGGAAAGTGTGATCAAGTCTGGAGAATTCTCTCCACATAGATGGAGCTAAGAGCAAAATTATAAGGCTCTAAACTTAGCAAGACCTCTGCTTCAAGGTCAGCCGGTATTGATCCAGTGGGATAACATCACGGCAGTCGCCCACGTAAACGGAAAGGGCGACACAAGAAGCTGGAGGGCAGTGGAAAAAACTGCAAGGATTTTTCGCTAGGCGGAAAATCATGTGATAGCACTGTCAGCAGTGTTCTCTCCGGGAGTGGACGACTGGGAAGCAGACTTCCTCAGCAGGCATGACCTCCACCTGGGAGAGTGGGAACTTCATAGGGAAGTTTTTCCGCATGATTGTGAGCCATTGGCAAAGACCAAAGGTGGAAATGATGGCGTCCCGCCCGAACAAAAAACGGGACAGGTATTGCGCCAGGTCATGAGACCTTCAGGCGATAGCTGTGGATGTCCTGGTAACACCGTGGGTGTAACAGTCGGTGTATGTGTTCCCTCCTCTGCTTCTCATAACCAAGGTATTGAGAATTATAAGACATAGAGGAGTATGAACTATACTCGTGACTCCGGATTGGCCAAGAGGGACTTGGTACCCGGAACTTCAAGAGATGCTCACAGAGGACTAAGGGCCTGGGGAGCTAAGAAGGGACTTGCTTCAGCAGGTACCATGTCTATTCCAAGACTTACCGCGGCTGCGTTTGACGGCATGGCGGTTGAATGCCGGATCCTGAAGGAAAAAGGCATTCCATAAGAGGTCATACCTACCCTGGTCAAAGCCAGGAAGGAGGTGACCGCACAACGTCATCACCACATGTGGTGAAAATATGTTGCGTGGGTGAGGCCAGGAAGGCCCCACGAAGAAAATTCAACTAGGTCGAATTCTACACTTCCTGGAAACAGGAGTGTTTTGAGCCTAAAATTGGGGTTCTTTAAGGTTTTAAGTTTCGGCCCTGTAGAATTTCTTCCGAAAAGAATTGACTTCAGTTCCTGAAGTCCAGATTGTCAAGGGAGTATTGCATATACACCCCTTTTTGTGCCTCTAGTGGCACCGTGGGATCTCAACATAGTGTTGGGATTCCTTAAAATCATATTGGTTTGAACCGCTCAAATCTGTGGATTTGAAATATATCACATGGAAAGTGAACATGCTGTTGACCAATATCTCACATGGACAGTGACCATGCTGTTGGTCCTGGCCTCGGCCAGGCGATTGTCAGAATGGGCGGCTTTGTCTTACAAAAGCCCATATTTAAATTTCCATTCGGACAGGGCAGAACTGGGACTCGTCTCCAGTTTTCTTCCTAAGGGGGTGTCAGGTTTTTCACCTGAAACAACCTATTATGGTGCCTGCGGCTTCTAGGGACTTGGAGGACTCCAGGTTAATAGACGTTGTCAGGACCCTAAAAATATATATATATATATATATAGTTTAGGACGGCTGGAGTCAGAAAGTCTGACTTGCTGTTTATATTGTATGCACCCAACAAGATGGGTGCTCCTGCGTCTAAACAGACGATTGCACGTTGGATCTGTAGCACAATCCAACTTGCACATTCTGTGGCAGGCGTGCCACAGCCTAAATCTGTAAAGGCCCACTCCACTAGGAAAGTGGGCGCATCTTGGGCGGCTGCCCGAGGGGTCTCGGCATTACAACTTTGCCGAGCAGCTACGTGGTCAGGGGAGAACACGTTTGTAAAATTTTACAAATTTGATACTCTGGCTAAGGAGGACCTGGAGTTCTCTCATTCGGTGCTGCAGAGTCATCCGCACTCTCCCGCCCGTTTGGGAGCTTTGGTATAATCCCCATGGTCCTGACGGAGTCCCCAGCATCCACTAGGACGTTAGAGAAAATAAGAATTTACTTACCGATAATTCTATTTCTCGTAGTCCGTAGTGGATGCTGGGCGCCCATCCCAAGTGCGGATTGTCTGCAATGCTTGTACATAGTTATTGTTACAAAAATCGGGTTATTCTTGTTGTGAGCCATCTTTTCAGAGGCTACTTCGTTTTGTTATCATACTGTTAACTGGGTTCAGATCACAAGTGGTACGGTGTGATTGGTGTGGCTGGTATGAGTCTTACCCGGGATTCAAGATCCTTCCTTATTGTGTACGCTCGTCCGGGCACAGTACCTAACTGAGGCTTGGAGGAGGGTCATGGGGGGAGGAGCCAGTACACACCATGTGACCTAAAAGCTTTTTTAGATGTGCCCTGTCTCCTGCGGAGCCCGCTATTCCCCATGGTCCTGACGGAGTCCCCAGCATCCACTACGGACTACGAGAAATAGAATTATCGGTAAGTAAATTCTTATTTTTTTTCCTTTAGGCTCCACGTCCTAGAAGATAACATCGTCTTCGCTGTCTGTCAGGAATATGTTCCCATTGGTGATGAAGTCCTAACGCTACATCCTGGAGACGAGGTTGCAGTCATCCCGCCCATTAGTGGTGGATAACGGCTTAAATTAAGGTATGGGATGCATGATGTGGAGCTAAAACTTGCTTTATAAGAGGAGCATGGAAGAAATGCCAGACACAGGCTGGTAAAGGAAGACTTGAGCTCTGTTAGACTGGTTGGAATCCTACCAATATATTGGGATGTAGTCAAAAGGTCAGCATTTATAATGTAGATACCACAATGAATAGGCTGCGGGGGTGGGAGGAGGGGGTTAGAGTTAGGTTGGGGGGGGGGGAAGGTAGGGTACAAATACTCACTAGACTGCTTCAGCATCAGGGGTGATGATCCAGAATACCCTGTTGAGGCTTCCAGGCGAAGGTAAGTTACTGCTGGGCCACCACAGGCGAAATATCAACAGTCTAACATCTCGGCATTTCATCACTGTCTACATGATGAATGTCAGTGTTTCGTACCCATCCCTTTTTCTTCACAAGTCGCAGGAATTTTATTCTCTGTTGTAGTTAAGAGGTTGCTGGAGAAGTAATGTCATTATTATTATTTATTTTCTCTGACGTCCTAGTGGATGCTGGGACTCCGTCAGGACCATGGGGAATAGCGGCTCCGCAGGAGACAGGGCACAAAATTTAAAAGTTTGACCACTAGGTGGTGTGTACTGGCTCCTCCCCCCATGACCCTCCTCCAAGCCTCAGTTAGGTTTTTGTGCCCGTCCGAGCAGGGTGCAATCTAGGTGGCTCTCATAAAGAGCTGCTTAGAGTAAAAGTTTTGATAGGTTTCTTATTTTCAGTGAGTCCTGCTGGCAACAGGCTCACTGCAACGAGGGACCTAGGGGAGAAGAAGTGAACTCACCTGCGTGCAGGATGGATTTGCTTCTTAGGCTACTGGACACTAGCTCCAGAGGGACGATCACAGGTACATCCTGGATGGGTCACCGGAGCCGCGCCGCCGACCCCCTTGCAGATGCCGAAGTAAGAAGAGGTCCAGAAACCGGCGGCTGAAGACTTTTCAGTCTTCATGAGGTAGCGCACAGCACTGCAGCTGTGCGCCATTGCGCTCAGGCACACTTCACACCAGCGGTCACTGAAGGTGCAGGGCGCTGGGGGGGGGCGCCCTAGGCAGCAATGAGATTACCTTTCTGGCTAAAAAGAATACATCACATATAGTCCCTGAGGCTATATGGATGTATTTCACCCCTGCCAGGTCTCAGAAAAACCGGGAGAAGAGCCCGCCGAAATAGGGGGCGGGGCCTATCTCCTCAGCACACAGCGCCATTTTCCTACACAGCTCCGCTGCTAGGAAGGCTCCCAGGCTCTCCCCTGCACTGCACTACAGAAACAGGGTAAAAAACAGAGAGGGGGGGCATTTTTTGGCGATATTATATATATTTAAGCAGCTATAAGGAAACAACACTTATATAAGGTTGTTCCTATATAATTATAGCGCTTTGGTGTGTGCTGGCAAACTCTCCCTCTGTCTCCCCAAAGGGCTAGTGGGGTCCTGTCTTCTATCAGAGCATTCCCTGTGTGTCTGCTGTGTGTCGGTACGTGTGTGTCGACATGTATGAGGACGATGTTGGTGTGGAGGCGGAGCAATTGCCGGTAATGGTGATGTCACCCCCTAGGGAGTCGACACCGGAATGGATGGCTTTGTTTATGGAATTACGTGATAATGTCAGCACGCTGCAAAAGTCGGTTGACGACATGAGACGGCCGACAAACCAATTAGTACCTGTACAGGCGTCTCAAACACCGTCAGGGGCTGTAAAACGCCCTTTGCCTCAGTCGGTCGACACAGACACGGACACCGAATCTAGTGTCGACGGTGAAGAAACGAACGTATTTTCCAGTAGGGCCACACGTTATATGATCACGGCAATGAAGGAGGCTTTGCATATCTCTGATACTGCAAGTACCACAAAAAGGGGTATTATGTGGGGTCTGAAAAAACTACCTGTAGTTTTTCCTGAATCAGAGGAATTGAATGACGTGTG
The DNA here is from genome assembly GCF_028390025.1 of Pseudophryne corroboree. Taxonomy (NCBI): domain Eukaryota; kingdom Metazoa; phylum Chordata; class Amphibia; order Anura; family Myobatrachidae; genus Pseudophryne; species Pseudophryne corroboree. The sequence continues at coordinate 110,236,043 of NC_086444.1, read as the reverse complement.
TGATGAAGCGTGGGTTACCCCTGATAAAAAACTGCTAATTTCAAAGAAGTTATTGGCATTATACCCTTTCCCGCCAGAGGTTAGGGCGCGCTGGGAAACACCCCCTAGGGTGGACAAGGCGCTCACACGTTTATCCAAATAAGTGGCGTTACCGTCTCCTGATACGGCCGCCCTCAAGGATCCAGCTGATAGGAGGCTGGAAAATACTCTAAAAAGTATATACACACATACTGGTGTTATACTGCGACCAGCAATCGCCTCAGCCTGGATGTGCAGTGCTGGGGTGGCTTGGTCGGATTCCCTGACTGAAAATATTGATACCCTGGATAGGGACAGTATTTTATTGACTATAGAGCAATTAAAGGATGCATTCCTTTATATGCGAGATGCACAGAGAGATATCTGCACTCTGGCATCAAGAGTAAGTGCGATGTCCATATCTGCCAGAAGAAGTCTATGGACACGACAGTGGTCAGGCGATGCGGATTCCAAACGGCATATGGAAGTGTGGCCGGAGAGACCAACCAGCCACACGTGTAATGGCGGCTGCGGCACTGAAGGTGTTAACCCTTGTGCCTGGCGCCATATTAAGGGACAATGGGCGCTGGGCGTCACTGTTAAACGTACTTACGGCGCTGGGTACGGACTGTTTAAAAGTTTGTTTAATGATGTGTTTTAACATGTCATATGTAGTGCTCTATGCACAATTGCAGGAATGCATGTTTAACTGTATTTTATATTCAAGATGTGGTCATCTGTATATTTAAAGAGGAAAATGCACTTACTATTATAGATGTCTAAATAATCATGTCTTATCCTTTGGGAATGGGACAGGGCCCTTAGCATGCCACTTCCTATCAGAGAGGTGTGAAGGACAATACCTTTTGATGTGTAAGTTCTTTAGAGAGAGATGCTAATCACTGGGTTTATGGGCTTGGAACTTGTTTCATGTACCTGATTTAATTGACATGCGAGCGACCTATGCAGGAAGGAAGACTGTTTGTATTGTAGCCTTCCTGTTGTGGTCTCAGACACTGGGTTTGCCTGGAGATGTGAATGAGACAGAAACATTGTGTTTTGAAGCTATGTGATAAATTTATCAATAGTGAATGTTAATCTGATACCAAACGCCTGTGTCAGAGGAAGGAGGATATTGTTTTATTGCACTTATATCCTTGTAAAATGTGATTTATTGGTATTTTGTAAAATAACCTGATTGGTTGGAGAAGACAGGGAGGGCTTACCTCCCTGTGATACTGTGTGGAAAACTGACATAAAAAGGAGACCTGCGTGCCTCCAGGGTGTATTGTAACATCTTCTTCTGCTGAAACATCTTAATTGTATGCTGTTGCCCCTAGCAATAGGGAGGAGCCTTTTTAAAGGTTTTTGAGCAATAAACACCTTTGCCTCAAGAAGACTGCTTCATCTTGTGACCAACAGGGTTAGGCCAAACCTAGCCCCGTTCTCCGGCTGTCCAGGGAAGCACCTGACGTCTCCAAGCTCCGCCTTCCGCCAGCTACCGGTAGAGGCCTAGCAAGTGGCTAGTGGGGATTCGTCGACACCACACAGGTGTGGTAAAGCAGTGCGTCGGCACATACAGAGCAGAACCGTGGTTCCAAACGCCACGGCAGGTTAGGAGTTTGGTGGTGGCAGCAAGAACCCGCCCACAACGCAGTGGGTGGAGTCAGTAACAGGCGGTTACTGACGGTAAGCAGGGAATCCCCTATGTGGTCAGGCCTCGTGCGGCTTGACCTTCCATTCTGTGCGCAGTCAACGGGACGCGGAAGCTGCGAGTGCTTCCGTACGGTACCGTCCTGTCACAGAAATTGGTGGCATAGTGGTGGGATAATCCCAGGCGGCTTTTCATCACCTGATTGGAGAAGCCGAGTTACTCAGGAGAGGAGTAACTGCAGCGCAGGAGAACGCACAAGATGGCGGAATTCAGCGGAATGTCCAAGGAGGATCTGGAGATCGTATGCCAGGGGAAGGGTGTGGATATCCCTTCCAACGCGTCCAGAAGCGTCATGAAGGCGGCACTCAGGAGCGTGGAGGAGTCTCATCGGGCGGAGGTGGAAAGCACTGACGGCGTCAGCATCGCAGAGGACGGCCCAACAGTGGACCTTCGTAAGGAACCGGTGAGAACCACAAGCCCCGCCCCCTCTCACAGCAGCAATGTTTCCCAGCAATCCCTAGCAGGGCCAGGATCCCAACGTCCCAGGGGGGGCGGCCCGGATACCCTAGCAGATCGGCTAGCGGAATTGGGGGAAAGGGCAACGGAGCAAGAGCGCTTGATCATCATCCAGATGTGGCGTGATGAGCGGGCACCACAGGCCGTGGTACCCCGGGAGCCGTTGTCAGCTGTTGTTCACAGATCAGGACGTATTCAGTTTGCCAAGTTTGCAGACAGTGATGGGGACATTGATGGACATTTGCAAGTTTTTGAAAGGACTTGTAAACTACACGATCTACCCAAGTCAGAGTGGGTGAGACACCTTGTGCCCACTCTGCATGGAGAGGCCTTGGAGGCCTATCGAGGAGTGGCGACGGAGGACTGTGGGAACTACGACGAAGTCGCAAAGGCCCTCCTCCAGCGATTCTTCATCACTCCAGAGTCTTACAGGAAGAAGTTCAGAGACTTGCCCAAGAATCCTAGCAGCACCCATGAGCAGTTCGCCACCCAGCTGCGGCAGTACGTGGTGAAGTGGGTGAAGGATTCAGAAGCCACTACATGGGACGCACTGATCGACCTGATCTGCAGGGAGCAGTTCTACCGCCGGTGCGCCCAGGAAGTGAAGGAGTGGGTGCTAGATCGGGAGCCACCCAGCTTAAAGATGGCTGCCCAATTAGCCGACAAGTATGTGGCAATTCGGCCACGGGGGCAGAAGCGCCCCGCCAGCAGCCAGCTCCAACAGACTGTACCACCAAGGGGACCACCCTCTTCAGCTCATCAACCCCAAAGACAAGCATCTTCCAACCCGGGTGCTCTTGGCCAGCAACCGCACCGCAGCGTCCCTGCAACTGATCAGAGATCATCGGTGCCACGACTGGAGAAGAAGTGCTACGGCTGTGGGAAAATCGGACATCTGAGGATGAACTGCCCTGCATCCCAAGCACCCCAGACTCGTGCCCCAAATCCGAGTGCTGGAGCCCGGATCGCTTGTTTGACGAGAGGAGATGAGCCTACAGAGACTATTCCCCCTCCAGTCAGTCCGATGGAGTGTGGCGAGAGACAGGTGCACTCTGCGGAGAGAGTCACCTGCATGGCCAAACAGCCCCTACACAACATGTGGAGGCACCTGCAGCCAGTCCACGTGGGACCCCTGCAGGGAGAAGGCCTAAGAGACTCTGGGGCCTCAATCACTGTGGTGAGCCCCCACCTTATAGATCCTGCTGCCGTATTGCAGGGTCGCACTGCCACGATCACCCTGGCAGAAGGAACAGAAAAAGCGGTTCCCATGGCAAGAGTCTACCTGGACTGGGGAGCTGGACCAGAGTTGCGAGAAGTTGCCGTCATGGATGGTCTCCCAACTGATGTGGTCCTAGGAAATGATCTGGGTGGTGGGATCGTCACTACGTTTGTTGGCGCCATTCCCCGGAGTCAAGTTCCAAAACCACCGTTGACATCAGCTACTCCAGCACAGCCCAGCCCAGAGGAAAAGACTACAGCTGCTAGACAACTGCCAGCACAGCCAACCACAGCATCAACCAGCCCAGAGGAAAAGATTACAGCGGCTAGATCAGCACATCGACCCCGCATGCCTTTTGCCTCTGGTATGCCCACGTCCCCTAGCAACGCAGAGGATGTCGGTTCCAGCTCGTTTGATCCTGTGGGGGTGCCCAATGATGTTCCTGACCCAAGTGGTTTGCCAACTCCGGCGGTGAGTATGAGAAACCACATTGACTTTTCCATGACTGACCCCTACCAGACTGACCCTAGTAGTCCCCACCTAGATCCCCCTGTAGAGTGTCCCAATTTAGGAGAGATTGAGGGCCACAGGCAGGAGTTTAGGGAGGTTCAACTCTCTGACCCATCCCCGAAAGGCATGAGGCGCCACTCTGGCAGCGGCCTTGACAGGGTTGGGGCAGGAAGTTTGACCTGGCGGGAAGGGTTAAGGTACAGGGTAGCCAGGAAAGTGGGAGGGGATAGACCAGATAGGGAATGTGTCCAACTGGTCCCCTCAGGGAACGTTCCTGCGCAACCGGTGTCGGTTGCCAGCGAAACCCCTTTGGACAGCAACCCGGAGACAGACCGTACCCTGAAGTGCCTGACACAGAGCTTACCCTGGTCTGGAATGTCGGATGACGCCCAGACCAACTGTAAGGCTGGTGCCATGCGTTGGCAGCCGGGGCACTCCAGCGGTTGTGTTGTCTTCGGGCCTCTGCCCATAGGAGAACCCTTGCAGCAAGTTGCTGTGGACATAGCAGGTCCCTTGCCTGTGCACAGTAGATCGGGGAAGACACGCAGCCTCCCTGTAGTGGATGCCACACAGGATCCAGAGGCTGGTGGTCTGGCCGCCATCACTGTGGCACAGGTAGCGGACGAGGAGGAAGGAGTAGGCCTAGGTGACAGGGTAGGTTTCCCGAGTCATAGGTCGACGGAGGAGGATTGGAGGGCAGGTCTGACGGTTAGGGCAGACAGTTGCCAGTTAGGTATGACGGAGGTGCAGTGCCTGGGGCACCATGTGGGAGGAGACAGGGGTAGGCCCAACCCAGAGGGGGTGGAGGCAACCAGAGGCTGTCCCCGACCCACATCACCCAGACCGGTACTGACCTTAGAACCTGTAAGGCCCTACGGACATGTTGTCATTGACTTTAGTCCTGTAGTGAACCCCTTGACAGAGATGGCTAGGAAGGGCATTCCCAAGTCAGTGGACTTTGCACCCGCTTGCGAGTTGGCATTCCAGTCATTGAAGAAGGCTCGGGTACCCGCTCCAGTGCTGATGGCGCACATTCTTGACCAGGACTGTGTGTTACGAACTATTGCGCCACTGCACGGACTGGGAGCTGTACCGAGCCAGAAAGAGCCATATGGGCAGGAGCACCCTGTGGCCTGTTTGAGCAGGAAACTGCTATTGTGGGAGGTGGGGTATGCCACAATTGGGACACCGTGGGTGGCCCTTGTTTGTAACCGGCCCCCCACCGTGGTGACTTACCACCTACCTGTTAGGTGGCTGCAACCTACCTTGGGGGAATTGGACAGACTTTTGTGGTGGAGCCTTGAACTTGGACTTCAGGTGGACTATTTGAAGATTGTGCACCCACGAAGAGAGGCCCACTGCACTATGGATGAACTGTCTAGGCCAGAGCCTACACATCCCAGGTAGCGTCCCCTTCCCCGCAACGGACTGCGGGACCAGGACCCAAATCGTTGGGACATGGGTCCCTGGTTGACCCGCTTGAATGGGGGGGGAGGAGTGTGGCCGGAGAGACCAACCAGCCACACGTGTAATGGCGGCTGCGGCACTGAAGGTGTTAACCCTTGTGCCTGGCGCCATATTAAGGGACAATGGGCGCTGGGCGTCACTGTTAAACGTACTTACGGCGCTGGGTACGGACTGTTTAAAAGTTTGTTTAATGATGTGTTTTAACATGTCATATGTAGTGCTCTATGCACAATTGCAGGAATGCATGTTTAACTGTATTTTATATTCAAGATGTGGTCATCTGTATATTTAAAGAGGAAAATGCACTTACTATTATAGATGTCTAAATAATCATGTCTTATCCTTTGGGAATGGGACAGGGCCCTTAGCATGCCACTTCCTATCAGAGAGGTGTGAAGGACAATACCTTTTGATGTGTAAGTTCTTTAGAGAGAGATGCTAATCACTGGGTTTATGGGCTTGGAACTTGTTTCATGTACCTGATTTAATTGACATGCGAGCGACCTATGCAGGAAGGAAGACTGTTTGTATTGTAGCCTTCCTGTTGTGGTCTCAGACACTGGGTTTGCCTGGAGATGTGAATGAGACAGAAACATTGTGTTTTGAAGCTATGTGATAAATTTATCAATAGTGAATGTTAATCTGATACCAAACGCCTGTGTCAGAGGAAGGAGGATATTGTTTTATTGCACTTATATCCTTGTAAAATGTGATTTATTGGTATTTTGTAAAATAACCTGATTGGTTGGAGAAGACAGGGAGGGCTTACCTCCCTGTGATACTGTGTGGAAAACTGACATAAAAAGGAGACCTGCGTGCCTCCAGGGTGTATTGTAACATCTTCTTCTGCTGAAACATCTTAATTGTATGCTGTTGCCCCTAGCAATAGGGAGGAGCCTTTTTAAAGGTTTTTGAGCAATAAACACCTTTGCCTCAAGAAGACTGCTTCATCTTGTGACCAACAGGGTTAGGCCAAACCTAGCCCCGTTCTCCGGCTGTCCAGGGAAGCACCTGACGTCTCCAAGCTCCGCCTTCCGCCAGCTACCGGTAGAGGCCTAGCAAGTGGCTAGTGGGGATTCGTCGACACCACACAGGTGTGGTAAAGCAGTGCGTCGGCACATACAGAGCAGAACCGTGGTTCCAAACGCCACGGCAGGTTAGGAGTTTGGTGGTGGCAGCAAGAACCCGCCCACAACGCAGTGGGTGGAGTCAGTAACAGGCGGTTACTGACGGTAAGCAGGGAATCCCCTATGTGGTCAGGCCTCGTGCGGCTTGACCTTCCATTCTGTGCGCAGTCAACGGGACGCGGAAGCTGCGAGTGCTTCCGTACGGTACCGTCCTGTCACAGGAAGTATTGCCGTATAAAGGGGAGGAATTATTTGGGGTCGGTCTATCGGATTTGGTAGCCACGGCAACAGCCGGGAAGTCCACCTTTTTACCTCAAGTCCCCTCCCAACAGAAAAAGACGCAGTCTTTTCAGCCGCAGTCCTTTCTTTCCTATAAGAACAAGCGAGCAAAAGGACATTCATATTTGCCCCGAGGCAAAGGAAAGGGTAAGAGACTGCACCAAGCAGCCCCTTCCCAGGAGCAGAAGTCCTCCCCGGCTTCTGCAAAGGCCTCAGCATGACGCTGGGACCTTACAAGCGGACTCAGGGGCGGTGGGGGGTCGCCTCAAGAATTTCAGCGCACAGTGGGCTCACTCGCAGGTGGACCCCTGGATCCTGCAGGTTGTATCTCAGGGTTACAGGTTGGAATTCGAGAAGTCTCCCCCTCGCCGGTTCCTAAAGTCTGCTTTGCCAACGTCTCCCTCCGACAGGGCGACGGTATTGGAAGCCATTCACAAGCTGTATTCTCAGCAGTTGATAGTCAAGGTACCCCTTCTACAACAGGGAAAGGGGTATTACTCCACGCTATTTGTGGTACCGAAGCCGGACGGCTCGGTAAGACCTATTTTAAATCTGAAATCTCTGAACCTGTACATACAAAAATTCAAGTTCAAGATGGAGTCACTCAGAGCAGTGATAGCGAATCTGGAAGAAGGGGATTTTATGGTGTCCTTGGACATCCTTCATGTCCCAATTTGCCCTTCACACCAAGGGTACCTCAGGTTCGTGGTACAAAACTGTCATTATCAGTTTCAGACGCTGCCGTTTGGATTGTCCACGGCACCCAGGGTCTTTACCAAGGTGATGGCCGAAATGATGATCCTTCTTCGAAGAGAAGGCGTATTAATTATCCCTTACTTGGACGATCTCCTGATAAGGGCAAGATCCAGAGAACAGCTGGAGGTCGGAGTAGCACTAACTCAAGTAGTGCTCCAACAGCACGGGTGGATTCTGAATTTTCCAAAATCCCAACTGATCCCGACGACACGTCTGCTGTTCCTAGGGATGATTCTGGACACTGTTCAGAAAAAGGTATTTCTTCCAGAGGAGAAAGCCAGGGAGTTATCCGAACTAGTCAGGAACCTCCTAAAACCAGGGACAGTGTCTGTGCATCAATGCACAAGAGTCCTGGGAAAAATGGTGGCTTCTTACGAAGCGATTCCATTCGGCAGATTCCATGCACGAATTTTTCAGTGGGATCTGCTAGACAAATGGTCCGGATCAGCGGATAAAATTGTCGACAAGGACAAGGGTCTCTCTGCTATGGTGGTTGCAGAGTGCTCATCTGTTGGAGGGCCGCAGATTCGGCATACAGAACTGGGTCCTAGTGACCACGGATGCCAGCCTGAGAGGCTGGGGAGCGGTCACACAAGGAAGAAACTTCCAGGGCGTGTGGTCAAGCCTGGAAACGTCTCTTCACATAAATATACTGGAACTAAGAGCAATCTACAATGCTCTAAGCCTGGCAAAACCTCTGCTTCAGGGTCAGCCGGTGTTGATCCAGTCGGACAACATCACGGCAGTCGCCCACGTAAACAGACAGGGCGGCACAAGAAGCAGGAGGGCAATGGCAGAAGCTGCAAGGATTCTTCGCTGGGCGGAAAATCATGTGATAGCACTGTCGGCAGTGTTCATTCCGGGAGTGGACAACTGGGAAGCAGACTTCCTCAGCAGACACGATCTTCACCCGGGAGAGTGGGGACTTCATCCAGAAGTCTTCCACATGATTGTGGTCCATTGGGAAAGACCAATGGTGGACATGATGGCGTCCCGCCTCAACAAAAAACTGGACAGGTATTGCGCCAGGTCAAGAGATCCTCAGGCAATAGCTGTGGACGCTCTGGTAACACCATGGGTGTACCAGTCAGTGTATGTGTTCCCTCCTCTGCCTTTCATACCCAAGGTACTGAGAATTATACGGCAAAGGGGAGTAAGAACGATACTAGTGGCTCTGGACTGGCCAAGAAGGACTTGGTACCCGGAACTTCAGGAGATGCTCACGGAAGATCCGTGGCCTCTACCTCTAAGAAGGGATCTGCTTCAGCAGGGACCGTGTCTATTCCAAGACTTACCGCGGCTGCGTTTGACGGCATGGCGGTTGAACGCCGGATCCTAAAGGAAAAAGGCATTCCGGAAGAGGTCATCCCTACCCTGGTCAAAGCCAGGAAGGAGGTGACTGCACAACATTATCACCGCATTTGGAGAAAATATGTTGCATGGTGTGAGGCCAGGAAGGCCCCGACAGAGGAATTTCAACTGGGTCGATTCCTACATTTCCTGCAAACAGGATTATCTATGGGCCTCAAATTAGGGTCCATTAAGGTTCAAATTTCGGCCCTGTCGATTTTCTTCCAGAAAGAATTGGCTTCAGTTCCTGAAGTCCAGACTTTTGTAAAAGGAGTACTACATATACAGCCCCCGGTTGTGCCCCCAGTGGCACCGTGGGATCTCAATGTAGTTTTGGATTTTCTCAAATCCCATTGGTTTGAGCCACTCAAATCGGTAGATTTGAAATATCTTACATGGAAAGTAACCATGCTACTGGCTCTGGCTTCAGCCAGGAGAGTGTCAGAATTGGCGGCTTTGTCGTATAAAAGCCCATATCTGATTTTCCATTCGGACAGGGCAGAATTGAGGACGCGTCCTCATTTTCTGCCTAAGGTGGTATCAGCGTTTCACCTGAACCAGCCTATTGTGGTGCCTGCGGCTACTAGCGATTTGGAGGATTCCAAGTTGCTGGACGTTGTCAGAGCATTGAAAATATATATTTCAAGGACGGCTGGAGTCAGAAAATCTGACTCGCTGTTTATACTATATGCACCCAACAAGCTGGGTGCTCCTGCTTCTAAGCAGACGATTGCTCGTTGGATTTGTAGCACAATTCAACTGGCACATTCTGTGGCAGGCCTGCCACAGCCTAAATCTGTCAATGCCCACTCCACAAGGAAGGTGGGCTCATCTTGGGCGGCTGCCCGAGGGGTCTCGGCATTACAACTCTGCCGAGCAGCTACGTGGTCAGGGGAGAACACGTTTGTAAAATTCTACAAATTTGATACCCTGGCTAAGGAGGACCTGGAGTTCTCTCATTCGGTGCTGCAGAGTCATCCGCACTCTCCCGCCCGTTTGGGAGCTTTGGTATAATCCCCATGGTCCTGACGGAGTCCCAGCATCCACTAGGACGTCAGAGAAAATAAGATTTTACTTACCGATAAATCTATTTCTCATAGTCCGTAGTGGATGCTGGGCGCCCATCCCAAGTGCGGATTGTCTGCAATACTTGTACATAGTTATTGTTACAAAAAAATCGGGTTGTTTATTGTTGTGAGCCATCTTTTCAGAGGCTCCTACGTTATCATACTGTTAACTGGGTTCAGATCACAAGTTGTACGGTGTGATTGGTGTGGCTGGTATGAGTCTTACCCGGGATTCAAAATCCTTCCTTATTGTGTACGCTCGTCCGGGCACAGTATCCTAACTGAGGCTTGGAGGAGGGTCATGGGGGGAGGAGCCAGTACACACCACCTAGTGGTCAAACTTTAAAATTTTGTGCCCTGTCTCCTGCGGAGCCGCTATTCCCCATGGTCCTGACGGAGTCCCAGCATCCACTACGGACTATGAGAAATAGATTTATCGGTAAGTAAAATCTTCTTATTATTATTATTATTATTATTAAATTTTATTTATAAGGCGCCACAAGTGTTTCACAGCTCAGTACAAAGGACAGTACAGGGAGACAAACTTAGCATTACAGTAAATGAATAACAGAAATAGAGTACAGGTAACAAAGAGCACCACACGTTCTCAAGACATAATACAGGTAAGATGTAAGTAGTGAGGGAGTGATCATCGTACTACTAGGGGCTGGTGGCCATAGCTGCAGATGAGCTTTTACCAGCAGGAGAAAAAGCAGGTAAAGATGGTCGTTGAGTAGGGGAGAGCTGCGAGTGAAATGTGTCGAGAAGAGGGCTTAAATAACAAGAGGAAAGAGGGCCCTGCTCTGAAGAGCTAACAATCTAGTGGGAAGGGTTGACAGACAGATGACATGAGGTGCAAGCAAGCGGGAGGTAGCCTGATGGTAGTATGCAAGCAAAGCTGAGATGTTCAAGGCATGAGCCAGGGGGATGGAGGAGCGGCCTCAGGACTAGGTTATGCATCGGGAGGGTATGCTTTGATGAATAGGTGGGTTTTTAGTGCCTGTTTGAAGCTTTGCAAGGTCGGGGAGAGTCTAATGGAGCGGGGGAGTGCGTTCCACTGAAAGGATGCAGCACGGGCATAGTCTTGAACTCGGGCATGGGAAGCAGTGACCAGGGCGGTGGAGAGGTGACGGTCATTGGTCGACCATAGGGGATGGGAGGGAGTATGAAGGGAGAGGAGGTTGGAGATGTAGGCAGCAGTGGAATTAGAGATGGCCTTGTATGTGAGGGTGAGGAGTTTGAAGAAGATTCTGTAGGGGAATGGGAGTCAGTGTAGATTTTGTCGAACGGGAGTGGCAGATGTGGAGCGGCGGGAGAGGAAGATAAGCCTAGCTGCGGAGTTCAGGACAGATTGTAGGGGAGCAAGTTGGGAGCAAGCGAGGCCAGTGAGGAGAACATTGCAGTAGTTGAGTCATGAGATGACCAGTGAGTGGATGATAAGTTTAGTTGCACTCTGGGAAAGAAATGGCCTGATACGAGCAATGTTGCGTAGCTGTAACCGATGGGATTGTGCCAGAGCTTGGATGTGGGGTGCAAAGGAGAGGGAAGAGTCAAGAGTGACGCCCAAGCAGCGGAGTTGGGGAACGGGGGAGAGGGTGGTGTTGTCAACAATGATAGAGATATTGGTCGGGGTTGTTGCTCTGGATGGGGGAAAGATGATGAGTTCAGTTTTGTCCATGCTGAGCTTCAGAGAGCGCTCGGACATCCAGGAGGAGATTACAGAGAGGCAGCTGAAAACCTGAGAGAGGACAGAGGGGGACAGATCAGGAGAGGAGAGGTAGAGTTGTGTGTCATCAGCATAGAGGTGGTATTGAAGGCCAAAGGCGTTAATGAGCGCACCCAGGGAAGAGGTGTACAGGGAGAACAGAAGGGGGCCAAGGACAGAACCCTGAGGTACACCAACAGGAAGGGTGTAGGGTGGTGCAGGAGGCAGACACAGAGAAGGAGCGGTTAGTAAGGTAAGAAGAAAACCAGTCAAGGACAGTGCTAGAGAGGCCAGCGTTTTGGAGTGTGCATAGGAGGAGAGGATGATCCACTGTGTCAAAGGCAGCAGAGAGGTCCAAAAGGATGAGCAGAGAGAAGTGGCCCCTGGATTTGGCTGAAAGCAGGTCATTGGTGACTTTCACCAGGGCAGTCTCAGTGGAGTGGAGTGGGCGAAAGCCAGATTGTAGTGGATCGAGGATGGAGTTGTCAGAGAGGTAGTTTGTAAGACGGCTGTAGACCAGTCGTTCGAGTAATTTGGAGGCGAAAGGGAGAAGAGAGATGGGGCGGTAGTTAGTGGGTGAAGAAGGGTCGAGATTGGGTTTTTTGAGGATAGGTGAGACCAGAGCATGTTTGAATGGTTAGGGGAAGATGCCGGTAGAGAGCGATAGGTTAAAGAGGTGAGCAAGGTGGGAGCAGGCAGTGGGGGAGAGGGAGCGGAGAAGACGGGAGGGAAGGGGGTCCAGGGGGCAGGTGGGAGTGGGGGGGATAAGATGAGGTAGTGGACTTACTTGTCTGAAATGGGACGGAAGGAGGACAGGGTGGGAGAGATGGAGGGGAGGGATGATGGGGGCAGGGGGGTAGCAGAGGGGTGACGGCTGTCCTCAATTTTGGAGATGGAGGAAAAGTCATTGGCAGTGAGGGAGGATGGGAAGGGAGGAGGAGGGGGCGAAGGAGAGTGTTGGAAGTTTCAAAGAGACGGCGTGGACAGGAGGACTGAGAAGAGATGAGTACTTGGAAAAAGGATTGCTTGGCGAGGGAAAGAGCAGAGCTGTAGGAGAGAATAAACTTGAAATGGAGGAAGTCTGGCAGAGAGTGAGATTTCCTCCAGGAGCGTTCAGCGGAGCGTGAGCATTTTTGTAAGAAACGTGTTAGTTTGGTGTGCCAGGGTTGGGGTTTGAAGCGGCGGAGGGGGACAGAGGAAAAGGGGGCCACAGAGTCGAGAGCAGCGGTTAGGGAAGAGTTATAGAAGGAGGCTGCCTGGTTGGGACATGTCATAGTGGAAAGAGGAGAGAGGAAAGTCTCGAGGGAGGACATTAAAGTGGGGTGAGAGACCTGAGATTGCGTCTGGTGGTGGTGGGTCTGGGCATGGAGAGGAGGAAGGAGGATGAGAGGGTGAAAGAAAGCAGATGGTGGTCAGAGAGAAGGAAGGAAGAGTTTGAGAAAACAGAGAGCTCACATTAATGGGTGAAGACAAGGTCGAGGGAGTGGCCGAGATTATGTGTAGGGGTGGAGGTCCTTTGAGAAAGTCCAAAGGAGGTGGAAAGGGCGAGATTAGTGAAAGCAGCATTAGTGATGTTAAAGTCACCGAGGATGACAGAGGGGAGGTCGGAGGAGAGAAAGTGGGGAAGCCAGGCAGCAAAGTTGTCAAGGAAAGGTGAACAGTGTCCAGGGGGGCGATAGATCACTGCCACAAGAAGGTGAATGGGGTTGAAAAGGCAGATATTGTGGACCTCAAAGGAGGAGAAGGTGAGGGAGGGCTCAGGTGGGATGACACGAAAGGTGCAGTTTGGGGAGAGAAGGATGCCCACGCCTCCACCCTGGTGGTCATCAGGTCTGACCATGTGGGTGAAGGAGAGGCCTCTGTAGGAGAGGGCAGCAGGGGAGGTGGTGTCAGAGGAGGAAAGCCAGGTTTCAGTGATGGCGAGAAGGTTAAAAGAGTGGGAGATGAAGAGGTCGTGGATAGTTGGCAGCTTGTTGCATATTGATCTAGCATTCCAGAGTGCACAAGAGAAAGGAAGGGAGGGGACAGGGGAGATAGGGATAAGGTTGGCTGGGTTCTGAGTGCATGTGGGTGATTTGGAATTTGGGGGGTGAGACCTGGCAGTGAGGATTGGTATGGGACAGGATCGAGGAGCCATAATTCCAATACAGTAGTGTTGTTCTGAGGAATAGAATGGTGTGGGTGTAATATTGAATGAACAAGGAGAAGGTGGGGTGTAGTGAAGGCAAAGACAGTGCAAACAGGATTTTAAGAAATAAATGGAAGGAACGGAAAGGCTGACATGGATACACAGTGGTTGTAGATTGTATAAATGAGCAGTGTGAGCAATGTGTGAGAGCAGTAGGGCTGTTACTTAATCAGGCAGGTAGTTCAGTGTCCAGGCTGCAGGCGTTGGTGGTAGTGGATTTGGTAACTCACTGTAGTATGTTGATTGCAGTTCTTTTGTAAAGGTGGGGAAGATAGTCTGTAGTCCTTCTGTTTCTCTCCTGTTTATCTCCTTATATCTCCAAAATGTCATATCCGCATACTTTGCACTAACATACTTAACAGCTAAAATCCTTTGCAGCCAAATATGTACTGATTAAATATACGTGCAAACAGGGATACAGGCTTGATTGCTAGCAGCACTCACCCTCTGAAGCTCCACCCATAACAAAAGGATTGAATTATGATTATGAATTGTGATATACAGATTAGGGGATCTGTAACATAAATGTAGAACAAGCTTATCAGTATGGAGGCTGCAATGCTCAGAAACCACCTGTCACCTCCTGCCAGCGATACTGTGAGACCTCCCATACAGTACAATGTGTGCCATGCTACTCATTTCTCTCCCTTTCTATGTTAGTTGCCATGGATGAAGGGGGTGAACCCCAGGACTACATTCGTATATCCTCAGAAAAGCTCTCGGCTGATGAGGTTTCGCAGTTAGTGGTTTCTCCATGCTGTGGCGCTGTGTCCATATTTATAGGTAGGTGTCTGCTTAGAGGTTTTCATATAACCAGTACAAAATAAACAAGAAACAGGTAAATAGTCATCTGTTCATTTATTTGGAACATTGAGATCGTTACCGCTAATGACCAATTTGTCTTAAGATCACACACACGCTTTGTAAATAGCTGATAACTCGTAATTTTACAATGAAAGAAGGGATCTGCCTTTTCAAAGTGTTATTGTAAGTTATTACATGGGCTACAACACAAACTTAAAATATCGCAGTAGACCTTTAGGCAGGGGCATAACTAGAACAGGGGCGTAGCCAGAACTTTGTGAGCCCCATAGCAACATTTTTGAAGGGCCTCCCGTCCCAATGCTTCTAGAGAGACACTTCTCTGCAGCAGTTGCTAATGTTATGCCCTATAATAGTGCACTAATTCATTTTCTGAACCATAGTAGAGCCTTATTTAATGTTATGCCCCATAATAGTGCCCTAGTTTCTTTTATGAATCGCAGTAGTGTTTAAGTTCACCCTATGGGGGTAATTCAGATCTAAGCGCTGCAGCAAATTTGTTAGCAGTTGGGCAAAACCACGGGGGTAATTCCAAGTTGATCGCAGCAGGAAATTTTTTAGCAGTTGGGCAAAACCATGTGCACTGCAGGGGGGGCAGATATAACATTTGCAGAGAGAGTTAGATTTGGGTGGGTTATTTTGTTTCTGTGCAGGGTAAATACTGGCTGCTTTATTTTTACACTGCAATTTAGATTGCAGATTGAGCTCACTACACCCAAATCTAACACTCTCTGCACATGTTATATCTGCCTCCCCTGCAGTGCACATGGTTTTGCCCAATTGATAACAAAATTCCTGCTGCGATCAACTTGGAATTACCCCCCATGTGCACTGCAGGTGTGGCAGATATAACATGTGCAGAGAGAGCTAGATTTGGGTGGGTTATATTGTTTCTGTGCAGGGTAAATACTGGCTGCATTATTTTTACACTGCAATTTAGATTTCAGTTTGAACATACCCCACCCAAATCTAACTCTCTCTGCACATGTTATATCTGCCGCCCCCCCCCCCCCCCCCCGCCCCCTACACTGCACATGGTTTTGCCCAACTGCTAACAAATTTGCTGCTGCGATCAGGTCTGAATTAGGCCCTATGTCACATTTCAGAGCTGCTAGTACACATTATGCTGCACAGTACCCCCAATTCACATTATGATAAATATATACTATATATGTGATGGGTCATGTTTTAATTAGAGATGAGCGGGTTCGGTTTCTCTGAATCCGAACCCGCACGAACTTCATGTTTTTTTTCACGGGTCCGAGCGACTCGGATCTTCCCGCCTTGCTCGGTTAACCCGAGCGCGCCCGAACGTCATCATGACGCTGTCGGATTCTCGCGAGACTCGGATTCTATATAAGGAGCCGCGCGTCGCCGCCATTTTCACACGTGCATTGAGATTGATAGGGAGAGGACGTGGCTGGCGTCCTCTCCGTTATAGTAGAAAAGAGTAAAGACTGAGTGACTTACGGTAGTTATAATTGTGGGGAGGATTGGGGACGGGGAGCAGCTGTTAGGGAGTACAGTGATTTAGATTAGGAGAGAGAGAGAGAGAGAGAGATTGACCTGATTTACTGGAGCTTAGGAGTACTGTAGAAGAGAGTGCAGAGTTTACTAGTGACTGACCACAGTGACCACCAGACAGTGCAGTTTTATTTAATATATCCGTTCTCTGCCTGAAAAAAACGATACACACAGTGACTCAGTCACATACCATATCTGTGTGCACTGCTCAGCCCAGTGTGCTGCCTGCATCATCTATGTATATATTATATATCTGACTGTGCTCAGCTCACACAGCTTATAATTGTGGGGGAGACTGGGGAGCACTGCAGTGCCAGTTATAGGTTATAGCAGGAGCCAGGAGTACATATTATATTAAAATTAAACAGTGCACACTTTTGCTGCAGGAGTGCCACTGCCAGTGTGACTGACCAGTGACCTGACCACACTGACCACCAGTATAGTTAGTAGTATACTATATTGTGATTGCCTGAAAAAGTTAAACACTCGTCGTGTGACTTCACTTGTGTGGTGTTTTTTTTTTTATTCTATAAAAAACTCATTCTGCTGACAGTGTCCAGCAGGTCCGTCATTATATAATATATATACCTGTCCGGCTGCAGTAGTGATATATATATATTTTTTATATCATTATTTATCATCCAGTCGCAGCAGACACAGTACGGTAGTTCACGGCTGTAGCTACCTCTGTGTCGGCACTCGGCAGTCCGTCCATAATTGTATACCACCTAACCGTGGTTTTTTTTTCTTTCTTCTTTATACATACATACTACGACATCTCTTTATCAACCAGTCTATATTAGCAGCAGACACAGTACAGTACGGTAGTTCACGGCTGTGGCTACCTCTGTGTCGGCACTCGGCAGTCCGTCCATAATTGTATACCACCTAACCGTGGTTTTTTTTTCTTTCTTCTTTATACATACATACTACGACATCTCTTTATCAACCAGTCTATATTAGCAGCAGACACAGTACAGTACGGTAGTTCACGGCTGTGGCTACCTCTGTGTCGGCACTCGGCAGTCCGTCCATAATTGTATACCACCTAACCGTGGTTTTTTTTTTCTTTCTTCTTTATACGTACATACTACGACATCTCTTTATCAACCAGTCTATATTAGCAGCAGACACAGTACAGTACGGTAGTTCACGGCTGTGGCTACCTCTGTGTCGGCACTCGGCAGTCCGTCCATAATTGTATACCACCTACCCGTGGGTTTTTTTTCTTTCTTCTTTATACATACATACTACGACATCTCTTTATCAACCAGTCTATATTAGCAGCAGACACAGTACAGTACGGTAGTTCACGGCTGTGGCTACCTCTGTGTCGGCACTCGGCAGTCCGTCCATAATTGTATACCACCTAACCGTGGTTTTTTTTTCTTTCTTCTTTATACATACATACTACGACATCTCTTTATCAACCAGTCTATATTAGCAGCAGACACAGTACAGTACGGTAGTTCACGGCTGTGGCTACCTCTGTGTCGGCACTCGGCAGTCCGTCCATAATTGTATACTAGTATCCATCCATCTCCATTGTTTACCTGAGGTGCCTTTTAGTTGTGCCTATTAAAATATGGAGAACAAAAATGTTGAGGTTCCAAAATTAGGGAAAGATCAAGATCCACTTCCACCTCGTGCTGAAGCTGCTGCCACTAGTCATGGCCGAGACGATGAAATGCCAGCAACGTCGTCTGCCAAGGCCGATGCCCAATGTCATAGTACAGAGCATGTCAAATCCAAAACACCAAATATCAGTAAAAAAAGGACTCCAAAACCTAAAATAAAATTGTCGGAGGAGAAGCGTAAACTTGCCAATATGCCATTTACCACACGGAGTGGCAAGGAACGGCTGAGGCCCTGGCCTATGTTCATGGCTAGTGGTTCAGCTTCACATGAGGATGGAAGCACTCAGCCTCTCGCTAGAAAAATGAAAAGACTCAAGCTGGCAAAAGCACAGCAAAGAACTGTGCATTCTTCGAAATCCCAAATCCACAAGGAGAGTCCAATTGTGTCGGTTGCGATGCCTGACCTTCCCAACACTGGACGTGAAGAGCATGCGCCTTCCACCATTTGCACGCCCCCTGCAAGTGCTGGAAGGAGCACCCGCAGTCCAGTTCCTGATAGTCAGATTGAAGATGTCAGTGTTGAAGTACACCAGGATGAGGAGGATATGGGTGTTGCTGGAGCTGGGGAGGAAATTGACCAGGAGGATTCTGATGGTGAGGTGGTTTGTTTAAGTCAGGCACCCGGGGAGACACCTGTTGTCCGTGGGAGGAATAGGGCCGTTGACATGCCTGGTGAAAATACCAAAAAAATCAGCTCTTCGGTGTGGAGGTATTTCACCAGAAATGCGGACAACAGGTGTCAAGCCGTGTGTTCCCTTTGTCAAGCTGTAATAAGTAGGGGTAAGGACGTTAACCACCTCGGAACATCCTCCCTTATACGTCACCTGCAGCGCATTCATAATAAGTCAGTGACAAGTTCAAAAACTTTGGGTGACAGCGGAAGCAGTCCACTGACCAGTAAATCCCTTTCTCTTGTAACCAAGCTCACGCAAACCACCCCACCAACTCCCTCAGTGTCAATTTCCTCCTTCCCCAGGAATGCCAATAGTCCTGCAGGCCATGTCACTGGCAATTCTGACGATTCCTCTCCTGCCTGGGATTCTTCCGATGCATCCTTGCGTGTAACGCCTACTGCTGCTGGCGCTGCTGTTGTTGCTGCTGGGAGTCGATGGTCATCCCAGAGGGGAAGTCGTAAGACCACTTTTACTACTTCCACCAAGCAATTGACTGTCCAACAGTCCTTTGCGAGGAAGATGAAATATCACAGCAGTCATCCTACTGCAAAGCGGATAACTGAGGCCTTGGCATCCTGGGTGGTGAGAACCGTGGTTCCGGTATCCATCATTACTGCAGAGCCAACTAGAGACTTGTTGGAGGTACTGTGTCCCCGGTACCAAATACCATCTAGGTTCCATTTCTCTAGGCAGGCGATACCGAAAATGTACACAGACCTCAGAAAAAGAGTCACCAGTGTCCTAAAAAATGCAGCTGTACCCAATGTCCACTTAACCACGGACATGTGGACAAGTGGAGCAGGGCAGGGTCAGGACTATATGACTGTGACAGCCCACTGGGTAGATGTATGGACTCCCGCCGCAAGAACAGCAGCGGCGGCACCAGTAGCAGCATCTCGCAAACGCCAACTCTTTCCTAGGCAGGCTACGCTTTGTATCACCGGTTTCCAGAATACGCACACAGCTGAAAACCTCTTACGGCAACTGAGGAAGATCATCGCGGAATGGCTTACCCCAATTGGACTCTCCTGTGGATTTGTGGCATCGGACAACGCCAGCAATATTGTGTGTGCATTAAATATGGGCAAATTCCAGCACGTCCCATGTTTTGCACATACCTTGAATTTGGTGGTGCAGAATTATTTAAAAAACGACAGGGGCGTGCAAGAGATGCTGTCGGTGGCCAGAAGAATTGCGGGACACTTTCGGCGTACAGGCACCACGTACAGAAGACTGGAGCACCACCAAAAACTACTGAACCTGCCCTGCCATCATCTGAAGCAAGAAGTGGTAACGAGGTGGAATTCAACCCTCTATATGCTTCAGAGGTTGGAGGAGCAGCAAAAGGCCATTCAAGCCTATACAATTGAGCACGATATAGGAGGTGGAATGCACCTGTCTCAAGCGCAGTGGAGAATGATTTCAACGTTGTGCAAGGTTCTGATGCCCTTTGAACTTGCCACACGTGAAGTCAGTTCAGACACTGCCAGCCTGAGTCAGGTCATTCCCCTCATCAGGCTTTTGCAGAAGAAGCTGGAGACATTGAAGGAGGAGCTAACACGGAGCGATTCCGCTAGGCATGTGGGACTTGTGGATGGAGCCCTTAATTCGCTTAACAAGGATTCACGGGTGGTCAATCTGTTGAAATCAGAGCACTACATTTTGGCCACCGTGCTCGATCCTAGATTTAAAGCCTACCTTGGATCTCTCTTTCCGGCAGACACAAGTCTGCTGGGGTTGAAAGACCTGCTGGTGAGAAAATTGTCAAGTCAAGCGGAACGCGACCTGTCAACATCTCCTCCTTCACATTCTCCCGCAACTGGGGGTGCGAGGAAAAGGCTCAGAATTCCGAGCCCACCCGCTGGCGGTGATGCAGGGCAGTCTGGAGCGACTGCTGATGCTGACATCTGGTCCGGACTGAAGGACCTGACAACGATTACGGATACGGACATGTCGTCTACTGGCACTGCATATGATTCTCTCCCCATTGAAAGAATGGTGGAGGATTATATGAGTGACCGCATCCAAGTAGGCACGTCACACAGTCCGTACTTATACTGGCAGGAAAAAGAGGCAATTTGGAGGCCCTTGCACAAACTGGCTTTATTCTACCTAAGTTGCCCTCCCACAAGTGTGTACTCCGAAAGAGTGTTTAGTGCCGCGCTCACCTTGTCAGCAATCGGCGTACGAGGTTACATCCAGAAAATGTGGAGAAGATGATGTTCATTAAAATGAATTATAATCAATTCCTCCGCGGAGACATTGACCAGCAGCAATTGCCTCCACAAAGTACACAGGGAGCTGAGATGGTGGATTCCAGTGGGGACGAATTAATAATCTGTGAGGAGGGGGATGTACACGGTGATATATCGGAGGATGATGATGAGGTGGACATCTTGCCTCTGTAGAGCCAGTTTGTGCAAGGAGAGATTAATTGCTGCTTTTTTGGTGGGGGTCCAAACCATCCCGTCATTTCAGTCACAGTCGTGTGGCAGACCCTGTCACTGAAATGATGGGTTGGTTAAAGTGTGCATGTCCTGTTTATACAACATAAGGGTGGGTGGGAGGGCCCAAGGACAATTCCATCTTGCACCTCTTTTTTCTTTTATTTTTCTTTGCGTCATGTGCTGTTTGGGGAGGGTTTTTTGGAAGGGACATCCTGCGTGACACTGCAGTGCCACTCCTAAATGGGCCCGGTGTTTGTGTCGGCCACTAGGGTCGCTAATCTTACTCACACAGCTACCTCATTGCGCCTCTTTTTTTCTTTGCGTCATGTGCTGATTGGGGAGGGTTTTTTGGAAGGGACATCCTGCGTGACACTGCAGTGCCACTCCTAAATGGGCCCGGTGTTTGTGTCGGCCACTAGGGTCGCTAATCTTACTCACACAGCTACCTCACTGCGCCTCTTTTTTTCTTTGCGTCATGTGCTGATTGGGGAGGGGTTTTTGGAAGGGACATCCTGCGTGACACTGCAGTGCCACTCCTAAATGGGCCCGGTGTTTGTGTCGGCCACTAGGGTCGCTAATCTTACTCACACAGCTACCTCATTGCGCCTCTTTTTTTCTTTGCGTCATGTGCTGTTTGGGGAGGGTTTTTTGGAAGGGACATCCTGCGTGACACTGCAGTGCCACTCCTAAATGGGCCCGGTGTTTGTGTCGGCCACTAGGGTCGCTTATCTTACTCACACAGTCAGCTACCTCATTGCGCCTCTTTTTTTCTTTGCGTCATGTGCTGTTTGGGGAGGGTTTTTTGGAAGGGACATCCTGCGTGACACTGCAGTGCCACTCCTAAATGGGCCCGGTGTTTGTGTCGGCCACTAGGGTCGCTTATCTTACTCACACAGTCAGCGACCTCATTGTGCCTCTTTTTTTCTTTGCGTCATGTGCTGTTTGGGGAGGGTTTTTTGGAAGGGACATTCTGCGTGACACTGCAGTGCCACTCCTAGATGGGCCAGGTGTTTGTGTCGGCCACTAGGGTCGCTTAGCTTAGTCATCCAGCGACCTCGGTGCAAATTTTAGGACTAAAAATAATATTGTGAGGTGTGAGGTATTCAGAATAGACTGAAAATGAGTGGAAATTATGGTTTTTGAGGTTAATAATAATATGGGATCAAAATGACCCCCAAATTCTATGATTTAAGCTGTTTTTTAAGGTTTTTTGAAAAAAACACCCGAATCCAAAACACACCCGAATCCGACAAAAAAAATTCGGTGAGGTTTTGCCAAAACGCGGTCGAACCCAAAACACGGCCGCGGAACCGAACCCAAAACCAAAACACAAAACCCGAAAAATTTCAGGCGCTCATCTCTAGTTTTAATTTCAACCAAACTTCTGATTGCACAAAAATGGCGCACATCCCATATTCCCACTTTAGCAGCAGTCGAAAGTGCAGTCCAATCCCATTACGAATTTGAAACTGCAGACTTGACCAATTATTTTTGTGCATCAAATCACCTCCTCCACTGGTTTCCTTGGCATACATATAGTTCTCTTAACCCAATAGGATAGACCCTTTATATTGCATATCTCCGCTGATCATTCTCGGGCTTTCCCCGAGTTCATTTTGTGTGTTCCAACTGTATAATGGATTTAATTTACTGGCCAGTATATGAATATATTCTTATGTCTATTCTCTGTACGAACCTGTGTTGGCAGACTATCTTGTAACCTTGTATTTATATAAATGTATCCACCCCACCCGCCCCGGCCCAACTTCCATTTTTCTGTTTTCTGTATCCCCCCTCCTATCTTATACTATATAAAACTTCAATAAAAATCTAATATTGAAAATTGTGAGAAAATGCAAAAATATAATTGATTCCAGTAAATTTGTATTTAATAATCGCACTGAATAGAATTTTATTCTGCGTCCTTCATCGTGATTTGGAGCCGGATTCAGAGATATTTTCCCTACATTTATCTATTTATATCAGAGTGGCTGTGTCTACTAAATCTCCCGGCTGCTTGTGCAACGGTGGCCTGGGTACGTGGGTTTATGTTGCGGCTAAGCGCTGGTTTTCTGTTGTCTTCTAGGGACCACAAGGAATAATTTTGAAGGGAAGAAAGTTGTTTCTCTGGAGTATGAAGCGTATGTGCCAATGGCAGAGGCTGAAATTAGGAAAATACTTTCTGACATCAGACAGAAGTGGCCATCGGTCAGGCACGTGGCTGTGTATCACAGACTTGGGTGGGTACGCTGACCTCATGCACATGATATATTCCTGCACATTCTCTGTTACTTTTTAAATGTGACTATTTATGACTGGTACGTTGGAGGAATGATTTGTCTGCATTTAGATTTTCCCCTCCCAGTCTTTTAAGCAGAAACATTACAATATAAAGCTTTACTCAAGTCCCCTAACTCAGATGCCTTTCTGTGGCCTCTTACCCTTATTCTACACTACGGCATCTGTTCAGGCTGGTTAGCATATTGATTAGTGCACCAAATCTGTTTCAGCAGCTGCCAGTAAATGGGCAATTGTCATATGCTCACATACACTATTTTGGCTAGTTGGAAAGATAATATTTTAGATGTATGAGCAGCAGTCCCATGACAGGGCAGCAATGTTCCCTGTAACAGGGCAGTGCCCCAGACCGTGAGTGGGCGGGCTCACTGACAAAGTATCCAGGAACGTTCTGAGAATACTCCGTGCAGCACTACAGCTCCCCTGGCGCACTCTGTGCAGCACTACAGCTCCCCTGGCGCACTCTGTGCAGCACTACAGCTGCCCTGGCGCACTCTGTGCAGCACTACAGCTGCCCTGGCGCACTCTGTGCAGCACTACAGCTCCCCTGGCGCACTCTGTGCAGCACTACAGCTCCCCTGGCGCACTCTGTGCAGCACTACAGCACCCCTGGGTGCAGCACTACAGTCCCCTGGCGCACTCTGTGCAGCACTACAGCTCCCCTGGCGCCTTACATAGCACTGTGGGAGACATGTCGTTTCCACAGTGCAGGATTTGGGACTCAGGAGACGGAGGAACAGGCAACGGCTGTTGGGTGAGTAAGGTCGGTTCTGCCTCCAGGCATTCCATCCTGTGCATCGGCTGCACCGCCCAGCTGGCCTGACGCCTGATGGAAGAATATATTGGGCGGCTGTAAACAGTGCTGCATGATCAGCGTGCAATATGGGTGTGGTATTGAAATCGACAGTAACTAGGTCGACAATGTCTAGGTCGACAGTAACTAGGTCGACAGGGTCTTTAGGTCGACATGTTATAGGTCGACAGGTCAAAAGGTCAACATGAGTTTTTAATGTCGTTTTCTTCGTAGAGTGACCGGGAACCCCAATTAGTGCACCGCATCCCCTCGCATGGCTCGCTTCGCTCGCCATGCTTCGGGCATGGTGCCTTCGCTCCACTGTCGCTTCGCTCGGCACAGATTACCGTTCCAATCGTAGTACACGTGGATCGTTAAGTATGAAAAGGTTCAAAAAAAGAAAAAAAATGTGAAAAACTCATGTTGACCTTTTGACCTGTCGACCTAGAACATGTCGACCTAAAGACCCTGTCGACCTAGACACCCTGTCGACCTAGTTACTGTCGACCAATAGTGGTCGACCTAGACATTGTCGACCTAGTTACTGTCGACTTAGAGACGGATCCCGTGCAATATATCCTTCCATTCTGCATTCAACTGCATGACGTTGTCCGCGCGGGTCTGCCCATCTGACATGCAGCATATCAGATGGGACGACCCCGGTGATGACACACGTGAACACGCAATTGAGGGTGCACACTAGATTATATAGACAATATATTGTTCCGATACATGCAGGAACGATATCCTTATATATCGCCTTATGTGTACCCCACCTTAGGCTGGCCACACGCGGAGTGATGTGTGTGGCTGCTGCAACGGAGCGTCCGAGGGCCGATGCAATGGAGCGTCCAAGGGCCAACATATCGGGTGGCCCCTACACACAGGGCGATCTGGTGCCCGAACACCCATGATGCTGGCCCACCTACGCATAGCGCTGCATGGGATCGTCCGCCCGCATCGCTGATCATTTGAACATGCTGAAGGATCAGTGATGCAGGCGGACGACCCCAGGGGTGCGCGTAATGGATGACATCATGCCCACACACGGTATGATATAACTGCTTAAACGTTCCAGTTCATTGGATCAGCAGCTATATTGTGCCGAGTGGGGGCCTTAAGTCTCAGGGAAAGTAAAAACGTGTGTTTCTCTGCCAGCCAATTAGGACAGAGCTGGGGTGGAGATTGATCTATAAAAAGGTTCTGGCTCCCATTGCCACTGCGATCACTGGTGCCGCAAGTTCCACATTGCTGGACACCATAGGTAACAGTTTAACAGCATAAAACAAGTAGGCAAAAGATGAGACTGCACAAGCAAGAACTGTTATGTGTCAATATATGATGTGTGTAAAGAGCAGGTATAATCGTACAGTTCAGTACATGCACATCATACACATCATGAAGCAATCATGGAGTTAGTACAATGGTTGGACAGAGTGTAAATGGATAGACGTGACACACAAGGTTTATACGGTGCCCATGGGAGCTTATTGTGTTATACACAAGCAGCATAAATACTATGGAAACATTATTTGGAGCTTCAGTTGTTGGTGAGTTGGTTTTGCTTATTTAGATGATATATTAAAATTTTACCACAACATGTGTCCTGTTTTGCTCTATTGTAAGAAAACCTTGTATTCTGCTGATACTAGCTTTCTATACTTCTGTCTCCAGCAGAGGGCGCTCAGTGCTAATGAGGAGACCCTTGTTAAATTGGAATGATTGTTAGGGGTAAATTTACTAAGAATTGTGTCTGGCCACGTTTAAACACACCAGGCATCGCTGGGGTACGTGATAGTTTTTCAAGATGAAACACTCCAGATTCACGAAGAATCCCGTGTTTCGATGGACTTTGCAAATGTGTTTAGTTGTGTGCCTATGAACTACGTGTTCTGCAGAAGGCTGCACAGATCAGTGTAATCTGTGCAGTGCTTCTGTGTATTACTGTGTAGATAAAGGGTTAAAAATAAAAAAAATTAAATCCATGTTCCCCCCCCCCCTTAAAAAAAAGTATAACCAACACTGGGCCAAAGAGCTGATCCTAGAAAATAATTTATAGGAACCTCACTTATTTTCTAAAAACCAACACTGGCCTTAACTAGCGGGGAAGATAGGGGGTAATTCCCACAGCAGGGGCACACACCACGGGGTCCTGTATATACATACTGTATCAGTGTCGGACTGGAGCATGAAGGGCCCACCGGAGGAATGCTGCTATACGGGCCCATGCTTAAAGGTGTACCCAGTTTCC
Source organism: Pseudophryne corroboree (assembly GCF_028390025.1). Taxonomy (NCBI): domain Eukaryota; kingdom Metazoa; phylum Chordata; class Amphibia; order Anura; family Myobatrachidae; genus Pseudophryne; species Pseudophryne corroboree. The sequence goes on along the minus strand of NC_086444.1, from coordinate 110,209,741 downwards.
AGAGGTTTGGCTAACCATTACATGTTCTGTGCCCCTTGGTAAATATATAATAAACCAAATTATTTTGAAGTATAATGTAACATATGTATAATGCATAAATCCAGTGCACTAGGATAGTCTGGAACTTGATCCGTAGAGGAGGAGTAGGGCCCACCGGTAGTTTTCCCTGTGGACCAGTCCGACCCTGTACTGTGTATGTATAGTGCTACCCTGCAGAATGACAGCTGCCCACATGGTTCTCTGCACTTTTGCCACTTTCAGCCAATCAGTGGTCGCTGCTATAGAGACAGCCCACTTATTGGCTGAGAGTGGTCTGATTCTTAGCCAATCTGGGCTATTTCTATAGTCTTAGCCATCTTTGGCTACAAATGTCAGCGGGCCCTTAATGCCCAGGCATGCTGGCACTTTTGATTCCTCAGCTGCTGATATGTGGGGCAGGCTTTCTGGGACCTGTGACCCCGCTGTAATAGACCATATTACTTCTTTCTTTTGACTGCTATCAACCTCGCACCCACCGCCCAAGGGTGCGGGGTATAGCTCCAGGCTTCAGCCCAGGCCTGGGGTATGCTCTGGAGTGGTCCCCACTCCCAAAGAAGTTCCAGGCCTGGGCTGACCACATGGGGGGTAGTTAATGCTTTGGCCGGAAGAGACGCTGTGATGTGTGTAACGCCCCTCTGCCCCCACACACACACACTAATTGAGACCATTGCTGGTCCCTACATATTTTTTCCCCGTATTTCCAGGTCCGGAACTGGCCCTTTGACCCAGTGCTGGTTACGCAATTTTTTTTTTCTCATGTGTAACCCTTTACCTACACGTTAACACACACACATGGTAATGCACACACATACGGTAACACACACACATGGTAACACACACACACGGTAACACACAGAAGCACTGCGCAGATCTCAATAATCCTTGCAGACTTCGTCAGAACACGCAGCTGTGCTTAGTTTTTTCTATGGAAATTATTTGCGTGTTGGTTCGATTATGTAGTGAATTCATTGTGAAAAACCGGCCAAACTCACTTGCGAATGCAACTTGGCCTAACGCGATTCTTAGTAAATTTACCCCTTGGAGTTGGGCTGTTCTCAGCGTGTGCCGCGCAGAGTGTGCTTTTGTACCTACGACGGTAGCTAGGCCTAGTCCATGTCTGCCTGAGTGTGTGACTCTGTCTATTCAGGGTACAATTGTAATTTTCTCATTATCTTCTTTTAAGTGTGGTTCCGATAACTGAAGCTAGTGTCATCATTGCGGTATCTTCACCGCACAGAAATGACTCTTTGGATGCTGTGAAATATTGTATAAACACATTAAAGGCAACAGTGCCTATCTGGAAAAAGGTAAGCTGTTCACGGATAAGCATTTATATTTGGGGGTAGATTGTGGGGTTTTAATGTTTAAAATAGAACAACTTAAAGCCAAAATAATTTTGTGGGCTAAAGAATCACACCTGTGGGTGCACTAGGAACCAATTATTTAATTGTTGTATTTAATGATGTCATTTGTTCCTTTTGGTGACTCTGTATTGGCTCCTTGGCATTATAACACCACACATCTGGGGAGATGCATCAACGACTTGAGAGAGATAACGTGGGGAGAGATAAAGTACGAACCAATCAGCATGTAACTGCCATGTTACAGGCTGTGTTTGAAAAAAGGACAGGAGCTGATTGGTTGGTACTGGTGTGGCCAATCCCGGGATCGGCGGGATCCTGGGATTTTGGCCTAAGATTGGCCAGGATTTAATAAGGCCAATGTTTGTTTGTTTTTAATGCCAGGGAGACGCTCAGATGCTGCCTGGCTCCCCCTGCCCCAGGCTGTGCACACTGCGAAGTGTGACGTGGTGTTAGAGGTCACGCTGCGCAGTTCATCGCAAGCCACACCACCGGGCGGAATGCCTGCTGCCCAGACTCACCGCCAGCCGTATCTGTCGACAGCACTGCCGCCTCCTGAACCCGCCAACAGCACCGCCGTCCGGACCGGCCGACAGCCGGACCTGAGGAGGGTGAGTATTTCTTCTTATTATTTTTTTTCTAGCCAATTCCAGGTATCCTAGGAATCCTGGAATTGACAGGTTTTTTTTAGTCCCGAGTCCTGGGAATAAAAAAAAAATAGGTCTGGATTAACCTCCCTAGTCGATACTTTGGGGGTGATTCAGACCTGAATCCTGGGCTGCTAATGTTGCTGACCTGCATTCGGTTAGTCGCCGCCAAAGGGGGAAAGGGGGAGTGGAAATTCGCTGTGCAAGTGTGCAGTCGCATGCGGGCAGCTGCAAATCCGTTCGCACCTCACTCAGTGTGTGCAGTCTCTGCGCAGCCCAGGACTTACTCCTCCAGTGTGATCACAACAGGCTGAATGGGGTTGGAGCTGACGTCAGACACTCTCCATGGAAACGTTTGGGAACGCCTGCGTTTTTCCTGACACTCCCAGTTAATTGTCAGTTACCACCCACAAACGGCCTCTTCCTGTCAATCACCTGGCGAACACCCGTGTGAATGAAATCTTCGCACCATCCTGTCGCTGACCGGCGATTCCCGTTGTTGTTGTCCGACACACATTGCGGTGCATACGCATGTGCAGTTATGACCTAATCGGCCGCTGTGTAAAAACGCACAGCAGCAATCAGGTCTGAATCAGGACTTTTATCTCTCTCCAAAATTTGATAAATCTTTCCCTATTAGCTAATTGACTACCTGGAGTTTAGAAATCTCTACTTGGATCTACATGTTTGTTTGTTTGTCTATACATCAGTATTTTAAACCTGGCTCTGATCAGTTCTGTGTGTTTTATCCAGTGGTGGTTGCTATAATAGATCTCTAGCACGGTGGATTTATGCTTTATATACTGAAAGCAAAGAGAACTCTATGATGCCCAATATTTAATTGTGCAATCAGTGAGTAATCTTTATCTTGGTACAGATCCACAAAATAAATAATTGTGGCATGCCTGTGTGGGTGCTTTTGATGACCGTGCATACTGTAAGTAACATTAACTTGAGCTGCCTGCTTATATTGGTAATGGCAGTCAGATATCACTGCCCACACCTTTGTAGAGTTACCGGAAACACATCAGGTCAGAAAAGTAAAGAAAAAATGTCACGCCTTTTGTATCAAGGGGCAAAGTCTGCATCCTGATGTCTATCCCTATTACAGTAATGACGCTGATAGGGCAAAACAGAATTTCATTTCACGGCTCGGGAGAAAGGGGATGCGGTCAAGATGCCGGCTGTCGAGATCCCGGCAGTCAAAATACCGACATCGGAATTCCAAATGAATCAGAATCCTGACAGCCGCCACCCCGACTGTAAGTATCCCAGCGATCTGAGGTTTAGGGCTGGGGGAGGGGGGCTAGGTTTAGGCGTCAGGCAGGGAGGTTAAGGTTAGGCTGCGGGGGGGAGTTCGGGTTAGGCTGCAGGGGAGGGAGGGTTAGGTTTAGGCGACAGGGGTTAGGATTAGGCACATCCACGGTGGGGTTGGGGTTATGCTGTGGGTAGGGTAGGTTAGGGGAGAGGGGAGCATAGCCATTAAGGGCAGTACACACTATGGTGGCCAATCCTGGGCTATTTTCTCTGACGTCCTAGTGGATGCTGGGAACTCCGTAAGGACCATGGGGGATAGCGGCTCCGCAGGAGACTGGGCACAAAAGTAAAGCTTTAGGACTACCTGGTGTGCACTGGCTCCTCCCCCTATGACCCTCCTCCAAGCCTCAGTTAGATTTTTGTGCCCGGCCGAGAAGGGTGCACACTAGGGGCTCTCCTGAGCTTCTTAGTGAAAGTTTAGTTTTAGGTTTTTTATTTTCAGTGAGACCTGCTGGCAACAGGCTCACTGCATCGAGGGACTAAGGGGAGAAGAAGCGAACTCACCTGCGTGCAGAGTGGATTGGGCTTCTTAGGCTACTGGACACCATTAGCTCCAGAGGGACCGAACACAGGCCCAGCCTCGGAGCTCGGTCCCAGAGCCGCGCCGCCGGCCCCCTTACAGAGCCAGAAGCAAGAAGAGGTCCGGAAAAATCGGCGGCAGAAGACATCCTGTCTTCACCAAGGTAGCGCACAGCACTGCAGCTGTGCGCCATTGCTCCTCAGCACACTTCACACTTCGGTCACTGAGGGTGCAGGGCGCTAGGGGGGGGCGCCCTGAGCAGCAATAAAAACACCTTGGCTGGCGAAAATACATCACATATAGCCCCCAGGGCTATATGGATGAATTTTAACCCCTGCCAGATTCCACAGAAAAACGGGAGAAAAGGCCGCCGAGAAAGGGGCGGAGCCTATCTCCTCAGCACACTGGCGCCATTTTCTCTCACAGCTCCGTTGGAGGGAAGCTCCCTGGCTCTCCCCTGCAGTTACTACACTACAGAAAGGGGTTAAAAAAGAGAGGGGGGCACTAATTAGGCGCAGTATAACAATACAGCAGCTATAAGGGGAAAAACACTTATAAGGTTATCCCTGTATATATATATATATAGCGCTCTGGTGTGTGCTGGCATACTCTCCCTCTGTCTCCCCAAAGGGCTAGTGGGGTCCTGTCCTCTATCAGAGCATTCCCTGTGTGTGTGCTGTGTGTCGGTACGTTGTGTCGACATGTATGAGGAGGAAAATGAGGTGGAGGCGGAGCAATTGCCTGTAACAGAGATGTCACCCCCTAGGGAGTCGACACCTGAGTGGATGAGCTTATGGAAGGAATTATGTGACAGTGTCAGCTCTTTACAAAAGATTGATGACATGAGACAGCCGGCGACTCAGCCTGTGCCTGTCCAGGTGTCTCAAAAGCCATCTGGGGCTCTAAAACGCCCGTTACCGCAGATGGCAGATACAGACGCCGACACGGATACTGACTCCAGTGTCGACGATTAAGAGACGAATGTGACTTCCAGTAGGGCCACACGTTACATGATTGAGGCTATGGAAAATGTTTTTACACATTTCTGATAATACCAGTACCACTAAAAAGGGTATTATGTTGGGTGAGAAAAAACTGCCTGTAGTTTTTCCTGCATCTGAGGAATTAAATGGTGTGTGATGATGCGTGGGTTTCCCCCGATAAAAACTGTTAATTCCTAAAAAGTTATTAGCATCATACCCCTTCCCGCCAGAGGATAGGGCACGTTGGGAAACACCCCTTAGGGTGAATAAAGCGCTCACACGCTTGTCTAAACAGGTGGCACTACCGTCCCCGGATACGGCCGCCTTAAGGAACCTGCTGACAGAAAGCAGTAAAATATCCTAAAATGTATATACACTCACACGGGTGTGATACTGCGACCAGCAATCGCCTCAGCCTGGATGTGCAGTGCTGGGGTGGCTTGGTCGGATTCCCTGACTGACAATATTGATACCCTAGATAGGGACAGTATATTACTAACTATAGAGCATTTAAAAGATGCATTTCTATATATGCGTGATGCACAGAAGGATATTTGCCGACTGGCATCAAGAGTAAGTGCGCTGTCCATTTCTGCCAGAAGAGGGTTATGGACAAGACAGTGGTCAGGTGATGCTGATTCCAAAAGGCATATGGAAGTATCGCCTTATAAAAGGGAGGAGTTATTTGGGGTAGGTCTAACAGACCTGGTGGCCACGGCAACGGCTGGAAAATCCACATTTTTACCCCAGGTAGCTTCTCAACCTAAGAAGACGCCGTATTATCAGGCGCAGTCCTTTCGGCCCTATAAGGGCAAGCGGGCAAATGGCGCCTCATTTCTGCCCCGTGGCAGAGGGAGAGGAAAAAGGCTGCAGCAAACAGCCAATTCCCAGGAACAAAAGCCCTCTCCCGCCTCCGCAAAGTCCTCAGCATGACGCTGGGGCTTTACAAGCGGTCTCAGGCACGGTGGGGGCCCGTCTCAAGAAATTTGAGACGTCTCCCCCTCGCCGTTTCATAAAGTCTGCTTTACCGACGTCTCCCTCAGACAGGGAGACAGTATTGCAAGCCATTCACAGGCTGTATTCCCAGCAGGTGATAATCAAGGTACCCCTCCTGCAACAGGGAAAGGGGTACTATTCCACACTATTTGTGGTACCGAAGCCGGACGGCTCGGTGAGACCAATTTTAAATCTAAAATCCTTGAACACTTACATACAAAGGTTCAAATTCAAGATGGAGTCACTCAGAGCAGTGATTGCAAACCTGGAAGAAGGGGACTATATGGTGTCTCTGGACATCAAAGATGCTTACCTACATGTCCCAATTTACCCTTCTCCAAGGGTACCCCAGGTTTGTGGTACAGAACTGTCACTATCAGTTTCAGACGCTGCCGTTTGGATTGTCCACGGCACCCCGGGTCTTTACCAAGGTAATGGCCGAAATGATGATACTCCTTCGAAAGAAGGGAGTTTTAGTTATCCCTTACTTGGACGATCTCCTGATAAGGGCAAGATCCAGGGAACAGTTGGAAGTCGGGGTAGCACTATCTCAGATAGTGCTGCGGCAGCACGGTTGGATTCTCAATATTCCAAAATCGCAGCTGATCCCGACGACACGCCTTCTATTCCTAGGGATGATCCTGGACACAGTCCAGAAAAAGGTGTTTTCTCCCGGAGGAGAAAGCCAGGGAGTTATCCGAACTAGTCAGAAACCTCCTAAAACCCGGCCAAGTGTCAGTGCATCAGTGCACAAGGGTCCTGGAAAAAATGGTGGCTTCCTACGAAGCAATTCCATTCGGCAGATTCCACGCAAGAACTTTCCAGTGGGACCTGCTGGACAAATGGTCCGGATCGCATCTTCAGATGCATCAGCGGATAACCCTGTCACCAAAGACAAGGGTGTCTCTCCTGTGGTGGTTGCAGAGTGCTCATCTTCTAGAGGGCCGCAGATTCGGCATTCAGGACTGGGTCCTGGTGACCACGGATGCCAGCCTGCGAGGCTGGGGAGCAGTCACACAGGGAAGAAATTTCCAGGGCTTGTGGTCAAGCCTGGAGACATCACTTCACATAAATATTTTGGAGCTAAGGGCCATTTACAATGCCCTAAGCCAAGCAAGACCTCTGCTTCAAGGTCAACCGGTGCTGATCCAGTCGGAAAACATCACGGCAGTCGCCCACGTAAACAGACAGGGCGGCACAAGAAGCAGGAGGGCAATGGCAGAAGCTGCAAGGATTTTTCGCTGGGCGGAAAATCATGTGATAGCACTGTCAGCAGTGTTCATTCCGGGAGTGGACAACTGGGAAGCAGACTTCCTCAGCAGGCACGACCTCCACCCGGTAGAGTGGGGACTTCACCCAGAAGTCTTCCACATGATTGTAAACCATTGGGAAAAACCAAAGGTGGACATGATGGCGTCCCGCCTAAACAAAAAATTGGACAGGTATTGCGCCAGGTCAAGGGACCCTCAGGCAATAGCTGTGGACGCTCTGGTAACACCGTGGGTGTACCAGTCAGTGTATGTGTTCCCTCCTCTTCCTCTCATACCAAAAGTACTGAGAATTATAAGACGGAGGGGAGTAAGAACTATACTCGTGGCTCCGGATTGGCCAAGAAGGACTTGGTACCCGGAACTTCAAGAGATGCTCACGGAGGACCCGTGGCCTCTACCTCTAAGAAGGGACCTGCTCCAGCAAGGACCCTGTCTATTCCAAGACTTACCGCGGCTGCGTTTGACGGCAGGGCGGTTGAACGCCGGATCCTGAAGGAAAAAGGCATTCCGGATGAAGTCATCCCTACCCTGGTCAAGCCAGGAAGGATGTAACCGCAAAGCATTATCACCGCATTTGGCGAAAATATGTTGCGTGGTGCGAGGCCAGTAAGGCCCCGATGGAGGAATTTCAACTAGGTCGATTCCTGCATTTCCTGTAAACAGGAGTGTCTATGGGCCTAAAATTGGGGTCCATTAAGGTTCAAATTTCGGCCCTGTCAATTTTCTTCCAGAAAGAACTAGCTTCACTACCTGAAGTTCAGACGTCTGTAAAAGGGGTACTGCATATACAGCCTCCTTTTGTGCCTCCAGTGGCACCTTGGGATCTCAATGTAGTTTTGGGGTTCCTAAAGTCACATTGGTTTGAACCACTTGAATCTGTGGAGTTAAAATATCTCACATGGAAAGTGGTCATGTTGTTGGCCCTGGCCTCGGCCAGGCACGTGTCAGACTTGGCGGGCTTTATCCTGTAAAAGCCCTTATCTGATCTTCCATTCAGACAGGGTGGAATTGAGGACTCGTCCTCATTTTCTCCCTAAGGTGGTTTCAGTGTTTCATCTGAACCAACCTATTGTGGTACCTGCGGCTACTAGTGACTTGGAGGACTTCAAGTTGTTGGACGTAGTCAGGGCCTTGAAAATATATGTTTCCAGGATGGCTGGAGTCAGGAAATCTGACTCGCTGTTTATCCTGTATGCACCCAACAAGCTGGGTGCTCCTGCTTCTAAGCAGACTATTGCTCGTTGGATTTGTAGTACAATTCAGCTTGCACATTCTGTGGCAGGCCTGCAACAGCCAAAATCTGTAAAAGCCCATTCCACAAGGAAGGTGGGCTCATCTTGGGCGGCTGCCCGAGGGTCTCGGCGTTACAACTTTGCCGAGCAGCTACTTGGTCAGGGGCAAACACGTTTGCTAAATTCTACAAATTTGATACCCTGGCTGAGGAGGACCTGGAGTTCTCTCATTCGGTGCTGCAGAGTCATCCGCACTCTCCCGCCCGTTTGGGAGCTTTGGTATAATCCCCATGGTCCTTACGGAGTTCCCAGCATCCACTAGGACGTCAGAGAAAATAAGAATTTACTTACCGATAATTCTATTTCTCGTAGTCCGTAGTGGATGCTGGGCGCCCATCCCAAGTGCGGATTGTCTGCAATACTTGTACATAGTTATTGTTACAAAAATCGGGTTATTATTGTTGTGAGCCATCTTTTCAGAGGCTCCTCTGTTATCATGCTGTTAACTGGGTTCAGATCACAGGTTGTACGGTGTGATTGGTGTGGCTGGTATGAGTCTTACCCGGGATTCAAAATCCTTCCTTATTGTGTACGCTCGTCCGGGCACAGTATCCTAACTGAGGCTTGGAGGAGGGTCATAGGGGGAGGAGCCAGTGCACACCAGGTAGTCCTAAAGCTTTACTTTTGTGCCCAGTCTCCTGCGGAGCCGCTATCCCCCATGGTCCTTACGGAGTTCCCAGCATCCACTACGGACTACGAGAAATAGAATTATCGGTAAGTAAATTCTTATTTTTTCAATCCAAGGTATCGGGATTGAAAAATTATCAATCCCAGGATTGGTTTCTTTTCAATGTGTCCCACCCCCGGCCCTGCCCAACCCACATAATTGACCCTAATCTGGGCGGGAGCGGGGGGGGTCACTTACTGAGCGGAGGTGAAATGCGGGGCGGTGCAGGTGGTGATGTCCGGCGGGCGGCAGGGGCACCCAGGCAGCTTCTGAGCCTCCCGAGGAAGCTCAACGCTGCCCGGCACAGAAAAAGTAAGGCGGTGGCCAATCCCAAAATCTCCGGGATTGTAAACTCCAATCCCAGGATTGAATCCTGGGCAATTTTAGGCCGGGATCCCACCAATCCTGATACCGGGATTGGCCACCATAGTACACACGTAGCAATGTGTGCGTAAATTCTAAGCAATCTGACTAGGTTGCTTAGAAATGAAGCACACATCTCTGTGTGTATGCCCCATAGCGATAGCGATGCGCGGCCCTGCATGCATTGCTCAATTCTCCACGCTGTGCGCTGAGCGGGACAGAGATGTGTGATGAGCGTTCTGTGCTAGATCGCTCAGCACACATCGCTACGTGTTTACCCAGCATATCTCACTCCTGTCTGTCTTCTTAACAGCAGTATCCCAGCATCAGTATTACGACTGCCAGGATCCCCTGTTCCCGGTAATTCATACTGATCCGGGAAAGAGATGTTGGGGATAAAGGTTTATAGCCTGTTACTTCCCATATTTATGAAGCACTGTGATAAAACTTCCAACATTTTTGCCCATATCCCTCAAGAAGGGAACAATCTATATATCCATCCTACCTGTCCATGTAGCTACATTCCAAGGCTGTCTGTCACTCCTGTGGCCAGGCCGCTGAATCAGTAGTGGATTAGAGTCCTATTATTCAGTACATCATTTGTAAAGTGGGAAACTTGATAGGCAGGATAAACGGGTTTGGTATGATTTACCGCCGCTCAGGATGTGGAGTATCATTATGCCGACATCAGCATCCCGAGCGGTGGAATGCTGGCAGGGGGGCGAGCGCAACTAAGGGGGTAATTCAGAGTTGATCGCAGCAGCAAATTTGTTAGCAGTTGGGCAAAACCATGTGCACTGCAGGGGGGGGCAGATATAACATGTGCAGAGAGAGTTAGATTTGGGTGGGTTATTTTGTTTCTGTGCAGGGTAAATACTGGATGCTTTATATTTACACTGCAATTTAGATTTCAGTTTGAACACAACCCACCCAAATCTAACTCTCTCTGCACGTTATATCTGCCCCCCCCCCCCCCCCTTGCAGTGCACATGGTTTTACCCAACTGCTAACAATTACCCCCTAAGTCATTCACCACAGGTTCTATTCTCCCTCTGTGGGTGTTGTGGACACTCAGAGGTGGAATCACCTACCTCGCCAGTATACCGGCGGCGGTTTGATGCTCCCGTCGGGATCTTGGCGTCTGTATTGTGACTGCCGGGATCCATACTGGATACCGGATAAACACTGGAAAGGTTTGCTCCTACGATAGCCCTATTCTGTATTAAAACTACTGAATAATTTGAGCTTTTTATACTGTGAACTGCCACCATATGTTTAAATGATACAGATCTGTTATACTACAGCAAAGGAAAATGCCCCGAACTGTTAGTTCAGTAGTAGGACCACTTGACTTAAGAATTTAGGGGCAGATGTATTAACCTGGAGAAGACATAAGGAAGTGATAAAGCAGTGATAAATCCAAGGTGATAAACGGACCAGCCAATCAACTCCAATATGTAAATTGACAGTTAGCAGCTGATTGGCTGGTGCATTTATCACCTTGCACTTATCACTTCCTTATGCCATCTCCAGGTTTAATACATCTGCCCATTAGTTTCCAGAATGCACACACTGTGGTTGAGAGGCTGCAGTTATGGGCAGTGCAGAAGTCTGATTTGCTACCTTTGCTACAAGCATTCATTGATTTTATGCCAGCTACCGCAACTGTCATTAACAAAGTCTCCAAGATGACCCATTCCATTAGGTACAACATGCTCTGTTCCTGGACTTCCTTACCAGTGGTGGCTCCAGAGGTGGGCAGGGCCGGCGCTTCCATTAGGCAGCTTTAGGCAGCTGCCTATGGGCGGGGGACCAGAAGGGGCGACCCGCAGCCGGCCCCTGGCATCAGAAGTACTAGTCACGGGCACTAAAGAATAAGGAGGAGGCGGTTGAAGAGTAGGGGCAGCACAATTACTACACTTCCCTCCCCTGCTCCTCTCTATACTGGATCATTCTGTCCCTTAGCATGAAAAAAATACAGTGATCTGGGGATGTGATCTGCCCGGATCTCCTCCAACTTCTTCTACTGGTGGCCAGGCGCCTGTCCTCCCCCTGCAGACAATTCCTCTCTCCCCGCCCTGTCCCCACTCCTGCTCTGCAGTTTGCACTCTGCACAGCCATAGGTGTGCGCACGGGAGGGAGGGGGAGGTGAGGGGTCCCTGTTGCGCTCTAACGTCCGGCATCCCCTTCAGACAAGCCTGTTGCTGCCAAACATGCTCATGCCCCCTCCCCCCCGCGTGCTGCACTCGGTGACGGTGGTCAGTGCCGCAGCTCTGAGCCACCCTACTCTCCAGTGATCTTGGCACCCTCCCACCTCCAGCAGCCACCCTGCCACAGTTCCTCGATACCTCCGGCTGCATTGCAATGGGACTGCATGCATGGACGCTGGAGCTCTGATCCTCCTGCTACCGTCCTCCTCTTCGGGCTGTGTCTGGATCCGCGGGAATGAGCTACTCTGCACTTGAGGTTGACTGTACATGCGGTGGTGAGTGACTGGAGAGCCCTGTGCCCTCTTGCCCCCCCCCTCCTGTGTGTGTGGCCCCTGTACCCCCTGCCTCTGTGTGTGTGTATCCCCTCTTCCCCTCACCATGGTGTGTGGCTCCCTGTGCCTCCCTGTCCCTGCGTGTGACACCTTGTGCCCCCCTACCCCTGTTTTTCCCTGCCCCTGTGTGTATGACACACTGTGCCCCCCTCCCCCATGTATGGCACACTGTACACCCTCTGCCCCTGTGTGTGTGGCACCCGGTCCCGCCACCCCCCATGTGTGATTCACTGTGCACCCCCTGCATCCCTGTGTGGATGGCGCCCTGTGCCCCCACCTGCTTCTTGTAGGACACACTGTGCACCCTTTGCCTCTGTGTGTGTGTGTGTGTCGCCCTGTACTGACCGCAGGGGTGTGTTTTTAATCTGTGGTAAGGGTTAAATTGCTATTTTTGTTCTATTTTTTTTTTCTGCCCTTCCTCTCCCTACTCATGTCCTATGTCCTTGTCTCCCGGTCGTCATCCATCGGTTCCTCTGTTCCCTGGTCACAGCCAATCTCCCAAGAGGGAGAAAAGATGTCTGTATGCCGGCAGTCGGGATTTCGGCGCCGGTATGTTGATCGCCGGGAGCCCGGCCGCCGGCAACCAGAAGAGCACCCCCGTGTACGGTGCTGCAAAACACTTGTAACGCCTTATAAAGAATATGTAATAATGATATGGGGGGGCAGCAGGTTAAAGTTTTGCCTAGGGTGTCGAGAAACCTTGCACCGGCCCTGGAGGTGGGGCTGCAGCAGACTCCAAAAGTCAAATAGGGGAGCCACACCAACTGCCACCCCAAGCACTTCCAAACATCACCAGCTGGGACTCACTGGCAGTTGGTGTGTCTCCCCTATTTGAATTTTGGACTGTGCTGCAGCCCCACCTCTACATCTGCCACTGGCAAGGAAGTCCAGGAACATAGCATGTTGTACCTAATGGAATGGGTCATGTTGAGGGTATGCATTAGTATTGACACTATGCTAAGTGCAAGAGATCTGTCAGAAACAGGTTTCGCTTTCCCTTACGCATGACTTTGAATCGCATGGAGCTTTAGCTACACTGCTATGACACTCTCATGGCAATCCCAAAAGTCAGTGAGGGTAGTGAGGGGAATATAAAAAACATTAAACGATTGACAGTATGCCTATTTACTAACCCTAGCATGAAGACATGCAATATTGAATCCTTTGGAGATTGGTAGAGAAACGGAACACTAACAATGTATTGTTATTGTTGATTTGTAAGGAACGACCGAGCACCGCATCGGCAGAAAGTGGGGAAAGGTACATGGTAGACAAAATAAATGAAAACATAGAGTAAGACTGGCCCTGCTCATGAGAGAGCTCACAGTCTAAGTGTTGCTCAGCCTGGAGATTTGGGCAATTGCTGGTAGTACAGGTGGGAGTGATGTAAGCTCTAGTAAGGAGATGAGTTTTTAGAGAGCATTGGTAAGGAATTCCATTAGTTGGTAGGGGCTCAGCAGATTTGCCGTGGGTGGGAGTTGAGGGGTGGTAATCACAGTTGAGAACCAGGCCTGGTTTGGGAGAGTATTTCAAGATGAGAATTCAGATGTAAGAAGGGTAGTGGTGGTGGGTGGTGTTCAGGGTGTAGTAGGTTAGGAATAAGAAGGGTAGTGGTGGTGGGTGGTGTTCAGGGTGTAGTAGGTTAGGAATAAGAAGGGTAGTGGTGGTGGGTGGTGTTCACGGTGTAGTAGGTTAGGAATAAGAAGGGTAGTGGTGGTGGGTGGTGTTCAGGCTGTAGTAGGTTAGGAATACGAAGGGTAGTGGTGGTGGGTGGTGTTCACGGTGTAGTAGGTTAAGAATAAGAAGGGTAGTGGTGGTGGGTGGTGTTCAGGATGTAGTAGGTTAGGAATAAGTGAGTTGAATTGGATTCCGTAGGACATCAGTGTCAATGTAGGGATTTGTAGAGTGATGCTGAGTATGTAGAGCAATGACATAGGAAGATCATTGCGTCTCTGCATTTAAGATGCATTAGAGCAGTGATAGTTGGGTGAGGGTATTTGGTGTAGGATGCAGTAATAGAGGAGGGAGATGAGAGAGTGGATACGAGTTTGGGTAGCATTCTAGGGAAGAAATAGGCATTTTCTAGTAATGGAGATGGCAGGATCTGACGGGATTGGCATACAACAGGGTCAAGTTTGACACAAAGGTCACACTTGATTTGGGACACTGGGAGAGTTGGTGTGTGAGTAATACTGGGAACACAGACTGAACTGTACCCAGCGACTGCATGATACGTTGCGCTGTCCATACACACTGCAGATGATGATGGCATGATATAAAGTCGCCCAATGCATTTAAAATACATGCCGTCGTTCCCTGGGTCATCCCATTGGGCAGGCAGCACGCCTGACAGGATGACCCATGGGAGCGCGCTATCATGGGTACACAATGAGAGCGTTGTGGCAGATATATCATTCCGATCTTCGTCAGAACGATATATCATCAGTGGTGACTGTAGAAAGAGGGAAGATAGGCTTCCCTGTTTGAGAAGCTGCCCTCAGCTCGGCTCTTTGCATATCTAGTGGAGCTGCCCCAAACTTCAAACATTTTGGAGAGAAGTCACCTTCCATGTCCTCAATATGAGAGTATCACATGACCCAAAATATATTGTTCTCCTGGTTCTTAAACTGGGCTGCTATTCTGGGACACTGTAAGTGCAACCACTTGTCAAATATCTACTTCTTGGAAGAGATTACTTCCCCCTACTATTTTTATTTCGGCCTACAATAGAGGTACAAAGACCAAATGGAACATCATTATGGGCATCCTGATAAACTCCTCCGCTTCCTTTCACAAGGTCTTTGCTCCCTGGACTTCATGGCATAACTAACCAAGAAAAGACCTAGAATTTGGGGAAACTTGTTTGTGTGTTTGGTTGTTTTTTTTTTGTCTTTTTGCAAGCTCTAAAGCACTTGTGCATATTACTAAGAAAATAATGTTTATGTGATGTAAACTTAAAGAACTTTCGCAAAAATGTGCGTGGGTGTTGTCCTTTCATAGTACAACGCGCTAACCCAAGATTTCTCCTGTGCCTCCCCCCTTCACTGGAATGCACTCCCCTGCTCAATCAGCCTCTCCCAACCTTGCATAGTTTCATATGGGCACTAAAACCCCACCTGCTCATCACAGCATACCCATCCAGCATATAACTAATTGGCCTGGTGGCTCACCTCACTTCCCTGCTCCTGCCTTCTTAATCTCACTACCTTCCTCACGCCCCAGCCATCTCAGTCTTCCTCCTTCCCCGGCCATCACTAGCTCTCTACCTTCCTGCCCACAGGTCCCCATTGACTTGCTCACGCTCATGTCTTCTGTCTGTCTCCCCTTCCTTAGATTGTAAGCTCCTGGGAGCAGCCTCCTCCTCCCTCCTGTTCTCTTAGCCCTCTTCTCCACAACCACACGTTGGCCGCCTTCTGGAATTCCACCCACTGGTAGCTGCTCATCCCTTCTGCTGACTCTTAAATTACTAGTGTTGTCATCACTATTAATGACCTGTTCCTACCATTAGCCGCTCACCTGCTTACCAGCTGTATTGTGTACTGAGATCTGCGGTGCTAATTGTTACTTGTGTCCTGTTTATACTTTGACTATGTGATGCTCTGTTTTACCCTGTTCTGTCTTATGGGGCATACACACGGTGAGATACAACTACCGATATGGACTATATAGTAGAAAACATAGTGCATATTGCATCGTATATTTATATACAGCTTGTAATGCTGATGCGGGGTCTGTATCGCAACGAAAAATAGACTGTGCAGGAAGGCCAATATTGACTGTATCGGAGGTTCATGCCTCCAGCCACACTATAGCCAACATCGGCCATTAGCCTGCATTGCACAAGTTTGTATGCGGCTTTACTGTTTGTACTATGCCAAATAAATAAAGTGTAATAAAATTGTTGTGGTGGATATTAACTTTATCAGCATTGTTTGTTTGTTTTTGGTCTAGGAATTGTATGAAGAAGGCTACACATGGAAAGAAAACAAAGAATGTTTTTGGAGAAAACAAGATGATGTATAGTACAGTCAATTAGGCTCAGTCCACAGATCACTGGTTTCATATTTTTGATAAAAAACAAACAAAAACAAAACAATGAGCAGTTTAATCCAATTCATATTTGTTCCTTGTATTGTCATTATTAAATCCCTTAAACTAAAAGTGTTTCTATTCTTAGGTGTTAAATGTCCTTGTGTGCATGTGTACAAGTGATATCCCTGGGCAATGATGAATGAGTGGACTACTCCATAGCCATGACTAAAGGTGCTGGACCAGATTATTTGAATACTTTGGGGTCTATTCATGGTGCAGTGAAGAGTGGGGAAGTGAGCCAGTGGAGAAGTTGCCCATTGCAACCAATCAGCTGCTCTGTATAATTTTTAGAATGCACTTGATAAATGTTACTTCAATGCTGATTGGTTGCCATGGGCAACTTCTCCACTGGCTCACTTCTCCACTTCTCACTGCTTCATGAATAGACCCCTAACTCTGGTAACAGTGAAAATAACTTCCTGTGAGTCAATGTAAAAAAAAGACTCCTTACTTTAGGTGATAAGGTCCATGTGCTGACTCTCTTTTGGTTGCCTTTCAAAAAAAAACATCATGGCAAAAAAGAATGTCTGTAGCCATGTGTCTGAGTGGGTTACATAGTATTTACTGGCGGGCAGTATGCCAGCTGTCAAGAACCCGACAGCAGCATCCTGCCCGCCAGAATGCCGGCAGCGGTGCAAGTGCTAAGAGTCCCCTTGCGGGCTCGGTGGCTCGTTGCGCTCGCCACAGGTTCTATTCTCACTCTATGGATGTCGTGAACACCCATGAGTGGGAATAGCCCCTGTGCGCCGGAATGCCAGCTGTTGGCTGTCGGGATTCCCGGCATCGGTTTCCTGACCGCTAGGATCCTGACAGCCGGCAAATTGACTGCATCCCATCTGAGCAACCCTGAGTGCCCAGAGGGGGAGGGTATGTAACCCTGTGATGGTAAGAGGAATTGGACAAAAAGTACTGAGTGGGAGAGAAAAAGGAAGAGAGGAATCTAGAAGTTGAGAGAGATTGACTCTGGTAGTGCAGTAGTTTCCTTGTATTGTCTTGTCTTACTATTTGGCCAGTCCTTTATTTTGCTGTCTCAATATCATCCTGAATATTGGACTTTATCTTCTTGGCTGCCACCTGATCTGGACTCTGCCTGGACACTGGCCTTCCTTGCCTGTCGCCTACCCTTATTTCGACCCAGGATCCTCTTATTGACTACGTTTTGAGGATGTGTGTACCTCCTAGGATTCGGCAGTGTGGATAGAACCATGTTTAACATTTTGCTTACATTATTATCTGTACCAGAATCTTCCTTATAAAACATTCTCACCACTGTGTACACAAGGGGCATCCGAGCACTAGGGAGCACGCAGCTACTGTATACGGGAAAGGGGGCTGCTAAACTTGAAGGCCATATTTTCCATACCCATTTTAAGTACTCTTCATATCACTAGTCTGTGCTGTTCATATACAGTAGATGCTATGAATAATGGAATTTAATGTAAAACGTAAACCTGTCTAATTTAACAGACTATAACTAACACATGATCATCTTTAACATTTTTATTTATAAAATGTGTCCACAGAGTAATACATAAACATAAAATGTAAATCTTATACAAAAGACAATATACAAAAGAAGATTTGGTGCCCCAAGTACTTCAAGAATCTATAGATTAATAATAAACTGCAGAAACGTTTCAGTGTTTTCTATGTCGTTTCATGTATTTACTTTTTATTCTGGGCAAGACTTAAATTATTATTTCTAATGAATCTAGTGATTGTCACACTCATACATAGAAAATATTTGCTGAACACCGTTTCTTCCCCAGTTCTGTCAAGTACTTGATACACATACACTGTATAAATATATATTGTGACCACTGTTGTAGTGATGTTTCCTATTAAATTGCACCACCTGCTTCCGACACATACTGTACTATAGGAAAAAAAAAATTTCTTACTATTGTTTCTGACGTTGTTGACAAATTAAATTTAAAGCCCCCAGGCTGCAAACTTTTGATTTCATATGATTGTGGAGCTCTTTGATTACTAACTATGCTTATAAATATTTTATATATATATATACATACATATATATTGGATCAAGTAAAAAAACATTGGTTCACTCCTGTTGTCATTACTAGTCAGTAGGTTCCCTTCGGAACGTTGTTTCAAGCTATGTAAAGAAGTTATCAATTTAATGCAACATTACCCTAAAAGTTAAATTTTTCCTACCTCAGATAAATGTGAGGTATAGAAGGGAATTCAATTAGCCACAGTAATTTACACGGGCTAATCAATTAACTATGGGGTTAATGGTAGCTGCAAACCTGTGAACTTTATACGGATTCTGTGTATTAACACCCGTTAACATGTGTTAATGTCCATTAACACATTAAGTTAATGGGCGTTAACAAGGGACATTGGTCAAAAAGGGGCTGAATAGAATGGCCCTGGGCATTAAAGCCCAAGCGCAGGCCCGGCGCTACCCGCTCAGCAAAGGGATGCAAAGCAGGTAGGCGCCAGGCAGGAGAGGCGCTCTGCCTGCTTTGCATCCCTGTGCTGAACCTGGGACCCTGCTGCTGCGCCTGTCACATCGTTTGACAGGCAGCGGCGTCGGCAGCTTGAAGCCTCCTCCTACCCCACCCTTCCGTGTCCTGTCCGAAAAGGGGGTGGAGCTACACTGCACCGAGGGGCGGATCTACACGGGACCAGGCTTCAGTGCAGAGGAGGACAGAAACTGCTTGTGCTGCTACAGATCCAGCTGGCCAGCCAGATGGTATGTTGAGTGAGAGAGAGAGAGAGAGAGTGTGTGTGTGTGTGTGCGCGCGCGCAGGGCCGGATTAAGGCAGATGGGGGCACAGGACAATGAAGGTTGTGGGGGCTCCCACTATTGCTGGCAAAGCCTCTCAAACCCCCCACCTAATCCACAACATGCGCCCCCTTCTATTAATCCTGCCATGACCCCATAAAAGTTTTGGGGTAAATGCTTCAGTCTGCTTCATATTTTACCAGTGAGTCTTAATGGCGGGTGGTGCCCCTGATGATCTTGAGGGACAGGTAGGGAAGGAGCCTCACCCCACTAGTGGATGGGTCCCCCTATTCTGTGCGCGGCAGGTGCTACTGTGTAAGTGTGAAGGAGGTTGCGCCGCCCTGGCAGATCCTTATAGCCGGGAGAGGGGGGGAACCGCTCAGCGCCAGAGCATGCAGGAGCAGAGGAGAGTGTGAGATGAGCGGCGCAGCTGTCACTGCTGTCAGAGAGAATCCACTGCTGCTGCAGCAGGATACACTCATACAGAGGGAGCAGGCAGGCAGCCAGGAACGACAGTCCCATCTGCACAGGACTCTTATAGGGCAACCAGGACACTGGGATAAGTGGAGGGAAACTCCTCAGACTGCAAACACGCTGTGTGTTGGGGCCCCTGGACGGCCGCCGCGGTCACCCCTGTGTGTGGGAGGGGGAGCATAATTTGTATAAATGGCACTTCTGAGGGAATTATATGTAACCAATGCTACTACAGGGGCTATTATGTGTATAAGCAGCGTTACTACAGGGGCTAATGTGTGTATTAGCGCCACTAGTACTGGGGCTATTGTGTGTATCAGTGGCGCTATTACAGGGGCTGTTATGTGTATAAGCGGTGCTACTACAGGGGCTATTATGTGTATAAGCGGTGCTACTACAGAGGCTATTATGTGTATAAGCGGTGCTACTACAGGGGCTATTATGTGTATAAGCAGTGCTACTACAGAGGCTATTATGCGTATAATCGGTGCTACTACTGCAGGGGCTATTATGTGTATAAGCAGTGCTACTACATAGGCTATTATGCGTATAAGCGGTGCTACTACTACAGGGGCTATTATGTGTATAATCGGTGCTACTACTACAGGGGCTATTATGTGTATAATCGGTGCTACTACTACAGGGGCTATTATGAGTATAAACAGCACTACTATGCACGGGGTAATGCGAATAAGATTGTGCTACTGTGTGGCGTAATTTGAAATGGGGGTACTATTGTGTGGCACCGCCCCTTCCTTGTGAGACCACACCCCTTTTTTGCTGCACGCTATCCCTTTGTAAACTATGGGAGGATGCAAATTTATAGTTTGCAGGGGGGTGCCGAACACCCTAGCACCGGCCCTGCCCAAGGGTATCACACTTTTTTTTTTTTAACGTTTAGTAATTTACCGCAGGTAATTGAATTCCCCCCTTAAAGTGCACTGGTCACTTTCCTAGAGCCACCGGACCGGGTAAGTCACCACTATACACCAGAGATGTTTTGTTGACATTCTAATAATGTTGACATTTCATCAAGGTTGACATGATAAATATCGATATGGTCAATGTCAACATGCCAAGCATTCGGATATTACGGCCATGTCAACATTATGGCGGGAATTAAATTTTTATCATCGCCCAATCTCACATCTAAAGTGACTGGAGATCGCAGGGGCGATATTCAATTAATGGCCGTCATTGCGCCGATCGCCCATTAGTGTCGGGTTTTGCCGCGTAAGGCAGCTAAACCAGACTAAATTAATGGGCGTGATCGCGAAAAGTGCCATTTGGGCGCCCAAACCGATCCCTTTCCTCACATTTCAGCTCGCCAACACAAGGAGCTGCGAGCTGAAATGTGTCTCCCCACGGCTCAGCATGCCCAAATGGAGCAACAATTCAATTGCTCCATTTGGTGCAATCTAGTGGCGGCTGCGGGGAGAAACCATTGAATTCCCCTCTATGAATATCGACAAAATACACCACACCCATGAGGAAGAACTGGCTCTGCAGGACTTCATAGGCCGCATTATGATGAATACTGGTTGAGACTACAAAATGGCTGCCTCAATTGTATGTAGGTGATAAGTGCTATTAGAATTGGCCACAGATACTCTTATAAATTTGCCCAGATGCCATAAAGGGAAACAATAACCAGAGTTTTGTGGAAAACAAATATATATATTGATTTTTTTCAATTATACAATGTGACATATTACTTGTGTTGAGACAATTAGTTTGCAACAAATGCCACCAGACTCATTGGTTTTCATCTGACATCTCATGGAGTGTGTGCAATGGTATAACTAACATGTTTACACACTTTGCTTGCCGTCTATATGTTGCATATACATGCTATAGCGCAACACGCCATCCAAGGACTCCCACCGGTTGTCACTGACTACCAGTAACTACAGATTGCATTACACAGTGATCATAGTGTATGCTATGCGCATCGTACAGGAGGTAGAAGAGTTTCACATTGCAGAATACTGTGGAGCCACTGTGGTGTGACGTCACCAGACAGCGTCCTTGGGATGACTTAGAAAACCACTTATCACTTATTATTATACAGTTGCCAAACTGGTAAAAAAAACAAAAAAGCAGGTAAGGTGGGTGGGTTCAGATTTATGCCTTAACATAGGTTCCAGAAGGAAAACATACAGAAATATCACAGACGATCCCACTATATTTCCCATTGCATTGGCACCTGATGTGTGTAGTGTTGTAGTATTGGGGCTGAGGAAAGTTGTTATTATTATTCTTTGGTTTTTTTTGTATAGTACCATAGTGGTCCATAGCGCCTTACAAAGTACAAAAACAGAATGAACAAAAACAAGATAAAAATGACTTACAGTACAGAACATTGCAGAATATGGACATGGTATATAAACATCACTGCACCCAGCAGTTATAATACCCAAATAAGCACCCGGGCAGCCGAACCCAAAGGTCTGAATGCAAAATGATTGTCACCGTACCCTGGGGTGTGTTTCATTGTAATCTAATCATCATTATAGTGCAGTAATACAGAATAAAGTGGTAGCAAAACATAATGGATAAAAATAACTATACATTTCTTACACCCTATTAACCACTATTGCTTTTTAATATGTTCTGTCACAGGTGTTCTCTTTAGATGTATTAAACAAATATACATTTTTTTCCCCTTCACCTAGTACATAATCACATCTTCTGGTTACAGGTGTCATTGCAAAATGAAAATATGATACTATACTATACAACTTACACTATTTACATCCAGTGTGCTGTCTCAAAAAAAATAAAATCTATACACACTTCTTTTTATAAAGTTTGGAATAAATTTATAATGAATTAAAGTTTATATTGTTACAAAGTGGCTTCCTTTGGACCCCACTGTGCTTTTAGCAGGATATGTGCTACCTGGGTGGCACTTGATATGCCGCCTGTCAGGATCCCGGCGCTCATCATACTGGTGCCGGAATCCCGACAGCCGGCATACCGACAACTATTTTCCCCCTTGGGGTGTCGACGAAACCCCTGGAGGGAGAATAAAAAGCGTCACCGAGCCCGCAAGGGGTTCTTTTGCACTCGCCCCGCTGCCGGTATACCGGTGGTTGGGATCCCAGCACCGGTATGCTGGGCGCCGAGATCCTGAGCGCGGCATACCGTAGTAGACCCATGCTACCTATTTAATCACTGTATGTGTCTTTAAAAAATAATTTGGAATGTAAGAAGTTCTACCCCGACCCAAAAGGTTACTTACGTAGGGGCCAGGATTCACAAGGTTCGGCAAGTCTACCGACATCCGATATAATGCCTGTGCCGGTACATGACGTGCTGCTTGTCTGGAAAAAGACCACGTCAGCAACATCAATGGGAATGTCATCTCTGGAATCTTCTTCTTCCTGCCTGGTCTTATTTCATACAGCCAATTGTGTGCAGTCAGTACAGCGACAACAGGCGTATACGCAGGATGCCACCAGACTGGCTGGACCTTGTGAATGCCAGTGGGCAATATAGTTTTGGGATTGCATATAACTTTTGGTTTTTGGAGGCAACTATACAGATGGAGCCTCGATCATCTAGCCTTCTCTGGTGTGCCATGGTGCACCAAGGTTTATTAGAATAAGCCTTTCATCTGTTCTCAGCTGCAATACAATACAGAAAGAACAATATTGCAGGGGATTAAGTCCGACAGCACTGGCTCAATTAATCCTATTAAAGGGATAGATGAGCAGGGCTCCATCTGTATATATATATATATATATATATATATATATACGTAAGCTATTTTTACAATTGTGAGACAAAATATTCAGGATTTATTATGACTCCCTAAACATAATAGGAATGACCATCTATTGCTATTACCAGTAGTAAATATACTGTAAACAAAATGAGGCCTAATAACCAAAACCGTACGTAAAAAAGATGAAAACAAAATTTACAACTGCATATGCAAAAATTGCAACTCTACGATAAATCGGTAAATTCATTCTTACAAAGTCCCCCAGACCAGCTAGCGAAGTTATACAAATTACAAAAACAATGTGTATTCCACAACTGCCCTGCAGTTTGATAATATAATACATTTTCCCCCTAGAAAAAACAAACAAAAAACAATAAAACCCCACAAAACGATATGGCAAATCATTCCGGCGTTAGTTTAATTGAGTCGTCTCCGCAATTTCATCTTCATTTTTCTGAAGTTTTTGATATTTTCTTTTGAAAAATCCAAACTGGAACCAAAACAATAAGAAAATGGATTTGTAGGAAGTAATAACTTGTATAGTTATGGAGAAGAGTGGTTATTGCACTATATACATTCGCTCTCTTGATATACAGTACATTATATAATATCCAGCGCTATTTTTCTTATAGGGAAAAAGTACCAGTACTCACCTAGTTACAAGTTGATACAAGATTTGCAGTAGCTTCCGCACTTTGGTGCAGATTTATTTTATTCATTTCTTTTACTTATAAGAATTAAAAATAAGACCAAAAACCAAAGTGCTGCTACTGTGTACTGCTAAGTACTGCCAGAATAAAATTACTGATTATGGGTCTAATTCAAGGTTGATTGCAAAACAACATTTTCCTCCAATGGGCAAAACCATGTGCACTGCAGGGGGGGCAGATATAACATGTGCAGAGAAAGTTAGATTTTGGTGAGTTATATTGTTTCTGTGCAGGGTAAATACTGGCTGCTTTATTTTTACACTGCAATTTAGATTTCAGTTTGAACACACCCGTCCAAATCTCTCTGCACATGTTACGTTTGCCCCACCTGCAGTGCACATGGTTTTGGCCACTAGAGGAAAATGTTGTTTTGCAATCAACCTCAAATTAGGCCCTATATCTGAGAAACTTTTTGCGCAGTGTATACTGACTTCATGGTAACTGTTACTAATATTTATGTCCAGGTCACTGCCTCCACATGATACGCGCACTCCTCACCTGCTAAGGTGAATCAGATCAGTGGACTCCTCAGTCCACTGATCTGATTGGCTGCAATCTATTGTATTTAACTGATCTCAAAAATTGAGACACGTGGACAAGTAGGAGCTGAAGAAAGAGGAGGATGTTATATTATCCTTATTCATCACTCCTTTCTAACTCATTTCTTGTATAGGGGGTTATTTAAGTTTGTTAGCAAACCAAAAAAGCAAGCAATTGGGTGAAACCATGTTGCACTGCAGGTGGGGCAGATGTAACATGTGGAGAGATTTAGATTTCTGTGGGTTATATTGTTTCTGTGCAGGGTAAATACTGGCTGCTTAATTTCTACTCTGCAATTTAGATTTCAGTTTGAACACACCCCACCCAAATCTAACTCTCTCTGCACATGCACATGCTCTCTGCCCCACCTGCAGTGCAACATGGTTTTGCCTAATTGCTTGCTTTTTGGTTTGCTAACAAATCTGAATAAGGCCCATAGCTGTATCCTACTTCTCTACTCTGTTAGAAACCACATATGGATTTACACTGGACTATAACAATGTAAAATGAACAAGCATTTGTATGTACCTTCCACAAAGCAGCCACCAGAGCGGCGAGAAGGAGAAGTCCAGCGAGAGCGCTTCCAATCACCACCCCAATAGGGACTTCAGATTTCTCATCAGGCTTTAGTATGGTGAGTGGAATCTAGAAAACGAGAGGATTGGAAATGTAAAGAATATATAGTCAGCCGTAATTACTATACAATTATACAATGATCCTTGTTTGTGAGACAGGTGCTACATGTACAGTACAGTAATGGGGTAAAACGGGATGTTTTACCCCATTACAGTGAGTATGTTGATACAGGTTGAGTATCCCATATCCAAATATTCCGAAATACGGAATATTCCGAAATACAGACTTTTTTGAGTGAGAGTGAGATAGTGAAACCTTTGTTTTTTGATGGCTCAATGTACACAAACTTTGTTTTATACACAAAGTTATTAATAATATTGTATTAAATGACCTTCAGGCTGTGTATATAAGGTGTATATGAAACATAAATGAATTGTGTGAATGTAGACACACTTTGTTTAATGCACAAAGTTATAAAAAATATTGGCTAAAATTACTTTCAGGCTGTGTGTACAAGGTGTATTTGTAACATAAATACATTCTGTGCTTAGATTTAGGTTCCATCACCATGATATCTCATTATGGTATCTAATTATTCCAAAATACGGAAAAATCCGATATCCAAAATACCTCTGGTCCCAAGCATTTTGGATAAGGGATACTCAACCTGTATTACAATGCTATAGCCTCTTATCGGAGCCGTCTCCCGGCAAGAGCATTATTGGAAATTTGTGTAAAAATAGTCATGGTTCAAATTTACAGCAAAAATATTGATCACATTGACATTAAAAATAAGAATTGTGATGAATATGCCCCTTAGCATTGACATCAGTTATATTCTATTGTTACCTCTTTGGTAATACTTACCTCTATTTTCTTGTTGCTGACTACAAATATTTCAGGGTTAGCCGTTTCCAGTGTTGTGCTTGCTATTAAATCCACTGCTTGGAAAGAGGACTGGAAGCAAATAGGAAGAAAAGAACACAACTTATTAGATGGAAACAGCTGAGGCCTCTAGTAAGTTCCTGCATATACTGGCCGGCTCATTCTTGCCCACCTATAGGTATTTGGATTTTGTTTGAAATAAATGTTGTTTTAAATAAAGCCTTTAATGAGACTAATTCCTCGATGCAACCGCAATTGCAAGTCACTTGCTGCACGTGCGCACTGCGGCTCAGACGCATGAGCAGTAAGAAAACATTGTACAATAGCAGCTTTGCGACTGAATCAGACCCTCAGGGACATCTGCATCTAGTAATATTTATGGCACTGCCCCATGTTTAGAAGCCTAGGGTCTGATATCATTCTAATGAGGGACCACACAGTAGTGAATTTATCCTTTTATAAATGAAAATCTGGGGGGAATAACAGGCTTTCGGGGGGGGGGGGGGTTATTATACAGGTTGAGTATCCCATATCCAAATATTTCGAAATACGGAATATTCCGAAATACGGACTTTTTGGAGTGAGATAGTGAAACCTTTGTTTTCTGATGGCTCAGTGTACACAAAGTTTGTTTAATACACAAAGTTATTAAAAAATATTGTTTTCAATTACCTTCAGGCTGTGTGTATAAGGTGTATATGAAACATAAATGAATTGTGTGAATGTAGACACACTTTATTTACTGCACAAAGTTATTAAAAATATTGGCTAAAATTACCTTCAGGCTGGGTGTATAAGGTGTATACTGTATGTAACATAAATGCATTCTGTGCTTAGATTTGGGTTCCATCACCATGCTACCTCATTATGGTATGCAACTATTCCAAAATATGGAAAAATCCGATATCCAAAATACCTCTGGTCCCAAGCATTTTGGATAAGGGATACTCAACCTGTATATATTTTTAGATAGGTTTGATATTTGCTGACTCCTATCAGAACATCTGTTCCCTGTCTTGAGCTGGTACTGCTGTGGGGCCAGTGCTAATAGCCCTCTGCAATGTAATGGAATATCAGGATAGTTGTTTAGCAAGCTACCCAAGTTGTTACATAGATACATATTGTGTTGCAGTGTAGTAAGATGATGATCCAGTCATTTGCATAGGAATACCATTATTCTCTCATTCACAGTCTGCTTTCCCCATTCTACAATCTTGAGCTGTTCTAGAGCCAATAAATATCTGCACCTGTCGGTTCCCGTCCTTTTAGTTTTTTGCTTCCCATATGAAAGAATCGTAAAATACAGCAGCAATTATTTTATACAAAAGAACAAGTTAGCATTTTCCATTAAACCTGTGGCAGATCTCTTTCCAATAAATATTCCTTCATACTCGCCACCTCACATGAAGTACGTCTAGAAGGAATGCATGCCATAAAGAGTATAGGACAATAAATCAGATCCTGCAAAGAAGAAAACACCCCTGGAAAAGAATGACACCCCATAAAACAGGGGTGGCCAACCAGTCAGAGGCAAAAAGCCAGAAAATATCTGTAGTCAAGGGCAAGAGCCAGTATCATGCGCGCGCCGAAGGTGCGCGCGCAAAAATGGGGGTGTGGCCTAGTTTTCACAAAGCCACACCCCATTTTGTGCGCACACCTTTCGTTATGACGTTTGTAGGTGTATGACCTTGTGTCATAACTCCATTTTTAGTCATGTTGTACAGTGCCACATACATATAATGTCCCAGTACAGTGCCACATACATATAAAAACGTCAAAAAATGGGTGCCTCCACACTGCCAGAAACATATGTCCCCACAGTGCCAGATACATATATGCCTCACAGTGCCAGATACATATATGCCTCACAGTGCCAGATACATATGACCCCCCAGTGCCAGATATACATGTCCCCCCAGTGCCAGCCATGCGCCCAGTGCCAGATATATATGTCCCCACAGTGCCAGCTATGCCCCTAGTGCCAGATATACATGTCCCCACACAGTGCCAGCTCTGCCCCCAGTGCCAGATATAAATGTCCCCCCAGTGCCAGATATACATTTCCCCCCCAGTGCCAGCTATGCCCCCGTGCCAGATATGCCCCCAGTGCCAGATATATATGCCCCCACAGTGCCAGCTATGCTCCTAGTGCCAGATATATATGTCCCCACAGTGCCAGATATGCCCCCCAGTGCCAGAGATATATGTCCCCACAGTGCCAGATATATATATGTCCCCACAGTGCCAGCTATGCCCCCAATGCCAGTGTCCCCACAGTGCCAGATATACATGTCTCCCCAGTGCCAGCAATGCCCCCAGTGCCAGATATACATGACCACCCCCCCTTCCCCCATGCTGCTCACCGCGCTGCTACTGTCTGTGAGGGGAGGAGAGCGCAGTGTGTGCGTCTCCTGCCCCTCACTCTCCGGCGGCTGTGTCTCTTCAATTAGGCACCGGTCCTTGAGCCAATCAAAGCTCTGATTGGCTCACAGACCGCCGCCGGAGAGTGAGGGGCAGGAGAGGCGCACGCTGCGCTCTCCTCCCCTCACAGACAGCAGCAGCGCGGTGAGCAGCACGGGGGAAGGGGGGCCAGGGCAGCGGTGGCCTGGAGCCGGCTGAAAGAGCCGCATGCGGCTCGAGAGCTGCGGGTGGCCACCCCTGCCATAAAACTAAATCGTAGGGTTGTTTTTTTTGCATGTACTGTAGGTGTGAGGCGCCTACAGAATTGCCCGATCTGCCCTCAGATCTTCCCACCGTCTCCCATCTGTTGGTGCAAATGGTGGTGTACTTGTGCAAAAAAAAAAAAAAAGTGACATCACAAACTGTAAGAGCTTTTGGTGCTGCCAGTTTGCACATACCACTCAACCGTTGTGATTGTGGAGGGACAGTCACAATATGAGGGGACGGTCCCACTGCAATCCGATCATTTGTACCTTGTATTTATGCAGTTTTATTTAGATATTTACCTGCCACTGCATACAACCAAAAAATGGTGTTTATTCAGCTACAGCCGCATGGCCACGCCCACTGGATTAATTGCAATACTTTCTGCTGGAATTGCCACGCCCACTGGATGAATTACCACGCCTTGAGGATGAATTACAGCCCACTGGAGGCATGTCACATCTCCAATAACGCTCTAACACACCCCTGTATACTGCACCGCTCATCCTCACTATAAGCATATTTGCAGATCTTAAATGACTCATTAGTCACGCAAATGCAGATCAAACCGCTTGTTGCGAGACCCAGACACATGATTCATGAATAATAACTGCACACAGGCTGACAGCTGCCATTTGTGGGTAACTGCGTTCTGAAACATACCTCGTAATGATACTAACTGATCCTATCAGCAAGATTGCAGCATGCATGGCCACAGGGGCAAATCCGTAGTGCTGTGGGGTGAGCCAGGTGGCATCTGCCCCTGGGCCAATTGCATTAACATGTTTTCCAGCTGTACATTACATAGATGAGCCTAGCGTATGGGAGACAAGTAAAGGGGGTCTGCAACATCTGCCCAGAGGCGGATTTAGACCTCATGGGGCCTTAAGCAAGACATGGATTTGGGGCCCCCCTTCCTAAAACAATCCTCTGCGTGCCCCCACCAATTGTAGCAGACAGGTCCCCACTCATTATGCTGCTGCCCGGTCAGTGTATGCTCCCCAATCTGCCCCCAGCCGATTATAGTAGGCAGAGGGTAGTTATACTAGTGTATTGATTATTATTTATTACCAGTTATTTATATAGCACACACATATTCCACAGCGCTTTACAGAGAATATTTGGCCATTCACATACGTCCCTTCCCCAGAGGAGCTTACAATCTATTTTACCTACCACATGTTCACATTCACACTAGGGTTAATTTAATTTGGAGACAATTAAACTATCATTATATTTTTGGATTGTGGGAGGAAACCGCAGTACCCGGAGGAAACCAATGCAGATACGGGGTGTCAAAGTCGAAAAATATCGTTATTCTCATGCCTTGTACTAACCCCATGCGCTTGCCCGCTGCACGTGCACATTCTCTCCCGTGCGTGTGCATATTCGCAGTTGCGTGACGGCGCCTCCACGGACATGCGCTCAAGCGCGTGGTATGTGCATTTACGGTAGAGTTTGTGTACGTCTGGCGGGCGACTCAATCGTCACATAATTAATCCAAATAGTGCATTTTGTAGGTTATGGTCTCCTTAATAATACCAGTAAGTTTGTTTAGTATAACTGGTTCATAGACAGAGAAATCCCTCTTTGCATGATACGAAGGGTCAGACAGGTTTTGAGCAGTGGTGTTTAGTATGCAACGGTAGAGTATATTATTAGAAACATTCCGGTATTGGTTTGAGAGAAATCAATCGCTCCTGCGAATAGTTATGTCTATAAGAAGTTTATGGACATTTGCTATATTTGCAGTTCATTATCCATGCGGCGGGAATCCTGAGATTCCCTCCCACCTGAGCAGTATGAAATAGTCACAGCCCACCTGTTTGAATCAACCTATGACCTTTTGTTATAATGTAAGGACAGATTCCTGCGTCCAATGAACAATGAGATTGTAGGCCCCTTTGTAGTGTACTGTATGCAGTGTATATAAGGCAGCCAGCTTGGGCCAGCTCAGTCTACTCTCCACAAAAGGTTTTCATCACTGACTAACTTGAGAGCTGGTACCAGGACTGCGCAGCGATCATTCCCCAGTGTGTAAGTGTTTCTCTGTAACCAACTTGTTCTCTGTTTGTATTTGCCATACACTCTCTCTCTCTGTTATTGTTACGCTGTTGTATATTGTATATGTGTAGTTATTATGTTTAGATATTGATGTTAGCCTGTAGTGTATAAACTGTTAACTGTATTTTCCCCTTTTACATACTATAATCTCGTTAGTAAAGGTTTTGGAACCTTAGCAAGGAATTGTGTGTTTATTACATTGCTGAGAGTATTCAGAGCGTCTCAATCGCTCAAGAGGCTATATAATAGAGGTTAATTAGCATTGCATTGTGTTCACATTACAAAAACAAGGTTTACAGCATAAGCATATCCTTTCATTGTGTTGCATACAAGGTTTACTGTGTGTCATCCTGTGAGCGTCTGCGCCGCTCGTGTTCCTCTTGTGGGCACGGCGTCCGCTACGCTAGTAGCGTAGCAATACGGTACTCGGACCGCCTATAGCGTGCTCGATACCCAGCGTAAGCTGTGAGCGAACGTGTCGCTCGTGCGTCTCGACCACGGCCTAGCGTCTGCTACGCTAAGTGCGTACCCTTACGGTACCCCGTACGCCCATTGCGTACTGAGTCTCTTACCAATATATAGTGAATGTTATAAAATAAATATTTAGCTTTATCAATTGGCGGCTCGTCCGTCCTCCACATATCCGCTCTTGCGAACACAAGCAGACTTTATCTGTCAGCAAAGGGCGGGAAGGCGTATCCCTTTGTATCCGTGTTGGTGGTGAGGGATACGGTAGTGCTGACTAGATAAGAGTCTGCATCGCTACGCTGTAGGAGTGCTGGTGGAATCCGGAACCGGAAGGTAAGAACAGTACGCTATTGTCTTTTAAAACTGTTTTATTTCTGTTTAATACGCATTGTGTACGCAACACACGCACACACCTGTATTTGTCATTTGTGAAATTTTCACATCTCGCCTTCCTGTTTTGCCATTTATCATTGATAACGTGCTGAGAAAGATTTGTTGCTATTGGTAGTTAAAAGTAAAATTAATACGTAAGGAAGTCATTTGTAAAACACGCACACGGCTTGCCTAAGATACAAGGAAGTTCTGTGTGGTGTTCAGTAAATGATTACAGTTAAAGATCATTTACATTGATATAAACGTGTTACTTGTGTTACTGTGGACGTGTCTGGCCTGTGTACACGTGTCCCTAACAAAGGGCGGGACAAGCGTACGCGACGCAAGGGCTGACGCACATAGCGTATATTACGCAACGGAGCGTATGGGTACGCCCACGTAATACAAATCACACGATAGTATTATTGTAGTAGGCGATACGGAGGCAACGCGATAATAGCACAAGTCAATCTCAGTGTCCTAAATTTTTGCGTAAATAATCCTTCTCTAGTTGTAACTCCTTTCGGGACTAGACTGTGATACCGAATGAAAGAGATTTCTGCGCAGAAACGAAAGTAAAGAGTATATGAGGTGAAAGAGTGTGTATACATATATATAAGTTTCTCATTTTTGGGTGGAATCACAGGAAATCGAGTTCTCGTGAGGTACATACGTGAAAGTGACAGCACGGTGGCTTGGGAGGCATCCCTTGTTAACATATTAAAATAAGAGCATTAGAGATAACGGACCAGGAGGTCCAGAGACAGACCAGGAGGTCTAGGTACAGCGGACTAGGAAGTCCGCTACAGATAGAGTCAAGAAGCACAACACCAGGAGGGTTGGTGCAATACCCATATAGGCCATTAAGCTCTGGCTGAAGGAATTCGCAGCCACAATTTTCGATTCCACTGGTCGTTCCGCACATAAGATTAGTTGCTTATGTGCAGAACGATTGTACCGCATGTAATTGTGTGCATTAGTTAGTAACTTGACCCAGTACCATTGGCGTACGCTAGAGGGGTCATAAACGCTATTTGTACATTATAACGTGATTTGTGTAATTTTTTTTATTTTAAGGGAGGTTCGCTGGTCACTCAGGAATTCTCTAACAACCAATAGTTACTGGGAAGGGTAAGTGCTCTTCGGATCACACCCACATGTTCCAGTAAATAGAGGTTCAGGTCGCAGGAGCCCTAGGTTGAGTACGCCAGCACTAAGGCAGTGTGTGGGCGTATTGGTCAACGTGGGCGGAGTGAGTGGAGGTACTCGGTAAACTTTCACCGTTAGTCTACCCCGGACATCTTGGTTTTTGTAATGGTTCGCTGAAGACCCTGATTTGAAGGTCAGAGGTAGCGAAAGCAACACCTGCAAAGATGGGGGCCAGTTGTTCAGGTAGGGGGCGATCAACCCTGGTCCAAGTTGATTCAGTAAACCGACCAATCGGGTCGGCAAGGTATATCATGTGTGAGAAATACGGTTCACACACAGAGGTTTTGTGCGATGAATGGGAAAGAATGACTGTGCATGACGGGGAAAAGTTCCCACGGGTAGGCAGTTTTAGCCCCGAGGTGTTACAAAATCTAAGGAGAAGGATATGTCTCATTAAATCTGCAAAGAGACGGATCAAACATTATGATTATTTACAATTATGGCAACAGGAAGGTGAAATACAGAGAGGATTGGCTCAAGCGGCTGGATCTAACCCTATCAGAAAACTGATAGCCACCGCTCCACCACCACCATACATAACGGGAGAGAAAGTGGTTACAGAGAATGGCACACTGGTGTATGATAAACATGCACTTAGTAACTGTATAGATGTTAAGAAAAATGTAACTAAGATTGTTGATGCTAATACTAACTCGTGCAAGCTGTACCCTGTTTTAAACTTTCCCCAGGATTGTGACCAAGAGGATGAACCCACAACAATATCAGCACTCTCTCTAGCAGCCACCATAGCAGAAACAACAGTGGGCACGTCCCAACCAGTAAGAGCAGTATCAAAGGCCCCTAGTGGAGGGACAGGTGAGGTCGTATCAACTGGTAAGTACGGCACTGTACACTATGCTGAAACCATTACACCACATGTTGTAGAATCTACTCAGAATGATGTTATTGAACTTAATCCCGTTAGGGTAATTGCAGTACCATATGGGAAAACTGACACTTCAGGAGTCACTCCTGTCAGAAACATCGCCATGCACTGCCCCTTTTCCCGAACGGAATTAAGATCAATGGTGTCTGAATTCCCTGATCCTAGGAAAGATCTAGTTGCAAGCCAGAAGTACATTAGAGAGCTAGGACATACTGTAGAGCCCAATAACAAAGATTGGCGGACATTGCTGAGGGCATGTTTACCCTCCAATGTTGACTCAGCGAGGTTTATAACTGACTGTAGACTAGACGAAGAAGTACCCCTTACTGAGGAGTACAACCAAGATAATGTGAAAAGAATAAATTTGCAGCTGGGAGTATATTTCCCAGCTGTTGCTAAATGGAACAAAATTTTCTCCATCAAGCAAAAGGAGGGAGAAACAGCTGCTGATTATTTTCATCGGGCACTACAGGAAATGGCTAAGCATACAGGAATAGAAGACATTAAGACAAATGTGAATCATAGAGAAGTAGCAGTATCTGTGTTAATGGATGGTTTAAAGGAAGTATTGAGGACGAGGGTACAGACCACCCAACCATGTTGGCGAGGTTTGTCGGTGGCTACTTTGAGAGAGGCCGCTATTGATCATGATCGGAACATCACCAGACACAGGGAGTCACAGAGTGATAAGCTGATGGCTGTAAGTATACAGGCCCTTACCACAAGGCCAACTCAGCATAAGTCGCAGACCCCTGTGGGTAAGTCAAATGTGGTAACTTGTTATTACTGTCATAAAGAGGGACATTTTGCACGAGACTGTAGATTTAAAAGTACACAAAACTCATATCAACCCCCTAGACAACGACATGACACACGAAATTGGGATCAAGGACCGCAGAGACGGAGTTATGAGCCACACGCAGGGGAAACAAAAAGGTATCCCCCAAGAAGAGACTGGCAAGTCTCTGATAGTTCCCATTTACCCCCTTCACAGGTAATAGCTGCCAGCGCAATGCAGGGAGGTCACCACATACAATAGGGGTGGGGCCACACCTGTAATCTGCAGCCAGTGAAATTAATTGCGAGCCTTGGAAGTGAACCCGAGGTCACAATTGATGTAGCTGGTAAATCTCTAAATTTCCTTGTAGATACGGGGGCGGCCAAGTCAGTGATAAATTCGACCGTGGGCATGAGAACCACTGGTAAAACAATTCCAGCCATGGGAGTAACAGGAGTAATTACAACACTACCCTTTAAGCAAACCTGTAGAGATTACGATAGGGCCTTTGCATACCAAGCATTCTTTTCTGCTGGCTGCATCAGCTCCGACTAATCTCCTAGGGAGAGATTTACTGTGCAAAATGGGATGTGTCATATATTGTACTCCTGAAGGTGTGTTCTTGGACATACCCGAAAACCACGCTCAGGAAGTGCAGGATATGCTAGACTTCCCAACAAGATTAATGTCACACACTGTTATTGTAAATAGGTGTCCGTCCAAGGTAGAGGAAATGATTTCCCAGATACCGGGATCACTTTGGACCAAGGATGGACAAGACACTGGATTAATGGCAAACGTAGCCCCAGTAGTTGTACAAGTAAAAGATGGTAGGATAGCTCCAAAAATCCCACAATACCCTCTGAAGCCAGAGGTGGAGTTAGGAGTTTTCCCTGTAATAGAGCGCTTGCTACAACAGGGCATTCTGGTAAGAACGTCCAGCACTGCCAATAGTCCCATCTTCCCTGTTAAAAAGAGTGGGGGGAGGGGTTATAGATTAGTGCAGGATCTAAGAGGGATCAACAAAATAGTTGAGAGTCAATTCCCCGTAGTGCCAAATCCAGCTGTCATCCTTATGCAAATCCCTCCCACTGCCAAATTTTTCACTGTGATTGACCTCTGCTCCGCCTTCTTCTCGGTACCTCTGCACCCTGACAGTCAATACTTATTCGCATTTACATACAGAGGAGTTCAGTACACCTGGACTCGATTACCACAAGGTTTCATTGACAGTCCAAGTATTTTCTCACAGGCCTTGCATGATTGTTTACAGTCTTTCCAACCTGAGAGTGGATCAATATTAATACAGTACGTGGATGACCTACTGCTGTGTTCAGATTCACTGGAATCATCTCTGAGAGATACGAAACAACTCCTGTTTCATCTTTCAAACACCGGACACAAAGTTTCCAAAGACAAGTTACAATTATGCCAGACCAGGGTAAAATACTTGGGACACTGTCTGACACAAGGACTGAGACACCTCACCGCTGATAGAATTCAAGCAATTCGTGACATGACCCTGCCACAAACCCAGCAACAGATTAGAACGTTTTTAGGAATGTGTGGGTATTGCCGTAACTGGATCCCAGGTTTTTCCATACTGGCCTTGCCTTTACAGGAGATGGTCTCCTCAAACAAACCTGATCGGATTTCGCATACAGACGAGTCTGAGATGGCATTTGAGAGACTTAAACAGTGCCTAACGCAGGCACCAGCATTAGGCATGCCAGATTATGGAAAACCCTTTGAGCTGTACGGAACAGAGAGTGCTGGGTGCGCGGCAGGTGTCTTAACCCAGAAGCATGGTGATGCCAGCAGGCCGGTAGCCTACTATAGCGCTCAGCTAGACACGGTAGCGCGATCCCTCCCCACATGCTTGCGAAGCGTTGCAGCAATAGCATTGCTAGTAAGTAAAAGCGAAGATGTAGTGCTAGGACACAACCTCACAATTCATACACCACATGCAGTATCAGCTTTACTGAATTCGGCCCAAACCAGACACGTCTCATCAGCACGGTTTACAAGATGGGAATTGGCGTTGATGGCCCCCGTAAACATCACCATAAGGAGATGCAGCGCACTAAATCCTGCAACATATCTCCCAGGTGTGCCTGGACAGGCACAAAGGGTGGAGGATGAGAGTGATGGTGAAG
This sequence comes from Pseudophryne corroboree, assembly GCF_028390025.1. Classification (NCBI taxonomy): domain Eukaryota; kingdom Metazoa; phylum Chordata; class Amphibia; order Anura; family Myobatrachidae; genus Pseudophryne; species Pseudophryne corroboree. The sequence goes on along the minus strand of NC_086444.1, from coordinate 110,173,387 downwards.
GAGGATTTAGTAAGGAAAATGACACACATGATTGTATGGAATATTTGGCCCAAAATTTCATGGCAAGGCCTGACATCAGTGACAACCCACTGGAAGATGTAGATTTTACTTTCTACACTGATGGCAGTTGTCACAGACAGACGGACTCGGGAGACTTGTGTACTGGATACGCAGTCGTAGATGACCAAGGTACCATAGAAGCGGAACCCCTAGGCCCACCACACTCAGCACAAGTTGCTGAACTGGTTGCCCTAACCAGAGCATGCGAACTGGCTAAAGGCAAGTCAGCCAATATCTACACAGATTCTAGGTACGCCTTCGGAGTAGTCCATGATTTCGGGGCCCTATGGCCTCAGCAGCTGGCACACCCGTAGCTCATGCAGCCCACATCAAAAGACTTCTAACAGCGATACAGGAACCCGACAGAGTGGCTGTTATCAAGTGCAAAGCTCACACGTATAGCCAAGACCCGGTATCACTTGGTAACAGCCGAGCAGACGAAGCTGCTAAATCAGCAGCCAGTAACCCCATACAGACATACAGCACACAACTGATGGTATTTAATACTGTAAACACACAGAAATTATATGAAATGCAAAACTTGTGTTCACCACAAGAAAAGGCAGTTTGGAGGTCAAAAGGATATGGCCAGGAGTCCTCAGGACTCTGGACAGATGGACAGGGTAAGCCAGTGGCACCCAGAGGATACCTTCCAAGCCTAGCGGAAGCGGCACATGGACTGACTCATCTAGGCAAAGAAGGAATGTGTAAGTTGGTAAGAGCTTATTGGTGCGCCCCAGGATTTTCTTCCCATGCGGGTAAAAGAGCGATGACATGTCTCACCTGCTTGAGGAAGAATATCGGAAAGGCAATACCAACAGAGCCATCCCATATCCCTCCTACAGATGGCCCTTTCCAGGTAATACAAATTTATTTCATACAATTGCCACCTTGTAGAAATTTAAAATATGTATTGGTTTGTATTGACGTGTTCTCAAATTGGGTTGAAGCATTTCCCGCGGCCACAAATACCGCTGTGTTTACTGCAAAGAAAATTGTGCAGGAATTTGTGTGTAGGTACGGTATCCCTAGAATCATTGAGAGTGATAGGGGTACCCATTTTACAGGTGAAGTTTTTCAAGCACTGTGTAAGTTGATGGGAATTAATAGTAAGCTGCACACTCCGTACCGCCCCCAGGCGAGTGCGAAAGTGGAAAGAGTAAACAGCACTATTAAAGGGGGCGTGGCTTGGATCGGTATGGAGTAGCTGTGTGCAGCCTTAGCTCTCCACTAAAAATCCTGTAAACCCATCCGTTTTCCCCAACCCGTGGATCCTGCTCCCTGCCAGCTGGCCCCTGAGTGTGTGCTGCCTCTGCTGCTGCCCTTGCTGACCCGTTGTGCGGCGCGGTTGAGCTGCTGTGGACCTTCCAGCGTGGTCCCTGGCTCCCTGCCTCCCCGCCGGCCGCCGCCGGAGCTCCGGGGGCGGCGCGTGTCCGCGCGCCTGGCGGTGCCTGTGAGCTGGTCCTACGGCTGGGGGCTGCAGAGGAGAGGGCCCTACTATCTGCTGTCCGGTGGGGGTGCATGCCTGAGGCCCCGCTGCGGTGACGCTGGAGACCGAGCCCGGGTGGAAAAGGCCCGCGAAAAGCCGCCATTTTTAGCCCTGCTGCTCCTTCTCCCCCTGCGGTGCTGTGCGGAGCGATGACTGTGGTTGCCATCCTGTCTCCCTCCTGGGCTTAATACTTCCACGAGGCCTCGCAAAGCCAGTGTCCTTTATATTTTCTCTTGGCTGGACTGTATATACTTCACTGAAACCAGCTGCCCTACATTAGCTGCCTGTTATCCTGTGGTGATAGCCTGGGTGTCCCTGACTCAGCTTTTATTCTGCTGCAATTTACACAACGTACACCTGCTTTCTGACTATCTGCAGTGTGCCCACATACTTGTTCCGTTTATTTGGGGTGCCATATCTGCCCGACCCGGGCGGCCCTGACCCGTGTGCTGAACCTGCTGTAATACTCCTGTGGATCTGCATTCCCGTCCAGGGGCACCATGGTGAAGGGAGGACAGAGTACGGCTAACGCTGCTGCGAAACTGGAGAAATTTGCCAGATCACGGCAGGCATCTACGTCGGCAAAGCGGGGTGAAGCCGGCCCGCCCTCGCCTGCGGCCGAGGTGGACACCTCCGACCATGATGAGCAGGTGCATTCTACCCAGCAAATATTGCAGGCTATCTCTGCGTCCGAACAGAGGGTCACGGACCGGATTGGGCAAGTACAAATGGATGTTTCTCTGCTAAGGCAGGATATGCAGAAGATCCGAGAGCGTGTGGGTGAAACTGAACATCGGATATCGGCTTTGGAGGATGCTGCTCCACCCTTGCAGTTGAGAGTGGCGGACCTGTCTACCCAAGTGACATCTATGCAGGCTAAAATGTCAGATATAGAAGGGAGATTGCGGCGCAACAACGTCCGATTTGTCGGGTTGCCCGAGAGAGCGGAGGGCAACTCCCCGGAGTCATTTCTTGAAGGGTGGCTTATTTATCTGTTTGGCAAGGAGGCATTTACCTCTCAATTTGCGGTGGAGAGGGCGCACAGGCTCCCGCCTAGACCGCCGCCACCGGGGGCCCCGGCTAGAACATTTATTGCACGCTTCCTGCATTTCAAGGACCGTGACACTGTGCTCCGTCTGGCCCGAACAAAGGGCCCTATCCAACAAGATGGACATAATATTTCCGTATTTCCTGATTTTGCCCTGGAGGTGCAAAAGAGCCGATCTCAATTTATTCAAGTCAAGCGGCAGCTCAGAGACCGCAATATACAATATGCTATGATGTTTCCAGCCAAGTTGCGGGTGGTGCTCAATAACACCACACATTTTTTCACATCTCCTCAAGATGCCGGTGCATGGCTGGAGCGTCAACCACGTCCTCCTTAATGATGTATTGTTGCTCTGAGGCTGCTTTCAGTTTTTTTTGCACCTATTTATCTAATGCATATTCCTGTGAATATAAATGCAATGTGAGGATATATGCAATGTGGGGCGTATGGGAGTGGGGCAAATTTATGTTATTGCTCGCTCTGCATCGTTATGATATGGCGGTAACGGTCAGTCCCACATTATTTTACTGCTATTTGCTGCTTTGTATTGGAGCATGTGCCTGGCTATGTTGTTTTTTTTCTTTTTTCAGGGTTGGGGTACTACTTTTTTCTACGAGTTGTGGAGAGCTCTAACTGAAAATAGTGTAAGGGCTTTTCCTTAGGTTCTTTGGTTAGGCCCTTATCCCTTAGTTTGGTTACTTAATGGGAGTTATGGGATCCAGGTATGCCTTAAGTTTGCGAGGTGATACAGGGTGGGTGCGGGGGGGGGGGGGGTTAGTTTGTTTTTTTCTAAGCCATCATCTTTTAGTTCTGTGCGTACTTTGCAATGACGCGTTATTTCTGTATGATATTGCTCTGTGCTCTTTTGCCTCCTGGGACGTAGAGGGACTGGTTGCTCCTGTCCCTATGTATTGTTTGCTCAGCCTTGCTATGTTGCGATGCCAGGTTTTGCTGTATGTCTCTTTAATCTATCCTGTTACCCCTTTCCGTTACGATTTCAATGTCTGCTGTTTCTGAGGGGCTCCGTCTGCTCCGCTGGAACGCTCGGGGATTGAATGAAAAAATCAAAAGATCGTTGGTCCTGACTCAGGTTAAAAAATACCAGGCGGACATAATTTGTCTTTCTGAAACACATTTGCATGGAGGTAGGGTGTTGGCACTTAAAAAACCATGGGTTAGTCACGTGTATCATTCCACTTTCTCTAGCAGTGCCAGAGGCGTTTCTGTAATGATTAGAAAGTCCGTACAATTTCATCTGGATGAATGTGAAACTGACCAATATGGCAGATACGTCTTCCTACAAGCCCATATTAACTGCCGATTGTTTCATATATTAGCAGTATATGTCCCCCCGCCATATAATAATGAGGTTCTCCGTCACGCTGCCCGTTTCCTGGCCCGGTCCCCTGCTACCCCTGTGATATGCCTAGGGGATTTTAACAATGTTATGGATAGTGGTATGGACAGGTGGAGGGAGTCTGTTGCGTCTTCCCCTCCCCTGGCGTCCCCTACCTCGTTCGCGAGACTGGTGGGGGAACTGGGGCTGGAGGATGTATGGAGATGTCGTAATCCCGCGGCCACTCATTTCTCCTGTCAGTCCGCTACCCATCATGCTTTTTCTCGTATTGATTTGGTTTTAGTTTCTCCTGATTTATCCCCGGACGTGCTGGCAGTGGACTATCTCCCTAGGGGCATATCGGATCACTCTCCTGTTTTAGTCACAGTTAATATTGGTTGGGAGCGGGGTGCAAAAATGTGGAAGCTTAACCCCTTTTGGTTGACTCTACTGGGGGGGGGGGGGGGGTGCGGATCTGATTGCCGCCTGGGAAGGGTTCCAGGAAGATAATTTACTATACAGTGTTCTGTCTCTGAAGCATGATGCCTTTAAAGCGTTTTTGCGGGGCTCCTTTATAAAGCGGATCTCTGAAGTTAAAGCGTTCAGTAAGAGGGAGGAGGTGCGGTTGGAATCTTTGTGCCAGCGGCTGGAATCTCAATATCTTATTACCCACTTGCGGTCTGATGAGTTGTTGTGGAAGAACGCGCAGAGTGAGTGGTCGGATTGTTTATTTGAGAAATCCAGGCGTAGACTCCTTTTTGCGGGACATGAGCAGTATTTTCGGGCGGAGATGAATGGCAGCTACTTGGCCTTTTTGGCCCGGTCTGATTCCCCTAGAACAGTAATTCAGTGTGTGAAGAACTCTGCTGGCCAACTGTGTTATTCTGGATTAATGGTGGCGGAGACCTTCCGTAGTTATTATTCCTCGCTTTATGCCTCCCGAGCCGGTTACTCTGATGATCAGCTTGGGGAGTTTTTGGCTCAGTTGACCTTGCCATGCTTGTCCCGGGAGGACTCGGGGGCTCTGGATGTGCCTATCACGTTGGAGGAGGTGGAGGCTGCGATCCTGTCTCTCCCGGCGTCTAAGGCACCGGGATCCGATGGACTTCCGGGTGAAGTCTATAAAAAATACATTACTTTTTTTGCCCCCTATCTCTTACAATTGTTTGAACTACTCTTAGAGGGTGGGGCTCTCCCGCGTTCTATGGCCGAGGCCAATATAATTGTCCTGTTGAAACCAGGGAAAGACCCCCTGCTCCCCGAGTCTTATCGACCCATTTCCCTCCTCAATACTGATGTCAAGATACTGGCAAAAATCTTGGCATCTCGATTGAATTTGGTAATTGCAACAATAATTCATCCAGACCAGACTGGCTTTATCTTGGGTAAATCCACGGCCCAAAATCTGCGTAGATTGTTCTGTCATCTCCAGAGAAGTGATATGGTGGGGTTGGACGCGGTGGTGGTGTCCCTTGATGCGGCCAAAGCGTTCGACTCCGTAGAATGGAGGTACCTGTGGGGGGTGCTGGAGAAATTTGCTTTTGGCCCTCGATTTATTAGCTTTATCCAGTTGTTGTATTCCTTGCCTGTGGCTCGTGTGACGGCCAATGGTTTCACGTCTGAGCTTTTTGCGTTGGAGAGGGGCACTCGACAGGGTTGCTCCCTATCTCCTGCACTGTTTGCGATCGCCGTGGAGCCGTTGGCCGCCCTGCTGCGCAGTAATGGCGGGGTCAAGGGAGTTGAGATTGGGGGTCATGTAGATGTGGTGGCGCTATACGCGGATGACATGCTTCTTTTCCTGCAGGACTCTGATGACTCCCTACAAACAGTGTTACAGGTAGTGGAGAATTTTGGTATCTTTTCCGGTCTGCTAATTAACTGGGACAAATCCCACATTTTTCCTATTTCTGGCCTTCTCCCTGAAAACACACGGGGGGCGTATCCTTTGCAATGGACACTGCGGTTCAAGTATTTAGGCATCTGGATTACTCCTATGGCGCGTAGCTATGTGGCCCAAAATATCGACCCCATATTAGCGACATTTAAAGAGAAGGCTCATAGCTGGAAAAAATTACCATTGTCTGTCCTGGGTAGGGTTAATTTATTTAAAATGGTGATGCAGCCAAAGTTCCTTTATGTTCTGCACAATTCCCCGGTCTACCTTCCCAAGAAGATCTTTACTGTTATTGAGGGAGTTTTATCCTCATTTATATGGAGTGGCAGGCCAGCGCGGGTCTCTATCAGAACACTATGCAGATCTCAGATGTCCGGCGGGGCAAGTCTCCCGGATCTCAGACTATACTATGTGGCGGCTCAGCTGGCCGATCTGAGTGAATGGACCGGGGATTCTTTGGGTGCCACGGTGAGGGGGTTTCTGGCTGAGCGGACGGAGTGTTCTCCTGCTTTCTCTCTCTCTCCTCTTCAGCTTCTCCTTTCTGGTCTCTCAACGTCTGGCTTGCCTCCCCTGTTGCGTCAAGCCTTGCTTATCTGGCGCTATGCGCACACTTTATATGACTGGGAGGGACATGATACCTGTACCCCACTGTGGTTCAATAGTGCATACCCTGAGCTATATGAGATGTCGCTAGATAACATATGGATTACTAGGGGTGTCATGGCGCTGGGTCAGCTATACCACGGTGGAGTGCTGAAGTCATTTCAGCAACTGAAGATCGAATTTGATGTACCTAACACTGCTATGTTCCGGTATTTTCGGCTTAGACATGCTGTACAGACCCAATTCCCTCACGGCCCACCATTGATTGCTGACTCACCTGTTAGGACGCTGCTTACTTCTTTGAGTCAGAGGGGGAAGGTGTCTACCATATATGCTGCTTTAAATAATAATAGCTATCCCGATCTATTAAATAATCCCCATATTAAATGGGAGACTGATTTGGGACAATTGTCCCATGAGCAGTGCCTCCAGATTATGAGTTCCCTTAAATACGCTACGCCATGTATAAGGTATAAACAGGTTTTTTTCTACATTCTACACAGGGCCTACCGCACTCCGGTTACTATGCAGAGGGCTGGTCTTAGGGAAGATTCTAACTGCCCCAGGTGTCGGGCAGCCGATGCCGGATTTTGGCACTTACTGTGGGATTGCCCTGAGATTTCCCTTTTTCTGGCATAAAGTGTGGTGTGATGTGACCATGACAGCACCGTCCCTCCCTACATTAGATCCTGGTATATGTTTATTTGGGTTAGATTTGGAGGAAACACACTCTGTTTTACTGTACAAATATGTCCTGTGTCTCACTACGCTAGCTAAGGTGGTTATCGCTAGGGTCTGGTTCTCTGCTGGTGTACCTAGGGTGGAGCACTGGAGGGCGTTGGTGAACGAGGTAATTCGTCATGAGAGACATATGTATAAAATACGGAGTTCCACCTCTCGATTTACGGAGATGTGGGATTGCTGGAGTAGCACAAGGCTGGGCGGGCAGGTATTAAGCACATGAGCGACATTTGTAATAATATGGATACTCTTTGTCGTGGATATATATATGATAAGAATTAACACGCACACCAAATTGTGATCTGAAAATATCTGTTTATTGATGGCAATTGTTATTGTTATAGTTAATTTTCAATGTTGATGTTTTGTTATGTTTCTGTGACACAAAACTCAATAAAAATCACTTGATTTAAAAAAAAAAACAGCACTATTAAAAACAAATGAAGCAAGGTAATGGCTGAAACAGGATTGTTGTGGCCCGAAGCTTTGCCAATCGTATTATACAGCATCAGAACCACTCCTAGGTCCCCTCTTAATCTGTCTCCTTTTGAAATTCTGTTTGGTTGACAACCCCATGTTATGATTAACCCCCAGGATGATTTGAAATGTAACAATGAAGTCACTGTAAAGTATTTGGTTAAAATGAGTAAGCAATTGAGGAATCAGAATGATAATCTAAAGTTGGTGATTCCTGATTTGCCAGACAGTAATTGTAATGACATTGAACCTGGGCATTATGTAATGATACGGAATTTTCTACGCTCAGGTTGCCTTATTGACAGATGGGAAGGACCATATCAAGTCTTATTGACCAGCGCGACAGCATTGAAGGTTGCCGAGAGAGAGACTTGGGTCCATTCGTCTCATTGTAAAAAGGTTGCTGACCCAGAGAGGTCCCGTGATAAAGAACAGACGGTAGAGGTTGTATCACTAGAGTGTCTGTTCCGGGAAGGTTGAGACGACACCTGAGCGCTGAGAATAATAAGACTGGAGGCGTTTGTCGAGCCAGATTTCTTTTTCCCTTTTGTTATTTTCTCCAGTTCCCATCTCCCTCCTATTCTCCTCCCCCGCTTCTTATTTGTCTCCTTTTTCCTCCTATAAGATGGACTTGCCCCAAGAGACTGTGATCCGGATTTTCCTGTTGACCATGATGTTGACCAAAGCAGTCTGTTTCGGTGAGAGTACCATGGAGGTCGAGAAAGGATCTGGAATGGGTTCTGATGAACAGGATGGAGGCGTAGTTTTCCAAGAGCAACATAATCACCGAGTAAAGGCGAGTATCAGAAAACGATCTGGTAGCATTGACAATAGAAGGAATTGTGAAGGATAGTTAGCTGAAGAGAACTGCATCTGTAGGCATTGTGACAATATAGTTGAGGATGGGTGCATCAAAAAATGTCAGTCCAGTTTTAATGTCCACATGGACCGGCATCCATTGAGTGACTATCACTCCTTAGTGGGTAAAGTGTTAAACCAGACAGACTGTTGGGTATGCTCTCAAGTACCTCAAGGTCATAGCAAATCAGGACTAGTACCATTCCCTTTAACTGTAGGAGAGGTACTTGAGTTAAGTGGTGGGAGGCCGGTGGACAAGAGGTTTAATATCTCTAGTCCTCCTAGTTTGAAGCTCCACCAGTATCACGTGGATAAGTCCTTAGTATGCTTTAACATTTCCAATCCCCGAAAGCCGGGAAATTGGGAAGTGTCATGGAGTAATCAAACCATGACATTTTCATATAGAGCCGACAGAATGCCCATAGACACAGAACTTATACGCCAGATAGCCAACAGTGGAAAATATTTCCGGTATAGGTATACTCTAGGAAGTAGGACCATGCGAGTTGGAGAAGTATCACCAGGATACTGTGCACATATCGTACAACCTGATACGTGTACTAGACAGATAGGAGAGTTAGGGTTAGGAGATTTCACATGGAAAATTTGTAACATGGTAATGTCATACTCTGTCCCATATGTTCTCCCCGATGATGCATATTTCATATGCGGGAGAAAGGCGTATAAGTGGCTTGCCCCAAACTCAGAGGGATTGTGTTACATTGGAAAAGTACTGCCTGAAGTAATGACTGTATCCCATAACAAAATGAAAGACATTCACCGCGGTGCCCAAGCTCCTTATACTCACACTCATTACGAGCACGTTGTTAAAAGGCACCTGATAGAGAGGACAGAGCATCCGGCCTCTGATCTGATCCATGAATCCACCGGGATTCAATTCCTACTCGCGTTAGATATAACTCGTACCGCCAGAGGAGTGATAAATTATAAATATATATCTGCGCTAGCGAACTTGTTAGATAATATCACCTAAATGTATGACGACACGTTCAGGTACACTGGGAAAGAGTTACAAGCCTACCAAACAGAGCTGGTTCAGCATAGGATGATTCTCAATTATCTCACAGCAGTGACAGGTGGGTATTGTGTTACCCTAGCAACTCAGTATGGTGTAAAGTGCTGCACGTATATTACAAACAGCACTGAGGACCCGGCCAAGGTCATAGACCAAAAGATGGATGACATTTTGCAATTGAAGTGGGAGTTTCGAAGGAAACACAATCTCACACTCGCTGCTGTGGGTAATGAGCTGACCAGTTGGGTGTCATGGTTGAACCCACGAAATTGGTTCTCTGGTTTAGGAGAATGGACCCAAGGTATTATAATGGATGTAGGGAAATTTCTCTTGTGTATTCTGGGAGTCGTCATATTGGTTGGCCTGATATTTAGATGCGTTCGGGCTTTAACGAAGTGTAAAGGTAGTACCAGAGTGATGAGTCTGAGGAGCGAGGACACTGTAATAACAACAATTAATTTGATTTATGACCCAACGATAGAGACAATGTTGTGATGAAAATGTGATTCCACAGTCCGTTTCTTTCACCCGTTTCTCCTTTGTTTTCCTCCAAGGTACAAAGACATCCGCTTGGAAGAAGAATTTGACAACCTCTTTTATACAGACCATTGATGAACTATGCTACAAGCCCCAATATCCCTAGTGACTTTAACCTTTACGATAGCCCAATACTTTAGAGACTGTAACTTTATGGACAATGGAAAAGCTTTTGCTCGCTATTTATAGCAAAAGCACAGAGAGACATCAGACAACATGTACATCAAGACAAGACATCAGACAAGACCTCAATCGGCGACTGTTCATTTAAACTCACATAGTTTACGACTGCATTTATAATGTTTGTTTCTTATCTTCATCTCTACAACCTCCAGGTAATGACACACATAGTCGACAGGGAATATAGACACATATATCAGCATTCACATGTTCCCCCCTTCATGTATCATCAACTAAATGTGCTCCCCCATTTGTTGCATCCAAAAGCCGAAAAGAGCTCGGTAGAGTTTGACAGCCCATCCACAGACCCTTGATAAGGGATAAGAAGGATTCAATGTATACTTCGCAATACCTCGAAGCTTGATTTAAAACACATACGGCACGATGATACATGACCCCTCAAACATGGATTTCATACACACATGCTTTTACTATCTCACTAGGTCATGCTTTTTTCCTACCTTCTCCTCTCCTCCCCTTTCCCAATCATAAAAAGGTGTTTACATGATGACATATATTTTTCTGTTTTGTTTAGGAAGTGGCAGTTATTGGTGACTGCCAAAGGGTGGACTGTCAAAGTCGAAAAATATCGTTATTCTCATGCCTTGTACTAACCCCATGCGCTTGCCCGCTGCACGTGCACATTCTCTCCCGTGCGTGCGCATATTCGCAGTTGCGTGACGGCGCCTCCACGGACATGCGCTCAAGCGCGTGGTATGTGCATTTACGGTAGAGTTTGTGTGCGTCTGGCGGGCGACTCAATCGTCACATAATTAATCCAAATAGTGCATTTTGTAGGTTATGGTCTCCTTAATAATATCAGTAAGTTTGTTTAGTATAACTGGTTCATAGACAGAGAAATCCCTCTTTGCATGATACGAAGGGTCAGACAGGTTTTGAGCAGTGGTGTTTAGTATGCAACGGTAGAGTATATTATTAGAAACATTCCAGTATTGGTTTGAGAGAAATCAATCGCTCCTGCGAATAGTTATGTCTATAAGAAGTTTATGGACATTTGCTATATTTGCAGTTCATTATCCATGCGGCGGGAATCCTGAGATTCCCTCCCACCTGAGCAGTATGAAATAGTCACAGCCCACCTGTTTGAATCAACCTATGACCTTTTGTTATAATGTAAGGACAGATTCCTGCGTCCAATGAACAATGAGATTGTAGGCCCCTTTGTAGTGTACTGTATGCAGTGTATATAAGGCAGCCAGCTTGGGCCAGCTCAGTCTACTCTCCACAAAAGGTTTTCATCACTGACTAACTTGAGAGCTGGTACCAGGACTGCGCAGCGATCATTCCCCAGTGTGTAAGTGTTTCTCTGTAACCAACTTGTTCTCTGTTTGTATTTGCCATACACTCTCTCTCTCTCTCTCTGTTATTGTTACGCTGTTGTATATTGTATATGTGTAGTTATTATGTTTAGATATTGATGTTAGCCTGTAGTGTATAAACTGTTAACTGTATTTTCCCCTTTTACATACTATAATCTCGTTAGTAAAGGTTTTGGAACCTTAGCAAGGAATTGTGTGTTTATTACATTGCTGAGAGTATTCAGAGCGTCTCAATCGCTCAAGAGGCTATATAATAGAGGTTAATTAGCATTGCATTGTGTTCACATTACAAAAACAAGGTTTACAGCATAAGCATATCCTTTCATTGTGTTGCATACAAGGTTTACTGTGTGTCATCCTGTGAGCGTCTGCGCCGCTCGTGTTCCTCTTGTGGGCACGGCGTCCGCTACGCTAGTAGCGTAGCAATACGGTACTCGGACCGCCTATAGCGTGTTCGATACCCAGCGTAAGCCGTGAGCGAACGTGTCGCTCGTGCGTCTCGACCACGGCCTAGCGTCTGCTACGCTAAGTGCGTACCCTTACGGTACCCCGTACGCCCATTGCGTACTGAGTCTCTTACCAATATATAGTGAATGTTATAAGATAAATATTTAGCTTTATCAGGGGAGAATATACAAACTCCACACAGTTAGGGCCATGGTAGGAATGGAACCCATGACCCGAGTGCTGTGAGGCAGTAATGCTAACTATTACACCGTCAATGCTGCCCTTACAATCACACCTGGCCTGTCTAGTCACTGAAGGCTGCTGGGATATTCTGTAAGACCAGCACTCAGACATTCTTGGCGGAAATCAGAAATGCCTTCCCGAATCCATGATCTGTTGGTGAGCCCCCTGGGACCGGACCGGCCCTTGCGGCTGCTTAGGTTGCCTAGTGGCAAATCCGCTACTGCACGGTAGCCAGTTCGCCAACTTAATGGTCTGACCTTGTATAAAGGCACTGATATATAGCAATACAGTCACTGACTGAGGGGTGCAATAATGGATATTATAAGGGATGGGGGACCTGCTAATAGGGAATGGGCAACGTGCTACAATCAGTGTGTTTGTGTCTGTAGGGGGAACTGATATATAATGCAATACTGATCGTAGCATTCCTAGTAGGTCTCCCATCCCTTATAATATCCATCATTACACCTCTCAGTCAGTGTGACTGTACTGATATATATATCAGTGCCCCACTGATTGCAGCAGGCATCTTCCATACACAGTAGTACTTAAAATAGAGTATTATAGCATATTGTTACATACCTCCCAACATGACCTTCTCCAGGAGGGACAGAATGCTCTGGTCCTAGACTTCCCTCTTAATGTATGCTTGCCATCACCTGTGGTTAAACACCTTTCTTTTCCATTACCCTGTTCAACACAGGTGATGGCCATCACAAATTAAGAGGGAAGTCCAGGAGCAGAGCATTCTGTCCCTCCTGGAGAGAGTCATGTTGGGAGGTATGTTGATACTGTATATGACCAGTCAGTGTGTGACTCCATCCAGGCATGAGTGTAGCAGGCAGATGTTAGACACTGTACTTAAAATAACACTGTACACCCCCCATTCCCCACTCCCACCTGATTGGAATTTGAAGTAGATGGATTTTATATCAAAATTAAAAAAAAATACTGTAATAAGGTACACTGGAAGACCTCATGTTTTTTTCTGTGCACATCCCGACTCTTCTCTCTAAGCATCTGAAGTCATACATACGTGTTACATGACTGGCCACACGCACAGTACTGCAGGACTGGAGCCAACACCCATCAGCTGTCTAATTACTGTCGTTTGAGTCCACAGAGTTATTGGGAATGAAAGACTCCATGATCCATTGGTTGGTGGATGGTGCTGGCAATTCACCCCGTCAGAATAGGGAGTGGTCTCCATTTTTTAAAGGCAAATCCATGCATAATGCAACCAAGCATCTGACTTGCCTTCTCATTGCTTTGTTACATTGCTTACCTGCCTTTAAGTCTTTTAAAATAGTGACTCCTAAATCCCTTTCCTGCTTAATAGTTGCCATTATAGTACCCTTGATACTCTATTTAGCCTTTGGGTTTTTGAGACCCAAGTGCATAATGTAGCATTTTTTAGCATTACAAAAATTGCCACATTCTTGACCGTTCCTCTAGTCTACCTAGATCATCAATCATTTATTTTACCCCTCTCGGTGTGTCTACACTGTTGTATATCTTTGTGTCATCTGCAAAAAGGCATATGTTACCTTCAATACCATTTGCATTGTCACCAACAAAGATATTAGAGAGCACTGGTCCAAGTACAGATCCCTGGGGTACTCCACTGGTAACATTTCCCTCCATAGAATGCACTCCATTTACTACAACTTTCTGTTTCCTATCCTGCAACCAGGTTCTTATCCATTTAACTGTTTTATAATCCAATCCCACACTTGTGAGTTTATTTAGCAGTCTGCTTTGTGGGACAGTGTCAAATGCCTTGCTAATTTCTAGATGTGCTACATCTACAGCAGCACCCATCTCCCCTTCAGCTATTATTTTAGTCACAGAGTCAAAAAAGTCAAGATTTGTTTGGCAAAATCTCCCCTCAGTAACTCCATGCTGACTGGGATCCTGTAAGTTTCTTGATTTAAGATATTCCACAACTCTTTATTTTAATAGTGTTTCCATTACTTTCTCTACTACTGATGTAAGGCTTACGGGTCTGTAGTTACTTGCTTCTTCCTTGCTTCCACTTTTGTGCAGCGGAACTACATTTGCTCTTTTCCAGTCCTCTGGAATTGCACCTGTATTTAGTGACTGGTGGAATAATTATGTTAATGGTGCTATCAGCACATCTTTTAGTATCCTTGGATGTACTGTATACCATCTGACGCCACTGATTTATCCACTTTCTGTTTTGAGAATTCTGTTAGGACCTTCTCCTCTGTAAATGTACTTTTATCTACCTTATTTTTTTCAATGTCTTTGCAACTTAACTGTGGCCTGTTCCCTTCTCCTTGTATAGAGAATACTGAGCAAAACTAATTATTTTGATGATCTACTATTGCTTTGTCTCCATCCACCAAATTCTGACTCTCTGTCTTAAGTGTGTCATGGGTCTAGGTGTCTGTGTACCCGGAGATTCTTCCGATGGTCGGGAAGGGGAACTGGTGGAGTGCAGAAACTGAGGGGGCTGAATGTAAGTCTTCCTCATGCAGGAGCACAGGAGTGTCTACACGGAATGAGGTGACGGATGACTAGTGCGTAGACTAGTCGAGGTACTATAGTGACTGACTGGGTGAGATCTCCAGAGTTACTAAGAACCGGGCTGGTTACCGGTGTGCCTGTACCGGGCTGGTTTCCTGTGAAACTGAGAACCGGACTGGTTACCGGCGTGCCTGAACCAGGCTGGTTACTGGAGCACTATGGACCAGCCTGGTTACCGGTAAAACTGAGAACCGTGCTGGTTATTGGCGGTTCTGAACCGTGCTGGTTACCGGAGCACTGTGGACCAGGCTGGGTACTGGTATAGCTTATAAAGCTCACTGTGAACCGGGCTGGATACCGGTATAACTGATTAGCACACTGTGAACTGGGCTGGATACTAGTATAACTGGTTAGTGCACTGTGAACCGGGCTGGATACTAGTATAACTGGTTAGTGCACTGTGAACCAGGTTGGATACCGGTATAACTGGTTAGCACACTGTGAACCAGGCTGGATACCGGTATAACTGGTTAGCACACTGTGAACCAGGCTGGATACCGGTATAACTGGTTGGTGCACTGTGAACCGGGCTGGATACCGGTATAACTGGTTAGCGCACTGTGAACCGGGCTGGGTACCGGTATAACTGGTCAGTGCACTGTGAACCGGGCTGGATACCGGAATAGCTGATAACAAGATCTTCTCTGCCAAGTCCTGAGAGCTGGCGTGAGCCTGGACATGCAGCTGGGGAGCAACGATATTCAGGTGCTGGGGCTCTGCCCGGCACTTCCTTTTAAACCTGCCAACTTTCTATTGTAGGAGGAGATCACATGACCCGTTGCCTCCCGTGATTGGACGCTTACTATCAGCTGACCGCCGGGACATTGGCATCGCCCACAGACCGTGGCCGGCAGGGACCCACCACCGAAGCCACAGCGGAGACGCCAGCCGCCTCAGCAGCCCCGCAGAGAAGCGCAACAGCCGCCGCTTCGTGACAAAAGTGTTATTCCTCCATTTGATTTTCTCCTTTCACTTATATACTTAAAAAAGTTTTGCCCCCTTTATCTACTGAGTGGGCCATTTTCTCCTCAGCTTCTGCCTTTGTATGCCCGATCACCTTCTAAGCCTCCTTCCGTCTGGCAAGCTACACCTCTTTATCATTATTGAGTCTGCTTATATTTCCTAAATGCCATCTGTTTCGCTTTCACACTAGTTGATACCTCTTTTGTGAACCACACTGGCTTCCTTTTCCTGGTGCTTTTCCTAACCCAGTTGGTACATACATCTATTGCCTTTAGTATTGCACTTTCTACTTTTTCCCACCTCTCCTGTACTCCTTCCAAGTTCCTCCAATCAGCCAATGAATCGCTTACACATCTCCCCATTTTTGCAAAGTCAGCCTTCCTAAAATCCAGCACCTTTGTTTTTGTGTGACATTGGTTGGACCCGGCCTTTATACTAAACCGTACTGTTTAATGATCACTGGATCCCAGGTTCTCATCCACATATATGTCTGATATCCTGTCACCATTTGTGAGTATTAAATCTAATATTGAGTCTTTGTGAGTGGGCTCCCTCACAACTCCCTTCAACTCTAAATGGGTCCCAAAATGTGTAGCAAATGGGAAAGATTATTAAAAATTAAAAGCACAGGTAAAGATTATTTTACAATAACTGTACAGTCTGTTTCTAATTTGAAAAGTCATTTGTTTTTTAAATACAGTATATAAAATATGCTCTATGACATTCAGTACAACTAATCATACTTATACCATCATTCATTATACAGTTTCTAATTACTTACAGATGCAAACGTCCCATTCCAAATTCTGGTAGATACATTCACAAAGTAATCTTCTCGGAGTTGAAGGTCTTTGATCACACACTTGAATGTTGTACACCTTGTATTATCACAGGTCTTTAAAAAGAAAGAATCTTTATTACAAATGTGTTGATGGATGCATATAGCAAAGTGTATTAACTAAGTCACTTCCAGAGAAGATGATGTAAGAAGTGAGAGGTATGCACTGTAGTGTGTTACTGTAGATAAATTTGGCATTTAAAAGCAAAACTTCTGCCATGGTTTCCCATCAGTATCAAAATAATTTTTAGTGTTTTCTTGCTGTGTCAAATAATAAGTAAATCGGTATCTTTATATCATGCTTGTAGGTAGAAAGAGTAGGTTTGTATATTATGAGACGCAGAGGCAGCTATCCAAGGCATGACATTTTGTGAGACAGCATAATTAGGTAAATTATATAAATGTGACTCAATTATAAAATGCCCATTTCCTTGCAGCAAAATTCAAAATTAATAGTTACAATTTTTTTTAAAAGCATTTAATATTCAACCATTTAACATTCCATCTCAAAAGAAAGGGATATAGTTATGTGACCGGGGGTCAGGAGCAGGAGACCACCGGTCACAATACTGACACCGGTATCCCGCCCCCTCACAATCCCGACAGTCAGCATACCGACTAACAGGGTCTATTCCTACTCATGGGTGTCCACAACACCCATAGAGCCCATAAGGGGCTTCATTGCGCTTGCCCTCCCCCGCCGGACATTTAAAAACGTCGGTATGGTGACCAGCGGTCTCCAGACCGCCAGTCGCACGAACCCAACCCAAAAGAAATAGCCCTGCCATACAGTATATCACATATGGGGCTTGTCCATTTGCAAGACAGGTGCCAGACCACATGTTACAGTATACTGCTCATTTCAGGGAAAACAAGTGCATCACACATTGTCCATCAAGCACTTCCATACAGATCTATAGTAAGCTATGAATGGACATGGGGAGTGATTACTAGATTAAACTGCGTCTATTTCTGAATCAGGCCCTTAGTTGGCAAGCGCTGGGAGCTGACTTGCCCTGCGGCTCTCGGTAACAAGGGGTTCTAGATTAATTCTGCATGGTGGACTCGTGTTTTTTATGCAGCATTCATCCAAATGTGGCATCAGGGTTTTGAGGAATTTATTACAAAGTGCTTGTTCTCTTGCTGCAAAAGTCTAAATGAATTATTTCCTATCTGATTACTAGATCTGTTAAAGGTATTTAACTTTTAAACAATCCCTTCTCCAAAATTTGCTCGTATGAAGATCTGAGGATTCCATGGCAAATGCACAAAAACTACAGTAATGCCCCGTGTTCTGCACACTAATATACACTATGGGGCTCATTCTAAACCAGACGCATGGCCAATGTTGAATGCAGTTGAGCGCTTTCTTTTACTGCGCATGGGGCTAAGTTGTACTGCGCTGTGTCCAGAGACGCACGGTCCCAGAAATGTCAAGAAACTGTTTGGGCCATTCCTGGGTAGTGACTATTCAGATGTGCGGAGATGGTCCGTCACATGGGTGTGGTATCGGAATGCTATGGGCATGTCACAGAAGCGCTTGCAAGCTCAGGTGCATAATCACTCCATACTCTGATGGAGAAACTGCACTTAGCATGGGTCTGGTACAAGTTTCCATGGTGCGGCCGTTGGCTGCATCTAGAGAAGCACCAATCGGAGTTTGAGCATCTACAGACGCTGAAAGTGGGCATCTTAGTCTTTGCACATGCAGACACACGGCTGTGCACTAGGGCATTGCATGCAACAGTATAAAGTTGGAGACAAACCAGCGGCAAAAGACGCACATACAGAAGCTGCTGCTTGCAACTAAGAGTCAAAAGCTGAGTATTCGGTGCAATTTTAATGAAAGGAAATGGTATCACTTCCATTGCTGTTGTAATATTAGGCTTATGGAGCGTCTCTATCTTACAGCACTTTGTTGTGGAAGAATGAACAATGCATAACGCCTCCATGCCCAATGCATGACTGACAATACAGTATAAAGTATTGTGTTTAGTTTCTTTTGATATGACTTTCACAAATGTTTTCAGTATGGTTCTCCAATCAGGAAAGGGCTAGCAGCAGAGAGACAAATGATGCCATAGGAAAGAAGTCTAATTAATGAGACACTGGGCCTAACTCAGACCTGATCGTTAGCAAGAGATTTTTGCACTGCTGCGATCAGATAGTCGCCGCCTACAGGGGAGTGTATTTTAGCAGTGCAAATGTGCGATCGCATGTGTAGCAGAGCTGTACAAACAGATTTTGTGCAGTCTCTCTGCAGCCCAGGACTTACTCAACCGCTGCGATCACTTCAGCCTGTCCGGGACCGGAACTGACTTCAAGAACCCTCCCTGCAAACGCTTGATCACGCCTGCGTTTTTCCAAACACTCCCAGAAAACGGTCAGTTGCCACCCACAATCGCCTTCTTCCCGTCAATTTCCTTGCGATCGGCTGTGCGAATAGATTATTCGCACAAACCCATCGCTGAGCGGTGATCCGCTTTGTACCCGTGCGACGCGCCTGTGCATTGCGGTGCATACGCATGCGCAGTTTAGACGTGATCGCCCACTGTACGAAAACGCAGCCTAGCGATCAGGTCTGAATTACCCCCGCTAACATAAAATACCAGTCAACTACAGGGACATCTAGGTATGTCACCTCTGTCAATTACATTTTAATTACCATTGACAATTTCTATCATTATTTCACATTTCCTGCAATGTTTCCTGCTCATTTCATGCATTTAATATCCCATTTTGTTGTTAAACATATACAGGTTTAGTAAATAATGTTATTGTGATGTGAGAAAAGAAATATTCTTTATAATGCACATTTACCTTTGTGTTTCCTGGGTCTATGCAGAGGTCATTCTAGGTTCTCCTGACCTTATGACAGCCCATAACCAAGCTCCGTACAGATGCTTATTATAACACTGATAATTAACAAAAAGCAGATACTTACTAATTCTTGAATGTTTCTAAGGTTCTCTTCCTTAAATGAGGTCACATATTCTTTTTTTCCTATCTGGAGAGGGTTTACACTAGCAGTGCAAGTAGCCTAGAATAGCAATGGAAAAAACAAAGCACTTTTATAATTGTTAGCCGACCCTTCCAATAACAATAGATGTCATTTAGGATTGGTGTTTGTTGCAGAGACTCTAAGCAGCCGCACTGGCCAATTCCAGCGTTTCCTTGACGTGTCTGGTGCTGCAGATGGCTTTCCCAGCACAGAGTGTGAGCGCAACAACAAAGTGTGCCCAAAATATTTGCAGGAGAAGGTCATAGGAAAGAAATCTTTCAGAGCAAGTGGCGCATTCGGCTTTACGTCTGAAATGTTACTGATTCTGCCTGTTCCAGTCCTCATTCTTCTATCAACATGTTCACGTTGAAGAGCATTTAACGGGATGTAAACAGCATGTCGGCAATGACAGTATCGACAGCCAAAATGTCAACACCATAATGTGGAATGTCATAATGTTTAATGTGGAATGTCATAATGTTGACCTGGTTAAACACCCAACATGTCGACACCAGCAAAATGTCAGCACAGTTAAAATGTTGCACACATGAAACAGTTAAAATGCCGACATACTGCGAGAAATGTCGACAGTCACAATGGAAGGGAATATGGATTGTAAGCTCCACTGGACTGATGCAAGTGACTAGGTATTCTCTGGCAAGCGCTGAATAATATATATGTGTGCTCTATATAAATATTAATAAATAAATGCCTTTAAATATAGGGATCAGCTCCCTGCTGTCCAATCTGTGGCAGACGCAGACATGCCCCCGAAATATTACAACTGCTTTTCCCAAGCCCCCGCTACCTACCACAAACACTCACTACCTGTCACTCACTTTGCAAGTAAACACTCACTGCAACCACTAACCAATGGTTGTGTGCGTGCAGTGCGACTGGGCTGCATGCACAGTACAAAACAAAGCGTAACTGCGCAAACGCCTGCTTAGCGTCCACCTCTGATACAGACCCAATGTCATGCTCTCCCAGCCCCGGTTATCTAGCACTGTGGCTGGCTGAGGATTTGGGGAGGAGTGTACTACTTGTTTTACTACACGTGCCAGTTTTGTGTTTAAAGTGTATTGGTGTGCACCTGGAAATGTGTTTCTCCACCGTACAGGAGGAGACCCAGGGCCTGATTCAGCGCCATATGCAATGCCACAATATATACACATACTGTAGTTCAGCGATTATTGGCAAGCTTCAGAAATGCCCGTACAATGCATGCTTTACACAGCAAAAGTGCTGTTGTGATAAATTCAGACAGTACAAGAAAGGTGGCGAAAAAGTGATGGGCGTTCTTGGCCAGTGACTGGTCGGCAGCTACTGGGGCATGCAAAAATGGAACGCTCAGTGGGCGTGTTGTGGGCGTGTCAATGAAAGCAACTGGGTTCACAGACGCACAGCCACAAGCACAGGAGGCTGCGGTCAGACATATGTCACTTAGCGCAGTTATATGGGGTGGGGTGATACATCTTACCCATTGTCACCCTGTTACGTTGTCTATTTGTGTATAAGACTCCTTGTATAATCAGAAGCCTATAAATATACACAAAGGTGCTAACTTTCCTATTACACCAATACAGTGATAATGAATCATCCCCGTTGTTTGCACATTTGGGACAACAACATTAGTCTGGAAGATTGATAAAAACATTTATTCCCAAACCCCAGATTATTGTTACCTGGTCTGTTTGGATTGCTGTGATGTACAGTAATGGGTTGTCTGCTTTCGTGAACTCTGGAACATTTACTGTTACAAAAGCTGCTGTCACTGGACTGGTCCCGGTACTGATCTAGAATTACAGTTAATATAAATCAGAATCTGATAGCATACAGCATGTAATGTCATAAAGAAAACTCTCAAATAGAAGTTTCTACAAATATAGGAACTATAATAGGATTCATATATTATTCACATTGATTAATATGGTGCTAGCATATATCATTGCCCTTTACAAATGGGAACACGTTAATACAATGACATGGCGGGGGAAGGGGGGGAGAGGGTAAATTTACTAAAGGTCGGTTTTAGTTATTTGGGTTGTTTTACTATCGGTTTTGCAGATCAACTATTTACTAAAGTCGAAACCAACAGCGAAACAGCCAAAAATCCGACTTTAGAACATTCGACCAACAATCGATGTTTTAGCATAGACAACAATAGAATCCATAGATATACTAAAGGTCGATGTCAGATTTCAATTGAAGTTGATACCAGACAGGTAGTAAATATTTCTATTTTTTTTTAGACAGTCCGTCGCTTACTGTCAGGTATGGTTGAGAACCGGTTAGTAAATTTAGGCCAGGGTGTTCACAGATGAAGAGGTAGCCTGAGGCACAGATAAGTGTGCAAAAAAACCTCCTGTACCTACAGTAACCATTCAGATGTGAACTGTTCTACTAAAGTTTCTAAAATTAGAATAAATGACTGTGGCTTAGGTCCTAAATCTAAAAGAAACTCAGACTATAGTTTGGCACATCGGGGAACATGAGGTTACATCATACTTGCCTACCTGACCCTCTCCATGAGGGAGAAAATGCTCTGTTCCTGGACTTTCCTGGTAATGTATGATTGCCATCACCTGTGGTGAGCTAGTTAATTGATAAGAAAGGTGTTTCACCACAGGTGATGGCAATCATACATTACTAGGAAAGTCCAGGAACAGAGCATTTTCTCCCTCATGGAGAGGGTCAGGTAGGTAAGTATGGGTTACATGGATGATGGACAGAAATAGCTGGATTCTAATAGTGGTGTTTTACTGCACAGGTTCTCAAACTCGGTCCTCAGGACCCCACACAGTGCATGTTTTGTAGGTCTCCCCACAGAATCACAAGTGAAATAATTAGCTCCACCTGTGGACCTTTTAAAATGTGTCAGTGAGTAATTAATACACCTGTGCACCTGCTGGGTTACCTGCAAAACATGCACTGTGTGGGGTCCTGAGGACCAAGTTTGAGAACCTATGTTTTACT
The DNA here is from genome assembly GCF_028390025.1 of Pseudophryne corroboree. NCBI lineage: Eukaryota > Metazoa > Chordata > Amphibia > Anura > Myobatrachidae > Pseudophryne > Pseudophryne corroboree. Next base: position 110,150,770 of record NC_086444.1, on the reverse strand, counting down.
GAAACAGATTATTTTACCCACAGGCATATTGAGACCTGGTGGGAGGGGGTGATGACGCGTGCAGCGAGGCCCTCCATCTTTTGGAAGACGTCTCATACGCTGGAGGCATCCTTATGAATATATAACATGAACAATGAGGGGTTGCCAATGGCAGCAAGAGGTAGGGATACCGTTCTGGGACCAGGGTGTGTTGTGCAGGCCCCCTATTACCAGGGGCCTAAGTGCACCACACACTCTGCACCCAAATTCACCAGTGATTCTATTTTCACCAAATGACTGTATGGCCAGGATGTAGTGAAGTCCGGTTTTGGCTGCCGTGTGGGTTGCTGACCGAACTCTGAGTTTTTTTTAAAGGGGCATTCATTTAGAAGCATGGCTTAGCATTCTAAATGATTTCCCCTTTAAAAAAAAAAAAGTCGGAGTTCGGCTGGCATCCCACACAGCAGCCAATTCCGGACTTCATTACATCCTGACCCATAAATCTATTAAGTATAATAAGTGACAATACAACTGCATACATTAATGTATAACAAATAGGACATACTCCTCTGTTCCTCGCAGTAATAGAAGTGCTAAGAGACACTATGGAGGTGGGGGCACGAAGTCCAACTACAGCTGCCAGGAGTTAGCTCTAAGCTAGACGGGTTTTTTAGTTTACGTAATGTTAGTAATTTGGACATTCTATTAGTTGTGTGTGAATTCCAGGGAAAGTAATGTGCAACAATACAAATGAATAGTTTAAACATAACATACTGTGCAGAAGAAACCCAGGCAAATCATTAAACACATTTTACTCACCTTTATGGAGAAGTTAAACTCTGGACCAATTTCATGTAAATTATTCACCACTGATGGAACGCTGGCACCAGAGAAAACCTCATAGAAATTAATGTTGGAAGATCTAGTAATAAAACAATGAACAACAAAGTTTTCACACAATTATATATTTTCCTATAGTTTGAAGTGACAGATACTGTAAAATATTACTTATTTGCCTGCGGTTGAATTACTTGAAAAGATTCTAAGATAACATAAATAATAAAAGTTGAAGTGTGGCAGCCCTAAAGGGACCCATACACTAGTACGATAATGCCCGATTTCATCCAATTTCAGGCATTCGGGCCGATATATCGGGTGAAATCGGATATTTTGGAGGTGTATCCGATCCGATGCGCGTTCCCGTGAGCAGAGGCGGACTGGCCATAGGGCTCACAGGGAAGATCCCCGGTGGGCCGACGCACCAGTGGGGCCTGTTTTGTTTGAGGACATGTGGTCCTATTTATAGACATAATGAATAAGATGCAAAATAATTTGCATATATGAAAATGACTTTGCCACTTAGCCTGTGATTGCAGATGATCTAGTGCAGTGGTTCTCAAACTCGGTCCTCAGGACCCCACACAGTGCATGTTTTGAAGGTAACCCAGCAAGTGCACAGGTGTATTAATTACTCACTGACACATTTTAAAAGGTCCACAGGTGGAGCTAATTACTTTACTTGCGATTCTGTGAGGAGACCTGCAAAACATGCATTGTGTGGGGTCCTGAGGACCGAGTTTGAGAACCTGTGATCTAGTACAGTGGTTCTCAAACTCAGTCCTCAGGACCCCACACAGTGCATGTTTTGCAGGTAACTCAGCAGGTGCACAGGTGTATTAATTACTCACTGACACATTTTAAAAGGTCCACAGGTGGAGCTAATTATTTCACTTGTAATTCCGTGAGGAGACCTGCAAAACATGCACTGTGTGAGGGAGGACCGAGTTTGAGAACCTGTGATCTAGTGTATGCTCTGTGTGCCTGCTTGGTTGAATAGTGATTGGGATACGCGGTTGGTGTAATAAGCAAGAAAATATATCTTTCTAAAGAATTATATAGTTTCCTAAATTATAAAGGTGTATCATAATATTATAATATTTAATTTTATTTCCTTTTAACTTCCCCATTGGTGCTGGACATGCCCACTATCTGGAAAGTCTTGGGGGGAGGGTGCTGCTGCCATGGCCCATGGCTAGACCTTACACCTCTGGTGCTGCCCATGTCGGGCCACTAGTACAAATTTTTCCAGGGCCGCTTTTTGTTCCCAATCCGCCCCTGCACGTGAGGGTCAGATCGGCTCCCCTAGATCGTTAGTGCTGCACTCGTGATATGTCGATTCCTGCAGGTGTGGCTGGGATCGCATTTGATATATCGCATGCAAAATGTACCAAATCGTATAGAATTGTATGGAACCACTCCCGGGAAGCTCCCGGGAGAGTTCAAGGAAAATCGCCTCCGACTTCAGCCTCAGACATATGGTTGTAGTGTATGGGGCCCTTTACACACAATTCAGCTGCACCTATAGCTCCACTATACGCAGTGCTTATCTACAGTATGTGGAAGCTGATTGGACAGAAGATGCACTAAACTCAATCAGCTAATGTACACAAACCACAACCTAATCCAAAGTCAACAGCTATTACGAAACACCAGAAAACTGTCCTCTTGCTGTAGCCAGACAATGCACACATCCTTAGGCACAGGGAGGAAGAGAAGGCTAACTAGGGCGTGATTCTGAGCCGCGGCAACACCAGAAAGCACTGTCCTCTCATTGTAGCCAGACACTGCACAGATCCTGAGGCACAGGAAGGAAGAGAAGGCTAACTAGGGCCTGGTTCTGAGCCAGGGCAACATCAGAAAGCACTATCCTCTAGCTGTAGCCAGACACTGCACACATCCTGAGTATGGTATGCCGGCGGTCGGGCTCCTGGCGACCAGCATACCGGCGGCGGTAGCCTGACCGCTGGCTTACCAACAGTGTGGCGAGCGCAAATGAGCCCCTTGCAGGCTCGCTGCGCTTGCCATGCTACGGGCACGGTGGCGCGCTATGCGCGCCACGCTATTTTATTCTCCCTCCAGGGGGTCGTGGACCCCCACGAGGGAGAATAAGTGTCGGTATGCCGGCTGTCGGGATTCCGGCGCCAGTATACTGTGCACCGGGATCCCGTCAGTCGGCATACTGAAGACCACCCATCCTGAGGAACAAGGGAGTAACAGAAGGCGAACTAGGGCCTGATTCTGAGCCAGAAGCAACACCAGAAAGCACTGTCCTCTCGTTGTAACCAAACGCTACAAACATCCTGAGGCACAGGGAGGAAGAGAAGGCTAACTAGGGCCTGGTTCTGAGTCGGAGGCATAGTGTCGGCAGCAGTCAGATTATTACATTATGCTAATGCAAGTATCCACCCGTCTTCATGCGTATGGTGCACCACTCACTGCTTTTCTCGTCGCAGTTATCATAATTAGTTTGGCCACTTACACCCACGCCATGCTGAAAAAGATGTCCCATCTCCGTCCTCACCCCTCATCCAAACATGGAATTTGGGCTACAGGTCCACCACAATCCCATGAGACAGATGTGTAACCACCCACCCATTTCACAGACGGAGAGAAGCAGCCACACACACAGCAAACCATCCGGTCTCATATCCCCAGGCCAAGTTGTGTACGCCTGGTGCTGATAATCACCGGATGCGACTGGATCTGGCCTATAATCACAATGTGCAAAAGTCAACAAGCAACGCGGCTGTCCAAATGTAGGCATTCCCTTCAGTAGCCTACTCTGGGGTTATAGCTACACAAGCAACAGATGAATCCTGGAGAACTCACATACATTTACAGCATAGGTCTGCAAACTCGGTCCTCAGGACCCCACACACTGCATGTTTTGCAGGTAACCCAGCAGGTGCACAGGTGTATTAATTACTCACAGACACATTTTAAAAGGTCCGCAGGTGGAGTTAATTCACTTGTGATTCTGTGAGGAGATCGGGAAAACATGCACTGTGTGGGGTAATGAGGACCGAGTTTGCAGACCTATGATTTACAGTGTGCACCAGTTTACATCTCCCCGTTCCAGGTGCAGCAGGTTCCATTAGGGACCATTAGTCACACATCATGCTGCCTCTCTGATGGATTCTGTCACATTAGTAAATCTGCTCATGTTGCTCAGGCACTACAAATGTGCATCTAATTTAATGTGCATTTTAAGACTGAAATATGTTCATTTTACTGTGCATGTGCGGGAGTAATGCGCGTGTCTGAGGAGACAGAACTGGGAGGAGGGGGGCCAAGTACAGTACAGACGTTTCCATGCACCTGCTGTATGCTTAGTGTCAGATACAGCCGCAGATATACTCCTGTACAGAGGTGTATCTGTTGTGGGTGAGGTACTCCAGGAAGGGTTCCAGGCACTGGATAGACAGTCAATAAGTCGACCCCATATTGCCGACATGCAACAGGTTGTCATGGTCAAGCGGTCAACATGGGCAAAAGGTCGACTGTGTCGAAGGTCAACAGGGTCAAAAGGTCGACACACAAATGGTTGACACAAGTTTTTATTTTATTATATTTTTTTTCAACTCTTGCTTCATTTACCATCCACATGGACTACAGCTGAAAATAGTACATGAAGAGTGTGAGTGAAGCAAGCCTCACAAGGGTATACGGTACACAAGTTGGGGTCCCATATGATGAAACATACAAAATGACACCCCCCAAAAAAATGTGTGTCAATATTTTTTTGTGTTGACCATTTGCATGTCGACATTTGGTACCTGTTGACCTTAGACACAGTCTGCATTTTTACTGTAGACCTTTTGACCCCACTGAGCTTTCACATGTCGACCATATGGGGTCGACCAATTGACTGTCTGTAGCGCCATTGAACCACACCCCTCCGGGAGCAGTGTGCAGGCTGATAATGCAGATCATTAATGCACTTTGGATGTGTTCACTTGTACAAGGAAATCCATACAGTTATCAGCATGTCACACATTATCATCATTCAGCATTTATAATATGGAAACAATAGTACAATACAACAACTGTTATACAAACACATCACAAGCAGTAACCACACAAATGGGAGACACTAGATCAGCTGTACAAAGCTGTATACACACGCTGCACTGGAAGTAGCGGAGATACATGTGCTATGTATTTTCTTTAGGGTAAATCACCAATTCCAAATGTCTGGCCACACCTGCCATAGGGGAATCGGGCCAGCCAAAAATATGTGGGCCCGCCTAGAAGAAAACAACCCTATGCTGGAGGCACTAGAACCCTTCTCACACCCCGGGGACAATGGGTGTGGTTAATAAAGTTTAATTAGTCAAATCATTATTATTATTTTTTCTTCAGCGTTACAGGTTCCATCATGCCCTGGCATGCCTAAAATGCTTCAGTATGCAGGTGCTTGTAGAACTACAAGTGCAATCAGATTCATTGGAGTCAGCACATGCCCTAGCATCCAGGGCTCGCTGAGATATGTAGTTCATCTTTTAAAAAAATACAGTTAAATATGAACACTAGAAATGTAAAAATAATAAAAATAATAATACAAAACACCCTCACTCGCCACTTTATTGTTCACAGAAATCCTGTGGAAATCCCCTTCTTTCTCCCTACTTGTAATTTATATGTGAGTGCAGGGTGTGTGGAGCCGGGCCCTTCTTGACCAAAAGGCCCATGTTCACCGCACCCTGGGCCTAATTAAGGTGCAGTCGCACAGTGGCTATTTTATGGACATTGGTCGATGTCTGCTTACTGCGCATGTGTTTGAGCCACAGTGCGCACGTGAATTGCAATGGCGGTCGCACCAAGGAATTAGTAGCAAAGTGAGTGACAGGAAGCGCCACACATGGAGCACACATTAGAACAACACAGGGTAAACACAACATCACATTACAGTAACCAAAGCTAAAACAGAGCACAAAAGATAATCAGCACCATAAATCACAAATACACAATACAGCTGGAATGTAAGGTAAGTGAAGGAGTAATCGGTGTGCTACTAGGGGAACGCAGCCATTGGGAGAGAGGTACGGCTGAGAGGGAGAGGAGATGCGGGTTAGATGGCCACTGGGTAGGGGAAGGCTGGTACCAGTGTACAGCAATTATACACCGCCTGATGGAAGTGATGCCACAGCAGTGGGTGTCCCTATGCTCAGGTTAGCATATAATCGCAATTGCGTACGGCAAACGATAGCAAAAGCAGCAGCAAGAACAGCCGTCCGCACCTCAATGAGGCCCACTTTGAACCAGTTATAGACACGATACTGCGTCTGACATATGTATGCCACATTTGCTAATTGTTCTCCACCAACAGAATCTTGGATTGTGCTCCCCTGAAAATACACATTTAAATACCCCTTTTTACGCCTGTGCTAAGTCTAAATGAGACCCACAATCTCTAGCCTACATTCTACAGATGAAAAGCTTTTCTTTACTTCATTGTGTCTGGACTGTATTATGGTGGTCATTCCGAGTTGTTCGCTCGGTAATTTTCTTTGCATCGCAGCGATTTTCCGCTATTTGCGCATGCGCAATATTCGCACTGCGACTGCGCCAAGTAAATTTGCTATGAAGATTGGTATTTTACACACGGCATTACGAGGTTTTTTCTTCGTTCTGGAGATCGGAGTGTGATTGACAGGAAGTGGGTGTTTCTGGGCGGAAACTGGCCGTTTTATGGGAGTGTTTGAAAAAACGCTACCGTTTCTGGGAAAAACGCGGGAGTGGCTGGAGAAACGGAGGAGTGTCTGGGCGAACGCTGGGTATGTTTGTGACGTCAAACCAGGAACGACAAGCACTGAACTGATCGCACTGGAAGAGTAAGTCTCGAGCTACTCAGAAACTGCACAGAGAAGTCTTTTCGCAATATTGCAAATCTTTCATTCGCAATTTTGATAAGCTAAGATTCACTCCCAGTAGGCGGCGGCTTAGTGTGTGCAAAGCTGCTAAAAGCAGCTTGCGAGCGAACAACTCGGAATGAGGGCCTATGGGCCTAATTCAGACCTGTTCGCTCAATAGGTTTTTTTTGCAGTCCTGCGTTCGCGTAGCCTGTCCGGGACCGCAATTGACGTCAGGAACCCTCCCTGCATATGCATGGACACGCCTGCATTTTTCCAAACACTCCCAGAAAACAGTCAGTTGCCACCCACAAACACCTTCTCCCTGTCAATCTCCTTGTGAGCGCCCGTGCGAATGGATCCTTCGCACAAACCCATCGCTGAGCGGCGATCTGCTTTTTACCCATGCAACGTCCTGTGCATTGCGGTGCATATGCATGTGCAGTTTAGACCTGATCGCCCGCTGTACGTAAAAAGCAGCCTAGTGATCAGGTCTGAATTAGGCCCTATGTCCATTCTCTTAAGCGCCTTGAGTCTTGCTGGGGAAATAGCGCTATATAAATAAAATTGTTACAGGTTGAGTATCCCATATCCGGAATGCTCGGGACCAAGAGCATTCCGGATATGGGATTTTTCCAGACAACAGATTACTTGTTATCTGGATATGTTCCGGGGGTGCAGCGAGTCGGCAGGGGGGACCGCTGTGGGTCCAGCGCGTCGGTGTGGGGTCCCGGGGGTCCGGGCAGGTCCAGCGCGTCAGTGGGGGTAGTCCAAGGGGTCAGCGGCGGGTACTGGGAGTAAGTGTCGGTGAGGGAATGGCTGCAAAGCCACTCCCCCACCTGTCTGTGATTGGCCGCAGACTCCAGTGATGTCATGATGCCGGCCGCGTCATGACGTCACTACAGGACTGAAATATTCCGGATTTCAGAAATATTTCGGTTAACGGGTATCCAGATACCGGATACCCGACCTGTAATATATCATTATTATTATTACTTGTTTCGCATACTGTAGCATACACTCTAGGTCTACCACAGCGCTACACCAAGTCAGGCTAATAAAAGCAAATATTAATTGGCTGAAACTAGATATTGCCCCGTTCTGAAACTGGTGAATTACAGCAGTTTGTGAATCATCTACATATGCACAAAGCAGGGAGAATATTTTATGACCCCGGGAGAATCAGGCTGATCCCAGAGTTTGGAATGTAAAGGAGCCAGTTAGCAAGGATCAATAAATGCCTTGGATTGTTCTAGGGGAAAATGTCTGTGAAAGGCATTATTTGTAATTGTGTCTTGGCCTGGCCACTGACTGTTGTAATCTCTGTCTTCATTCTTGGACCATAGAAGTGTTACCTGATTTCCCTATTTTTTTTTATTTTACATCCAACTTAGCCCTATAAGCTCAAAAGCGATCCTGGTGCACAAATACTCAGGGGAAAAAATTACATTTCTAGTGGTGAGTTTGTTAAGTGCCTTGAGTCCTTTGGAGAAAGAGCGCTACATAAATAAAAATTATTATTATTATTATTATTATTATTATTATTAATAATAATAATAATAATTATTATTATAATAATAGTTTTGGAACTGAAACAAAACTGTACAAGCTTTGTAAACAGTGAATGGCAAACTGAAAGCATGAACTGTAGCGAACAGAATTTCCAGACCCTTGTACAACCCTGGCAGGGGCAAATGCAGGATTTCTGGAGGGGGGTTTCCAAATGCAATCCACAATCTCACACTTTGCGGAACACTGGAGCAACTGCGGGAGTCTGGGGAAGTGGTTGACAAACCTAGTACCGAACTTGGATATATATGTACACATCGGTCTTTTTATATACTACTGTATAAGCTGTATGAAACATATTTAATATAAATAACATAAGTGGTCAGGAAAAGGTTAAACATCCCATAATATATAAATACACATAAATAGAATCTGTAGGAGAACTGCACATTATAAACACACATTCTCCCCCTTCATGGTAAGGTTCCTGTCTCTTCTTCCTGGCAGCTACTCTCTGGTCCAGTGGGTGATTGTGGCCTCAGATCCACACACACAGCAAACTTGGTAGAAGAAGCTGCTACCAATGGGCATGTGCAGCAGCTCCACTCTGTCCTTTAAAATGCATGTTGTGGTGGCAGCTCAAGTAATCGTATTATATACGGTTTCTATTGTTGTCATAATTTGAGCTACTCACCAAGAGGAGGGGGGTTTCCTGGCAACTGTAAACCCCTCCTGCGTTTGCCTATGCCTGGTCACAACTGGGTGACGCACACAACATTTGTACTAATTGTACTTTGGTCTTTCATTTGCACATTGCTCTTACAGCCTTCATTATGTTGTCCACACAACTAATCATCTCTGATTTTCAATGAATGACAATTTTACCTTGAAAGCAACAACTAAATGTGATGTGTAAGGGAATGGTACATGTTAAACAGCATTTCTCCCTAAGGACTGAATTTCCAGGATTGCAGTCACTATTACTGTATATATGTGAACTCATTTGTTAATGTTGAGGTTTTTCACCAGTTTGGTTTTCTTTTCTCCTCTTAAAGCTATTATCATGTTTTAATGCTGTCAATTATATACTATTTAGCAATCTTTTAGGGGCGAGACCATAAATTACTGCGCATTTCTGAAGGTCGTTTAACCATAACAGGGATGTTGTTGATTTATCGGCATGAACTAATAGTATGACGTTACTTACATCATTGGATGTAATTTCTGGTAAGTCCTATGTTATGTATATGAATGTGAGTCATCGTGCTGCTAAAATAATATTAATCAGTTCTGCAAGAATTTGTCACATAAGTAACAGAAACCTAAAGTATAGGGGTTAGTCTGCATGGGATGAATGCCTATCTGTCATCCTGACACTTCTCGCAGTGTGATGATAATAATACCTGTACTTTGTTAGGAATTTCTCACAGTTACCTATTGGAAACACCTGGGCTGCATTAATCCCTTATTCAAATATTGGGCGGTATCCTATTAGCAGCGGTACTTTATCACTGCTAATAGGATCACCGTGGGGCTATCCTATTAGCTGCAATGTAGGCATCCTTATCCCCCCATGCCGGCACTTATCAGCACTTATCCAATTAGAGGTGATCAAAACGACCTCTAATAGGATACGGCAATAATGACCATCGGACGAAGCGGCACTGGGGCTAATAAGATACCGCCCAAAATCTGTAAAAAAAGGTAGCATGTATGGTTTTCCTAAAAAATATACCTGCAATATTGATTAAATATTGTTACTCATGGAAATACCTTTTGTAGACACTTTTGTGAATCCCAGTTGCAGTTTTCAGGTTGTGTATATTTTGAAAACGTTTATTTATTTAATAATAAACTCTAAAATAAACTTTTACTAAAGAAGCTCTGTAGAGCTCCCCTAGCTGTGACCGGCTCCTCCGGGCACATTTTCTAAACTGAGTCTGGTAGGAGGGGCATAGAGGGAGGAGCCAGCCCACACTATTAAACTCTTAAAGTGCCAATGGCTCCTGGTGGACCCGTCTATACCCATGGTACTAATGTGGACCCCAGCATCCTCTAGGATGTAAGAGAAATGCAGATACTGTAGGAAAGCAGGAGATATTTGCGATATCTCCTGCGTTATTTCTTAATACATATCAGCGATACTAAAATATTGTGAAAACACATGGAAAGTGCAGATTCCACTTGTTTATCATTAAGAAATGTTTTATATATATATGAAGACAAGTCAATTTTGCAGATGCGTCTTGTGTGATTTTGCATAGGGCTTACTCCATAAATGAGCAGCTTACGCAACTCAGTGGCACCCCTACATGTAGCTGACGGGTATAATGCGGTGGTTATGGGGAGTTTGCATGTAAGCATAGTTTTAGCAAAGATGTGTCAAGAGCGCTGCAGACTCAGAGGTGGAAGCAGAAGCCTCTATTGGTGGTCGCTCATCTGCGACTTTATGCAAATGTCACTTACAAAGTTCTTCTATTGTTGACATCCTTGCGGCTGAATAAGCAAGGACTGAGACACCCACTTTCAACAACAACATCTGTGGACCCTAAATACCGATTGGTGCGTCCTTATATTCCACCATCGGTCTCACCATCGATACTTGCCCTATGGCAGTTGCAGTTTCTCCATCCTCCTATGGCCTCATGTGCAGCCACTTTCACTGACACACCCGCTGACATGCCCAGAATACTACTATCCACCTCCCAATCACCCCCCAGGTACGCCCATCACTTTTCTACAACATCTTTGAGACCATGCGCCTTGATCCCAACATCTCCTTTGTACTTACGCTCTGTGTAACGCATGCACTGTACAAGTTTTTAGGTATCTGAGTGTATGCGCAGTAATAATAACAACTCTTTAACTTATAGTATGAATAGGGGCGGTGTGGCTGCAGAGACTGTACAATGCAATGTGAAAGACTGTTTTAATTACGGACGATGGGTGCCCTCCTCCAATATAATTAAGCTAATACCTGCAGAGAAGATAACACAAAATAGAGTTTGAGGTGAGTGGGAAAAGACCACACAGATAGACGGATCTTCTAAACTAAAGCTCAAAGGCTACAAAAGATGTTTTAGCAAATATGTATATTTCGGTTAACACAGTTAGGGGAAGATTTATTAAGCTCAGTGAAGTGATAAAGTGGAAGGTGATAAAGGACTAGCCAATCAGATCCTAACTTCCATGTTACAGGCTGGGTTTGAAAAATGACAGTTAGGAGCTGATTGGCTGGTCCTTTATCACCTTCCAATTTATCACTTCACCGAGCTTAATAAATCTGCCCCTAAATTACCATGTGAGTAAGTAGGCAAAGCAGAGGTAAAATAAATTCACATTGTGAAAATGACTAAAGGTGTGTACACACGGTAAGATTTTTTCATTCGATTCTGACTATATAGTCAGAATCGGATATAAAGATAGTGCAGATCGCAAGGTGACAGTCACCTTGCGATCCCGATCCGATGCCGATGCGCGGCCCCGCGCGGTCGGCATCGGCAGAAAAAATAGGCTGTGCAGGCAAGTCAATCCTGACTATCTCTATAGAAGAGATAGTCAGGATTGCCACTTAGCCAAAATCGCACATAGCCAGCATCGCAAGCACACTCATTATGTGCTTGCGATACTGGCTAAGTGCCGACCCGGCCCCCCGTCGCACGGTGAGAATCGGATAAGTCCGAATCTCACCGTGTGTATGCACCCTTAGGTATGAGAACTTGTTATACCTTTTCATGAACATAGCGGGAAAAATCAGTGGTTTACCTCAAAATGGGGGAACTTGGCAATAATTGGATGTAATTCTTAGTATCGCATACCTCCAGTGGGCTTATTGTTCACAGTACATACATAATAAATACAAACTGAGCACTCTACCTGGTGAGGTGGATCTCCGAGTCGTACCGGACAGGGATAGATATGTTGACTGCATTGTCTTGCTCATTAGCCTCATTGCTCTCACTGAAAAACAAAACAGAATTTAGTTGAGTTCATTATAGAACATATCCCGGAGTGGGCCTATAAGAAGGTGGCCTGATCTCCGGTAATACGTTTTGGGGGCAGCAGAAGTAAAGGAATACATTTTTTATGGAAAAGGGAACTTGGTGCTAATGTCAGGGCTGAAATTATGGATGTGTGAGTGGTGCCGTTGCCCAGGGCCCAGGGGGGGTGGCACCATCATTGCCCCCCCCCCACCCCGGGCACAGGGCCCGGGGGTGGCACCATCATTGCCCCATGGCACCTGCATATGGCTTGCAAGGTGCCTAGAAAGGCACCCAGCAACCCATAGCACTACTGCAGTGCCCGCAGCATCCAAGGGACGCACCCAATAGGTACCCTGCAGCCTACAGAGTTGCCTGGGCTAAGCTCTACTTCCCAGAGCCAGTGGCCCCACCCCCTAGGTGTGACATCATGATGTCAGGAATTTAGGGGGAGGGGCAAGCAGAGAGTGCATTGTCGCCCTGTGACACACACACACACACACACACACACACACACACACACACACACACACACACACACACAGAGGTAAATGCCAAATCCATAGTCTTTGGAAATACTCTAATAAAATAAATATAGATGCAGCTATATATACTGTATGCAGTTTGTGAATACTTTGGAAAATGTGGAATGTGGATCACGTCACATCCAACCTATTTCTACTTTAGGGCCACTTTTGCATTTTTGCCTAAAATACTGCTTGGTTTATCCTTATACATATCTTAAAGCAAGCAATCACATTCAGAAGGGTTTTTTTTTTTTTTTATAAAAGTAACTAAGTAATATCCTCCAAATGATCTCATTAAAAAAAAAAAATAATCTGGAGGGAAAACAACTATGGCTGACAGTGACACAATCAGCCTGCTACACAATAACTTGCTCACACAGGTCTCATAATGTCATGTGATGGGAGAGGGAGGGGGAATATGTCACAGTGCAGACAGAGAAAGAGTGTTCAAAGCCTCTCTGCTCATTACATCATGTGACTGTGGTTGCCATGGTAGTCCATGATGCTTTGTACCAGAGCAGGATTAAAGGCGGGGCGACAGGGGCGGTCGTCCCTGGGCCCCCACATATTTGGGCCCCCCACAAAGTGCTATTTTATTCGGAAGAGTGCACCCTCGGCAGCTCAGCTGTTAATTAAAAGCTGCCGCCGAGGAGCTACGGCTCCGTACACAGGAAGTCTCGCGGGATTTAACTACTGTATATTATCCCACGAGACACAGACCAGTCCCGGGTCTCCAGGGAGTGTTGAAGGGAGCTGTCTATAACTGTCTCAGGGAGCAGCTGCGGACTAGACCAGAGGCAGGCCTGGCTCACACTGCGTGGATAGAGCACAGGGCACCGTACTCAGGGGAGCGGCTCTGGGGACCTGACGAGCGGCGGCTACACAGGAAACCTGAGCTGCCAGGAGCAGGATGGCGCTGGGTGACTGCAGATGGGTGAGCTTTTCTGATGTTAGGTGTCCATGCCATGCCCCCAAAACTCTATGTATTAAGCAAACATACCCCTCCACCCCAGAAGATGTTTGTGTTTGGGGGGGGGGGGGGGGGGGGAACACATGGGTATTTGACAGCATGCCATGAATGGTAGTGGGGGCCCCCACAATTTCACTGCCCCTGGGCTCCCACCTGTCTTAATCCAGCCCTGCTTTGTACAATTATAAATCATTGACAGCTGTCACGCTCGGCGTAAGTTGGGGTTCCGACAACCGAGTTTTGGCTGACAGCTACCTGTGAGGACTTTGAAGAAATGAAGACATCTGTGGGAACCGCCGTTAGCACCTGGAGCTCCTCTACGACCTGGGACCCCGTGAGCGCTTTCACGAGTGACAACGGACTTAGACAGCAGGACTGCAGCAGTGTTTAGGTAACCGATGGATGAGAGCAACCAGGACCAGGGAACCAGAAGTAACCTGGGAGCACAGAGCTGGAGAACCTTTCACAAGGAGGTAACACGAAGCACTGGCACTCTCCCTCTGAGCCTTTTGTAAGGGGAAAACACGCAGGATTGGCTGGACACAGATTGGGAACTTCATTGGTAATACTCTGGTCTCCAACATGGCTGCCCCAGCACAGGAGACATACTTAGCTGTTAGCACACAGCTTTAGCCAGCTTCTGTCTCTGACACACTATACTGTGTACCACTAGAGGACCTTACCGCAGCGATCCCCGCCGCAGCGCCCAGCTCTCCAGACCCTCTGCCCCCGGCCCTTGGCAGCCGCACATCCGTCCAGAAGGACCCGCCGCAAGCAGCTCCCTGCCACGGCAGCCGCGCCAACCAGCGGGATGGTAACCCGCGGGAGCACCCGCCGGAGGTAAGGCTCCGGAGCCTGACAACAGCAGCCTGAGAAAAATCAACTCAGGGCCAGGAAATGGTGGCAGGACCCCAAATTGAGGCCGTCCGGCAGATACTGTCCAGCAGCTGGGAGGTACAAGTGTGCCCATAGTGATCTTACACATAGGTGCCTGGCGCGTGTGCACGCAGTACGGCAGCGATTATGTCCACTGTGCTGCGACTAGCCTCAGCATGTGTATTCTCAATGCTTTCCTAGGGCACACACGTGCCCGCAGACATTTTTGCGGGCACACTAATCGCAGTAAACGAGTTGCGTCTACCGCACCTCATTTGCAAGCTGCATGCGGCCACATCTGTATGCATTGATTGAAATGTGCCTTGCAGTTATATATGTCATATAAAAAGTGCACCTTAAAGGTATAAAGTGTGTCCCATTAAAAGTACAAGCTAAGGCCTGATCTCTATCATTTCTGAGGACAATTCACTTTGCAAGAAAATAAATGTTCCCCATCAACAAGGGAACAGTCCCATAATTCTCTCTCCATCATTTAAATCCCCTTTAAATTACTTATTCCACAAGTTCATGTGGCACTTTTTGGGGTATCCTAATAGCCCCGATCTGTTTTTGGCCAATAAAAATGGCCTGATATCACAAGGTATGATCGATGGCCATTATTGCGGTATTCAAGTAGAAGCCGTTTTCAGCGGATGAAAATGGACCCATAAACGCACGATAACACTAGAGATGAGCGGGTTCGGTTCCTCGGAATCCGAACCCGCCCGAACTTCAGCTTTTTTTACACGGGGCCGAGCAGGCTCGGATCCTCCCGCCTTGCTCGGTTAACCCGAGCGCGCCCGAACGTCATCATCCCGCTGTCGGATTCTCGCGAGGCTCGGATTCTATCGCGAGACTCGGATTCTATATAAGGAGCCGCGCGTTGCCGCCATTTTCACACGTGCATTGAGATTGATAGGGAGAGGACGTGGCTGGCGTCCTCTCCGTTTAGACTAGAGTACTAGAGAGAGACACAAATTTTGGGGAGCATATTATTAGGAGGAGTACTACTTGCTGCTGATAGTGTGACCAGTGACCACCAGTTTAATTAATCCGTTCTCTGCCTGATAAAAAACGATACACAGTGTGACACAGTCACATACCATATCTGTGCTCAGCCCAGTGTGCTGCATCATATGTAATACTGTATATCATTATCTGACTGTGCTGAGTGCTCACTGCTCACACAGCTTAATTGTGGGGGAGACTGGGGAGCAGTTATAGCAGGAGTACATATTTTAAGTACAGTGCACACTTTTGCTGCCAGAGTGCCACTGCCAGTGTGACTGACCAGTGACCACTGACCACCAGTATTGTGATTGTCTGCTGACCACCAGTATATTGTGATTGCCTGAAAAAGTTAAACACTCGTCGTGTGGTGTTTTTATAAACGCATTCTGCAGACAGTGTCCAGCAGGTCCGTCATTACATAATATATACCTGTCCGGCTGCAGTACTAGTGTGATATATATATATATTTTAATTTTATCTCATTATCATACAGTCTATATTAGCAGCAGACACAGTACGGTAGTCCACGGCTGTAGCTACCTCTGTGTCGGCAGTCGCTCGTCCATCCATAATTGTATACCACCTACCCGTGTTTTTTTTTTTTTTTCTATCTTCTTGATACTAGTAGCTTACTTTAGGAGTCTGCAGTGCTGACAGACAGTGTCCAGCAGGTCCGTCATTACATAATATATACCTGTCCGGCTGCAGTACTAGTGTGATATATATATATATATATTAATTTTATCTCATTATCATCCAGTCTATATTAGCAGCAGACACAGTACGGTAGTCCACGGCTGTAGCTACCTCTGTGTCGGCAGTCGCCGGGGAGTGTTTTTTGAAAGGGCCATCCTGCGTGACACTGCAGTGCCACTCCTAGATGGGCCAGGTGTTTGTGTCGGCCACTAGGGTCGCTTAGCTTACTCACACAGCTACCTCATTGCGCCTCTTTTTTTCTTTGCGTCATGTGCTGTTTGGGGAGTGTTTTTTGGAAGGGCCATCCTGTGTGACACTGCAGTGCCACTCCTAGATGGGCCAGGTGTTTGTGTCGGCCACTAGGGTCGCTCAGCTTACTCACACAGCTACCTCATTGCGCCTCTTTTTTTCTTTGCGTCATGTGCTGTTTGGGGAGTGTTTTTTGGAAGGGCCATCCTGCGTGACACTGCAGTGCCACTCCTAGATGGGCCAGGTGTTTGTGTCGGCCACTAGGGTCGCTTAGCTTACTCACACAGCTACCTCATTGCGCCTCTTTTTTTCTTTGCGTCATGTGCTGTTTGGGGAGTGTTTTTTGGTAGGGCCATCCTGCGTGACACTGCAGTGCCACTCCTAGATGGGCCAGGTGTTTGTGTCGGCCACTAGGGTCGCTTAGCTTAGTCATCCAGCGACCTCGGTGCAAATTTTAGGACTAAAAATAATATTGTGAGGTGTGAGGTGTTCAGAATAGACTGAAAATGAGTGGAAATTATGGTTTTTGAGGTTAATAATACTTTGGGATCAAAATGACCCCCAAATTCTATGATTTAAGCTGTTTTTTAGTGTTTTTTGAAAAAAACACCCAAATCCAAAACACACCCGAATCCGACAAAAAAAATTCGGTGAGGTTTTGCCAAAACGCGGTCGAACCCAAAACACGGCCGCGGAACCGAACCCAAAACCAAAACACAAAACCCGAAAAATTTCAAGTGCACATCTCTAGATAACACATCGGATCCAAGATAACTTCCCGGACCCATCTGCTATTGTGGCTCCAGCAGCTGCTTTTCAGGGTTTATGCTTCACGTGCCTGAGGCTAATTGGATAGCCCCCTGCGAAACAGTTACCCGTGGGTATTTGGATACCCCCCTTTGTGTTTAAAGCATTTTATTATATCGATTAAACTGCACCAATAAATGCAATGGGCTTTCTTGCAAAAAATGCAGGGGGAACTACAAAATGCATTGCATTAAAATAATAGGATAAAGGCTGTTTTACACAATTTCAGAGTGAAAAAATAAGGTGCTTTTACTGTATGTGGAGAAAATGCTATGCAACTGGAAACCCCTCCCTATGTGTGCATTCTCCACCAACAGCCAACTTATTTGAATAGTCCTATACAGCAAGATGAAATTTTATTTTATTTTGTATCTTAACAGAGACTTGTCTGGATCCAGCAAACTTCTATCTACAGCAAGTGAAAACATTTGCAATCTGTATATTCTGCCATATTAGCCTGCAAAACCCACAAGATTTAACAAAAAAACAAAAAACAAAAAAAATTAAAATACTAATACTGTATTTAAAGAAAAAATATATATTTTGAAACCTCTGACTATTTAAGTCACAATTATAATGCTTTTGCATGGTCGTATTGTAAATAAGTATTTCAGGTAGCACAGTGGCTAGTAATGCCCCAATATACTATAAGTATATGAATAGCTACATCGGTATAGATAGATAAATCAACCATACCTCGTAGCCTGGAAGTATATATATGCTTTATCCTGAAGGTGTTTGAGGTTAAAATCAAATCCGATATCAAATGAAACCTAAACATTAAACAAAACACTATTATTAGTTCCAAGAAGCACAATATTCACGCTTGATTGAGGAGGACTGGAATTATTTCAAAGGCTCATTGTTTCAGAGAATATTGGTTCTCATCCAATTATAGCTCACAGGGCAAACATGCAGACACAAAGAACTTATGTGACAAGTTCTGCACAAGTTGTTCCCTTCACCTCTATATATTCTCCGTTTATTTCACCTTCAATCACCGATGTCACTTGATTTTGTCATCAGTGTATAATTTCCCCATTAATATTGCAATAAAACAAAATTACAACCCTATTGGTAAAAATAAATAAATAAATTAACTGTAATACACCCTTGAGCCTCAAGAAATTACTGCGATTGTTGTCTGATTTTCTCTATGAATACAATATTTACTTAAATACTAACCTAATTAGTGATCACTTCATAATAGAATACAGGATGAGGCAAAAAAAAAAAAAATCCCTGATTTTAAAGGTTAACAAAAAAGGCATGGTAAATGCTATTCAAACATTTATTACATAATCATAAATTCAAAAATTTATTACATTTCCCAAAAACGTCTCAGAAATTGTTGGGGTTTTTTTTATGAGTGAATGAAGTGAAGAAGATTAAGTTATCCTTAGCTAAAATGATTTTAATTAAAAAAAATCTATATTTTTTTTCTATATTTGTCAAAAATTTTCAAACATCGGGAACATCACGACTTTCACTTTAACAGCGGGGAAGGCTGCCAGGTACACAGGAGGGCTTGATTTACACTTCCCCAACGGCTGCTATTGTCTGCAGCTACCAGGTGGGGGGTCCTGCCATGCTGATCGAACTCTGAGAGCGGCAGCAGCGGGAAGTTTCCCTTCCCTGCGGCTGCTAACGCTGTGCGACCAGGTCAGGAGCATTAGGTCGATTCTGAAAAGGTCGACAGTGTCTAGGTTGACCACAAAAGATCGATATGCACAAGGTTGACGTGGTCAAAAGGTCGACAAAGTTAAAGGTCGACATGAGTTTTTTAAATTTTTTGGTGTTGTTTACTCCGTATAATGACTGGGAACCACGCTCGCCATGCTGCGGTCAAGGTGCCTTGATCCACTACCGTTGCGCTCGGCACAGATTACTATACCTAATCGCAGTCCACGTGGATGGTAAAGTATGAAAAAATAAAAAATAAAACATCTGTCAAATAACTTATGTTGACCTTATGCGGTGTCAACCATTGCCATGTCGACCTAATGCATGTTGACCACTAGTGGTCGACCTATTGGCTGTCGACCTTTCGACCATAGATCCTGTTGGCTGTGTACAGACCTTTCATAAAGCCGATTAGGATTGTTTTCCGCCCATTAACGAAAACTCTGCTTGTTAGCGTAGCTAGACCATGGAAGTGAGCGTTGGCAAGAAATTGCAGTGATAAAGCCGGAAATGAGCCGCGGAGCAATGCGCAACTTCAGAAACCTACTGCAAATGTATATCATGAATGTAGGCCGCCATCTGGACGATGTCATATTCAAAACTAACTGAAAATAAATTGTATTCCATGCACTTTGGGGGTCATTCAGGTGCTATCATGCACAAACTACCGATTCTGGACCCTGGTTCTGGTCCCGTTCTGCGTGTACGCAAATGGGTCCTTTGACGTCCGAAGCAGGATGGCAGCAGACTGTCAGTGACCGACACTGGCGCCACCATTTAGGGGGTGGGAGGAGGTCAGAGGTCTCCAAAAGCTGCTCCCAATGGTGAGTGAGTGATCTGATGTGGACGCAGGTCAGATCACTAGTGCAGCATGAGGCGTCTGCTTGTAATAGACGCCTCCTGCATCACCATACAGCGCTATCACTGCTGCTTCCAAACAAGTCATAGCCAATCCAACCACATCTGAATGAATTAGATTATGTACTAACATTTTGCATAGCATTTACCATGCCTTTTTTGTTAACCTTTAAAATCTGGGAGGTTTTTTGCGCCTCACCCTGTATATTGGTGGTTACAAGAATACAAATAATATAAAAAAAAAATGTAAACTAAATTTTTACTAAATTACATTTATGTTACTAATTAATTCACATAGTTTGAAATTTAATTTTGGCCAGTTCTGGACCCAAATAAATCGCTATATCTTACAGCGCGCCATGACCGTTTTCAGGGATGACTGCGTTACATCACACACAGCCGCTCCAACTGAAAAAATGGTGGCCGACCAACCTTAGTTTGATGCGTCCGCAATCTAACTGCGGACTCATCGGGAGGCGGCTCATCACAGATGCTGGGCGGCCTTGCCCTGTGTTGTGCGGCCCCCAGCATGTGAGGAGATGGACTCAGATCTGGCAGCATATGAAATTAGTGAATGGAATTGTTACAAATTTTATTTAAAGTTTCATTTGAAATACCAAAAGTTATAAAAATTAAATTAGAATAAATTGAAAGTATGTTTATTATAATCCCCTGAAAATTACATTCACTCATTTTCCTTTTATAATAAAACATTTAAGTACCTTTTGATTGTCCTTCAGGCAAGGAAAACCAACCAGACAGCTGACGGACTGTGTACTGCCAACTTGGCACAACACTTCTGTTCCATCACCCTGCAACATAAATAACTAGATCAGTACAAAGTATAAAGACTTACAGTATAAATATATAAGTACAAAAAGCCTGGTTTCCCCACATATGGCTTCACTTCATGCATGACGCCTTAACCAATAAAAGACATACGCCCCTGGCTAGGTCATCGAGTAGCTACCAGTAACAGGAGGCTGAATAAGGCTGGAGTGGGTTAAGCCACGAGGCTGCAGGATGGCTGTGTTGCAGGTCATTTGTGTTTAGAGAGCCTAGAAGTTTGTGTGGGAGTGTTTAGGGGCTGGGTTATTTAAAACTTGGGTAGATATACAGTATCATACCTTTTAAAGAGGACAGGTAGGGAAAGTTGACCACAGCAACCAATCAGATTCTGCCTATCATTTATCTAGTCGACTCTATAACATAATAGCTAGAAGCTAATTGGTTGGTAGAGCAGCTTCTCTACTTTGTACTCTTTGGAAGGTTTGATGCATCTCTTCCTTAGGGGCAGATGTGGAGTGGGGAGAGATAAAGTACCAGCCAATCAGCTCCAAAGTTTACTGTTACATGCTGTGTTTGAAAAATGGCAGTCAGGTGCTGATTGGTTGTTAGTTTATCACTCTCCAAGGCTTGGTACATCATAGTCTTTAAGGCTCAGGCCTCTTTGAGACTTTTCCCCTGCCTTTCTGACTCAGATGTCTATTCATGAAGCAGTGAAAAGAGTGGAGAAGTGAGTCTGTGGAGAAGTTGCCCATGGCAACCAATCAGCTGCTCCGTACAATTGTATAGTATGCAAATTATAAATGTTAATTAAATGCTGATTGGTTGCCACAGGCAACTTCTCCACTGGCTCACTTCTCCTCACTTTTCACTGCTTTAGGAATAGACCCCTAATTCTTTGTTTACATTAGGTGTTTGTTAGCTATTAAGATCAGAAGATCATCAGCTGAGGTGCAGTTTTCTTCGTCTGGCTGCATTTGGATTCATTGATATGATTTTAAAGGCTGTCATGCCCTTCCGAATGCAGCAACACTACCCTGCGGGTGACTGAAGGGAGAGTTGGACTCCGTGTTTATAACGGCTCCCAGGGCATGCCTACCATTAATACATTGTGTTGATAATTTTTGCATTGCTGTAGCTGCTCTGATGCCTGGCTGTCCTTTCTATGTCAGTGTACAGTTTTATTTCCTTGTATTTTATTAATAAACAGCTAACCTCGTCCATCAGTTCATGCCTCTGCGCTTTTTTAATGTATAGTTAAGTTAGTTAGGATCACACTCACAAGACACAGGTTTAACACATTAGAACAGCTCTCAGCATCCCGGGGTAATAGTTTAGTCATACTGATAATTATGGGTGGAATGTATGGGATGCATTATCCATGGCATCCGCGATGCCATACAACCCACCGATTATCAGGTACATACCAGTGTTAATACTGCGGGCAGAATGTGGAAAGAAGCCCATAGGCTTCTATTGGGTAACGCCATCTAAAGATACATATGGGAATACCGACAACATCAGAAACTGGATTTTTGACGTTTTGGCCACATTTCTGGCAACACCCCGCTGTCTCCTATCATCTACAGGAGAAGGAGTGGCTGCTTCCAGCCACACAGATAGATAGGGCTGAGTGTAGTGACACATTGGTGTTTTCATACATGAATTTCAGGGGTTAACTGCAGTGAAATGCACAGGTGCTCTAAGGGATGGCGGTCGTTAGGTTGACAAGCATAAGGTCGACATACATTGGGTCGACCACTGAAGGTCGACATGCATTAGCTCGACATGGTCATTAGGTTGACATGCAAAAAGGTTGACATGAGTTCTTCAGAATTTTTTTTTTTTTTTAACCTTTTTCATACTTAAAACGATTCACGTGGACTACAATTGGGAACGGGGTAACCTGTGCCAAGCGCAGCGGTAGCGGAGCGAGGCACCTTGCCCGAAGCATGGTGAGCAAAGCGAGGTTCCCCAACACTTTTTGAAAAAAAAAAAAACCTCATGTCAACCCCGTCACTTAAAAAAAAAAGACAGTTAAAAAAACTCATGTCGACCCTTATCCATGTCGACCTTGTTGACCTAATGTTGACCTTGTTTCCATGTTGACCTAATGACCTTGTCGACCTAATGCATGTCGATCTTTAATGGTCAGCCCGATGCATGTCGACCTAATGAACCACACCCGCTTTAAGTGCTTGTCTGTCACTACCCAAAGCCAGGCAGGTGCAGTAGAACAGGGATGGAGGCTTTGCAGTTTCTCCCAACATTACCAAACACCAAGTCAGTACTAAAAAGATTCAGCCCTTATCCACCTAAATCCACCCCACTATGCCCACCTATATACAGAAACCCCGCCCCTTCAGTGACCCACTAACCTGTAATGTCACACAAAAATCAGGTTCATTGGAAGGTATGGGGCCTTTTCCCAAACCACAGATAACCTCCTGATCCCAGGGCAGCACGGATGGTGTAATGCAGGCATGTCCAAACTGCGGCCCTCCAGCTGTTGAGAAACTACACATCCCAGCATGCCCTGATACAGCTTTAGCATTCACTGACCGCAAAACTGTGTTAGGGCATGCTGGGATATGTAGTTTCACAACAACTGGAGGGCTGCAGTTTGGACATGCCTGGTGTAATGGTTAGCATTACTGCCTCACAGCACTGAGGTCATGGGTTTAATTCCCACCATGGCCCTAACTTGCGTGGGTTTCCTCCCACAATCCAAAAATATACTGGTAGGTCAATTGGCTCCCACTAAAATTAACCCTAGCGTGAATATGTCTGTGCATATATGTGATAGGGAATATAGATTGTAAGCTCCACTGTGGCAGGGACTGATGTGAATGGGCAAAATATTCTCTATAAAGCGCTGCGGAATATGTGTGTGCTATATAAATAACTGGTAATAATAATAATCCCTGCTGCCTGCACTAAGTGAAGCAGTGGAATGTATGAGCTTACCTGGGAAACATGACAATGCAGTCTATTAATTCTGAAGCAACAACAGAGGCAGAATTCTTAGAATGGTGGCCTATGTAGTTGGCGTTTGCACCATAAAACGTCTACTGAGGTTCCAAAAATGCACAACATGAAACAAACACATACTCACAGAAGAGGACGATGATGCAAAGAACAGATTCTCAGAGAAGACAGCTTTCAGTTTTGTGTTATATGCATTCTCCCTTTTATTTCTCAGTGTTACTTGGAACAGCAGCCGTCTGTTCTTGTCACTCACAACGTATGGTAATTTGCTGTTGAGAGGAAAGAAATATATGTGTAACATTTTTTATGTAAGTAATGTCCCTACACTCAGGCGCCATCTGGACTTAATGACTCACCTGACAAACTGCATATTTCTCAAAATTTGTAAAAGATATAATGGCTGTCAGTACCTATCAGACTGAAGACTGAGGGGCAACGAAGACTCAGCATGTAACTTGGTCCTGGGGGAGAGTATGTATGATGGGGGGCTAACTGTGTGTTCTTCTTTGTAACACCTTCCCCTCTCAGAAAGAAGACCCCAATACTTCTTCTAAGTACCATGCCTCTGCCTATACAGCCTTATATCTTGTTTCTCCTTCATCCACTAGGGGCCACTGGAGCGTAGTTACAATGGGGAAATAGTAGGTAGTGATTGGGAGCTGGCACTTTAAAATTCTCACACTGTGGCTAGCTCCTCCCCTACTATCTTACCTCCAAGCCAGTCTTAGTTTAGTGCCCAAGGGAGCTGGTTCACTTGGGTTTAGCTGAAGAATTTTTTCTTTATTATTTTATTTTTCTTTCACACACACACAGACTGGCAGCTCTGCCACTGCCATTCTGCACCGCGGGAGCTGCCGGCGGGGTCCCATCGCAGCTGCGTGCGGCTCGGGATGGGCCCCGGCTGAGGGAGACACTGAGCTCTCCTGAGTTGGTGGACACCGCTGCGTGCGGCGCGTGTCGGGACCACTCCATCCAGCAGAAGATTCCGGCAGCATGGCAGCGGTGAGTATAAGAGAGGACACCGCTGCGTGCGGCGTGTGTCGGAGCCGCTCCACCAGAGCGCTAAATCTAAAAAAGGGGCCGGACACCGCTGCGTGCGGCGCGTGTCGGGGCCGTTCTGTCGAGCAGTGACGACGCCTGACGGAACTACAGGACGGTGAGTACAATCTCCCCCCTCCTCCAAACTGATTTATACTTTATACTGTCAGTTTTAGTGGTATTATGTGGTGGTTGGACGGCTCCCCTATACTCCCCAGTCATAGACAGGCTGCCCCCCCAGCCTGTCTATGACTGGGGAGTATAGGGGAGCCGTCCAACCACCACATAATACCACTAAAACTGACAGTATAAAATATAAATCAGTTTGGAGGAGGGGGGAGATTGTACTCACCGTCCTGTAGTTCCGTCAGGCGTCGTCACTGCTCGACAGAACGGCCCCGACACGCGCCGCACGCAGCGGTGTCCGGCCCCTTTTTTAGATTTAGCGCTCTGGCGGAGCGGCTCTGACACACGCCGCACGCAGCGGTGTCCTCTCTTATACTCACCGCTGCCATGCTGGCGCACTTTGTATTTTACACAGTAAAAGAGTATCTGTGGAAAAGGCTATGTGTGCATGTCCCATATACAATTAGAGATGAGCGGGTTCGGTTTCTCTGAATCCGAACCCGCCAGAACTTCATGTTTTTTTTCACGGGTCCGAGCGACTCGGATCTTCCCGCCTTGCTCGGTTAACCCGAGCGCGCCCGAACGTCATCATGACGCTGTCGGATTCTCGCGAGGCTCGGATTCTATCGCGAGACTCGGATTCTATATAAGGAGCCGCGCGTCGCTGCCATTTTCACACGTGCATTGAGATTGATAGGGAGAGGACGTGGCTGGCGTCCTCTCCATTTAGATTATAAGAGACTGAGAGAGATTTACTGGAGCTGACTAGGAGGAGTACTGTTACTGTAGAAGTGTAGAGACTGAGTGGAGAGAGTTTACTAGTGAGGACAGTGCAGTTTACTTTATAATCCGTTCTCTGCCTGAAAAAAGCGATACACAGCACACAGTGACTCAGTCACATACCATATCTGTGTGCACTGCTCAGGCTCAGGCCAGTGTGCTGCATCATCTATTATCTATATATAATATTATATATATCTGTCTGACTGCTCAGCTCACACAGCTTATAATTGTGGGGGAGACTGGGGAGCACTACTGCAGTGCCAGTTATAGGTTATAGCAGGAGCCAGGAGTACATAATATATTATATAGTGAGTGACCACCAGACACACAGTGCAGTTTATTTAATATATCCGTTCTCTGCCTGAAAAAAGCGATACACACAGTGACTCAGTCAGTCACATACCATATCTGTGTGCACTGCTCAGGCTCAGGCCAGTGTGCTGCATCATCTATTATCTATATATAATATTATATATATCTGTCTGACTGCTCAGCTCACACAGCTTATAATTGCGGGGGAGACTGGGGAGCACTACTGCAGTGCCAGTTATAGGTTATAGCAGGAGCCAGGAGTACATAATATATTATATAGTGAGTGACCACCAGACACACAGTGCAGTTTATTTAATATATCCGTTCTCTGCCTGAAAAAAGCGATACACACAGTGACTCAGTCAGTCACATACCATATCTGTGTGCACTGCTCAGGCTCAGGCCAGTGTGCTGCATCATCTATTATCTATATATAATATTATATATATCTGTCTGACTGCTCAGCTCACACAGCTTATAATTGTGGGGGAGACTGGGGAGCACTACTGCAGTGCAAGTTATAGGTTATAGCAGGAGCCAGGAGTACATAATATATTATATAGTGAGTGACCACCAGACACACAGTGCAGTTTATTTAATATATCCGTTCTCTGCCTGAAAAAAGCGATACACACAGTGACTCAGTCAGTCACATACCATATCTGTGTGCACTGCTCAGGCTCAGGCCAGTGTGCTGCATCATCTATATATATTATATATCTGTCTGACTGCTCAGCTCACACAGCTTATAATTGTGGAGGAGACTGGGGAGCACTACTGCAGTGCCAGTTATAGGTTATAGCAGGAGCCAGGAGTACATATTATATTAGAATTAAACAGTGCACACTTTTGCTGCAGGAGTGCCACTGCCAGTGTGACTGACCAGTGACCTGACCACACTGACCACCAGTATAGTTAGTAGTATACTTATATTGTGATTGCCTGAAAAAGTTAAACACTCGTCGTGTGACTTCACTTGTGTGTTTTTTTTTTTTTTATTCTATAAAAATAAAACTCATTCTGCTGACAGACAGTGTCCAGCAGGTCCGTCATTATATAATATATAATATATACCTGTCCGGCTGCAGTAGTGATATATATATATTTTTTATATCATTTATCATCCAGTCGCAGCAGACACAGTACGGTAGTTCACGGCTGTGGCTACCTCTGTGTCTCTGCACTCGGCAGGCAGTCCGTCCATAATTGTAATACCACCTAACCGTGGATTTTTTTCATTCTTCTTTATACATACATAGTTACATAGACATCTTCTCTTTATCAACCAGTCTATATTAGCTGCAGACACAGTACAGTACGGTAGTTCACGGCTGTGGCTACCTCTGTGTCTGCACTCGGCAGGCAGTCCGTCCATAATTGTATACCACCTAACCGTGGATTTTTTTCAGTCTTCTTTATACATACATAGTTACATAGACATCTTCTCTTTATCAACCAGTCTATATTAGCTGCAGACACAGTACAGTACGGTAGTTCACGGCTGTGGCTACCTCTGTGTCTGCAGTCGGCAGGCAGTCCATAATTGTATACTAGTATCCATCTCCATTGTTTACCTGAGGTGCCTTTTAGTTGTGCCTATTAAAATATGGAGAACAAAAATGTTGAGGTTCCAAAATTAGGGAAAGATCAAGATCCACTTCCACCTCGTGCTGAAGCTGCTGCCACTAGTCATGGCCGAGACGATGAAATGCCAGCAACGTCGTCTGCCAAGGCCGATGCCCAATGTCATAGTACAGAGCATGTCAAATCCAAAACACCAAATATCAGAAAAAAAAGGACTCCAAAACCTAAAATAAAATTGTCGGAGGAGAAGCGTAAACTTGCCAATATGCCATTTACCACACGGAGTGGCAAGGAACGGCTGAGGCCCTGGCCTATGTTCATGGCTAGTGGTTCAGCTTCACATGAGGATGGAAGCACTCAGCCTCTCGCTAGAAAAATGAAAAGACTCAAGCTGGCAAAAGCAGCACAGCAAAGAACTGTGCATTCTTCGAAATCCCAAATCCACAAGGAGAGTCCAATTGTGTCGGTTGCGATGCCTGACCTTCCCAACACTGGACGTGAAGAGCATGCGCCTTCCACCATTTGCACGCCCCCTGCAAGTGCTGGAAGGAGCACCCGCAGTCCAGTTCCTGATAGTCAGATTGAAGATGTCAGTGTTGAAGTACACCAGGATGAGGAGGATATGGGTGTTGCTGGCGCTGGGGAGGAAATTGACCAGGAGGATTCTGATGGTGAGGTGGTTTGTTTAAGTCAGGCACCCGGGGAGACACCTGTTGTCCGTGGGAGGAATATGGGCGTTGACATGCCAGGTGAAAATACCAAAAAAATCAGCTCTTCGGTGTGGAGGTATTTCACCA
The DNA here is from genome assembly GCF_028390025.1 of Pseudophryne corroboree. Classification (NCBI taxonomy): domain Eukaryota; kingdom Metazoa; phylum Chordata; class Amphibia; order Anura; family Myobatrachidae; genus Pseudophryne; species Pseudophryne corroboree. The sequence continues at coordinate 110,122,519 of NC_086444.1, read as the reverse complement.
GAAATGCGGACAACAGGTGTCAAGCCGTGTGTTCCCTTTGTCAAGCTGTAATAAGTAGGGGTAAGGACGTTAACCACCTCGGAACATCCTCCCTTATACGTCACCTGCAGCGCATTCATAATAAGTCAGTGACAAGTTCAAAAACTTTGGGTGACAGCGGAAGCAGTCCACTGACCAGTAAATCCCTTCCTCTTGTAACCAAGCTCACGCAAACCACCCCACCAACTCCCTCAGTGTCAATTTCCTCCTTCCCCAGGAATGCCAATAGTCCTGCAGGCCATGTCACTGGCAATTCTGACGAGTCCTCTCCTGCCTGGGATTCCTCCGATGCATCCTTGCGTGTAACGCCTACTGCTGCTGGCGCTGCTGTTGTTGCCGCTGGGAGTCGATGGTCATCCCAGAGGGGAAGTCGTAAGCCCACTTGTACTACTTCCAGTAAGCAATTGACTATTCAACAGTCCTTTGCGAGGAAGATGAAATATCACAGCAGTCATCCTACTGCAAAGCGGATAACTGAGGCCTTGACAACTATGTTGGTGTTAGACGTGCGTCCGGTATCCGCCGTTAGTTCACAGGGAACTAGACAATTTATTGAGGCAGTGTGCCCCCGTTACCAAATACCATCTAGGTTCCACTTCTCTAGGCAGGCGATACCGAGAATGTACACGGACGTCAGAAAAAGACTCACCAGTGTCCTAAAAAATGCAGTTGTACCCAATGTCCACTTAACCACGGACATGTGGACAAGTGGAGCAGGGCAGGGTCAGGACTATATGACTGTGACAGCCCACTGGGTAGATGTATGGACTCCCGCCGCAAGAACAGCAGCGGCGGCACCAGTAGCAGCATCTCGCAAACGCCAACTCTTTCCTAGGCAGGCTACGCTTTGTATCACCGCTTTCCAGAATACGCACACAGCTGAAAACCTCTTACGGCAACTGAGGAAGATCATCGCGGAATGGCTTACCCCAATTGGACTCTCCTGTGGATTTGTGGCATCGGACAACGCCAGCAATATTGTGTGTGCATTAAATATGGGCAAATTCCAGCACGTCCCATGTTTTGCACATACCTTGAATTTGGTGGTGCAGAATTTTTTAAAAAACGACAGGGGCGTGCAAGAGATGCTGTCGGTGGCCAGAAAAATTGCGGGACACTTTCGGCGTACAGGCACCACGTACAGAAGACTGGAGCACCACCAAAAACTACTGAACCTGCCCTGCCATCATCTGAAGCAAGAAGTGGTAACGAGGTGGAATTCAACCCTCTATATGCTTCAGAGGTTGGAGGAGCAGCAAAAGGCCATTCAAGCCTATACAATTGAGCACGATATAGGAGGTGGAATGCACCTGTCTCAAGTGCAGTGGAGAATGATTTCAACGTTGTGCAAGGTTCTGATGCCCTTTGAACTTGCCACACGTGAAGTCAGTTCAGACACTGCCAGCCTGAGTCAGGTCATTCCCCTCATCAGGCTTTTGCAGAAGAAGCTGGAGGCATTGAAGAAGGAGCTAAAAGGGAGCGATTCCGCTAGGCATGTGGGACTTGTGGATGCAGCCCTTAATTCGCTTAACAAGGATTCACGGGTGGTCAATCTGTTGAAATCAGAGCACTACATTTTGGCCACCGTGCTCGATCCTAGATTTAAAGCCTACCTTGGATCTCTCTTTCCGGCAGACACAGGTCTGCTGGGGTTGAAAGACCTGCTGGTGACAAAATTGTCAAGTCAAGCGGAACGCGACCTGTCAACATCTCCTCCTTCACATTCTCCCGCAACTGGGGGTGCGATGAAAAGGCTCAGAATTCCGAGCCCACCCGCTGGCGGTGATGCAGGGCAGTCTGGAGCGACTGCTGATGCTGACATCTGGTCCGGACTGAAGGACCTGACAACGATTACGGACATGTCGTCTACTGTCACTGCATATGATTCTCTCAACATTGATAGAATGGTGGAGGATTATATGAGTGACCGCATCCAAGTAGGCACGTCACACAGTCCGTACTTATACTGGCAGGAAAAAGAGGCAATTTGGAGGCCCTTGCACAAACTGGCTTTATTCTACCTAAGTTGCCCTCCCACAAGTGTGTACTCCGAAAGAGTGTTTAGTGCCGAGCTCACCTTGTCAGCAATCGGCGTACGAGGTTACATCCAGAAAATGTGGAGAAGATGATGTTCATTAAAATGAATTATAATCAATTCCTCCGCGGAGACATTGACCAGCAGCAATTGCCTCCACAAAGTACACAGGGAGCTGAGATGGTGGATTCCAGTGGGGACGAATTGATAATCTGTGAGGAGGGGGATGTACACGGTGATATATCGGAGGGTGAAGATGAGGTGGACATCTTGCCTCTGTAGAGCCAGTTTGTGCAAGGAGAGATTAATTGCTTCTTTTTTGGGGGGGGTCCAAACCAACCCGTCATATCAGTCACAGTCATGTGGCAGACCCTGTCACTGAAATGATGGGTTGGTTAAAGTGTGCATGTCCTGTTTTGTTTATACAACATAAGGGTGGGTGGGAGGGCCCAAGGACAATTCCATCTTGCACCTCTTTTTTCTTTTCTTTTTCTTTGCATCATGTGCTGATTGGGGAGGGTTTTTTGGAAGGGACATCCTGCGTGACACTGCAGTGCCACTCCTAGATGGGCCCGGTGTTTGTGTCGGCCACTAGGGTCGCTAATCTTACTCACACAGTCAGCTACCTCATTGCGCCTCTTTTTTTCTTTGCGTCATGTGCTGTTTGGGGAGGGTTTTTTGGAAGTAACATCCTGCGTGACACTGCAGTGCCACTCCTAGATGGGCCCGGTGTTTGTGTCGGCCACTAGGGTCGCTAATCTTACTCACACAGCTACCTCATTGCGCCTCTTTTTTTCTTTGCGTCATGTGCTGTTTGGGGAGGGTTTTTTGGAAGGGACATCCTGCGTGACACTGCAGTGCCACTCCTAGATGGGCCCGGTGTTTGTGTCGGCCACTAGGGTCGCTAATCTTACTCACACAGCTACCTCATTGCGCCTCTTTTTTTCTTTGCGTCATGTGCTGTTTGGGGAGGGTTTTTTGGAAGGGCCATCCTGCGTGACACTGCAGTGCCACTCCTAGATGGGCCCGGTGTTTGTGTCGGCCACTAGGGTCGCTAATCTTACTCACACAGCTACCTCATTGCGCCTCTTTTTTTCTTTGCGTCATGTGCTGTTTGGGGAGGGTTTTTTGGAAGGGACATCCTGCGTGACACTGCAGTGCCACTCCTAGATGGGCCCGGTGTTTGTGTCGGCCACTAGGGTCGCTAATTTTACTCACACAGCTACCTCATTGCGCCTCTTTTTTTCTTTGCGTCATGTGCTGTTTGGGGAGGGTTTTTTGGAAGGGACATCCTGCGTGACACTGCAGTGCCACTCCTAGATGGGCCCGGTGTTTGTGTCGGCCACTAGGGTCGCTTATCTTACTCACACAGCGACCTCGGTGCAAATTTTAGGACTAAAAATAATATTGTGAGGTGTGAGGTATTCAGAATAGACTGAAAATGAGTGTAAATTATGGTTTTTGAGGTTAATAATACTTTGGGATCAAAATGACCCCCAAATTCTATGATTTAAGCTGTTTTTTAGTGTTTTTTGAAAAAAACACCCGAATCCAAAACACACCCGAATCCGACAAAAAAAATTCGGTGAGGTTTTGCCAAAACGCGTTCGAACCCTAAACACGGCCGCGGAACCGAACCCAAAACCAAAACACAAAACCCGAAAAATTTCAGGCGCTCATCTCTATATACAATAGCATTGTTCTTATATATTTTGTAGACAAAAGAGCCGCTGTGGCTCAACACACTAAATGCTGATATTAATCAAAGGGGGCGGAGCTAACTCCCGCTCCGTACGGCGGGCTTGGCGCTCTCCGCTCCCCGGCCGCAGCATACAGGCGGCGGGGAGATACAGGGCGCTTCCCGCTTACTCTGCACAACAGCGGGTTTTCATTTTAAATTTGGCGCCGAAGCGGGGGGGCGGAGCTAACTCCCGCTCTGTACGGCGGGCTCAGCGCTCTCCGCCCCCCGGCCGCTACAGCACTTCCGCTCCCCGGCCGCTACAGCACTTCCGCTCCCCGGCCGCTGCAGCAGCGTGTACACGGCCGCTACTGCGCCTCCGCTCTCCGGAGCACCTCCGCTCTCCGGAGCACTTCCGCTCTCCGGACCCCAGGCCGCAACAGCACAGATTACAGGTCCTCGGCTCCCTGGGCCGCTGCAAGGAGGTAACGGTGGGGGTGAAGCTTACAGCGGGCTCCCGGCGGCGGTTCCCAGCGCTCAGGGTCAGGCAGCAGAACCTATCTTAGGGGAAGGTTAGTTTTCTCTGTGCAGGGAGAGGCGGACATATTTATTTTACCTCACTTTGGCTACATTCCTCCCTGCAGGGGAGTCCTCAGCCAGGAATTTCATAGAGGCTGTAGATCAAACAGGAGCTGGGGCTCAGCTCATTAATGATTAAAATCTGGTTTGCAATATTTAATTACCCTACAGTATTTCACATAGACAGTATTTATCTACCCTGTTGGGTTCACTGTGTGTGTGATACATATATGTATGTGTGTGTGTGTGTGTATATATATATATATATATATATATATATGTATGGGTGTATGTATATGCATACAATACCATATATATAGGGGGTAAAACCACTTCCACAATGTTTTATAAGAATAAAATACCGAAAACATCTGGGGGTTGCATTCCCTTTATTATTCCTTGGTGTCACTGGGTACTAATGATATTGGTAATTGGGGAATGTGTATATATGAGACCGTGTGGCTCAGCACACTAATCCCCTAAACACCCAACCACAGAGGCCTGGGTTCAAGTACCACAACAGATACTTTAAGGCACAAATAGCGCTGCGGCTCAGTACGCTAGTAGCGGGTATCTGAACAGGGGGACCAGGGTTTGAATCCCCCCCAAAAAAAAAAAAAACTTTAAAGGGAGCTCTTATAGCCTAGTGGCTAGGACTCTTCTCCCACAGCGCAGCGCTACTGGTTCAGGTCTCCGCTGCTCCAGAAAATGTATTTAAATCGTGTCGGTCACTACACGTTATAGGCCCTCATTCCGAGTTGTTCGCTCGTTCTTTTTCATCGCATCGCAGTGAAAATCCGCTTAGTACGCATGCGCAAAGTTCGCACTGCGACTGCGCCAAGTAACTTTACTATGAAGAAAGTATTTTTACTCACGGCTTTTTCTTCGCTCCGGCGATCGTAATGTGATTGACAGGAAATGGGTGTTACTGGGCGGAAACACGGCGTTTCAGGGGCGTGTGGCTGAAAACGCTACCGTTTCCGGAAAAAACGCAGGAGTGGCCGGAGAAACGGTGGGAGTGCCTGGGCGAACGCTGGGTGTGTTTGTGACGTCAACCAGGAACGACAAGCACTGAAATGATCGCACAGGCAGAGTAAGTCTGGAGCTACTCAGAAACTGCTAAGTAGTTAGTAATCGCAATATTGCGAATACATCGGTCGCAATTTTAAGAAGCTAAGATTCACTCCCAGTAGGCGGCGGCTTAGCGTGTGTAACTCTGCTAAATTCGCCTTGCGACCGATCAACTCGGAATGAGGGCCATAGTGCAGACCTTACATAGGGCTCGGTTTATTTAACCCACCTTTTCTCCTTTCGTTTGTCTCACCTGGGATAGTCAAAAAGAATTCCCTCTTAGGTGTGAAGTATGCGGTGGAGCCATCTCTTAGCCCTCCACGCACCTGCAGGACACCCCTGTTTGAACAGCCCAGATTATACAGGTAATGTCACTGTTAACCAGAGACCTTGTACGTCATTTCCCCTCTCCAGGTTTCTAAATGAACCTTGATAGCCTTCCATGTTACACGACTCAGCGGTGGAAAGGCCTCTCTGGGAGGAGGCGAGAGATGTCCAGGATACGGAGGATGTCTGGTTTCGGTGCAGTCTGAACCTGTGTCTCAGAATATCCAGGTGCATTATACAGCAGTTCGTCTTGATACTGCAGGTAAGGGAGGCGGACACGTCAAGTCCATCAGGGTTCGACGCCAATGACGAAATGGTCCAGTTTCGGATGGGCTAGGCAGGCTCCGGTAGGCGGCCTGCAGAACCCGAATAAAAAGTTTCAGATATCAAACAATGTTGGTTTTCTTATCCTTTCCCTGCAGACGGAAGGAAATGGCATCAGAACCTCTCCAGGTATACCCCTCAATGTATCACCGGTCCAACAAGCTGCCATTTTCCTGAGGCAACATTGCTCAGGTATCCATCAAAGACACATATACGGCAGCGGGGTTCTACCTTGTCCGGAGCAGGTAGGTTGTGGAACAATTGTCCTCTAGGTTACAGGATCAGATATCAGGATCAATTGATACTTTGGGACAGATCAGAATCAGGATTCTGATTTTATGTTCTTTTGAGGTCTGCAGACTCGGAACCTGCATTTTCGCTTGGGCTGTCTTAACCCAAAGACCGCTGGGGCTGCGACAGTGACAGGTGAACATGAGATCCTACGGGGCAGATGGTTCAGGGAAAGAAACTTTCTGCAGGATTTCTTGAACCATTGGAGGTAAGTCCACTTTTCTTTCTCCTACTACTGCCTCAGCTCCAAGACGGACCTTTACCGGTCTTTCCTTTAGATCTTTCCGTGCCCTTTCAGGCTTCCACTCCACACGGGCGATATCTCCGTCGCCAGGGGATCTCAGGGTAACAGGCTGAAGCAGAGGCTCAGCATCCTCGGTCCAGTCTGATTTTAGGTCATCCTATACACCCACTACAGGTTAGACCTTCCTACCACCTGGAGGGTCCCAGGGTAGGCGCAGGTCGGTGGTCCTACGGGGAGAACTGAGAAGGCTTGCGCGGTTACAGATTAGATTTTGGAGTACAGCGTCTCAGGAGTCCTTCGGCATGGGTCGGCCGATTTACAAGGACAAGAGAGTCATAATACAGGCGGCGCTCCATATGCTTCTAACCGCAAAGGGTGTTGATCCCTGTTTTTCACATATCATTTGAATCGGGACAGTTCTCAGGCCTTTGTTTTCTTTTCACGTTCCGAAGCCAGATGGCTCGGCCACGCCTATTCTGTCCTTAGAATCCTTTCAGTCTGTGATTGCTAGTTTTAAACAGACAAAAAGGGGGTTTTACGCGTCCCTTGTCTTCAGGGATGCCTGTTTACTGATTTCCGTTGGGTTTCCTCATCGGGCTTTTCTCAGATTCGCATTACAGGATTCTCATTTTCACTGTCGGTCCTTTCCTTTCGGTCTCTCTTCCGCTCCCACAGGGTTCAGGAAGATCACAGAATAACTATCTTTCAAGGGCAGGAAGGGAGGTTTGTTCCCTAATGGGACAATCTACTGCTACAATCCAACTCTGTACATTAGGTGGCTTCTGAATTTCCAGAGGATCCAGGAGCTTCTCGTTCGACACTGATCCACTTTATGCTCCTCGTAGACTTTTCTCAACACGGTCCGTCAGAGGATTTTTCCTTCCTTGCCACCAGGTACTCTATTTCTTAAGTCAGGTTGCGACGCAATGAGTGGTCGCCTACACTCCCCTCTGAGCGAAGGACAACAATCTTCTTTCTAGGTCAAGCCGCCAGGTCAGACTCCCGGGTGAGGGTTCATTTCCCGGAGTTTTCTCAGCTGGTCCGCTGTTGGCGGAGATTTCGGATCGACCTCAGGGCGTTCGGTCTGACTCTTTATCCCTTTACTCCTCTCGGACGTGAGCTCTAGCGGTAGTAGCCGAGGATACCCTCAGGGCTCCTTGGAGTTTCGGGTTTTTCTATCCTGCCTCCTTTGTTTATTCCTACCTCACTTCGGTAACACAGGATGGGAATATGCGCGCTAGTCCTCTCGGTGGCTCCGGTTGGGCCGCGCATGACTTGAAGATACAGCTACACCTGTTGTCAGTACAGGAGCCTTGGCTCCTACCTCGACTAGACTGTCTACTTCAACAGGGTCCTTTTCTTTGTTCATCTTAAACTGGTTTCGTTTAACCGTGTGACTGTTCACCAGACCTCAGAAGGGAGGAGTTTCCTAGTTCGGTTAGGCCTACTGGGCCCCGATTTCAGAAGTCTGTTACCTCTTCTCGCTTTTGCCACTTTTGGAAAACTTTATAGGGCATAGTGAGGATAACAAGGGTTTTCCCCTTCTTTCAGTTACCATTCAGCCGTCATCTTTGGTTTCTCTGGGAAGTTTTGCTCGGCTGCGCTTCAAAATACATTGACCTGAAATCTAGGTCTCTGCCCTTTCGGTTTTCTTCCAAAAGAGATCAGCCTGCCGGCCGTAAGTTCGGGCTCTCTTTCAGGGAGTACTCTATTGGCAACTCCCCCGGCTGAGCTTCAGACTCAGCGGTCGTTTCTTCCAGAGGGGATGTCCGTTTTTCCTATAAATCTAACCCCAGTGTTTTCGTCCCTCTTTGAAGGTTGTAAGGGCTCGCCGACTCTCTCTTCAGAGATCTTAGTCTATTTGACAAAGTTTTTCTTCCCTCTTCTGTACGATGCTCCCGTACTAAATAGCCGGGGTCCCAGCATATGCTGGGCTGTTGGATACATGTGACCATCAGACAGTCTTCTTGGCGGTTGCTCGGAAGCCTCCGTTTCCATTTCAGCGCACTTTACGCGCGTTGTGGGACCTTAGTGGGCAGCTGCCCGTGGGGTCTCCATGAATACTTTATGTCGGGCGGCTACTTGGTCGGACCGACATTTGTTTTTGTCAAATTCTACAAGTTTGACACTTTTGCGGCCTCGGCATCACAGTTTGGCCGAGCTGTTTTACAGGACTCTCAGCGCTCTCCCACCCGTTTTGGGAGCTCTGGGACGTCCCCATTGTAACTACGCTCCAGTGGCCCCTAGTGGATGAAGGAGAAATCAGGATTTTGGTACTTACCGATAAATCCCTTTCTCCGATTCCACAGGGGCCACTGGACGCCCGCCCAGCGCTGTTCCTCCTTGTTTTTTGTTTGCTTAACTGTTTGCAGATCACCATATGACTGCTTGTTGAGTTGGGGCTAGCCTGTTGTTTGTTAGGTTCTGTTCCAGGTTTGGGTTGTGTTATCCTGGTTTACAGGGCGTCATTAACCTCCTTTACCTTAAGGTTTTGTTTATTCCAGCTCTCCTCGGGCACAGTTTTACTTAGACTGGCTTGGAGGGAAGATAGTAGGGGAGGAGCTAGCCACAGTGTGAGAATTTTAAAGTGCCAGCTCCCAATCACTACCTACTATTTCCCCATTGTAACTACGCTCCAGTGGCCCCTGTGGAATCGGAGAAAGGGATTTATCGGTAAGTACCAAAATCCTGATTTCTGCATGAAAAATGGACTGATAATTGTGACTGGCACATCCTACTGTTCATCTGTATGGTATGTTATTCTATTTTTCTCTAACGTCCTAGAGGATGCTAGGGACTCCGTAAGGACCATGGGGATAGACGGGCTCCGCAGGAGACATGGGCACTTTAAGAAAGACTTTAGGTCTGGGTGTGCACTGGCTCCTCCCTCTATGCCCCTCCTCTAGACATCAGTTTGATACTGTGCCCAGAGGAGATGGGTGCACTTCAGGGAGCTCTCCTGAGCTTCCTGACAGAAAGTATATTTGTTAGGTTTTTTATTTTCAGGGAGCCTGCTGGCAACAGACTCCCTGCATCGAGGGACTGAGGGGAGAGAAGCAGACCTACTTCTGTGAGTTTCAAGGCTCTGCTTCTTAGGCTACTGAACACCATTAGCTCCAGAGGGATTGGTACGCAGGTCTCACCCTCACCGTCCTTCCCAGAGTCGCGCCGCCGTCCCCCTCGCAGAGCCGGAAGATAGAAGCCGGGTGAGTATGAGAAGAAAAGAAGACTTCAGAGGCGGCAGAAGACTTCATGATCTTCACTGAGGTAACGCACAGCACTGCAGCTGTGCGCCATTGCTCCCATACACCTCACACACGGCAGTCACTGTAAGGGTGCAGGGCGCAGGGGGAGGGGGCGCCCTGGGCAGCATATAGACCTCTTTTGGCAAAAATAAGTATATGTACAGCTGGGCACTGTACATATATAAGAGCCCCCACCAAATTTTGAAATTTTCAGCGGGACAGAAGCCCGCTGCCGAGGGGGTGGGGCTTCTCCCTCAGCACTCACAGCGCCATTTTTTCTCCACAGCACCGCTGAGAGGAAGCTCCCCGGACTCTCCCCTGCTTATACCAAGGTAGACAGATGGTTTTAAAGAGGAGGGGGGGCACAAAATTGGCGCATATTGTATATGTAAACAGCGCTATCTGGGTAAACATAATATTATTGTGTTTTTGTCCTGGGTCATACAGCGCTGGGGTGTGTGCTGGCATACTCTCTCTCTGTCTCTCCATAGGGCCTGGTGGGGAAACTGTCTTCAGATAAGAGGTTCCCTGTGTGTGTGGTGTGTCGGTACGCGTTTGTCGACATGTCTGAGGTAGAAGGCTCACCTAGAGAGGAGGGGGAGCGTATGAATGTGAGGTCTCCGTCGGCGGTGCCGACACCTGACTGAGTGGATATGTGGAATGTTTTAAGTGCTAGTGTGAACTTATTGCACAAGAGATTAGACAAAGCTGAGGCTAAGGAACAGTCAGGGAGTGAACCCGTGTCTGTCCCTATGTCGCCGGGACCTTCAGGGTCTCAGAAGCGCCCACTATCCCAAATAGCAGACACTGATACCGACACGGATTCGGACTCCAGTGTCGACTACGATGATGTAAAGTTACAGCCGAAAGTGGCTAAATGTATTCGATATATGATTATTGCAATAAAATAAGTGTTGCATATCACAGAGGAACCCCTTGTCCCTGACACGAGGGTACACATGTATAAGGGAAAAAAACCCGAGGTAACTTTTCCCTCCTCACATGAGTTGAACGAATTATGTGAAAAAGCTTGGGAATCTCCAGACAAAAAACTGCAGATTCCCAAAAGGATTCTTATGGCGTATCCTTTCCCGCCAACGGACAGGGTACGGTGGGAATCACCCCCTAAGGTGGACAAAGCATTGACACGCTTGTCAAAAAAGATAGCGCTGCCATCACAAGATACGGCTACCCTCAAGGATCCTGCAGACCGCAAGCAGGAGATTACCTTGAAATCCATTTACACACATTCTGGTACATTACTCAGACCGGCAATTGCGTCGGCCTGGGTTTGTAGCGCGGTAGCAGCATGGACAGATTCCTTATCGGCGGAGATTGAGACCCTAGATAAGGATACCATTTTATTGACCCTAGGCCATATAAAGGATGCTGTCTTATATACGAGGGATGCTCAAAGAGACATTGGCCCTCATTCCGAGTTGTTCGCTCGCAAGCTGCTTTTAGCAGCTTTGCACACGCTTAGCCGCCGCCTACTGGGAGTGAATCTTAGCTTCTCAAAATTGCGAACGAAAGATTCGCAATATTGCGAAAAGACTTCTCTGTGCAGTTTCTGAGTAGCTCGAGACTTACTCTGCCAGTGCGATCAGTTCAGTGCTTGTCGTTCCTGGTTTGACGTCACAAACACACCCAGCGTTCGCCCAGACACTCCTCCGTTTCTCCAGCCACTCCCGCGTTTTTCCCAGAAACGGTAGCGTTTTTCAAACACTCCCATAAAACGGCCTGTTTCCGCCCAGAAACACCCACTTCCTGTCAATCACATTACGATCACCAGAACGAAGAAAAAACCTTGTAATGCCGTGAGTAAAATACCTAACTGCATAGCAAATTTACTTGGCGCAGTCGCAGTGCGAACATTGCGCATGCGCAGTTAGCGGAAAATCGCTGCGATGCGAAGAAAATTACCGAGCGAACAACTCGGAATGACCACCATTAGTTTACTGGGTTCCAGAATAAACGCTATGTCAATCTCTGCTAGACGAGTCCTCTGGACCCGGCAGTGGACAGGTGATGCCGACTCAAAAAGACATATGGAGGTTTTACCTTACAAGGGGGAGGAATTGTTTGGGGAAGGTCTCTCGGACCTGGTCTCCACAGCTACGGCAGGTAAATCGAATTTTTTGCCTTATGTTCCCCCGCAACCTAAGAAAGCGCCACATTATCAAATGCAGTCCTTTCGTTCAAATAAAAGCAAAAGAGTGCGTGGATCGTCCTTTCTTGCCAGAGGTAAGGGCAGAGGTAAAAAGCTGCACAGCTAGTTCCCAGGAACAGAAATCCTCCCCGGCCTCTGCAAAATCCACCGCATGACGCTGGGGCTCCGCTGGGGGAGTCCGCCCCAGTGGGGGCACGTCTTCGACTTTTCAGCCACATCTGGGTTCACTCACAGGTGGATCCCTGGGCAATAGAAATTGTTTCTCAGGATACAAACTGGAATTCGTAGAGGTGCCTCCTCGCCGGTTTTTCAAATCGGCTCTACCGACTTCTCCCCTGGAAAGGGAGATAGTGTTAAATGCTATTCACAAATTGTGTCTTCAACAAGTGGTGGCCGAAGTTCCCCTACTTCATAGAGGGAAGGGATACTACTCTACCCTGTTTGTAGTTTCGAAACCGGACGGTTCGGTCAGACCCATTGTCAAAGTCAGAAAAATGTCTCTATGCACGTTGCCATATTTGCACCGCACACTGGTCCGCGCTGCGCATGCGTACGCTCTCCCGTGAAGGCGCATACCCGCAATAGCGTGCACTCGCAGGCGCGGTATGCGTATTTACGGTAGAGTTTATGTAGTCGTAGCGTGCGACTCATTCGTTACATATTTTCACAATTAATGTAGTTTATAGATCATGATCCCTTTGATAGTTTCTGAAAGTTTGGTTAATATAGAAGGTCCCTGTTTAAAGGAATCCCTCTTTGTATTGTACGAAGGGTCTAACAGGAATCATACAGCAGTGTTTGGTACCCATCGGAAGAGTATTTAATTAGTAATATTCCGGTGTTGGTTTGGAGCGTATTAATCGCTCGTGCGAATAGTTATGGACATAAGAAGTTTATGTCCATTTCTATTATTTACTCATACTCAGGTATGCGGCGGGAAACCCAGTTTCCCACCCACCTGAGCTGTTGGAAATCGTCACAGCCCACCTGTATGAATCACCCTATGACCTTTTGTTGTGATACAGGGTCGAATTCCTTCATCCAATGGACAATGGGATTGTAGGGACTATGAGATTGCATTGTGTGTGGGGCATAAATAGGCAGGCCGACCATATCCAACTTCACTCTCTCATCAACGGTTATCTGCTGATAGCCGGGAGCTGGATATCGAGGCGCATGCGATCATACCCTTTGTGCGTAAGTTTTCTCTCCGTAATCATTGTCTTTCTGTGAGCCAATTTCTCTCATCTCTCTCCGTCTCTCTCTCTCTCTCTCTCTCTCTCCTCTTTTCTCTTATATCTCTCATAGTATTGTATTGTATTGCATTTAGGTCAGAGTAGTATTGTCTTTTTTGTATTTGTTGTTTAGTTCTGTGGTTAGGAAGTCTCTGTTATATTGTAGTGTATCATTTGTACTGTTATCCCCTTTATACAAGTATATTAGAGATAATACAGTTAATAGGCTTTGGACCCTAAACCAGTATCTGTGTATTTTCTATAGTGTTAAGTGTTCACTTGAGCGTCGGTAACGCTCAAGCAGCTTTGTAGTTAGTCAGGTTACACAAGGTTGCACTTACACCCTGTATTCACATTAAGGTATTCTGTGTATTTCATTGGTATAAGGTTTAGACATAAAGGTATAGCATTGTGAGCGTCTGCACCGCTGGTGACCTCCTCGTGGTCTCGAGCGTAAGCTACGCCATAGCAAATCATTACTCTAGTCATAGCCAATAACGTGTCCTGTGATCACTGGGCCGCGAGCGAACGTGACGCCTGAGCGTCTCGCCTACGGCTGAGCGATCGTTACGCAGATAGCGTACCCTTACGGTACTTCTTAAGCAAAACAGCGTACAGTGTTCTTAGACTTCATAACGGGTTGTTTATACGACAAAGGAATTTAGCATTGTCAATTGGGGACTCGTCCGATCCTTCTCATATCTGCACTAGGTAGATCAGCAGACATTATCCCTCCAGCAAAGGGTGGGAGGTTGTCTCGCAGTGCTGACGGGATAAGCGTCTGCTTGCTTCGCTTAGATAAAGAGTGCTGAAGGAATCCGGGAACCGGAAGTAAGAACAAAACGCTTGTGTCTTTTAAAACTGTTTTATTTCTCTTCTGTCTTGCGTATACACGCACGCATACATTTATCTGCATTTCTTTTTCAATTTCGTATATCACTATTCCTGTTTGCCAATTTTTATAGTTGATAGAAAGTGCTAAAAAGAGATTTGCTGTTATTTCATAGTAGAGGTAATAGTTAAAGTATAGAACAACACACGGTCTGCCTGGGAGATAAGGCAGTCAGTGTGGATTGCGGTAGATGATCAGGGATCATTTACATTGATAAAAGTATATATTGTGTTACGGTGGATCTTTGCATTGCGTACACGTGTCGCTAACAAAGACTAGCGTACGCAATCCAAAAGGCAGACGCACGCAGCGTACATTACGCAACGTAGCGTCCGGTTACGCCCACGTAGCTCAAGTCACGAAAAGTTGAATTAGCGCAAAGCGATAATTAGCGCAAAGGCGATAAGTAACGCACAGCGGTAGATAACGCGAAGCGGTAAATAACGCAAATCTATTTTTGGAAAAATCTGAAATTTAGTTTAACAGATCCTGCTCCTAATTGGTAACACTGTTGGACTGAAGACAATTTCTGCGCAGAAATAGATATAGAAACAAAGTGTACATGTGTTGAGTGAGTGTGTTTTTATCACATAAGTTTATATAACTTAGAGGTTGAACCAAAAGGAAAGTCGGGTACTCGTCAAGGGACATACGTGTAAGTGACATATACGGTGGCTAGGGAGGCATCCCTGGTTAAATAATATTTGAGCATTAGAGTATAGCGGACCATAAGGTAACAGACCAGGAGGTCATTAACAGAAGGTAACAAGACCAGGAGGTCGTAAGGTACTAAAGAGGTCCGCTATAAAAGTCCAGTGGCACAACCCCTGGGGGCGTTGGTGCAGAACCCATATAGGCCATAAGCTCTTGCTGAAGGAATCGCGGCCGGAAACATCGATTCCATTAAATCTCTCAGTACATAACAGGTAGTGCTTATGTACTGAACGATTGGACCGCACGTAATTGTGTGCAGTAGTTAGTAATCTGACCTAATACCATTAGAGTAAAGTGGTCACAAACGCTATTTGTACATTCTGACGTGATTTGTGTAATTTTTTATTTTTAAAGGGAAGTTCACTGGTCACTCAGGAACTATCTAACAACCCCACCTTTACTGGAAAGAGTAAGTGTCCTGCGGGTAACCCTCATATGTTCCAGTAAACAGAAGGTTTTTGGTAGGGCCCTGTATCGAGTACGCCAGCACCACGTCGGTGTGATCAGGTCGTATTGGTCGAGGTGGGTGAGTGAGTGGGGTACTCGGTAAACCGCCACCGCCGGCCTACTGTGGAGTAATTTGGTTGTCTGTAAAGGCTTGCTGAAAACCTTGATACAGAAATCCAAGGAGGACTAAGCAACACCTGCAGACTATGGGGGCCAGTTGCTCAGGTAGGGGGCGATCAACCTTGGTTCAGGTTGATTCTGTGAACCGACCAGTTGGGTCGGCACGATATGTAATGTGTGAAAAATATGGAAGTCACACCGAATCTTTATGTGATGAATGGGAAAGAATGACTGTACAAGACAGGGACAAATTCCCAAGAATAGGTAGCTTCAGTCCAGAAGTGTTACAAAATTTAAGGAGGAGGATATGTCTCGTAAAATCAACAAAGAGACGAATTCAACATCATGATTATTTACAGTTATGGCACCAGGAAGGTGAGATACAGAGAGGTTTGGCTCTGGCGGCAGGATCTGGGGCAGTCAGGAAGCTGATAGCCACAGCTCCTCCTCCACCATACATTGCAGGAGAGAAGTTGATTGCGGAGAGAAACGCACTGGGTTGTAAAACACAAACTCTTAGTAACCCTGTAAATGTTAATGATGTTAACCAAATAACTCATGCAAGTATTAACCCGTGCAAGATGTACCCTGTTTTGAACCTTCCTCAGGAGTGTGATCAAGAAGACGATTCAGCAACAATTTCAGCTCTCTCTCTTGCGGCCACCATAGCCGAGACCACAGTAGGCACAGCGACACCCACGAGATTAGTGAAAGCCCCTAGCGGAGGGATAGGTGAGGTCGTGTCAACGGGTAAGTACGGCACCACGCACTACACTGAAACAATTGTACCACAACAAGCAGTAGAATCTACACAGGAAGAGGCTGTTAGAATTGCTCCTGTAAGGGTAATAGCAGTTCCCAATGGAAAAACAGATGTGTCTGGAGCCACTCCCATAAGAAACATCGCCATGTACACTCCATTTTCCAGAATGGAATTAAGAACAATAGTGTCCGAATTTCCTGACCCCAGGAAGGACTTAGTTGCTAGCCAAAAATACATCAGGGATCTAGGCAACACTGTAGAACCCAACAACAAGGATTGGCAGATACTGCTAAGAGCTTGTTTACCTTCCAATGTCGACGCAACTCAATTCTTAGTTGACTGCGCATTGGATAAAGATGTACCGCTTACAGACGTGTACAACAAGGATAATGTAAAAAGGATAAATTTACAGCTAAAGGAGTATTTCCCAGCCGTTGTTAAATGGAATAAAATATTTTCCATTAAGCAAAAGGAGTCCGAAACGGCAACAGAATATTTTCACCGGGCACTATTAGAAATGGCAAAGTACACTGGTATAGAAGACATTAAGACCAACCCAAACCATCGAGAAGTAGCAGTATCTGTACTGATGGATGGTTTGAAAGAAACATTAAAAGCTAGGGTACAGACCACACAACCATGTTGGCGAGGTCTGTCAGTGTCCACATTGAGAGAGGCTGCTATTGATCACGACAGAAACATCACTAGGCACAGGGAGTCGCAAAGTGATAAGTTGATGTCCGTAAGTATACAGGCGCTGACCACAAGGCAGCCTGCGTATGTACCACCGAATCCTGTGGGTAAGGCAAGTGTAATAACATGTTTTTCTTGTAACAGACCGGGACACTATGCACGAGAATGTAGAACAAAGAGTGTACAAAGATCTTTTCAACCCCCTAGACAACGACACGACACACGACATTGGGAGCAGGGTCCACAGAGGCGGAGTTTTGAGCCACATACAGGGGAAACAAAAAGATATCCCCCGAACAGAGATTGGCATGCCTCTGGTAGTTCCCAGCTAACCCCCGCACAAGTAGTCGCTGCCAGCGGGATTCAGGGAGGTCAGCATACCCAATAGGGGTGTGGCCATACCTGTAATCTGCACCCAGTTAAATTGATTGCCAGTCTTGGAAGCGAACCAGAGATTGCAATCAATGTAGCTCGTAAAACTTTAAACTTTCTTGTAGACACAGGGGCGGCCAAGTCAGTGATAAATTCGACAGTGGGCATGAGAACCACTGGTAGGACAATTCCAGCCATGGGAGTAACAGGGGTAGTCCAGCACTACCCTGTTAGCAAACCAGCCGAGATTACAGTAGGGCCTTTGCATACCAAGCATTCCTTTTTGCTGGCTGCATCGGCACCAACTAATCTCCTGGGTAGAGACTTACTATGTAAAATGGGTTGCGTCATTTATTGTACTCCTGAAGGTGTATTCTTGGACATACCTGAGAATCACGCTCAGGAGGTACGAGACATGTTAGACTCCCCATCAAAATTAATGTCACATTCCAGTATGACAAATAGGAATCCATCCCAAGTAGAAGAGATGACATCTCAGATACCAGAGTCACTTTGGACAAAAGATGGACAGGACACTGGATTAATGGCAAACGTAGCTCCAGTAGTTGTACAAGTAAAAGATGGTAGGATAGCTCCAAAAATCCCACAGTATCCTCTGAAGCCAGAGGTGGAGTTAGGAGTTTTCCCAGTAATAGAGCGCTTGCTACAACAGGGCATTCTAGTAAGAACGTCCAGCACAGCAAATAGTCCCATCTTCCCTGTTAAAAAGAGTGGGGGGAGGGGTTACAGGCTAGTGCAGGATCTAAGGGGGATTAACAAAATAGTTGAGAGTCAGTTCCCCGTAGTGCCTAATCCAGCTGTCATCCTAATGCAAATTCCTCCCACTGCCAAATTTTTCACTGTTATTGACCTCTGCTCCGCTTTCTTTTCGGTACCTCTGCACCCTGACAGCCAATATTTGTTTGCATTCACATACAGAGGAGTCCAATACACATGGACTCGGTTACCCCAAGGTTTCATAGATAGTCCAAGTATATTTTCTCAGGCTTTGCATGATTGTTTACAGTCTTTCCAACCGGAGAGTGGATCAGTGTTGATACAGTACGTGGATGATCTACTACTGTGTTCTGATTCATTGGAGGCATCCCTGAAGGATACGAAACAGCTCCTGTTTCATCTTTCAGACACAGGTCACAAGGTTTCCAAAGACAAGTTACAATTATGCCAAACTAAGGTAAAATATTTGGGACACTGTCTAACACAAGGACTGAGACACCTGACCGCTGATAGAATCCAAGCCATTAGAGACATGACACTGCCACAAACCCAGCAACAGATCAGGACGTTTCTAGGAATGTGTGGGTATTGCCGTAATTGGATCCCAGGGTTTTCCATATTGGCGCTACCTCTGCAGGAAATGGTCTCTTCAAACAAACCTGATCGGATTTCGCATACAGACGAATCCGAAACAGCATTTGAGAGACTTAAGCAATGCCTAACGCAGGCACCAGCACTAGGTATGCCAGACTATGGGAAACCCTTTGAACTATACGGAACAGAAAGTGCTGGGTGCGCAGCAGGTGTACTAACCCAAAAACACGGTGACGCCAGCAGGCCAGTTGCATACTACAGCGCTCAGCTAGATACGGTAGCGCGATCCCTCCCCACATGCTTGCGTAGCGTTGCGGCGATAGCATTGCTAGTGACGAAAAGCAAAGATGTCGTGCTAGGCCACAACCTCACAATCCATACACCGCATGCGGTATCTGCCTTATTGAATTCTGCCCAAACCAGACACGTCTCATCTGCAAGGTTTACAAGATGGGAATTGGCATTAATGGCCCCAGTAAACATCACCATAAGGAGATGCAGTGCATTAAACCCTGCAACATTTCTCCCAGGTGTGCCTGGTCAGACACAAAGGGTGGAAGGTGAGAGTGATGGGGAAGGAGGATTTAATGCAAAGGAAGATACACATGATTGTATGGAATATTTGACCCAAAATTTTACCGCAAGGCCTGACATCAGTGACAATCCACTGGAAGATGCAGAACTCACGTTCTACACGGACGGTAGTTGTCACAGACAGTCAGACTCGGGAGACTTGTGTACTGGATACGCAGTCGTAGATGACCAAGGCACCATAGAAGCGGAACCGCTAGGCCCACCTCACTCAGCCCAGGTTGCTGAACTGGTCGCCCTAACCAGAGCATGTGAATTGGCTAAGGGTAAGTCAGCCAATATCTACACCGATTCTAGATACGCCTTCGGGGTAGTACATGATTTCGGAGCGCTATGGCGGCTCAGAAATTTCATGACGGCGGCTGGTACACCGATAGCGCATGCAGCTCACATAAAAAGGCTTCTAACAGCGATACAGGAACCCGACAGAGTGGCTGTTATCAAATGTAAAGCACATACATATAGCCAAGACCCAGTATCCCTTGGTAACAGCCGAGCAGACGAAGCCGCAAAGCTTGCAGCTGCTACCCCCATACGGACAGACACCACACAACTGATGGTATTTAATACCATCAACACACAGAAGTTGTGTGAGATGCAGAATTTGTGTTCCACACAGGAAAGAGCAGTCTGGAGGGCAAAGGGATATGGCCAGGAGTCCTCAGGGCTCTGGACGGATGGACATGGTAAACCAGTGGCCCCCAGGGCATACCTTCCATGTCTGGCTGAAGCAGCTCACGGGCTGACTCATCTAGGCAAGGAGGGGATGTGCAAATTGGTAAGAGCATACTGGTGCGCCCCAGGATTCTCCTCTCATGCGAGTAAAAGAGCAATGTCATGCCTTACCTGTCTGAGAAAGAATATTGGAAAAGCAATACCTACAGAACCATCCCATATCCCACCTGCCGGCGGCCCTTTCCAGGTAATACAAATTGACTTCATTCAATTACCCCCATGTCGAAATTTGAAATATGTACTTGTTTGTATAGATGTTTTCTCGAATTGGGTCGAAGCTTTTCCAGCAGCTACAAATACCGCTATGTTTACAGCTAAGAAAATTGTGCAGGAATTTGTATGTAGATATGGTATCCCTAGAATCATTGAAAGTGATAGGGGTACCCATTTTACAGGTGATGTCTTTCAAGGAATGTGTAAGTTGATGGGAATTGATAGTAAGCTGCACACTCCGTACCGTCCACAGGCGAGTGCGAAGGTCGAAAGAGTGAACAGCACTATTAAAAATAAATTGAGTAAAGTAATGACAGAGACAGGATTGACGTGGCCAGAAGCTTTACCCATTGTTTTGTATAGCATCAGAACCACTCCCAGGTCCCCTCTTAATCTGTCTCCTTTTGAAATCTTGTTTGGTCGACAACCGCATGTCATGATTAACCCTCAGGATGATTTGAAATGTAACAATGAAGTAACTGTAAAGTACTTGATTAACATGAGTAAGCAGTTGAGGAGTCAAAATGATAATCTGAAGTTGGTGATTCCTGATTTACCAGATAGTAATTGTCATGACATTGAACCTGGGGATTATGTAATGATACGAAATTTTCTACGCTCAGGTTGTCTTATTGATAGATGGGAAGGACCATACCAGGTCTTATTGACTAGCACCACAGCATTGAAGGTTGCTGAGAGAGAGACTTGGGTCCATTCATCCCACTGCAAAAAGGTTGCTGATCCAGAGAAGTCCCGTGATAAGGAACAGACGGTAGAGGTTGTATCACTGGAGTGTCTGTTCCAGGAGGACTGAGGTGGCACCTGAGCCTTGAAGATCGAAAGCAGCTGTCGACTCCCCTCTCCCTTTTATTGTTTTTCTCCACTTCCCATCCCCTCTCCCTTAAAATTTCTTTTTCCCCCTTCTCATTCTTCTCTATTTCCTCCTCAAAGATGGACTTGCCCCAAGAGACTGTGATCCGGATTTTGATGTTAACCATGATGTTGACCAGAGCAGTCTGTTCCGGCGAGAGTACCATAGAGGTCGAAAGAGGTTCTGGAATGGGTTCCGATTATGATGATGGAGGCGTAGTTTTCCAAGATCAACCAAACCAACAAGCAAAGGCGAGTATCAGAAAACGATCCGATAGAAGAAATTGTGATGGATTGTTAGCTGAAGAAAATTGTATCTGTAGGCTCTGTGATAATCTGGTTGAAGATGGATGCATAAAGAAATGCCAATCCAGTTTTAATATCCATATGGACCGGCATCCATTGAGTGACTATCACTCCTTAGTGGGTAACGTATTAAACCAAACAGATTGTTGGGTATGCTCTCAAGTACCTCAGGGTCACAGCAAATCAGGGCTAGTACCATTTCCTTTAACGTTAGGGGAGGTACTTGAGCTAAGTGGTGGGAGACCGGTGGACCGAAAGGTTTAACATCTCCAGCCCTCCTAGTTTGAAGCTCCACCAATACCATGTGGATAGGTCCCTCTTATGTTTTAATATCTCCAATCCCCGTAAGCCGGGAAATTGGGAAGTGTCATGGAGCAACCTTACCATGACCTTTTCACACAGAGCAGATAGAATGCCTACAGATACAGAGCTCGTACGCCACATAGCCAGTAGAGGAAAATCTTTCCGGTATCGATATACCTTAGGAAATAGGATTACTAGAGTTGGAGAGGTATCACCAGGATACTGTGCACATATCGTACAAACCGATACGTGCATTAAGCAGATGGAAGAATTAGGGTCAGGAGATTTCACCTGGAAGGTTTGTAACATGATCATGTCCTTCTCCGTCCCTTATGTTCTCCCCGATGATGCATATTTCATATGCGGGAGAAAGGCGTACAAGTGGCTTGCCCCAAACTCTGAAGGATTGTGTTATATTGGAAAAGTGTTGCCTGAAGTGATGACTGTTACACATGACAAAATGAAGGACATACACCGTGGTGCCCAAGCTCCTTATACTCACACTCATTACGAGCACCGAGTTAAAAGACAACTGTCAGAAAGGTTAGAGCATCCGGCCTCTGATCTTATCCATGAATCCACCGGGATTCAGGTTCTGGTAGCGTTAGATTTCACTCGTACCGCTCGAGGAGTGATGAATTATAGATACATTTCCGCACTCGCCAATTTGTTAGATAATATCACTGAAATGTATGATGACACGTTTAGATACACTGGAAGAGAACTTCAAGCTTACAAAACAGAACTAGTTCAGCATAGGATGGTTCTTAATTATCTTACAGCAGTAACAGGCGGATATTGTGTTACATTGGCAACACAGTACGGCATAAAGTGTTGCACGTATATCACAAATAGCACCGAGGATCCGGTAGAGGTCATAGACCAAAAGATGGACGATATTCTCCAATTGAAGTGGGAATTTCGTCGAAAACACAATCTCACCCTTGCTGCTGTAGGTAATGAGCTGACTGGTTGGGTGTCATGGTTGAACCCGCGAAATTGGTTCTCCGGTTTAGGAGACTGGGCTCAAGGAGTCATAATGGATGTTGGAAAGTTTCTACTATGTATCCTGGGTGTCGTTATATCGATTGGATTGATATTTAGATGCGGGCAGGCTTTAATGAGGTGCAAACAAAGTACAAGAGTGATGAGCTTGAGGAGCGAGGAAACTGTAATTAACCTGGATTTGATTTATGACCCAATGATAGAAACCAGGATGTGATGAAAATGCGATTATACGGTCCGTTTCTTTCACCTGTTTTTCTGCTTTTCTCCAAGATACAAAGACCCCCTTGGACGAGGAAGTTGACGAGACGCTGTACAGACAACAGACAAGCACCAAAGATGAAGTTCTGACAACCTATGATATGGACACTTGATGAACTTTGCCATGGATCCCCAGTTTCCCTAGTACTTTTAAACTCACGCTAGCCCAACATTTTTTGTAAATCTGATGGCTCAGACAAAGCTATTTGCTCACGCCCAAGGAGCAATACAGCGCAAAGAAGACGACTCTCAACAGATACCGAACACAACTTCAACGACAGATGTACATTTCCCTGACATAGAATATCATTGCATTTTCCATAAGTGTTCTTTATCTTCATCTCTTCAACCCTCAGGTAATGACACACATAGACGATAGGTAGTACAGGCACAGATATCAGCAACCACATACCTCCCCCATTCATGTATCATCAACTAAAATGTGCATCCCCATTTTGTTACAACTGAAAGCCGAAATGAGCTCGGTAGAGTTTGACAGCCCATCCACAGACCCTTAGTACGGGATAAGAAGGAATTCAAATGTATACTTCGCAATACCTCGAAGCTTGATTTACCACACGTACGGCACGATGATACATGACCCTCCAAACATGGACTCATACACACATGCTTCTACTTTCTCACTAGGTCATACCCTTTTCACACCTACTCCTCTCTTCTTCCTTACCCCACCATGGAAATCAATTAACCCCTGACTTACATTTTTCTCCTTAAATATTTTAGAAGGTGGCAGTTATTATTGACTGCCAAAGGGTGGACTGTCAAAGTCAGAAAAATGTCTCTATGCACGTTGCCATATTTGCACCGCACACTGGTCCGCGCTGCGCATGCGTACGCTCTCCCGTGAAGGCGCATACCCGCAATAGCGTGCACTCGCAGGCGCGGTATGCGTATTTACGGTAGAGTTTATGTAGTCGTAGCGTGCGACTCATTCGTTACATATTTTCACAATTAATGTAGTTTATAGATCATGATCCCTTTGATAGTTTCTGAAAGTTTGGTTAATATAGAAGGTCCCTGTTTAAAGGAATCCCTCTTTGTATTGTACGAAGGGTCTAACAGGAATCATACAGCAGTGTTTGGTACCCATCGGAAGAGTATTTAATTAGTAATATTCCGGTGTTGGTTTGGAGCGTATTAATCGCTCGTGCGAATAGTTATGGACATAAGAAGTTTATGTCCATTTCTATTATTTACTCATACTCAGGTATGCGGCGGGAAACCCAGTTTCCCACCCACCTGAGCTGTTGGAAATCGTCACAGCCCACCTGTATGAATCACCCTATGACCTTTTGTTGTGATACAGGGTCGAATTCCTTCATCCAATGGACAATGGGATTGTAGGGACTATGAGATTGCATTGTGTGTGGGGCATAAATAGGCAGGCCGACCATATCCAACTTCACTCTCTCATCAACGGTTATCTGCTGATAGCCGGGAGCTGGATATCGAGGCGCATGCGATCATACCCTTTGTGCGTAAGTTTTCTCTCCGTAATCATTGTCTTTCTGTGAGCCAATTTCTCTCATCTCTCTCCGTCTCTCTCTCTCTCTCTCTCTCTCTCCTCTTTTCTCTTATATCTCTCATAGTATTGTATTGTATTGCATTTAGGTCAGAGTAGTATTGTCTTTTTTGTATTTGTTGTTTAGTTCTGTGGTTAGGAAGTCTCTGTTATATTGTAGTGTATCATTTGTACTGTTATCCCCTTTATACAAGTATATTAGAGATAATACAGTTAATAGGCTTTGGACCCTAAACCAGTATCTGTGTATTTTCTATAGTGTTAAGTGTTCACTTGAGCGTCGGTAACGCTCAAGCAGCTTTGTAGTTAGTCAGGTTACACAAGGTTGCACTTACACCCTGTATTCACATTAAGGTATTCTGTGTATTTCATTGGTATAAGGTTTAGACATAAAGGTATAGCATTGTGAGCGTCTGCACCGCTGGTGACCTCCTCGTGGTCTCGAGCGTAAGCTACGCCATAGCAAATCATTACTCTAGTCATAGCCAATAACGTGTCCTGTGATCACTGGGCCGCGAGCGAACGTGACGCCTGAGCGTCTCGCCTACGGCTGAGCGATCGTTACGCAGATAGCGTACCCTTACGGTACTTCTTAAGCAAAACAGCGTACAGTGTTCTTAGACTTCATAACGGGTTGTTTATACGACAAAGGAATTTAGCATTGTCACCATATTGAATTTAAAATCCCTGAACCTATACTTAAAACGGTTCAAGTTCAAAATGGAATCGCTCAGAGCGGTTATCGCCAGCCTGGAAGGGGGGGATTTTATGGTATCCCTGGACATAAAGGATGCATACCTTCATGTTCCCATATATCCACCTCATCAGGCGTACCTGAGATTTGCGGTACAGGATTGTCATTACCAATTTCAGACGTTGCCGTTTGGGCTTTCCACGGCCCGAGGATTTTCACAAAGGTAATGGCGGAAATGATGGTACTCCTGCGCAAGCAGGGTGTCACAATTATCCCGTACTTGGACGATCTCCTCATAAAAGCGAGATCACGAGAGAAGTTACTGAACAGTGTGTCACTTTCAGTGAAGGTGTTACAGAAACACGGCTAGATTCTCAATATCCCGAAGTCGCAGCTGATTCCTACGACTCGTCTGAGCTTCTTGGGCATGGTTCTGGACACAGACCAGAAAAAGGTTTTTCTCCCGATAGAAAAGGCTCAGGAACTCATGACTCTAGTCAAGAACCTATTGAAGCCAAAACAAGTGTCTGTGCATCATTGCACTCAAGTCCTGAGAAAAATGGTGGCAACATACGAGGCCATTCCCTTCGGCAGGTTCCATGCAAGGACTTTCCAATGGGACCTATTAGACAAGTGGTCCGGATCACATCTACAAATTCATCAGCGGATCACCCTGTCCCCCAGGGCCAGGGTATCTCTCCTGTGGTGGCTGCAGAGTGCTCACCTTTTGGAAGGACGCAGGTTCGGCATTCAGGATTGGATCCTGGTGACCACGGACGCGAGCCTCAGAGGGTGGGGAGCAGTCACAAGGGGAAGAAACTTCCAAGGACTCTGGACAAGTCAAGAGACTTGTCTTCACATCAACATCCTGGAACTGAGGGCCATATACAACGCCCTACGTCAGGCGGAGAACTTACTTTGCGACCAACCAGTTCTGATCCAGTCAGACAACATCACCGCAGTGGAACCAGAGGGATTTTTGGGGTATTTGAAATGTGCGCAGGGCAGCTTTAACAAGTGTAAATTGTCTAATGGGATGCCACCACACCCCACAAAAACAGAAATTCAATACAGAAGGAAGACAATTTTTTCTCAGTATAAGCGCCCAGTAGGAATATCAAATGAAAATAAAGTATACGTCCCTTTAGGGTAGTCAACAGTGAAGATCCTCAGTAGTTCAGCGAGAGTTCTCAGTTGATGTAATTTAGTGTCCAGTCATTGTTACATGGAAAAAAACAGAACATGCAATGTGTACTATTGTTTCTTAAATGGTATTCAAAGAAAGTCCTTTTATCCCATCAGTATAAGGAAAGCAGTGACATGAATAGGGGGTCTGTATCGAGTGCGTACCCCAACTCACACTGGGAAGAACGAATGTGTGCACATAAAGGTTTCTTTTTAAAACTCTTCACCCTTTCTGTGTGTCTTCCACCAAAAAGTATGCATAGATGAGCATACCTAAACTCACTTAAAAGTGAAGATGCGACAAGTGTATAAAGGTATCTTTCACATATACTTCTATGTCAAAATAAGAATGCGTACCACACTCACAGAATGAAGTGTGGAGATATTCCTATCAAGGTATCTTTTGGATCCCCAGATGTTTCGGACCTCAAGATGCCAGTACGTATTTGGACAGTTATAAATCCAAAAAGACAAAAATGGTGCCAATCAATCCATTTTTTAAAAAAAGTTTTAATTGATACAAAATCCCATAGCCGGGAGAAGGGTATATACAAATAAAAACACTCCACAACAGGAGAATAAAAATATGGAAGCTCGAATTTGCAGACACAAAAACAGTTTTTGCTAAAAAATCTTATATTCCGTCATAAGATGCATCAAATGATAAAAATACCTTGAAGGCTGGTTCTTAGGAGAAGCACAGTGCCCAAAGTTGTGGACGCGTTTCGGCTCAACGGGAGCCTTCCTCAAGACATGTCTTGAGGAAGGCTCCCGTTGAGCCGAAACGCGTCGACAACTTTGGGCACTGTGCTACTCCTAAGAACCAGCCTTCAAGGTATTTTTATCATTTGATGCATCTTATGACGGAATATAAGATTTTTTAGCAAAAACTGTTTTTGTGTCTGCAAATTCGAGCTTCCATATTTTTATTCTCTTGTTGTGGAGTGTTTTTATTTGTATATACCCTTCTCCCGGCTATGGGATTTTGTATCAATTAAAACTTTTTAAAAAAAATGGATTGATTGGCACCATTTTTGTCTTTTTGGATTTATAACTGTCCAAATACGTACTGGCATCTTGAGGTCCGAAACATCTGGGGATCCAAAAGATACCTTGATAGGAATATCTCCACACTTCATTCTGTGAGTGTGGTACGCATTCTTATTTTGACATAGAAGTATATGTGAAAGATACCTTTATACACTTGTCGCATCTTCACTTTTAAGTGAGTTTAGGTATGCTCATCTATGCATACTTTTTGGTGGAAGACACACAGAAAGGGTGAAGAGTTTTAAAAAGAAACCTTTATGTGCACACATTCGTTCTTCCCAGTGTGAGTTGGGGTACGCACTCGATACAGACCCCCTATTCATGTCACTGCTTTCCTTATACTGATGGGATAAAAGGACTTTCTTTGAATACCATTTAAGAAACAATAGTACACATTGCATGTTCTGTTTTTTTCCATGTAACAATGACTGGACACTAAATTACATCAACTGAGAACTCTCGCTGAACTACTGAGGATCTTCACTGTTGACTACCCTAAAGGGACGTATACTTTATTTTCATTTGATATTCCTACTGGGCGCTTATACTGAGAAAAAATTGTCTTCCTTCTGTATTGAACATCACCGTAGTGGCTCATGTAAACCGCCAAGGCGGCACAAGGAGCAGGGTGGCAATGGCGGAAGCCACCAAGATTCTTCGCTGGGTGGAAAATCATGTAAGCGTACTGTAAGCTGTGTTCATTCCGGGAGTGGACAACTGGGAAGCAGACTTCTTCAGCAGACACGACCTGCATCCAGGGGAGTGGGGACTTCATCGGGAAGTCTTCGCACAGATTGCAAGTCAGTGGGGACTGCCCCAGATAGACATGATGGCATCCCGTCTCAACAAAAAGCTACAGAGGTATTGCGCCAGATCAAAAGATCCTCAGGCGGTAGCAGTAGACGCCCTAGTGACACCGTGGGTGTTCCAGTCGGTGTATGTGTTTCCGCCTCTTCCTCTCATACCCAAGGTATTGAGAATAATAAGAAAAAGAGGAGTGAGAACAATTCTCATTGTTCCAGATTGGCCAAGAAGGACCTGGTATCCGGATCTGCTGGAAATGCTCACAGAAGATCCGTGGCCTCTTCCTCTACGACAGGACCTGTTACAACAGGGGCCATGTCTGTTCCAAGACTTACCGCGGCTGCGTTTGACGGCATGGCGGTTGAACGCCGGATCCTAGCGGAAAAAGGAATTCCGGATGAGGTCATTCCTACGCTGATAAAGGCTAGGTAGGACGTGACAGCTATACATTATCACTGTATATGGCGAAAATATGTTTCTTGGTGTGAGGCCAGGAATGCTCCTACGGAAGAATTCCATCTGGGCCGTTTCCTGCACTTCCTACAAACTGGAGTGAATTTGGGCCTAAAGTTAGGATCCATTAAGGTTCAGATTTCGGCCTTATCCATTTTCTTTCAAAAAGAATTGGCTTCTCTCCCAGAAGTACAGACTTTTGTAAAGGGAGTGCTGCATATTCAGCCTCATTTTATACCTCCGGTGGCGCCTTGGGACCTTAACGTGGTGTTGAGTTTCCTTAAGTCACACTGGTTTGAACCACTTCAAACGGTGGAGTTAAAATATCTCACTTGGAAGGTGGTCATGTTATTAGCCTTGGCTTCGGCTAGGCGAGTGTCGGAATTGGCGGCTTTGTCTCATAAAAGCCCCTATCTGGTTTTCCATATGGATAGGGCGGAATTGCGGACCCGTCCTCAATTCTTGCCTAAGGTGGTGTCATCTTTTCATATGAACCAACCTATTTTGGTGCCTGTGGCTACACGAGATTTGGAGGATTCTGAGTCCCTTGATGTAGTCAGGGCTTTGAAAATATGTGGCCAGAACGGCTAGAGTCAGGAAAACGGAAGCACTGTTTGTCCTGGCGCCCCTGCTTCGAAGCAGACTATTGCTCGCTGGATCTGTAATACCATCCAGCAAGCGCATTCTACGGCGGGATTGCCGTTACCAAAATCAGTCAAGGCCCATTCCACTAGGAAGGTGGGCTCATCTTGGGCAGCTGCCCGAGGGGTCTCGGCACTACAACTGTGCCGAGCTGCTACTTGGTCGGGTTCAAACACCTTTGCAAAATTCTATAAGTTTGATACCCTGGCTGAGGGGGACCTACGGTTTGCTCAATCGGTGCTGCAGAGTCATCCGCACTCTCCCGCCCGTTTGGGAGCTTTGGTTTAATCCCCATGGTCCTTACGGAGTCCCCAGCATCCTCTAGGACGTTAGAGAAAATAAGATTTTAAACCTACCGGTAAATCTTTTTCTTGTAGTCCGTAGAGGATGCTGGGCGCCCGTCTTAAGTGCGGACTACTTCTGCGAGACTTGTATATACTTTTGCTTACATAAGGGTTATGTTATAGTTCCATCAGGTTGGACTGATGCTACGTTATTTTTTCATACTGTTAACTGTTTACTTGATACACAAGTTATACGGTGTGATTGGTGTGGCTGGTATGAATCTTGCCCTTGGATTAACAAAAATCCTTTCCTCGTACTGTCCATCTCCTCTGGGCACAGTTTCTCTAACTGAGGTCTAGAGGAGGGGCATAGAGGGAGGAGCCAGTGCACACCCAGACCTAAAGTCTTTCTAAAAGTGCCCATGTCTCCTGCGGAGCCCGTCTATCCCCATGGTCCTCACGGAGTCCCCAGCATCCTCTACGGACTACGAGAAAAAGATTTACCGGTAGGTTTAAAATCTTATTATCAGTATAATGCGTTATATTTATTTTTATTTATTTATTAGCAGTTTCTTATATAGCGCAGCATATTCCGTTGCGCTTTACAGTTATAGTCAAATAAGACTTATGTGAACAAAAACCATTTCCAATTTTTAAGAGTAATTTTACTATGTTCAACCATTTAAGATTGTTGATAATCATGTTATTCATTGTGAGGCTAATTTAGGGGTAGATTTACTAAAGCTTCAAGTGGAGGGTTGCCCATAGCAACTAAATCAGATTTGGTCTATCATTTTCTAGAATGAAAATGATAGCTTAAATGGATTGGTTGCTATGGGCAACACCTCTACTTTTCATTTTTGGAAGCTTTGGTAAGTTTATCCCTTAGAGTTGGAGATATGTCTGTATTTTTGTGTAAATATTATATTATTTAAGACAAGATAAGAGAAATGGATTTGACAGTGAGTACCATAAATCCTATTTTCTCTGGCATCCAGTCTGGGAAACACTGGATGAACATGGGGATGTTCCAAAGATGCCCCCTAAGGGAAGGTACACTCAGCTATGGCTTTTCGCCCCAAAACCAGCATCTCTGGCTACAAAAACATTCAATTTGTAGAACTTAGTGAAAGTATGGACTGAAGACCAGGTGGCCACTCTGCAGCACTGCTCCACAGAGGCGCTCACTGATCTTGTAGAATGGGCCACCAGCGATGCGGAATTGGGGCCCCTTCTGAAATGTATGGTTATTGTATGTTCACAGTGATACATCTGGCCACCTACTGTTTGGCCGCTATCAGTCAGATCTATCCACATGGAGTAGATCTGCAGAGCTCAGGCAACATCATGGAGATCAAGAGAATCTCCACGGCCTGAAGACATGTCAGCCAGAATCTCAATGTCCTGGATGAAATGAAAACACAAAGTGAAAGTTTGTTGAAATGGAGGTGGGGAGTGCAGAGCAGCTCTGTCTCTATGGCGGGGATGAACGCCATTGTGGTCAAAGCAGGGACAATTGCCTTGCCTGTGACAATTGGAACACTTCAGTCACCAAGGCGAGATTCGCTCAAGTCCAGCAGACAAAAAGTTGCAGCCGGAAGGTCTGTGAATGGAGATGCGTCAATAGAATTGCTTTGAATCAAGACACTATTTCTGATGTGCAAACATTCACACTAAAGTTATTTTGTCAGAAGCCAATTAAGCTGCTAGAATGTTTTTTTGCAGTGTGGGAGGAACTGGAGTACTATGAGGCCATGCAACCATGGGACATACAAAATCTATACAACTAGGGTCCTGGTTGAAACTGAACTCATGACCACAATGCTTTGTGGCAGCAATGCTAACTATTGTGCCACCATGTTCCCAGCACTTTTGCCATCACTTACAATGTTAAGCCATATCTTTATGTTATGTCCCTGTGCTTTTGTGGGGTGCAGTCATATACACTAACAACATCTGACATGAATCTGGCACAAATGTGTTTCATTCGGATGAATCTTGCTATGCGTCTCACTGGACATATGAGCATATAATAGGGTTTCTGTAAGTGTGTTGTTTCCTATGTACATGGACATACGTCCAGCTATATGAGCCCCAATGTGCTTCCATAGACCAATGTAAAGTATAGTAACAGTAGACAACTTACACATCCTTTGGTTTCTGCTCAACCTGAAGTGAGAGGTCAGAGATACACACTCCATCGTCTCCACACTCCTTTAGGAAGGGGATCTAATGCAGAACATAAAACCAAATGTAAATTCATCCTTCTCCCAAACACATCACTTTCCCATCTCAACCTATGGGCCTAATTCAGAGCTGATCACAGCAGCAAACTATTCTCTAATGGGCAAAACCATGTGCACTGCAGAGGGGGCAGATGTAACATGTGCAGAGAGACTTAGATTTGGGTGGGGTGTGTTCAAACTGAAATCTAAATTGCAGTGTAAAAATAAAGCAGCCAGTATTTACCCTGCACAGAAACAAGATAACCCACCCACATCTAACTCTCTCTGCACGTTACATTGCCCCTGCCCCCCCCCCACATTGCAGATGGTTTTGCCCATTACAGAAAGATTTTGCTGCTGCGATCAGGTCTGAATTAGACCCTATATTCATGACAATACAGCCTATTAATTCAGTTGTTGCCTCGTGCCTCAAAAGAGTCATGAGTTCCTTGTGAATTTAGAATCCCAATATCAGTTCAGAAGACAAAATAGCTACCATTATTCTGTGTACAAGATACACCTTGATAATATATATTTCTATAAGCATATAACATTTGATAATATTAGTCATATACAATTATACAGTAATTACAATGCTGTAGCAGAGGGCGAGGTGCAGGGCCATCTTAACGTACAGGCACCCTGGGCAGCTGCCCAGGGCCCCACTATTTATAGGGGTCTTTTAGCAGGGGCAGGCTGGTGCCTCTGGAGCTTCGAAGGAGGGTACAGAACGCTGCCCACAATCAGAATGACGAGGCAGCGATCTCTACCTTCCAGCCTGCAGCTAGACAGTGAGGGGCTGTCAGCATTCTGATTGGTCGATGGCTGTAGCTAGTCACCCATTGCAGGAGGGGTAATTTATATATATATATTTTTATTAATTTATTCCTGTAAATGGTTTGATAGGTGCACCAGTACATTGCCCAGAGCCTACAATGCTGTTAAGACCGTCCTAGCGAAACACCCCCAGCCACATATGACATCATCCTAGGGATGCGCCATTCTATGTAGCTGGATTTCTCTCAGGCTAGCTAGAAACAGGTGGCGCTCCATTGGCATTGCACCCTGCCTGGCAATGTCGGTCATCCACCCTTCATTAGTGTTCACGCTAGGCTGTTTTAGCAGGGCGCTGCGCCCTGCGCGATTTTTTAAGGGCAAAATCCGCCCTGCCCCTTCTGCGGCGCCCTGCTAGAACAGCGGCCCGCTTCCTGCCCTCCCAGCGTGTAAAGATGCCGTGCGCATGCGCGCGGCATTAATTCACGCTGTGAGAGAGAGCTTGGGGGAAGCCCAGCACCTCCGTAGGTGCTGGGCACGCCCCCAACAGTGACGCCGCCGGCCGCCCACGCCCCCTGTTTTATCGTCTGTGGGCTGAACCGCCCACTTTTATTACGTGCAATGATCACGCCCCCCTATTTTGCGTGGCCACGCCCCTTTTTCAGCGCACACGCTTGTGCCCCTCACAGTCCGGCACCCTGCCCTGCCCAAATCCTAGAGTGAACACTAATTCATTATGGCCCTGTATAGTTACCAAGGTTCCATTATTTTAATTTCTATTCCTAATACCACACTCCCTTTTCATATCCTCCTAATATACAGATGGGTCCACATTTATCTTGACCTTTAATAGGATTAACTGAGACTGGCCAGTCGAACTTAATCCCCTGCTGTAATGATTTAATCCCCTGCTGTATTGTTTTCTGTATTGTAGTTCAGATGAGAACAATAGATGAATGGCTTATGCTAATAAGTCATGTTGTGCCTAGGCGCAGAAAACTAGTCAAGATAACCGTGGACCTATCTGTAGGTTATCATTGCATAATCAAACACTAATACTATTATGTAATAGCTGCATGAGCAGGATAGGGAAGATGAACCACTGGTCACACATCTGAAGACACCATAGAGCAGCTTTATATTAGTAGCTGGTTCTCTACAAGTAGTGCACAAGTGGAATAAAGCAAGTGTCTCTCGCTGCAGTATGAGCTGGGAATAGGAAGTGTCCCCGTCATATAACCTTGAAAATAAACACAGAATGTTATAACATTTTCCTTTACTTACAAACCACTCGCTGGAACCAGACAAATACGGATTTAAAACCGGACTGCTATTGGGTTTCTGAGCGGCGATATTAATGCGCAACGCCAGGGCGCTCTCCGAGTCTGATGTCTCCTGTTCATAGGAATACACAAACGTTTTATAACTAATCAGCAGCTACAGTATAAATACACAAACTATCTGACTTGACAACAAAGTATAAACAAACGTAAACCTATTTATTGTGGTTTTCATACTGTATATGTCAACTTTTTAGTATTTGTAGTATTGTTTACATTTTAGGAGATTGTTTATATTTACGTTTTATAATTGACAGTATGTATAATTGGTAGCAGCAATATTTTCTCTTTCATCAATGAAATTTTATGTTTACGTAAGATATGTTGTATAATTGGTGGCAGCATTATTCTCTCTTTCATCAATGAGCTGATGTTCTAATTACGGCTTTGCTGGAATTAAATATGTTCGTCTAGTAGCTGCGAGTGGAAAGCTGCTATTTATGGTTACCAATCTACATACTTTGGAAACAGCTGGAGTCGTCTGATTGGCCGGCCGTTCACGCCGGAATTTAAAGTTATTACGTTCTGAAATAGAAACACTTGAATTCTGCCCGAGACACTCACTATTTAATTCTTCCTAATGCAACTGTACAAATCAATTAAAATTCAATTATATCTAGAAGTGAGTCAACCACACAGAGGGTTGTATTACTTGTCACAGTCACATCCATGTGTCAGTCATATGTATGAGATGGGAGAAATCTGGAAGCAATTTGAAGTGATATCTACAGAGGAAATCAGAATAGTAAAGGCCTTGTGGTCTGTTAGATCTTTATAGCAGTCTAACAGCGATAAACCATTCCTGTCTGTTATTTGGTTAAAGTCACTGGATAACTTCAATTATGGGAGGCAAAATAAAAATTGATGGCTCCAGTAGGTATCATATAAACCAAGGAAGTCACTTGCATGAGGCAGCAGTTTAATGCTGCACTACCATACAGGGGTGTGAGCTCATACCAGGAGACTGGAGGCTAGATGGTTGAGCAATAGAGAACGTCAGGAAAGTAGCGGAAGGCGCCGCACCATGGAAAGATCCGCTGCTGCTGTGGTGCCCCCCGCTGCCGCGGCCCGCTGTCCGTTGTGAAGGGAAACTAGACGCTACGCGTCTAATTTCCCTTCCTGGAGAGGACCTTCACTGTAATGATGTGCGGTGCGCGTTGACGTAATCGCGCACCGCACAGCAAAGGTCCTCTCCACGAAGGGAACTAGACGCTTAGCGTCAAGTTTACCTTCGTGGAGAGGACCTTTGCTGTGCGGTGCGTGATGACGTCATCGCGCACCGCACATCCTACAACAGTACAGGGGTCGTAACTGACCACGCCCCCTGTATGAAGCCACGCCCCCGAATGCCGCCCGGGGCGCCAGAAGCCCCGGAACCGGCTCTGCATCAGGATGCCCCCTTCAGCTCTCACACCCTTAGTTACAAGGGGCTTCTGCTAGGGCACAGGTTCTCAAACTCGGTCCTCAGGACCCCACACAGTGCATGTTTTGCAGTTCTCACAGAATCACAAGTGAAATAATTAGCTCCACCTGTGGACCTTTTAAAATGGGTCAGTGAGTAATCAATACACCTGTGCACTTGCTGGGTTACCTGCAAAACATGCACTGTGTGGGGTCCTGAGGACCGAGTTTGAGAAACCCTGTGCTAGGGGAATCACCGAGTTACTAAGTCAGGGGCAGAACTCTGGCAGAACTCCTCTTAATGTATGAATGTGATCACCTGTGCTGAAACACCTTTCTTATCCATTAACCTGTTCAAAACAGGTACCGGCAATCATACATTAAGAGAAAAGTCCAGGAGCAGAGCATTCTGTTCCTCCTGGAGAGGGTCATGTTGGGTGGCATGCATTTATCCGTTGTTTATCATTATTAAAATGAAATACTGTAATGAATGGTCTTGCATGCAGCAGTCCACAGGGACATGACCATTAGGTGATGCCAACATACAACCTGTATGTAATTAAATGAATGAATCTAATATAGCAGAGGTGCTAATGAATGTGGTACTATCAGCCACAATCATCACCAACCATCACCAACGGATCGCAGGAGCAGAAGTCCACCTCTGCTTCTGCCAAATCGGCAGCATGGGGCTTCCTTGCGGGAGTGCGTTCGGGTGGGAGCACGTCTGAAACTTTTCAGTAAAATCTGGATTCAATCTGGCCTGGACCCATGGGTCTTACAAATAGTGTCCCATGAGTACAAACTAGAGTTTCAAGACGTCCCCCCATGCCGATTTTTCAAATCGACCTTGCCAGCTTCTCTTCCAGAAAGATAGGCAGTAATAACGACAATTCAAAAATTATGTCAAGATCAGGTCATTGTCCTAGTACCCTTGTCACAGCAAGGAGAAGGTTTTTATTCAAGCCTCTTTGTAGTTCCGAGACCGATTTTAAACCTGAAAAATCTGAATCTCTACCTGAAAAGGGTCAAGTTCAAGATGGGATCCCTGAGGGTAGTCATTTCCAGTCTGGAGGAGGTGGACTTCATGGTGTCAGTAGACATAAATGATGCTTACTTGCATATTCCCATTTATCCTCCTCACCAAGCTTATCTGAGATTCGCAGTACCATGGAAAGATCTGCTGCTGCTGTGGTGCCCCCCGCTGCCGCGGCCCGCTGTCCGTTGTGAAGGGAAACTAGACGCTACGCGTCTAGTTTCCCTTCGTGGGCTGCCCGCTGTGAAGGGAAACTAGATGCTGTGAAGGGAAACTAGCCATTACCAGTTCCAGACGTTGCCGTTTGGACTCTCCACAGCACCGAGGGTATTCACCAAGGTGATGGCGGAGATGATGGTCCTCCTTCGTCAAAAAGGAGTCAATATAATTCCTTATCTGGACGATCTCCTGATAAAAGCGAGATCCAGGGAACAGTTGGTGCAGAACATCGCACTCCTTATGTCAATACTCCAACAACACGGTTGGATCATGAATTTTCCAAAGTCGCAGTTGGAACCGACGACAAGATTGTCCTTTTTAGGGATGATTCTGGACACAGAAGTATGGAGAGTATTTCTTCCAGTGGAAATGGCTCTGGAAATCCAGAAAATGGTCATACAAATATTGAAACCAACAAGCGTGTTGATCCATCAATGCATTCGGTTGTTGGGGAAATTGGTAGCGGCCTACTAGGCCATACAGTTTGGCCGATTTCATGCCAGAGTATTCCAGTGGGACCTGTTGGACAAGTGGTCCGGATCCCACCTACACATGCACCGGAAAATAATCCTGTCCCCCAAAGCCAGGATTTCGCTCCTGTGGTGGCTACACAGTTCTCACCTACTAGAGGGACGCAGGTTTGGGATTCACAACTGGGTCCTAATAACCACGGATGCAAGTCTCCGAGGCTGGGGAGCTGTCACACAGGGGGAAAGCTTCCAAGGAAAATGGTCAAGTCAGGAAGCCTGCCTTCACATAAATGTTCTGGAATTGAGAGCCATTTACAACGGCCTTCTACAAGCGGTACATCTTCTTCAAGATCATCCCGTGCAGATCCAGTCGGACAATGTAACAGCAGTCGCGTACATAAACAGGCAAGGTGGAACGAAAAGCAGAGCGGCAATGGAAGAGGTGACAAGGATTCTCCTCTGGGCAGAAAGACATGTAAGAGCTCTGTCAGCAATTTTCATTCCGGGAGTGGACAACTGGGAAGCAGACTTCCTCAGCAGACACGATCTCCATCCAGGAGAGTGGGGCCTCCACCAAGAAGTCTTCGCAGAGGTGACAAGTCTTTGGGGAGTTCCTCAAGTAGACATGATGGCATCTCGTCTCAACAAGAAGCTTCAGAGATATTGTTCCAGGTCGAGAGACCCTCAAGCAATAGCAGTGGATGCACTGGTGACCCAGTGGGTGTTTCGGTCGGTATATGTTTTCCCTCCACTTCCACTGATTCCAAAAGTTCTCAAAATAATAAGAAGAACAAGAGTTCGAGCAATCTTCATTGCCCCAGACTGGCCAAGGAGGGCTTGGTATCCAGATCTTCAGGAGTTGCTCATAGAAGATCCTCGGCCTCTTCCTCCTCGAGAGGACCTACTACAGCAGGAACCATGTGTGTATCAAGACTTACCGCGGCTACGTTTGACGGCATGGCTGTTGAGCGTCGGATCCTAGCCCGAAAGGGTATTCCCAAGGAAGTCATCCCCACTCTTATTCAGGCCAGGAAAGGAGTAACGTCTAAACATTACCACCGTATTTGGAGAAAATATGTGTCTTGGTGTGAATCCAAGAAGGCTCCTATGGAAGAGTTTGAGTTGGGACGTTTTTCTCCATTTTTCTGCAAGCTGGTGTGGATGCGGGCCTTAGATTGGGGTCAATGAAGGTCCAGATTTCGGCCTTATCAGTTTCTTTAAAAAACAATTGGCCTCCTTTCCAGAAGTTCAGACGTTCGTGAAAGGGGTTCTGCACATCCAGCCTCCATTTGTGCCTCCAGTGGCACCATGGGACCTTAATGTGGTGTTGCAGTTCCTTCAATCAGATTGGTTTGAACCTCTGCAGGAGATAGAATTGAAAGTTTTCACTTGGAAAGTGGTGATGCTTTTGGCCTTGGCATACGCAAGGCGGGTGTCTGAGTTGGGGGCCTTGTCTCACAAGAGCCCTTACCTGGTCTTCCATGACGATAGGGCAGAGTTAAGAACTCGTCAACAATTTCTTCCAACGGTGGTTTCGTCTTTCCATATAAACCAACCTATTGTGGTGCCAGTGGCTACTGACACTTTCACTGAGTCACAGTCTGGTTAGAGCTTTGAAGATTTATGTCGCAAGAACAGCTCGGTTATGGAAAACAGAGGCTCTGTTATTCCTGTATGCTCCCAGCAAGATTGGGTGTCCTGCTTCTAAGCAGACTATTGCACGCTGGATCAGAGGGACAATTCAGCACGCTCATTCTACGGCAGGCTTGCCGGTACCGAAGTCGGTGAAGGCCCATTCTACTAGGAAAGTGGGCTCATCCTGGGCGGCTGTGTAAAAAGGGGGCTCTGCCTGCCGCAATGTGTAAAAAGGGGGACTCTGCTGCCATAATGTATAAAAAAAGGAGACTTTGCCTACCGTAATGTGTAAAAGGGGACTCTGCTGCCATAATGTGTAAAAAAAGGAGACTCTGTCTGCCGTACTGTGTAAAAGGGGATTCTGCCTCTACCTGATGTAATGTGTGTAACTGGCACTACTGTGCGGCGTAATTTGAATAATGGAGACTTCTGTACAGCGTAATATGAATTGGTATTATTTTGTGGTCACGCCCTATCACCATGAAGCCACACCCCTACATTTTGCTG
Organism: Pseudophryne corroboree; assembly: GCF_028390025.1. NCBI lineage: Eukaryota > Metazoa > Chordata > Amphibia > Anura > Myobatrachidae > Pseudophryne > Pseudophryne corroboree. The sequence continues at coordinate 110,083,402 of NC_086444.1, read as the reverse complement.
CGCACCTACGGCGCACATTGATCATGTTTTCTATATAGAGAGGGGGCGGGGGCACCAATGCTGTTTCTTGCACACAGCGCTAAAATGTTTAGTTACGGCACTGGTATAGGGACACATCTGTACCTCCATATACCCTCACATGCTAACTGCTCAGCGAGTGTACAGTACCTCATATACCCACATATGCTAACTGCTCAGCCAGTGTACAGTACCTCCATATACCCTCTTATGCTAACTGCTCAGCCTGTGTACCACATACACCCTGACATGCCAACCACACAGCCAGTACACCTTCATATACCATCATATCCAGCATATCTCCACATACATTGACATGACATCTGACTGCCAATATACCATCATATGCCCCCATGCAGCCAGTATACCTGCACATACACTGACATGCCATCGCACTGCCAGTATGGGGTGTAAATTAACAGATCGACAATGTCAATAGGTTGACACCACATGGTTGACTTGCATTAGAAGAACAGTGACAAAAGGTCAACAGTGTTTAAGGTCAACAGATACTGTTCAAAAGGTCAACAAAGGTTGACATGTCAATAGTTGACAAACAAATGGTCTACACATTTTTATTATTATTTTAGCCCAAATCTAAACCTTCCCCTAGTGCCTAACCCTAACAGTTCCCCAGTGCCTGACCCTAACCGTTCCCCAGAGCCTAACCCTAACTCTACCCCTAGTGCCTAACACTAACCATTCCCTCTGATGGCTAACCCTCTGCCTAGTGCATAACCCTAACTGCCCCTCAGTGCCTAACCCTAACTGTCCCCCAGTGCCTAACACAAACCATACCCTCTGACAGCCTAACCCTCTGCCTAGTGCCTAGCCCTAATCCTTAACCTAACTCTACCCTTAACACTAAATATGTTGAAAAAACATGTATCCACATTTTTGTGTTGTCCTTTTCCATGTCGACCTTTTGTACAGGTCAACCTTAAGCATCGTTACCCATACATCTGCCAACCTTTTGTCACTGTCGACCTTTTGTCACTGTCTACCTAGATATTGTCGATCTTTCATCCGGATACTGCCAGTATGCCTCCATATACCATAATATGCCACCGCACAACTAGCATGGGATGTAGGTCAAAAAGGTCTTGGTTTTAATGAAGAGACAATATGCCCCATAATGTAAATGTGCATAGCCAGCTTTTTAACTATTTTAAGCCTATTTACACTAACTTTGGCAATAACCATATATTCTGATGACTCCATCTATGGGTGGGGTGGAGACCAGTGGTACAAACAGTGTACAGAGACATCTACAGCCCTTAGCCAAATCTCCATTCTCTTTCCATGCAATCGTATGGAAGCCATCTGCTTCACAAGTATCCTTTGCAGTTGCTCTGAACATACCTGAACGTTAAAGATGTGTTCAAAACAACTTTCCTCTGTGCTTATGTCAACATTTTTTGTTAGTAATCGGTCGCCATTTTCCTTGAACTGTCCTCTAGACGTCACTCGCGATGACAGCAGATCAGCATCTAGTGTTGCATTGTAAGTGATGGCCACTAAAAAGAAAAAGAAAACCATGATGTCATGAACCTGACTAAATTCTCATATGTTGAAGTAACCAGTCTTACCTCAATCTCCTGTCCTGTGGGCTAGGATTTCCTGCAGCATCCTAGAGTTCACTCAGCTTTGTTCCTGAATTCCTTATTTCATACTCTGACTCCAGAATCTGCTGCACATTCCCAGGCTGGTTGCACAGGGGCACAGATTACAGATTGCAGCAGTGTTCTCAGACCAGTTGTTAATTATATGTGTGCCTGAAGTTTATTCAAGCTCCTGTGTGCAGTCTATGATATTCTCTGACATTGCTGTATTCCATGATTTCCAGCTTCACCAACCTAAGTCTCAGTCCAGCAAGACAGTTAGCCTGCAGCCAATCACAGCCTGGCAGGGGGTTTAAAGGAAGTCTAGCTGCTATAATCTGGGCCTGTGCAACTAGTCACATAGTGTGACAAGTGAACCTGTTTTGCTTCCTCCGTGTGGCACTATCAGGATCAGCATATCCTCAGCCGGTAACCACTCTGATCCTGCATATCCTCAGCCAGTAGCCAGTCTGGTCTAGCAGCATCTCTTCAGCCCATAGCCAGCCCGGTCCAGCTGTATTCCCCTGCCGGTAGCCAGTACGGTCCAGCAGCATTTCTTCAGCCGGTAGCCGGTCCGGTCCAGCTGTATTCCTCAACCGGTAACCAGTCTGGTGCAGCTTTCTTCAGCCGGTAACCAGTCAGGTACATTACCACTGTGTGGTTCATTTCCTTGAACCCATAGCAAACGAGGTTCTCACTGCTACCCAAATCCCATGCAAAAGAGCTATATTCAGCCTCCTCAACTCCAGCTCCAAGCCTCAGATCCTGGACGTTGATCATCACCTGACCCAGGTAACCATGTACACCAATCCGTGACACATGGTTGACAAATACTGGAGAGTTACATTTCCATTGTATGTGATGTAGAAGAACAAAATACAAAACTGATGAAGCTGGAATTTGTCCTGGTGTATATTAAAGCTGGACGTACACCTTAACATTATCTGTCCGATCTGGTTAGAATGAAAATCTGGTAATGTATGGGGGCAAATGACAATCGACCATTTGCTCACAAATGCCACTTAATGGACAAAAACGGTTGATCATACAAATTGATTGCATCAATCATATTAAACCAATTTGTCTGAGAGACCATTTTTGTCTGTTTTACAGCGTTTGGAAGCAAATGGTCAATTGTCATTGGGTCCTGTACATTACCAGATTATCCTTCCAACCAGATAATATGAATGGCCAGTGTAAGAGTATTTGCACATGTCTGCTATATAGGGGTGATTCAGATCTGTAAACAAACCTGATGGTATATGTACAAATCTGATGTTTGGGGAACTGATCCTGCGTAGAGCCAATTCTGTGCAGAAAGGGGTCCTGCATGATCGCTTGCAGTCCACTTTATCTCTCTCCAAGGCTTAGTACATAGGGGGTCATTCAGACCTGATCGCTCGCTAGCGTTTTTTGCAGCGCTGTGATCAGGTCAGAACTGCGCATGCATATAGAATTTGTCGGCAGATAAGAACCACTTGGCCCATCTAGTCTGCCCCTTTTTTTATTTTTTATTATTTTTATCTCTAACCTTATTTGATCCTTATTTCTTTGTAAGGGTATCCTTATGTCTATCCCATGCATGTTTAAATTGCTCTACTGTCTTAGCCTCTACCACCTCTGATGGGAGGCTATTCCACTTGTCCACTACCCTTTCTGTGAAATCATTTTTCCGCAAATTTCCCCTGAACCTCCCCCCCTCCAGTCTCAGTGCATGTCCTCGTGTCCTATTGCTTCTCTTCATTTGGAGAATGTTTCCCTCCTGGACTTTGTTAAGACCCTTGATATATTTGAAAGTTTCTATCATGTCCCCCCTTTCCCTTCTCTGCTCCAAACTATACATATTGAGATTTCTTAGTCTTTCTGGGTATGTTTTGTGATGTAGGCCATGCACCATTTTAGTTGCCCTCCTTTGTACAGTTTCTAATGTATTAATATCCTTTTGAAGATATGGCCTCCAGAACTGAACACAGTATTCTAGATGAGGCCGTACCAATGACCTATACAGTGGCATTATTACTTCTTTCTTTCTGCTGCTGATTCCTCTCCCAATGCAGCCAAGCATCTGACTAGCCTTCCTCACTGCCTTGTTACATTGCTTACCTGCCTTTAAGTCAACTGAAATAGTGACTCCTAGATCCCTTTCCTCCTCAGTAGTTTCCAGTATAGTGCCATTAATACTGTATTTAGCTTTAGGATTTTTGAGACCCAAGTGCATGATTTTGCATTTTTTGGCATTAAACTGTAATTGCCAGACTCTTGACCATTCCTCTAGTCTACCTAGATCCTCAATCATTTGTTTAACCCCACCTGGTGTGTCCACTGCAATGCGCAGGTGCATCGCATGGGTACAAAGCGGATCGTTGCTGTGTGATGGTTTTACGAAGAATTCATTCGTACAGCCGATCACAAGGAGATTGATAGGAAGAAGGCGTTTATGGGTGGCAAATGACCGTTTTCAAGGAGTGTCTGGCAAAATGCAGGCATGTCCAAGCGTTTGCAGGGCGGGTGTCTGACATCAATTCTGGCCCCGGACAGACTGAAGTGATTGCAGCGGCTGAGTAAGTCCTGGGCAACTCAGAAACCGTACAAAGTTTTTTTTGTACCGCTCGGCTGCACATGCGATCTCACACTTGCACACCTAAAATACACTCCTCGGTGGGCGGCGACTATGCGAACGCAGGACTGCAAAAACCAGCTTGCGAGCGATCAAGTCTGAATGACCCCCATAGTCTCCAAAGTCTACTCATCTGCAGAATAAACTGCATGAAAGTGCTGACCTCCGCAGGCTTTATAACTCAAAATCTTGTTAAATTTATAAATGCAATTAGATTTTGAAATTAAATATTTTAGATTTCAAATATGATAGAATCAAGATTACATGCTGTTTTACTAATACAAAAAAAATTATTATAATAATAATAATAATAATAATAATAATAATATAATAAATAAAGTGCAGTTATTCACCTAATTGTTTGCTGGAGCTGGCAGGTCTGAAGTGAGCACTGAAGCAGATTTTTACACTTATCTCACTATTCTTATTTGTGAGAATTATTTTATCCGGACTAAACGAAGCCTTCACCGACACATCCACAATACTCTGCGACCTAAATGGGAAACAAATAGTTATTACCGTAAATAAACAATGATACATAAATAATGCATTTGCACAATAACATGAGAGCATAGAACACTTGACCTGGATACCTGAACATTAAATTATTAGTTTTTTGGTAGGCACAAGGGGTATGCAATAAGTTCCCCGATGTGCAGTGTATAGGTAGAGTTGACAAAATCGGACTTTCTGGTTGTGAACTGTAATCTCTGACTAAAGTTGAAACGTCAGGGCACAGACCTGTATATAAGCAGCACTGCACACCGAAGAAGTCAACACGTTCACTTCCTTCACAAACTAATTTTGGAGCTCAACAGAGGCTACTGGAGAGCCATGATCTTGTAGTGCTGGGCACAACTCAAGCTCTACAAGCGGAGACAAGGTAGGATCAAGGGCCACATGGGCCTGGGGTGGAAAATGTTCAAGGGTCTTTGCTGAGAAGAGGAGGAGCTGTGATCAGTCCAGTGTGGGTGTGGCCAGTGTCAAGTCGGCATGTAATCCCTTCACACTATCAGTAACATGTAATACATCCAGACACCACTCTACCGGATCCTAAACAACAGTAATACACCCCCCACACACAAACCCCATCCTAGACAGCAGTAATATACCCCACACATCACACTACCCCCTTCTAGATAGAGTAATATACCTCCACACCACACTACCTCCTCCTAAATAGCAGTAATATACCCAAACACCACACTACCCCCTCCTAAATAGCAGTAATATTCCCCCCACACCACACTACCCCCTCCTAGATAGCAGAAATATACCTTCCACACCACACCTCTCCCTCCTAGATAGAGTAATATACCCCATCATACCACGCTACCCCCCTCCTAGATAGAGTAATATACCCCCACATACCACACTACCCCCTCCTTTATAGAGTAATACACCCCCACATGCCACACTACCCCCTCCTTTATAGAGTAATATACCCCCCACACCACACTCCCCCCTCCTAGATAGAGTAATATACCCCCACATGCCACACCTCCCCCTCCTAGATAGAGTAATATACCCCTCATACCACACTACCCCCTCCTAGAGAGAGTAATATACCCCCCACATACCGCACTACCCCCTCCTAGATAGAGTACTATACACCCACATGCCACACCTCCCCCTCCTAGAAAGAGTAATATACCCCTCATACCACACTACCCCCTCCTAGATAGAGTAATATACCCCCACATCCCACACTACCCCCTCCTTTATAGAGTAATATACCCTATACCACACTACCCCCCCTTCACACACACAACACTAATGCAGTCCTAGATATCCATAATATACCCTCACATACCACACTACCCCCTTCTTTATAGAGTAATATACCCCCCATACCACACTACCCCCTCCTAGATAGAGTAATATACCCCCACATCCCACACTACCCCCTCCTTTATAGAGTAATATACCCTATACCACACTACCCCCCCTTCACACACACAACACTAATGCAGTCCTAGATATCCATAATATACCCCCACATACCACACTACCCCCTTCTTTATAGAGTAATATACCCCCCATACCACACTACCCCCTCCTAGATAGAGTAATATACCCCCACATACCACACTACCCCCTCCTTTATATAGTAATATACCCCTATACCACACTACCCCCCCCCCCCCCCCTTCACACACACAACACTAATGCAGTCCTAGATATCCGTAATATACCTCCACACCACACTACCCAATTAACAGTAATACACTGCGACACCCTACCACACTACTGGCAGGATAACAAAGCCATAATGTGACCTTATATGAAGGTAAGCAAGCAGTGCAATTAGTAGTAGGAGGCAGCAGAATAGTTTGCTTGTGTAGGAAACGGCCTCATAAGCAGTATGAGTGACGGTGCAGCACCACTACTCCCACTGAATGCTATATAAAGTTCTGCAGGCACTTTATAAAACAAATCATACACGAAAGCAGAGTCTGTGCACAACATGATGAGGAGGATGCAGATGGTTCAGACAGGGGAGAATTTACAAGTGAAAGGGAGAGGAAGTTTCTATGGAAACAAACTATGTAACCAATCACAGCTGGATTAACGGCCACATCGGCCTGGAGCTGAAAATGTTCAAGGGCCTACTGTGAGTAGCAGAGGAGGTGTGACCAGTTCTGTGTGGGTGTGGCCAGAGCAATGTGGGTGTGTACACCCCTACACTATCAGCCCCAATGTCTCCCTAAATACGCAACAGTAGCAAAATTGCATCATTTTGTTACTAAAATAGCAATACAGTTCTAATACTTCCGATATGGAGGCTGGTCATCATTATGCTGTCTTGATGATAGTCCTATTGATATTTGTACAGCACAATTCTCCAGCCGCCCTGCACTGTCATGCGCCGAAAGTTGCGCTGCACTGACGTTTCACATTGAACCGCTGCATCACTTGCCACGTCACAGTGCAAGTCACTGCTCTGTGCTGCCCCGCCGGAAGGAGGATTCTAGCCACCTCCTCCACCCTGCACTGGTGGCAAGCACCGCAGCACCACAAATCCCATATCCCTGGCTATCTCATAATGCCGCCCGGCACAAAAAAAATTCTGGGGAGAACACTGAAGATCTCTTATTATTGTGAAGTGAAAATCCTAGACACCTATGTCACTTGGCGTTTAGTCAGTAACCAGAATAACTATAGCAGTTACTTAAGGATAAAACATTCGACCAAGTAACACCTCACTGACTTCTCATTATCCCAAGATTTACTATACACTAGTGCTGACTTTATTAGGTCCACCTTCTAGAACTGAAAAGGACCACCCTTTGTCCCAGAAGAGCCTGAATTCTTCATGACTTGGATTCACCAAGGTGCTGGAAATATTCCTTACAGATTATGGTCCACGGGGACATGACAGCATGACACTGTTGCTGCACATCCATGCTGGGAATCTTCCATTCTCCCATTCCACCACATCCCACAGGTGATCTATTGGGACTGTGGGGACCACTGAAGTACAAGGACTACACTCATTATCATGTTTGTGGAACCATCATTAGAACATTTGTGCATTGTGACATGACGTGTATTCCTGGTGGAAGTAGACATTAGAAGATGGACAGTCTGTGGCCATAAGGGGGATGCACATTGTCAGGAGAAATACTCAAGTAGCCAGTGGCATTTAAACAATACTCAGTTAGTAATATGGAAGCCAAGAAAACATTCTGCACACTATTCTCAGTGGCGCACCCGGGGGGGTTTCCGAGCACCCAAAAAAAAACCTCCACCAAAAAAATAAATAAAAATTATATATATATATATTTTTTTTTGCTGCATGAGTATTATTAATGACTGTCTAGGGTCCTCTGCAGCCTGCTTTCTTCCTGGTGGCACTTGTAAGTGCTTAATAAAAGTTTACTTTATTTTAATTATAGTACATATATATCCATGTGCAATTTGTGCATACATATATAAATATGTATATACATACATACATACATACATACATACATATAAACACACACACATATGATATATATACATGCGTATATATATACGTGTACTGTATGTGTATATATATATGCATGTTTAATATGCTATGTGTATATGTATATAAATATATACATAGGTATATATATGTGTAGATCTGTATATATATATATATATATATATATATATATACACAGACACACTAGTTTTACGGACCCAGCATATACTGGGTCACCTCAATCCCCACCCCCGTGCTTGGCTCCACCCAGTTCTGGAAACCCCCCCATGCAAATCCTGCGTTTGCCACTGATTCTGCACAGCCCTACCCCTCAGCCAAGACTCTGAAGCATTGACCCAAGGCAGCATGGTTTCACTAGGCCCCACTGCCTAGAGGTCCACCACCTGCTCTAGGGATCTGGTTCAAGACTGTGGACTTAAATTATACAGTTTACATATGTTACATTATGCTGCTCAGGACTATGGTGTACTTTCCACAGTGCACTGCTGTTATTAATCTGATACATTACTACTTATCATGCACGGACCAACAATATATAATATATATATGTATCAAGAAGCCTAAGGTCATGCACTATTTACTGGTTAGCCAAGCCTCTTTGGTGGCTGGCCACAACCCCTGTGGAGGCTGGCTTCACCCCTAAGCATGGGCATCTGCTACCTCATTCTCCTGGTGGGCCCTTCATGTCTGAGTCCAATACTACTGCTGCTGCTTATTGGATTTTATTTGCAGCATTCTTTATAGATTCAAGGGAACTAATGGGTGCAGCCACATGAGTGGCTAATTACATATCAATATTAACAAGTAGGTATGCCTGATAAAAAAAAAAAAAAATTACCACTGAATGTATACGGATATACTTTTACATGATGCATAATATAACATTTTTATTACTTTTGTTATTAGAATTTTAACTCTCCAATGGTATCACTAGAATTACTGACCAAAGCTGAACGACTTTTTCGTAGGCGCCGACAGATATATCAGTAATGGAATCTCCATTTAAATCCGCATGACCATTTAATGACCTTCCAAAAAATTGCAGGGGAGGCGTGAACAAGGAACCAAGGATCTTCTGTATATGGAAGGAAAAAAGCCATTTATTCATTTCAAAGGGGAAAAAAAGGAACCGTCTGCTACAATAACAAACCATGGGGTAAATTTACTAAGATGGGAGTTCTATTTAAGATGGGATGTTGCCAATAGCAACCAATCACATTCTACTTCTCAATTATCTAGCACCTTCTAGAAGATAATACATGGAATCTGATTGGTTGCTATAGGCAACATCCCATCTTAAATAGAACGCCCATCTTAGTAAATTTACCCCCATGTTGCATTACAAATGAAGCAAATACATTTAAATTTTCTGCATGCAGCGATAATAGTGAGTGCTTTTGTGTCTAGGGAAGAATCAGTGATAGCGCTATATGGTGATGCAGCAGGAGATGTATGTTCCACTGCTGCAGTAGTGATCTGACCTGCATCCTAGGACGCAGGCATCAGATCACTCAGTCACCATAGGGTGGCTTACTGCACCCGTGGTGCTGCACAAGCTGCCCGTCACAGAGGCCAGGAACTCTCCGTCCCTGACCTCTTTCCTCCCCGTAAAAAAGGCGGCGACGCCTCTATTTTCACAAACGGAGGCCAACGCCGCTCCCATCCCTGCCCCCCAGAAGGCAGCAGACTGTCAATCCCTGACAGTCTTCTGCCGTACTGCATTTTGTGTAGCAGGACCGGTTTGCGCTCGTGCAGAACAGGTCCTGCACATGTGCAATGTACCAATAATCGGTACTTTGTGGCACAGGGCACAACTTCGACCACTTCTGAATTAGGCCCCTAGTGAACAATTGCTGGAAACAGTGAATTTATGAATTAAGCTAGATCATGCCCTTCCCAACTCTAACCTGTGTGCACATATAAATCTGCCCTACCAGCAATGTAACATGGTTTTGCCAAAGTGCAAGTTGCTCCTCTTCAGAGTTGCCCCTAGCTTTGAATTAGGACCAAAATGTGTGATTTTAGCATTCTAGATGAACAAAATTGAAGTGGCCTGACAGATTGGGGAGCCCAGTTGCATGTGTTTTAATAAAAGGGGATTTGCCCCGGTCTCACAGGACAAGGGGTTTCAATGTTTGGCTCCCTGATAATGGAGTCAGTATAGAAAAGGTAGGTAATAAGGAAAATCCTATCTATGGCACCAGTCTTAGAAAGACAAACGAGCTTGTGTATTAAAAAGGAGAATATCCTCTGTCAACAAATGTCTAATTTTGTATACTTATATTTCCCGGTTATCTATCATCCGACACTGCTAGGCTACAACACATTCCAGTCATCAAGGTTGAGTAACGTGTCACATGCCTAAGGAAGTGGGATGATACACCGTGAAACGTGTTGCAACCACCAATTAAGGAAACATTATGTTACTTCTACATCTGTATTATGGTTGGTTATTTCCTTTTACACACACACACACACACACACACACACACACACATATATACACATACACACACATACTTGTTACCATTAAGGGGGTCATTCAGACCTGATCGCTGCTGTGCGTTTTCACACGCGGGCGATCAGGTCCTAACTGCGCATGCACCGCAATGCGCATGAGCACCGGACAACAACAGGATGGTGTGAAAAATCCGATCGCACGGGCTTTCGCAAGGTGATTGACAGGTAGAGGCCGTTTGGGGGTGGCAACTGAGCGTTTACAGGGAGTGTCTGGAAAAATGCAGGCGTTACTAAGCGTTTTCAGGGAGGGTGTCTGACGTCAGAGTTGGCCCAGATCAGCCTCTTCTCATCGCATTAAAGGCCGGTACTCACCGGCAGATCAGGGGAGAGATGTGTGCTGAACGGTTTGCTCAGCACACATCTCTCCCCCCCGCTCAGCACAGTGCAATGTGTGCTGAGCGTGCAGGGGGAGACGGGGGGGCGCTCATTTCACCCAGGCCAATCTAGCACCAGCGATAGCGGGCTGCGCATCGCTATCGCTGTGAGGGGTACACACGGAGTGATCGCTGCTTAAAATCTAAGCAATCTAGTCAGATTGCTTAGATTTAAAGAAGCGATCGCTCCATGAGTACCCCCCTTAACGGAGTAAGTCCTGGGTTGCGCACAGACTGCACAAAGTGAATTTTCGCAGCTCTGCGTACTCATGCCATCGCACACTTGTACGGCGCATTTACACTCCCCTTGGAGGTGGCGACTATCTGATCGCAGGACAGTAAAATTAGCAGCCCAGCAATCAGATCTGAATTACCCCCTAAGATTCCACTGTCAGATATTCCAATTTGTTTCTGATTACTGTATCATCAGATCTGTACATTATTTTAGTCAAAATAATCAATCTTCAAAAATATAATTGAATCATTTATCAGGCAAGTAGACATGCATTGAACCAGTATGCTGAAAATGACAATTACCTGGGAATATTTAGTTCTAATGGTGTTTTTATACCCATTGTAAATATAAACTGCTCCGCTATTCTGGTTCTCCAAAGGCGCTCCAACGACGACATCATTAAAACCGTCCAAGTCGATATCAGAAAGCATTGCTATGGTTGCACCAAACCTGGTGTTCTCTGAGTTTTTAGGGCCTTCCAATAGTTCATGTCGACTTAAAGTTCCCTTTCCAAAATAAATAAATAAATTACCAAATGATATGTGGTATTTTCTAATTTTTTTTAAACATTTAACCGTTTCATTAGTGGCTCTCAGGGGCAGATGTTCTAAGCCCCTGGAGAGAGATAAAGTACCAGCCATTCAGCTACTATCATGTTACTAACTTAACAGCTACTAATTAACATGACAGTTAGAAGCTGATTGGCTGATACTTTATTTCCATCCACTTTATTGCTGTCCAAGGCCTAATACATCTTTACCTCAGTGAGGGAGAGATATTTCCAATGATGTTTAGTATTATGTTATTATCTGTAAGTTTATACGGATATATAGAAGTCACCGAGTAAATCTGTGGCTTTATAAAGGCACAATTCATATAGTTTCTGCAGAATGATCCGTAGGCAGCGTTTGCAATGTTCCCTCTCAGTTTGATGAAAATTATTCCCCCGGAATAATATAATATAATGCAAATAGATTCTATGGGACATATGTAATAGAGTCCAAGTTTGCCGGAGGTGAGGGATGCCAGACGATCTCAGAGGTTTTTTTTTAAAGCGGTATTCATTAACAAGGAAAAGGTAAATGACTGCTGCTGTTAAAAAAACCCTCAGAGATCGTCCGGCAATCCGCACCCTATTACATATAGCCTATATATGAAATATTTACCCATTTGATAGAAAACACATAGACTTGTCCTTGCTCTATCTTCTGTTCATTCATGAACATGGGAGCCCCGACGAGTAGAACATCAGTGACAGAATCCTTGTCCACATCCACAGAACACAGAACACTGCCGAAATAGGAGCCAATCTGCAAGCGAGAATCACACACTGAGAAAAATAGCCTTCCATAACCAGGGAGAATTACAGGGTAACTGTGCTGCCGACTTTTAATCCTCCAAAATCCTTCAATTCATTTCTGTACATCACAACATAACAGTGATGTCATTATGGAATTATGGGGGACATTTACTAAGCAGTGATAAGAGCGGAGAAGTGAGCCAGTGGAGAAGTTGCCCATGGCAACCAATCAGCACTGAAGTAACATCTAGAATTTGCATACTATAAAATGATACAAAGCTGCCGATTGGTTGATGGGGCAACTCCTCCTCTGGCTCACTTCTCCGCTCTTATCATTGCTTAGTAAGTGTCCCCCTATGTCCTGTACTAAAATGTTGTATGTCCTGTCTCAATACTGTATATTTTTTTGCCAGCCATTAAAGAAGAGCTAGAACTCTAAATTGCACACCTTAACCAATATAGGCCCTCATTCCGAGTTGTTCGCTCGGTAATTTTCTTTGCATCGCAGCGATTTTCCGCTAATTGCGCATGCGCAATGTTCGCACTGCGACTGCGCCAAGTAAATTTGCTAAGAAGTTTGGTATTTTACTCACGGCATTACGAGGTTTTTTCTTCGTTCTGGTGATCGTAATATGATTGACAGGAAGTGGGTGTTTCTGGGCGGAAACTGGCCGCTTTATGGGAGTGTGTGAAAAAACACTGCCGTTTCTGGGAAAAACGCGGGAGTGGCAGGAGAAACGGGGGAGTGTCTGGGCGAACGCTGGGTGTGTTTGTGACGTCAAACCAGGAACGAAACTGACTGAACTGATCGCAGTGGCAGAGTAAGTCCCGAGCTACTCAGAAACTGCTAAGAAATTTCTATTCGCAATTTTGAGAATCTTTCGTTCGCAATTTTGCTAAGCTAAGATTCACTCTCAGTAGGCGGCGGCTTAGCGTGTGCAATGCTGCTAAAAGCAGCTTGCGAGCGAACAACTCGGAATGAGGGCCATACTGTATATTTTAATTTAACTTTTCCTATAAAATGACATCTCTTAGGAGGCTTTAGGTAATTAAAAGTCTCCTCGTTGCTCAGTCAATTAAATTGTTTCTCTTGGTTGTGGAGTAGTTACAACAGAAGCCATGTGTGCTCTTTCATGAATGATCATGCCTTCTGCTGGCAGAGCTAATTGGAAGGAGAGTCAGGCAGCTGGGGAGATCACTCTTATCCAAATGGATCAGAGACACACTGACACCAATTGGAAGAGGAGTCAGGCAGCCAGCGAGATCACTCTTGTCCAGCTGGATCAGAGACACAATGACACCAACTGGAAGGAGAGTCAGGTAATCAAGGAGATCACTCTTGTCCAACTGGATGAGAGACACAATGACACCAATTGGAAGGGCAGTCAGGTAGCTAAGGAGATCACTCTTGTCTAAATGGATCAGAGACACAATGACACCAACTGGAAGGAGAGTCAGGAAGTCAAGGAGATCACTCTTGTCCAAATGGATCAGAGACACACTGACAGCAGGTATCCCATGACAATGCATAACAGTGTTTGGCTAATGTCAATCATAATCATCTTTGTTGTACAGTTTAAGGCTTTACTTTGACACTTATTGTGTGACATTGCACCTGAACCCATAGTACTGTAACTGGCAATGCTTGCTTACTTGATGCATGGTGGCTCATGCGACTAGTTACATCATCTTGGTGCTAGTATTCAAATGTCCTATGGGCTATATAAGCCTGGCTCCTGCACAGTCTAACTGCCAGAGTAGTAGGTTTATATACTTAGGGGTCTATTTACTAAGCCTTGGATGGAGATAAATCAGATGGAGATAAAGCTCCAGCCAAGCCAAGCTGCTATGTCACAGGCTGGGTTTGTAAAATGACAGTTAGGAGCCGATTGGCTGGGACTTTATCTCCATCTGATTTATCTCCATCCAAGGCTTAGTAAGTAGGACCGTTAGTCTCCACTCCAGTACTCCTTCATTGCAGTGAACTGTGCTCCAGTGTTTGACCCATTTAGGTCTGACACTCCCTCTCAGTTGCTGATTGTGTACCTTGCTCGTGACCCTCTGGTCCTTGTTTTTTTCTTTAACTATCACTTTTTGCACTACCAACTCAGCATTCCGCCCCTGTACTATGTGCCAGACAGTAAACAAGAGACTAGAATGCGAGAAATATTGGCAGAGAGGTTGCACCCTGCGTATCTACACAGCGGAATTCAGTCCTCTATGCTGGCGTCACTGGTGAAAACTACCGGCGTGTTAGACTCCGCACCGCTGTCTCATGTATCACCAACTCTAGTTGATAGGAGCTGTACTTCATGCTATGCTGCCCCCCCAGCAAGTGTCACCCCAAAGCACGTGCCTCACATGCTTAGTGGGAAATCCACCACTGACTGTCCTCCTATGCTGGAGAAGAGACTGCTAGGATAACTCTATTTGGGCCATAATTTTGTCTCCGTGCTTGCCCATGTCATGCTCTGAACACAGTATGGACATAATCTTGACCCAAATAGTTGTAATGTAATTACAGGTAATCAGAGTTATATTTTATTTACATACTTTCCCCTGGTGTAGTTAGACAATCTTCCTACCTTTTTCTATTGTTTTAATGGAAAAGGCTAATTCAGTTCAATGCAGGCAGACAGTGGAGAGGGTAGCATCAGGGGTGTCGAGAGGGGATGGGTTGGTAGAAATTACCCAAACCTGGGTCAGTTGGAGGGGGATTAAATGTCTCCCTTTGCAAAACATAGTATTTTAATTTCTTTCTGGAGGGAGCGTGTCCACGCCTACTGGGATTGGACATGCCCCCTTCAGTACCTGAGCCCAGTGGCTGTCTCAACGGCCCTGGGTACCATAATGTAGCCATTTAAAGGATATGTCCTGGATCAGACAAAACTTAAGGCCTATACACACTTGCTGATAAAATGAGCGACGTCGCTCATTTTCCCCCTCCCTGAGCGACATCGCTCTTTTTATCAGCAAGTGTGTATGCCACTAGAGACAACCGCTGCGCGGCCCCGCGGGTCGGCAACGATCATCGCTGTCGGTAGGGCATGCATGCAGGATCTGGACTGTCGTCCACGACCTGCATGCAGGGCTGGTGGAGGCGTGACGTCACTGAGCGATATGAGCGGTCATATCGCTCAGTGTGTACAGTCAGCAGCCGACCGGCCGGCCCGGGAGGGGGAAACATTAGACGACATCGCTCACAGAGCGACATGGTCTAATGTGTACGGACCTCTAGTTTTACTTTTCTTAGTGTATCTATTAGAGATGTGCGGGTTCGGATGTACTCAGTACTTAACGCCAAATTAGCGCACGTTCGGATTTATCCAGATTTTTTTATTATGAGCTATCCAAAACAGGTGACAGCCAATAAGATACCGTTTTGAGAACCGTGTAAATTCAAGTAAATCCGAACCCGCTCATCTCTAGTATCCTTAAAACACAGTTATTTAGTATGTGGCACTTACTGCATTGAAGAACACATATCTCTTACTTTGGAACCTTAGCAGAAGCAAGATTTACCCCATAGAATGTACAGATATCAAGCGTGTACTCCTTCTACTCCAGTAAGGATTATTTCACCACGAGCCTCACCTACCTGTTCTCCTTTCTGAATCTGAATATTCGCCACGTTCCCCTTGTCGGTAATGCTGTACACCACAACTTGACCAGTGTAATTAGCTCTTGGGGCTCCGGCAACAAAGTTGACAGAGTTCACCATGTTGATAGTGTCTACAGAATATCCTGGAAAGTAAACGTGACACTGTTATCCCTATACCAATGGCAGCAGGCAGTTACTCTACAATATCTGGTTTTAATGTAACCAATTGAAAGCAGATGTACACCCGAATGCACAGAGCTGCTTCCTGGAGATGCTGACAGGAATTAATGGCCCATAATTTCACACCGGCAGTTGTTACAATGCAGGGGGCAACAACATTTCTTATAAAAAAGAACACGCACCTTTTTCCCATTAGCCGGGAGGGTGACATACATTCCAGACCCATAATGCACCCTGGAACTGATCATAGTGTATACAGTATTTGAAGGCATACCTGGCTGATCCAGCAATGACACATCCAAGGTCTATTCAGCATTTACAGACAGTATTATGGGGTACATTTACTAAGCAGTGATAAGAGCAGAGAAGTGAGCCAGTGGAGAAGTTGCCCATGGCAACCAATCAGCACTGAAGTAACATCTATAATTTGCATACTATAAAATGATACAGAGCTGCTGATTGGTTGATGGGGAAATATCTCCACTGGCTCACTTCTCCGCTCTTATCACTGCTTAGTAAATGTACTCCTTTATGAGTACTAACAGACTGGTCTTCATGGTAAGTCAATAGATCACTACCATTCGTGTTCAGCTTCCAATGATTGCTCTGCAGGTTAATGTATTATGGGGTCTATTCATGAAGCAGTGAAAAGAGTGGAGAAGTGAGCTTGTGGAGAAGTTGCCCATGGCAACCAATCAGCTGCTCTGTACAATTATATATTGTACAAATTATAAATGTTACTTCAATGCTGATTGGTTGCCATGGGCAACTTCTTCACTGGCTCGCTTCTCAACACTATTCACTCCTTCATGAATAGACACCCATGTCTGGTTTTATTACTGCCCAGGAGTACTTACCCATAGCACCCTTTTGGGTTATTATAATTAGGGTTTCCAAATGTCAGCGTGTATTATTTTTAGAAATCTAGAGATTATTTTTCATATTTTTGTTTCCTCCAGGAGCGTACTGCTCGTGTGTGGCCTCTCCGGTAAAGAACTTAGAAAAAGTAGCCCTAGGTCACAATAGCTATGTATAGATGGCATCATCTATTAAGGAGTGAGGCTCCAAAAAGCTTAGCTTTAGGAGCTTGACAAAGTGGAGAACAAAATGTGGACTGCTGTATCCTGTGTTCAGCCTTTGGCATAAATTGCAGGGAAACTTAAATCATGCAGAATGTGCTGATTTAGCATGATTTAACGAGGTGATAAGTTTTATAAATAGGCCACTGGGTTACAACATATAATTATTTTTATGCAAAACTAATCTTGTGGTACTGATAACAAGTGTGATATGGTGGTCTTATAAACAAAAACACAAGATTCAAAACAGTTAGTTTAACCCCTTTGTTGTTGGGTTTACTGGGCCCTGTGCTGAGCCTATGTTGGTGCTTTTTGTGCTGGTCACATTCCAACATCAATATCAGCCTGTTTCTTTATGCAGTAGCCACACCACTTGCATCTTATTTTTCAAAAGACTTTGAATTTCAGATAATACATTAGTCTACTTACTGCTTCTAAAATGAATAAAATCTACTCAAAAATACAGGGCTGGTTCAATAAATAAGGTAACAAGACTTCTCATTGCATAAATTTATACAACTCGTACATATACAGTACGTATGATCAGTAGTATGGCATTGGTACAGATTCTTTTTCCACATGGTCCCCATACTTGTTTAAGCATTTCCACAGGAGGAATTATCTGCAGAAAGTTCTTGGCTGTGAGGTTTTTTTTTACCCCACAACTCCAGTTGATTCTGTCTACTAAAATTCATATTTTGAATTACAATTAATTATTGATGTGTCCATCATCAATTACTCATCACATGAAAATGCTGTGAATTCCCAGTAGAACTTGTTAATTGCATGTGTATTTCTCTGCTGACCTAACCCCTGATGAAGTTCTTGTGACAAAACGCGTAGGGTTCATATCCACACCACAAACAGAAAACAGCAATCTGCGGAATCAGACCGTTTAAGCACAAATTGGAATCTACAGTAACAGCCGTGATTATATCATACATTGTGTATTGTGGATACAAAATATTTTATATGACCTAATATCTGTATACCCGTATATACTCGAGTATAAGTCGACCCGAATATAAGCCGAGGCACCTAATTCTACCACAAAAACCTGGGAAAACTTATTGACTCGAGTATAAGCCTAGGGTGGGAAATGCAGCTCTAGCCGTACACAGCCCTCAGTGCCAGATATGCCCTCATAGTGCCAGATATGCCCCCACAGTGCTGCCAGATATGCCCCCACAGTGCTGCCAGATATGCCCCCACAGTGCTGCCAGATATGCCCCCACAGTGCTGCCAGATATGCCCCCACAGTGCTGCCAGATATGCCCCCACAGTGCTGCCAGATATGCCCCCACAGTGCTGCCAGATATGCCCCCACAGTGCTGCCAGATATGCCCCCACAGTGCTGCCAGATATGCCCCCACAGTGCTGCCAGATATGCCCCCACAGTGCTGCCAGATATGCCCCCACAGTGCTGCCAGTTATGCCCCCACAGTGCTGCCAGATATGCCCCCACAGTGCTGCCAGATATGCCCCCACAGTGCTGCCAGTTATGCCCCCACAGTGCTGCCAGATATGCCCCCACAGTGCTGCCAGATATGCCCCCACAGTGCTGCCAGATATGCCCCCACAGTGCTGCCAGATATGCCCCCTCATGATGCCAGATACGTTCCCTCCCCAAGTGCCAGGTATGCCCCACAGTGTTGTTACTTACCCCTCCGTCGATCCCGCGCTGTCTTCTGGAGGGACACGAAGCGCACAGCACGCGCCTCTCCTGTGTCCCTCCTGCATCTTCGGCGGCCGCGTCGGGTCTATTAAAGGAAGTGCCGGTTCGTGATCAGAGGTCACGAACGGGTACTTCCTGTAATAGAACCGCCGCTGCTGCCGCCGGAGATGCAGGAGGGACACAGGAGAGCCGCGCGCTGTGCGCTCCGTGTCCCTCCTTCACACTGCTCTGCCTCTGCCTGTCACTGACTCGAGTATAAGCCGAGGTGGCTTTTTCAGCACAAAAAAAAGTGCTGAAAAAGTCGGCTTATACTCGAGTATATACGGTACTTTTTTTTGTGACTAAAACACATACGAACTTTTAAAAAAAAAAGTGCAGCCTAAATAGGCTTTTGCCTGAGTGGTAGAGTATCGAATGATAAGGGCAATAATAGTCCTTTACTTTACTGCTGTCCTCTTTTCTTTTACATTCAGCGGCCTCTTTCATTTGCTTAACACTGATCTTTCACTCCTATCCTTTTTCTGTGTGATGCCCTGGGGTGGTTTGGCTAGGGTGGTCTGGGGGTGCTCTGCGTCCCGGAGGTGAACCCCTATAGTGTTAGGGACCTGTCCGATGATGAGGTCACCGTGAAGCAGGTGGGCAGGCTCATATACTGGCCAATATATGCCAAGAACCTCAAATATTATATTATGGTTATAATAATTTTAATGGTGTATGGTGCACCTGCACCCTTAGTTCCTATGTTGTAGTATTTGCTTTTAGAGCCCTGACTAACAGGGGGTTCATCAAGGGGTGCGGCTTATTGGTCCTTTAGCGCACAAGAAATGCATTTCTTTGTGGTATATATATTTCCTTTGTATGAGCGGCACTCAGAGACTTGCAACAGGCATATAAAGTGCAAAAAAAGACCCCACCGGGCCAATTTAATGGTAACGTTTTGGGGTATTATTCCCCTTCCTCAGACTGAGGAAGGGGAATAATACCCCGAAACGTTACGATTAAATTGGCCCGGTGGGGTCTTTTTTTGCACTTTATATGCCTGTTGCAAGTCCCTGAGTGCCGCCCCCATACAAAGGAAATATACATGGATGCTGATCTGCAGGGAGGGCACCGGAGCAAGGTGTGCGTAAGCCCGGAGTGCCAGGGACCCCATATACAGATATATATATATATATATATTCATTTTTTTAAGGTTTTTTTTTATTTTTAACAAGAAAACCTATTGCATTAAATGAGGGGACAATAGGCCTGATTCAGAGATGTAGGCTAATGCATTACCAGCTGTGAGTTTGTACACAGCTAATGTGAGAACATATGCCAGTGCTGCCGCCACCTGGCAATGGGGGTCATTCCGAGTTGTTCGCTCGCAAGCGGATTTTAGCAGATTTGCTCATGCTAAGCCGCCGCCTACTGGGAGTGAATCTTAGCATCTTAAAATTGCGAACGATGTATTCGCAATATTGCGATTACACACCTTGTAGCAGTTTCTGAGTAGCTCCAGACTTACTCGGCATCTGCGATCATTTCAGTGCTTGTCGTTCCTGGTTTGACGTCACAAACACACCCAGCGTTCGGCCAGACACTCCTCCGTTTCTCCGGCCACTCCTGCGTTTTTTCCGGAAACGGTAGCGTTTTTTCCCACACGCCCATAAAACGGCATGTTTCCGCCCAGTAACACCCATTTCCTGTCAATCACATTACGATCGCCAGAACGATGAAAAAGCCGTGAGTAAAATTCCTAACTGCATAGCAAATTTACTTGGCGCAGTCGCAGTGCGGACATTGCGCATGCGCATTAAGCGGAAAATCGCTGCGATGCGAAGATTTTTACCGAGCGAACAACTCGGAATGACCCCCCATGTACTCAGACTCCCACCGGCAGCTTTGCGAGACCCAGTGGCTGAGTATAAAGACGCAGCTTCCCTTGGACATTAATTGATTATGGAGCTTCTGAGCAGCCGTATGGTTGTGCAGCATAACCTGCAGGAAGTGAGGCGTCGGAGCTACTTTTACTGTGTACTGGATCACAACAAACGTAGTGACATGCCACACCGCATTGCCTACACCAAAAGCTCCCTGACAGACAATCCTCTCTGCGACCGTTGTAAGACCATCGCGGCACATGCGTAGTGGGAAATATAAGCATGTGCAGCAGGTCAATAAATGCTCAACTGCAAAACCATTGGGTTTGCGTACAACTCTGTCCAGGGACATTGTTTTTATTTGACACAAGGGGGGGTAGAGCTATCATTGGAGGGTGTACAATAGTCCGTACATAGATTGGTGTTGATATGGCCCTAAACCACCCCCACCCCCCCCCGTCCCCTTCCCCCTTCCACTCTACTTCAAATTTTTGTATCTGTAGTGCAGGCCAAGCCCCTCCCTCTCATGACATCACTGCAGGTTGCTGCAATAAAGACATTACCACCCAGCCTACTTCTCTGTTCCTCACCGTTAATAATTACTGATTGGTGCCTACTTCAAGTCCTTGAGTGCTGAAGATGAGTGAGACTTGTCTTCAGAATTTTTAATGTACATGCGGAAGACAAATAAGACTCGTCCTTAGCACCTAGGTTAGGTATTACTTGTGCAGTGAAAAATAAGTAACATGATAATTTTACCTGCAAAACTGCTCCTCACTCACCTAGATAAGAACTTTGGTTTCGATCCTTCAGATATTTTTCAAATGCACTATAAGGGAAAATAGTAAACTGCTTTGCGTCTTGATGCACTATGGTGCCAGTCCAGTCATAAGCGCCAACAGCTCCCAACATCAGCGAACCCTATAGGGTAGAAAACCAGAATATTGTAATAATAATAATGATAATAATAATAATAATAATAATAATAAAATAATGTACAGTGATACTTCATAACACCCCTAGCCTAACACAAGGTATATTATCTGCTCAAAACTAACAAATAATAATTTATTATTATTACCGTATATACTCGAGTATAAGTCGACCCGAATATAAGCCGAGGCACCTAATTTTACCACAAAAACCTGGGAAAACTCATTGACTCGAGTATAAGCCTAGGGTGGGAAATGCAGCTCTAGCTGTACACAGCCCTCATACTGCCAGATATGCCCTCATACTGCCAGATATGCCCCACAGTGCCAGATATGCCCTCATGCTGCCAGATATGCCCCACAGTCCCAGATATGCCCTCATGCGGCCAGATATGCCCCACAGAGCCAGATATGCCAGATATGCCCTCATGCTGCCAGATATGCCTCACAGTGCCAGATGTGCCCTCATGCTGCCAGATATGTCAGATATGCCCCACAGTGCCAGATGTGCCCTCATGCTGCCAGATATGTCAAATATGCCCCACAGTGCCAGATGTGCCCTCATGCTGCCAGATATGTCAGATATGCCCCACAGTGCCAGATGTGCCCTCATGCTGCCAGATATGTCAGATATGCCCCACAGTGCCAGATGTGCCTTCATGCTGCCAGATATGTCAGATATGCCCCACAGTGCCAGATGTGCCCTCATGCTGCCAGATATGCCAGATATGCCCCACAGTGCCAGATGTGCCCTCATGCTGCCAGATATGCCCCACAGTGCCAGATGTGCCCTCATGCTGCCAGATATGCCCCACAGTGCCAGATGTGCCCTCATGCTGCCAGATATGCCAGATATGCCCCACAGTGCCAGGAAGGGTACTTACCCTCCATCGCTCCCGCATTGTCTTCTGAAGGAGGGACACGGAGGGCACAGCGCGCGGCTCTCCTCTGTCCCTTCTGCGTCTCCGTCTCCGGTGTATGTGTTAAATGAAGTGCCGGTTCGTGAGCCAATCAGAGCTCACGAACGGGCAGTTCATTTAACACACACACACACCGCCGAAGACGGAGACGCAGAAGGGACACAGGAGAGCCGCGCGCTGTGCCCTCCGTGTCCCTCCTTCCACTGACTCGGGTATAAGCCGAGGGGGCTTTTTCAGCACAAAAAAAATTGCTGAAAAAGTCGGCTTATACTCGAGTATATACGGTATTATTATTATTATTATTATTATTAATATCAAATGGTTTTGTATATATACATATATACTCCATATGGGTTGTGGCTGGGAGACTGCTGGTGCTGGTGATCCCGTCGGTCAGCATACGGACTGTGGGATCCCGACAGCAGATTGCCGACGGGGGGTGGGGATGTCGAGCCCAACAAAGCCCCTTGCGGGCTCGGTGGCTTGCTGCGTTTGCCACAGGTTCTATTCCCACTCTATGACTGGGGATAGTCCCTGTGGGTCGACATTCTGTATGCCGCCATTTTGATCATTTGGGATCCCAGCGTCGGCATGGTGACATCAGGGATCCCGAGCGGTGGTCACATGACCAAATCCCCTCTTTATATATCTCCTTTGCAGTGCTTAAGAATATGCAATTCTGGCTACATGCCCATGATACTCCTCTGATACTCCCACGAAACGGATGTCTTGTGTTCGTTCCCAATGTAGCCACCCCATTGGCACCCATGTCACAGACAGAAAGAGGCGGCCATGTATGACACTTCCGTTAAGGCACGGCCCATGTAAGTTGTACTTAGGCCCTATATTTGTATATTCCACATTTTGCAGAATTTATGCTTTATATATATTACAGACACTACATTTTTTTCTGCGAACCCCTTGTAGCCATATTCCGCTTGGGAAACATTATGTTTGCAGAGAAATTAAGTGAATGTTCCATATAACAATTCTGAAAATTTGATGACATTTGCAAAGCTCAAGTAAATATATGAGGATGTTACATTTAACATTTAATTATATGAGGCAGTGAGTGGTATTACCGAGAATAAATTTATTGTATAGAATGTATGTTGTATTATGTCCATCATCAGAATACCCAGGGGTCACTGCAGTTCTGGGAACGCATAGCAGAAATGATTGGAAACAGGCCACTTAATAAAACAAAAAACACCACTTGCGTATACTGTATGCTATAGGATATCTGCAGGCTCTAATAACTAAAGTTTATGGTCTATTTTTTATATAAGGAAAAAGCAAAACTTACAATCAACAAGAAAAAAAGAGTGAAGATGCATTAATTCATAGATTGTTCATCAAACCTACAGTACAACAAATCTATGCAAGCCTTTTGGAGTAAATGATCATATAATAACACAGAACACAGCTACGCTATGCAACCACACTCCATGGCTCCTAAACACATACTAATGTACAGAGGATGTTATGAAAAATGTTGGAGAAGAGATATGTCAATCGATTCAATTTCAGTAGTTCCCAAATCAATTCATGAGTGGGACTGGAGTCCTCCAAAATATGCCCTAAAATTGACACCAGATGATGAATTAGCCAATCACAGTGCATGGAATGCAAAGTAGCCAATCAGCAAGTGTCATGTGACTATAGCTCCAGAACCCTGACCTAGAACATTGCAAGAATTTGCTATTTATTTGAACAGATTTATTTGTATGCAGTGTGTAATAAAATGTATGATGCACTAATATAGCACAGGTTGGTGGCAATGGGCCATTTGGCAATTGTTATAGAGAAACATTTATTAGTGCTAGGACTTATCATTGTGGGGTTTGTGACATGAGCTGTGATTTATAACCTGGCATGACCTCTGATAACTTTTCATATGCAATACTGTTCCATGGACTCTTGTTACACTTACATACTACATCGTTATTCCAATAATGACTAATGATATGTTGAAGCACTAACTGTCCATTAAAAACCCAAAACCCATTATTTCTGTACTTGTCATTATCAAATACCAATATATATCGGGTTATAGCCAGAGTCTACCCTAGGCATAGGCAAACGAGGCAAATGCCTAGGGCATTTGGAATGCCTAGGGGCACAAGCAGCTTCTGCTGATTAGAATGATATGCAGCATGCCTATATTCTGTGTGTTACTGTGGCTCTATCTGCATATGAAATGCATTACTAGTATGCGGCATTATGTGTATAAGGTGTACTACAGTACTTTGTGGCATAACATATTGAAGGGGCACTACTGTGTGGTCTAATGTGAATAAAGAGCAATATGGTGTGGTGTAATGTGTATAAGGGGCACTACTGTGAGGAGTAACGTGGTACTACTGTGTGATGTAATGTGAATAAGAGACACTATTGCATGATATAATCTGAATATAGTTGCAGTACTGGGTGGCGTAATTTCAACTGGGGGTATTATTGTGTGGCCATGCCCCTTCCCAGCAAGAAGACGCCCTGTTTTGGGCTGCACACCGAATTTGAATACTGTTCCTATTTAAAATATAGGGGTTAGGAGCACCAAAACGATGACTGCTATGGGTGAGGGGCGATGGTGCTGAGAAAGGGGTGCAGGGTCAGAGGCGGAAGTAGTCTATGCAAGGAAGCACCAGCCAAACAAAATCTTGCCTAGGGCATCATATTGGTTTGAGCCGGCTCTGGTTATAGCAGTGCTGAAAGCAAACTACCTATGTAATGAATTAATTGCCAATACCTATTTTCCATCATCAGTCTGAGGATGACATCGGTACAGTGATTTCATTACTATTTACCATCATCAGATAGAGGATGAGTATGGTGAGACTGTGATATAGTGACAGGATTGTCATGACCAGAATATGAATGAGATTGGCCATTCCCTCTTGTCTCATGGTCAGATGAGGATGAAAATGTATCACCAAGTAATAAGCCTAAATTCTGTAATGTTTCTAGAAATGGAAAAGTGGTGTTGTCCATAGCAACCAGTTACAGTCTAGCCATAATTTATCTAGCACATTATTAAAAATGATAGCTACAATCTGATTGGTTGCACTTGCAATGGACAACACCCCCACCTGCCATCTTTATAAGGTGAAGTAAATCAATCCCTAAATGTGATATGGACAGAGTGGACAAAAGTCTCAGGCAAGACCACATCAATAGGTACATTCAGGTATGGACTGGGACTATACTTCAGCCCCAACATCCCTGTTGAGCGTTCGAGAAAGGGTGTGTGGCTACACCTCACGTGGACATGAATGGGTCATGGGGGTGTGGCCTTGTGGACAACCCTCATCTAAGCAGTGTCAGGAGACGGAACTCCTCAGCTGGGCATTCACACAGCCGGACCGGCCTATCTAGCCATCAGCCCTTCTTGCATTTTCCAGAATTACCAGATGGCCAGTCCGGCCCTTTGTACAATATGCAAGAAATGCAGCAATGCCAGTTCCAGTCATAATTAAGGAGAGACAATTAGTGCTGATGCATCCTAGTCTAATTGATTGAAAAAATAATACAAAGCAATTAATGGTAAATGTTTTCAGTTGTGGACAATGCAAACCTTACTGTCATTACCTTATTCTGTGAATACTGCGCACTAAAGCCCACTTGTGACATTTCCATCTGAAACGTTTCTCCTCCTTGTGTTGTTCCTGAGTAACAGACACGTCGTTAGTCACAGCCACCAGTATATAAAGCTTAGCAGATGTTAAATCAACAAACTTTTTTGACAAATAGGTAAGTACAGTACCAAGTAAATCAATTACTCAGCTTTCTGATCCTAGGGGGTCATTCTGAGTTGATCGCTCGCCAGCTGTTTTTAGCAGCCGTGCAAACGCTATGCCGCCTCCCACTGGGAGTGAATTTTAGCTTAGCAGAAGTGCGAACGCCTGCATTTTTTCACCCACTCCCTGAAAACGGTCAATTGACACCCAGAAACGCCCGCTTCATGTCAATCACTCTGCGGCCAGCAGTGCGACTGAAATGCATTGCTAGACCTTGTGTAAAACTACATTGGCCGTTGTGCAAGTACGTCGCGCGTGCACATTGCGCCGCATATGCATGCGCAGAAGTGCTGTTTTTTTGCCTCATCGCTGCACATCGAACATTTTCAGCTAGCGATCAACTCAGAATGACCCCCCTAAGCCGTAGAAAGTGGGACACCTATTCATCTCTTGTTTAAATGGACACAAGAACTTATTGTAATGTGGACAAATACTAACACTTTATAATCTACCAACAAAAGAAATAGAAATTTATAAACTTTACACTGATTCTGTACATTTGTTGCCACACAAATAATACTGCCTGAGATATATAATTAACGGCCCTACCTTGTACTTTGTGACCTATCCCCAGTTATTATATTTAGAATTTAAAATATCTCTACCTTCGATGCTAAAAATTCTCTCTCCCAGGGTTCCGGCTTTTTCTAACAGAGCCGCTTCGTCCGACACGTTGAAGAAGAACCTCTCCTTGGGATCACTTGCGATGGATTTGATTTCATTAATCAGGTTTTTGCTGTCAATATTGTATCTATTGTAGTATCCCAAAACCTGTGAAAAAAACACACACGGTTGGGTTAGCAATTTCTTTATGAACAGTGAATATGAATTTTGCTACAACATGTTTTATATTTACACACCATTCCCAGAATAACCAATGCATCTTATGGGAGAGAACATTACTCAGTAGTATGAGCATATTTAGCAAATAATATTTGTGGCTTATCCACTGAAAACACCAGTTTTTGGAAGGTACCTGCAAATATTGGACAAGGCAAGGAAGGGCAAGGCAATAGCCTTTGAGTTACCTTCTGAGTATTGAAACTGAGCTCCACAGATGTTTAGTGTAAAAGTGCTATGATTGCAATGGAAATGATGGCACTGGTAGGGAGTGATACTGAGCGGGATGAATCTCTGTGTGATGCAAATGGCGAGTGTTTGCATACAACACACGAGTACATGCAAATATACACATTTTTGTGTATGTCCGTCCTATTCAGATTTGGATGAAACTCGGCCGATACTATTGACGGGAAGGGACAGTTAGGGTTAGGTTGCAAGAGAGGAGGTTAGGCTGCAGGAGGGGAGGATAGGGTTGGGCTGCAGGAGGGGACGGTTAGGGTAAGGCTGCGGGAGGGGGCAGATACGGTTAGGCTGCAGGAGGGGAGGTTAGGGTTAGGCTGCAGGAGGGGACGGTTAGGGTTAGGCTGCGGGAGGGGGCGGATACGATTAGGCTGCAGGAGGCAAGGTTAAGGTTAGGCTGCGGGGGGAGGGAGATTAGGGTTAGGCTGCAGGAGGGGACGGTTAGGGTTAGGCTGCGGGAGGGGGCGGATACGATTAGGCTGCAGGAGGCAAGGTTAAGGTTAGGCTGCGGGGGGAGGGAGATTAGGGTTAGGCTGCGGGAGGGGGTGGATACGGTTAGGCTGCAGGAGGGGAGGATAGGGTTGGGCTGCAGGAGGCGAGATTAGGGTTGGGCTGCAGGAGGGGAGAGTTAGGGTTGGGCTGCAGAAGGCGAGGTTAGGTTTGGGCTGCAGGAGGGGGCAGATACGGTTAGGCTGCAGGAGGGGAGGTTAGGGTTAGGCTGCAGGAGGAGACGGTTAGGGTTAGGCTGCGGGAGGGGGCTGATACGATTAGGCTGTGGGAGGGGAGGTTAAGGTTAGGCTGCGGGGGGGATTAGGGTTATACTGCGGGAGGGGGCTGCTACGGTTAGGCTGCGGGAGGAGGTGGATACGGTTAGGCTGCAGAAGGGTACAGTTAGGGTTAGGCTGCAGGAGGAGGAGGTTAGGGTTGGGCTGCAGGAGTGGAGATTAGGGTTATGCTGCGGGAGGGGGCAGATACGGTTAGGCTGCAGGAGAGGAGGTTAGGGTTAGGCTGCAGGAGGGGACGGTTAGGGTTAGGCTGCGGGAGGGGGCGGATACGATTAGGCTGCGGTAGGGGAGGTTAGGGTTAGGCTGCGACAGGAGAGATTAGAGTTATGCTCCGGGAGGGGGCGGATACAGTTAGGCTGTGGGAGGGTACCGTTAGGGTTATGCTGCGGGAGGGGGCAGATACGGTTAGGCTGCAGGAGGGTACGGTTAGGGTTAGACTGCAGGAGGGGGAGGATAGGGTTAGGCTGCCGGAGGAAATGGTTAGGTTGCAAGAGGAGCCAGTTAGGGTTAAAATACTTACGGGATTCATCGGGATTTAGACCGTCGGGATGCCACTGTTGGCATCCTGACCATTGGGATTGTGACTGCCAGGATTTCGTACCCAACACATCTGGACACAGTAACCCTGTGTTGTTGTGCATACTGCTGTGAGACACATGAGCTGACACTTCTTGGGCTCAGATGCTCACCAGAGCCAAGCTCACCCAGTCATGCTGATATTTTATCCTATTAATGCTTTCCATTTAGCAATGTTCCAATTCTACCACAGAATAAGAGCCTCATATATTCCAGTGACATGCATGTTCATTATAGTAAAGCTAGATGTTTACATACCGCTATGCCAAATCTGATGATCTTATCCTGCTCACAGCGCTTGATCACTTCTGTTAGCATGGCATTGTCATGAGATTCCCCATCAGTGATGACCACCATCACCTTGTTAGCATTTGCTCGTCCTCCGTATTCCGCAGAGAATGCGTTCAATCTGTGGTGCAGGGTATAGGGAGAATCTGGTTATTTAGTGCATCACCATGGCACAGACAAACATTCTCTTAAATAAAATGTTCACACTTAAACCTCTGGTGTAACAGGCAGCTTGTACAGTGATCATGGAGCCCCTCTGCCCATGGGTCCTACATCAGAGTTTATGGGGAACATTCAGAAAATGAAAGTAATGTCTGATTGAGTTGGTGGCATCTTTGTGGGAGCACCACTCCAATCCATCCACGTGTGAAAGCAGCGGTCTACGCTGTCAGCGTTCAGCGGCTCTATACCTAATGCAAGCAAACCAGGGCCCCCATTTATCAAGCCTTGGAGAGTGATAATTTGTACGGGGATAAAGCACCAACCAACCAGCTCCTTACTGCCATGTCACAGGCTGTGTTTGAAAAATGACAGGAGCGGATTGGTTGGCACTTTATCACAGTGCTATTTATCACTCTCCAAGGCTTGATAAATCTTGACCCAGATCTCTGTGCATGCTCACCTTTGTACAGCCCACAATTCTGCCTACACAACAGCGACATGTCCTCAGTTATCATGAGTGTTAGAGCCCAGGTACTGCACAGTTGCACCCCCAGAGCCACAAGAGGAGACACGGATAAGATGAGCATGGTTCTAAATCGCCCGTAGTTGATCAATGTGGTCATTTCAATATACCTCTCGCACTGAATTCACATGACATGTAATAAACCATGCATTTTAAAATTAACTACTTCAAAAGGCGTGAAATAGATCATTTCATTGGTTTAGAATTTAGATATATACAAGATGTGCAGAAGAGTACACTGAAATTACATATTAGAAACATAGAAACATAGAATTTGACGGCAGATAAGAACCACTTGGCCCATCTAGTCTGCCCCTTTTTTTTATCCTTTAGGTAATCTCAACCCTTTTTGAACCTTAATTCTTTGTAAGGATATTCATATGCCTATCCCAAGCATGTTTAAATTGCTCTACAGTCTTAGCCTCTACCACCTCTGATGGGAGGCTATTCCACTTATCCACTACCCTTTCTGTGAAGTAATTTTTCCTTAAATTTCCCCTGAACCTCCCCCCCTCCAGTCTCAGTGTATGTCCTCGAGTTCTAAATAATACTTCTCTTCCTTTGAAGAATGTTTCCCTCCTGAACTTTGTTAAGACCCTTGATATATTTGAAAGTTTCTATCATGTCCCCCCTTTCCCTTCTCTCCTCCATACTATACATGTTAAGATCTTTTAGCCTTTCCGGGTAAGTTTTGTGATGTAGGCCATACACCATTTTAGTTGCCCTTCTTTGTACACTCTCTAATGTATTTATATCCTTCTGGAGATATGGGGCCTAATACTGAGTTGATCGCAGCAGCAAATTTGTTAGCAGTTGGGCAAAACCATGGCCCTCATTCCGAGTTGTTCGCTCGGTATTTTTCATCGCATCGCAATGAAAATCCGCTTAGTACGCATGCGCAATGTTCGCACTGCGACTGCGCCAAGTAACTTTGCTATGTAGAAAGTAATTTTACTCACGGCTTTTTCAACGCTCCGGCGATCGTAATGTGATTGACAGGAAATGGGTGTTACTGGGCGGAAACACGGCGTTTCAGGGGCGTGTGGCTGAAAACGCTACCGTTTCCGGAAAAAACGCAGGAGTGGCCGGAGAAACGGTGGGAGTGCCTGGGCGAACGCTGGGTGTGTTTGTGACGTCAACCAGGAACGACAAGCACTGAACTGATCGCACAGGCAGAGTAAGTCTGAAGCTACTCTGAAACTGCTAAGTAGTTAGTAATCGCAATATTGCGAATACATCGGTCGCAATTTTAAGAAGCTAAGATTCACTCCCAGTAGGCGGCGGCTTAGCGTGTGTAACTCTGCTAAATTCGCCTTGCGACCGATCAACTCGGAATGAGGGCCCATGTGCACTGCAGGAGGGGCAGATATAACATGTGCAGAGAGAGTTAGATTTGGGTGGGGTGTATTCAACCTGAAATCTAAATTGCAGTGTAAAAATAAAGCAGCCAGTATTTACCCTGCACAGAAACAAAATAACCCACCCAAATCTAACTCTCTCTGCAAATGTTATATCTGCACCCCCTGCAATGCACATGGTTTTGCCCAATTGCTAACAAACTTGCTGCTGCGATCAACTCAGAATTACCCCCATGGTCTCCAGAAATGGACACAGTATTCCAGATGTGGCCGCACCAATGACCTATACAGTGGCATTATCACTTCTTTTTTTCCTGCTACTGATTCCTCTCCCTATGCAACCAAGCATCTGACTTGCCTTTCTCATTGCATTGCTTTGTTGCTTTGCTTTCCTGCCTTCAAGTCACTTGAAATATTGACTCCTAAATCCCTTTCCTCCTCAGTAGTTTCCATTATAGTACCCTTGATACTATATTTAGTAGTGATGAGCGCCTGAAATTTTTCGGGTTTTGTGTTTTGGTTTTGGGTTCGGTTCCGCGGCCGTGTTTTGGGTTCGACCGCGTTTTGGCAAAACCTCACCGAATTTTTTTTGTCGGATTCGGGTGTGTTTTGGATTCGGGTGTTTTTTTCAAAAAGCCCTAAAAAACAGCTTAAATCATAGAATTTGGGGGTCATTTTGATCCCATATTATTATTAACCTCAAAAACCATAATTTCCACTCATTTTCAGTCTATTCTGAATACCTCACACCTCACAATATTATTTTTAGTCCTAAAATTTGCACCGAGGTCGCTGGATGACTAAGCTAAGCGACCCTAGTGGCCGACACAAACACCTGGCCCATCTAGGAGTGGCACTGCAGTGTCACGCAGGATGTCCCTTCCAAAAAACCCTCCCCAAACAGCACATGACGCAAAGAAAAAAAGAGGCGCAATGAGGTAGCTGTGTGAGTAAGATTAGCGACCCTAGTGGCCGACACAAACACCGGGCCCATTTAGGAGTGGCACTGCAGTGTCACGCAGGATGTCCCTTCCAAAAAACCCTCCCCAAACAGCACATGACGCAAAGAAAAAAAGAGGCGCAATGAGGTAGCTGTGTGAGTAAGATTAGCGACCCTAGTGGCCGACACAAACACCGGGCCCATCTAGGAGTGGCACTGCAGTGTCACGCAGGATGGCCCTTCCAAAAAACACTCCCCAAACAGCACATGACGCAAAGAAAAAAAGAGGCGCAATGAGGTAGCTGACTGTGTGAGTAAGATAAGCGACCCTAGTGGCCGACACAAACACCGGGCCCATTTAGGAGTGGCACTGCAGTGTCACGCAGGATGTCCCTTCCAAAAAACCCTCCCCAAACAGCACATGACGCAAAGAAAAAAAGAGGCGCAATGAGGTAGCTGTGTGAGTAAGATTAGCGACCGTAGTGGCCGACACAAACACCGGGCCCATTTAGGAGTGGCACTGCAGTGTCACGCAGGATGTCCCTTCCAAAAAACCCTCCCCAAACAGCACATGACGCAAAGAAAAATAAAAGAAAAAAGAGGTGCAAGATGGAATTGTCCTTGGGCCCTCCCACCCACCCTTATGTTGTATAAACAAAACAGGACATGCACACTTTAACCAACCCATAATTTCAGTGACAGGGTCTGCCACACGACTGTGACTGATATGACGGGTTGGTTTGGAACCCCCCAAAAAAGAAGCAATTAATCTCTCCTTGCACAAACTGGCTCTACAGAGGCAAGATGTCCACCTCATCATCATCCTCCGATATATCACCGTGTACATCCCCCTCCTCACAGATTATCAATTCGTCCCCACTGGAATCCACCATCTCAGCTCCCTGTGTACTTTGTGGAGGCAATTGCTGCTGGTCAATGTCTCCGCGGAGGAATTGATTATAATTCATTTTAATGAACATCATCTTCTCCACATTTTCTGGATGTAACCTCGTACGCCGATTGCTGACAAGGTGAGCGGCGGCACTAAACACTCTTTCGGAGTACACACTTGTGGGAGGGCAACTTAGGTAGAATAAAGCCAGTTTGTGCAATGGCCTCCAAATTGCCTCTTTTTCCTGCCAGTATAAGTATGGACTGTGTGACGTGCCTACTTGGATGCGGTCACTCATATAATCCTCCACCATTCTTTCAATGGTGAGAGAATCATATGCAGTGACAGTAGACGACATGTCCGTAATCGTTGTCAGGTCCTTCAGTCCGGACCAGATGTCAGCATCAGCAGTCGCTCCAGACTGCCCTGCATCACCGCCAGCGGGTGGGCTCGGAATTCTGAGCCTTTTCCTCGCACCCCCAGTTGCGGGAGAATGTGAAGGAGGAGATGTTGACAGGTCGCGTTCCGCTTGACTTGACAATTTTCTCACCAGCAGGTCTTTCAACCCCAGCAGACTTGTGTCTGCCGGAAAGAGAGATCCAAGGTAGGCTTTAAATCTAGGATCGAGCATGGTGGCCAAAATGTAGTGCTCTGATTTCAACAGATTGACCACCCGTGAATCCTTGTTAAGCGAATTAAGGGCTCCATCCACAAGTCCCACATGCCTAGCGGAATCGCTCCGTGTTAGCTCCTCCTTCAATGTCTCCAGCTTCTTCTGCAAAAGCCTGATGAGGGGAATGACCTGACTCAGGCTGGCAGTGTCTGAACTGACTTCACGTGTGGCAAGTTCAAAGGGCAGCAGAACCTTGCACAACGTTGAAATCATTCTCCACTGCGCTTGAGACAGGTGCATTCCACCTCCTATATCGTGCTCAATTGTATAGGCTTGAATGGCCTTTTGCTGCTCCTCCAACCTCTGAAGCATATAGAGGGTTGAATTCCACCTCGTTACCACTTCTTGCTTCAGATGATGGCAGGGCAGGTTCAGTAGTTTTTGGTGGTGCTCCAGTCTTCTGTACGTGGTGCCTGTACGCCGAAAGTGTCCCGCAATTCTTCTGGCCACCGACAGCTTCTCTTGCATGCCCCTGTCGTTTTTTAAATAATTCTGCACCACCAAATTCAAGGTATGTGCAAAACATGGGACGTGCTGGAATTTGCCCATATTTAATGCACACACAATATTGCTGGCGTTGTCCGATGCCACAAATCCACAGGAGAGTCCAATTGGGGTAAGCCATTCCGCGATGATCTTCCTCAGTTGCCGTAAGAGGTTTTCAGCTGTGTGCGTATTCTGGAAGGCGGTGATACAAAGCGTAGCCTGCCTAGGAAAGAGTTGGCGTTTGCGAGATGCTGCTACTGGTGCCGCCGCTGCTGTTCTTGCGGCGGGAGTCCATACATCTACCCAGTGGGCTGTCACAGTCATATAGTCCTGACCCTGCCCTGCTCCACTTGTCCACATGTCCGTGGTTAAGTGGACATTGGGTACAGCTGCATTTTTTAGGACACTGGTGACTCTTTTTCTGAGGTCTGTGTAAATTTTCGGTATCGCCTGCCTAGAGAAATGGAACCTAGATGGTATTTGGTACCGGGGACACAGTACCTCCAACAAGTCTCTAGTTGGCTCTGCAGTAATGATGGATACCGGAACCACGTTTCTCACCACCCAGGATGCCAAGGCCTCAGTTATCCGCTTTGCAGTAGGATGACTGCTGTGATATTTCATCTTCCTCGCAAAGGACTGTTGGACAGTCAATTGCTTGGTGGAAGTAGTAAAAGTGGTCTTACGACTTCCCCTCTGGGATGACCATCGACTCCCAGCAGCAACAACAGCAGCGCCAGCAGCAGTAGGCGTTACACGCAAGGATGCATCGGAGGAATCCCAGGCAGGAGAGGACTCGTCAGAATTGCCAGTGACATGGCCTGCAGGACTATTGGCATTCCTGGGGAAGGAGGAAATTGACACTGAGGGAGTTGGTGGGGTGGTTTGCGTGAGCTTGGTTACAAGAGGAAGGGATTTACTGGTCAGTGGACTGCTTCCGCTGTCACCCAAAGTTTTTGAACTTGTCACTGACTTATTATGAATGCGCTGCAGGTGACGTATAAGGGAGGATGTTCCGAGGTGGTTAACGTCCTTACCCCTACTTATTACAGCTTGACAAAGGGAACACACGGCTTGACACCTGTTGTCCGCATTTCTGTTGAAATACCTCCACACCGAAGAGCTGATTTTTTTGGTATTTTCACCAGGCATGTCAACGGCCATATTCCTCCCACGGACAACAGGTGTCTCCCCGGGTGCCTGACTTAAACAAACCACCTCACCATCAGAATCCTCCTGGTCAATTTCCTCCCCAGCGCCAGCAACACCCATATCCTCCTCATCCTGGTGTACTTCAACACTGACATCTTCAATCTGACTATCAGGAACTGGACTGCGGGTGCTCCTTCCAGCACTTGCAGGGGGCGTGCAAATGGTGGAAGGCGCATGCTCTTCACGTCCAGTGTTGGGAAGGTCAGGCATCGCAACCGACACAATTGGACTCTCCTTGTGGATTTGGGATTTCGAAGAACGCACAGTTCTTTGCGGTGCTACTGCTTTTGCCAGCTTGAGTCTTTTCATTTTTCTAGCGAGAGGCTGAGTGCCTCCATCCTCATGTGAAGCTGAACCACTAGCCATGAACATAGGCCAGGGCCTCAGCCGTTCCTTGCCACTCCGTGTGGTAAATGGCATATTGGCAAGTTTACGCTTCTCCTCCGACAATTTTATTTTAGGTTTTGGAGTCCTTTTTTTACTGATATTTGGTGTTTTGGATTTGACATGCTCTGTACTATGACATTGGGCATCGGCCTTGGCAGACGACGTTGCTGGCATTTCATCGTCTCGGCCATGACTAGTGGCAGCAGCTTCAGCACGAGGTGGAAGTGGATCTTGATCTTTCCCTAATTTTGGAACCTCAACATTTTTGTTCTCCATATTTTAATAGGCACAACTAAAAGGCACCTCAGGTAAACAATGGAGATGGATGGATACTAGTATACAATTATGGACGGACTGCCGAGTGCCGACACAGAGGTAGCTACAGCCGTGAACTACCGTACTGTACTGTGTCTGCTGCTAATATAGACTGGTTGATAAAGAGATGTAGTAGTATGTATAAGTATAAAGAAGAAAGAAAAAAAAACCACAGGTAGGTGGTATACAATTATGGACGGACTGCCGAGTGCCGACACAGAGGTAGCTACAGCCGTGGACTACCGTACTGTACTGTGTCTGCTGCTAATATAGACTGGTTGATAAAGAGATGTAGTAGTATGTATAAGTATAAAGAAGAAAGAAAAAAAAAACCACGGGTAGGTGGTATACAATTATGGATGGACTGCCGAGTGCCGACACAGAGGTAGCTACAGCCGTGGACTACCGTACTGTACTGTGTCTGCTGCTAATATAGACTGGTTGATAAAGAGATGTAGTAGTATGTATAAGTATAAAGAAGAAAGAAAAAAAAAACACGGGTAGGTGGTATACAATTATGGACGGACTGCCGAGTGCCGACACAGAGGTAGCTACAGCCGTGGACTACCGTACTGTACTGTGTCTGCTGCTAATATAGACTGGTTGATAAAGAGATGTAGTAGTATGTATAAGTATAAAGAAGAAAGAAAAAAAAACCACGGGTAGGTGGTATACAATTATGGACGGACTGCCGAGTGCTGACACAGAGGTAGCTACAGCCGTGGACTACCGTACTGTACTGTGTCTGCTGCTAATATAGACTGGTTGATAAAGAGATGTAGTAGTATGTATAAGTATAAAGAAGAAAGAAAAAAAAACCACGGGTAGGTGGTATACAATTATGGACGGACTGCCGAGTGCCGACACAGAGGTAGCTACAGCCGTGGACTACCGTACTGTACTGTGTCTGCTGCTAATATAGACTGGTTGATAAAGAGATGTAGTAGTATGTATAAGTATAAAGAAGAAAGAAAAGAAAACCACGGGTAGGTGGTATACAATTATGGACGGACTGCCGAGTGCCGACACAGAGGTAGCTACAGCCGTGAACTACCGTACTGTACTGTGTCTGCTGCTAATATAGACTGGTTGATAAAGAGATGTAGTAGTATGTATGTATAAAGAAGAAAGAAAAAAAAACCTCGGGTAGGTGGTATACAATTATGGACGGACTGCCGAGTGCCGACACAGAGGTAGCTACAGCCGTGAACTACCGTACTGTACTGTGTCTGCTGCTAATATAGACTGGTTGATAAAGAGATGTAGTAGTATGTATGTATAAAGAAGAAAGAAAAAAAAACCTCGGGTAGGTGGTATACAATTATGGACGGACTGCCGAGTGCCGACACAGAGGTAGCTACAGCCGTGAACTACCGTACTGTACTGTGTCTGCTGCTAATATAGACTGGTTGATAAAGAGATGTAGTAGTATGTATGTATAAAGAAGAAAGAAAAAAAAAACACGGGTAGGTGGTATACAATTATGGACGGACTGCCGAGTGCCGACACAGAGGTAGCTACAGCCGTGGACTACCGTACTGTACTGTGTCTGCTGCTAATATAGACTAGTTGATAAAGAGATGTAGTAGTATGTATGTATAAAGAAGAAAGAAAAAAAAACCACGGGTAGGTGGTATACAATTATGGATGGACTGCCGAGTGCCGACACAGAGGTAGCTACAGCCGTGAACTACCGTACTGTGTCTGCTGCGACTGGATGATAAATAATGATATAAAAAATATATATATATCACTACTGCAGCCGGACAGGTATATATTATATAATGACGGACCTGCTGGACACTGTCTGTCAGCAGAATGAGTTTTTTATAGAATAAAAAAAAAAACACCACACAAGTGAAGTCACACGACGAGTGTTTAACTTTTTCAGGCAATCACAATATAGTATACTACTAACTATACTGGTGGTCAGTGTGGTCAGGTCACTGGTCAGTCACACTGGCAGTGGCACTCCTGCAGCAAAAGTGTGCACTGTTTAATTTTAATATAATATGTACTCCTGGCTCCTGCTATAACCTATAACTGGCACTGCAGTGCTCCCCAGTCTCCCCCACAATTATAAGCTGTGTGAGCTGAGCACAGTCAGATATATATACATAGATGATGCAGCACACTGGGCTGAGCAGTGCACACAGATATGGTATGTGACTGAGTCACTGTGTGTATCGTTTTTTTCAGGCAGAGAACGGATATATTAAATAAAACTGCACTGTCTGGTGGTCACTGTGGTCAGTCACTAGTAAACTCTGCACTCTCTACACTTCTACAGTACTCCTAAGCTCCAGTAAATCAGGTCAATCTCTCTCTCTCTCTCTCTCTTCTAATCTAAATGGAGAGGACGCCAGCCACGTCCTCTCCCTATCAATCTCAATGCACGTGTGAAAATGGCGGCGACGCGCGGCTCCTTATATAGAATCCGAGTCTCGCGAGAATCCGACAGCGTCATGATGACGTTCGGGCGCGCTCGGGTTAACCGAGCAAGGCGGGAGGATCCGAGTCTGCTCGGACCCGTGAAAAAAACCATGAAGTTCGGGCGGGTTCGGATTCAGAGAAACCGAACCCGCTCATCTCTAATATTTAGCCTTTGGGTTTTTGAGACGTGCATGATTTTGCATTTTTTAGCATTAAACTGTAGTTGCCACGTTCTTGGCCATTTCTCAAGCCTACCTAGGTCATCAATCATTTGTTTTACCCCTCCCGGGGTGTTTACCCTGTTGCATATCTTTGTATCATATGCAAAAAGGCATAACTTCCCTTCAATACCATCTGCAATGTCACCAACAAAGATATTAAAGAGAACTGGACCAAGTACAGATCCCTGGGGTACTCCACTGGTAACATTTCCCTCCATAGATTGCACTCCATTTACTACAACTGTCTGTTTCCTATCCTGCACCCAGGTTCTTATCCATTTAATGGTTTTATAATCCACCCCCACGCTTTCAAGTTTATTTAGCAGTCTATGATGTGGGACAGTGTCAAATGCCTTACTAAAGTCTAGATATGCTACATCTACAGCTCCCCCTTGATCTATTATTTACGTCACAGAGTCAAAAAAGTCAATAAGATTTGTTTGGCATGATCTCCCACCAGTAAATCCATGCTGTTTTGGATCCTGTAAGTTGTTTGATTTAAGATATTCCACAACTCTTTCTTTTAATAGTTTTTCCATTACTTTCCCTACTACTGATGTAAGGCTTACTGGTCTGTCGTTACTTGCTTCTTCCTTGCTTCCACTTTTGTGCAGTGGAACTACATTTGCTCTTTTCCAGTCCTCTGGAATAGCACCTGTATTTAGTGACTGGTTAAATAATTCTGTTAAAGGTGTAACCAGCACATCTTTTAGCTCTTTGAGTATCCTTGGGTGTATCCCATCTGGTCCCATTGATTTATCCACTTTTAATTTTGAAAGTTCAGTTAGGACCTCCTCCTCTGTTAATGTACTTTCATCTACCTTATTTTTATGAATGTCCTTGCAACTTAACTGTGGCCCCATCCCTTCTTCTGTAGTAAATACTGAGCAAAAATAATTATTTAGGTGATCTGCTATTGCCTTGTCTCCCTCCACCAAATGCTCACTCTCTGTCTTAAGTCTTATTATTCCTCCATTTGATTTTCTCCTTTCACTTATATACTTAAAAAAAGTTTTCCCCCTTTATCAACTGACTGGGCAATTTTCTCCTCAGCTTCTGCCTTTGCATGTCTAATCACTTTCTTAGCATCCTTCCGTCTGTCAAGATACACCTCTTTGTCGTTATTATTTTGAGCCTGTTTGTATTTCCTAAAAGCCATCTTTTTTGCTTTCACACTAGTTGATACTTCTTTTGTGAACCACACTGGCTTCCTTTTCCTGGTGCATTTCCTAACCCTTTTGATACAAAGGTCAGTTGCACTTAGTATTGCACTTTTCAGTTTTTCCCACCTCTCCTGCACCCCTTCCAAGTTCCTCCAGTCCACCAAAGAATCACTTAAACATCTCCCCATTTTTGCAAAGTCAGCATTTCTAAAATCCAACACCTTTGTTTTTGTGTGACAGGAGTTGGATCCTGTCTTTATACTAAACCATACTACTTGATGATTACTGGATCTCAGGTGCTCACCCACATATATGTCTTCTATCCTGTCACCATTTGTAAGAATTAAATCTAATATTGAGTCTTTGCGAGTGGGCTCCCTCACCAATTGCTTGAGAGATGGTCCCTGTAAGGAATGTAGAAATTTGCCACTTGTAGCTGAACTTGCAAAGGACCCCTCCCAATTTAATCAGGTAAATTAAAGTCTCCCATGATTATGACTTCTCCCTTTAAAGCCATTTTAGTGATGTCCAACAAAAGGTTTCTGTCCAAATCCTGCCCCTGGCCTGGTGGTCTATAGACCACCCCAATGTGAATATTGTCCTTCTCCCTGGTTTCTATGGTGACCCAAAGGGCCTATTTAGGTCCTTATTTGGCCACATACGTACTCATTACAAACGGAAGAAAAAAATGCACACAACAGGAAGTATATTTACATGGGCATGTTCAGGCAGACACATCTCAAGATGCTCCCAGCTCAGAAACTGAAGTATCTGCGTCAGGCATAAGTCATGCATATGAATATACAGTATATACTCACATCTTCCAATAGAGATTAGAATATACAGAGTTAGTATTAAATGCTAAAGTTGTACACAATATAATAATATAATGCTGTGTCAAAAGAAAAAAGGTTTAGCATGGATGGGTTTTTTTTACCTTTTTTTTTTTTTTGTGCTTTTTTATCTTGTGAATTTTAATGTTATATTGGACTTTTCCCCTGCTGTTTGGGGCTTTTGTACAATAAATTTTTTATGGTTTTCCAAAAAACCTCGGCTTGAATTACCTTGAATGAAGATTAAAAAGTGAAAGATACTTTTATGTGCTTTGAGAACTCCTACAAACACTGTGAGTGGGGTACGCATTTTACGCTTTCAATTTAAGAACATAGAAAGAAACCTTGATGTGTATATAAGCTTCCAATCTTGTGTGAGTCGCGTACGCCTATATCTTATCCCATGGGCACAAATTAATAATTAATAAGTACGCACCTTGGCAGTCGCAGTGTTATCCGTAGGGTCTGCAAATCTATACTACACATTGGGATATTGTTTTTTTTTTTTTTTTTTTTGGGGGGGTACATACGGATCAAAAACACCACCTGGTCTGATCTGGAAAACAGCACAGGATATCTCCAAGAAAGATACCTTGATGAGCTTCATATTGTGTATTGCACTGTGAGTGGGGTACGCCTTCTTATTTTGACCAAAGATACCTTTATGAGCTTACTCCACATCATTATATTTTAGTGAGTGGGGTACACCCTTTCCACTTCAATTTTATTTAGAATAAAACGCTAGAAAGAAATTCAAGCACTTAGAGGAATGTTTATTGCACGGTGTTGCACTGTTTAGTGTGAATTTTTACACGCTGTTCAATACTTGATATAATCCATATGCAAAAAAAGAGTCACGGGGGTAAATTTACTAAGATGGGAGTTCTATTTAAGATGGGATGTTACCCTTAGCAACCAATCAGATTCCATTTATTATCTTCTAAAAGGTGCTAGATAAATGAGAAGTAGAATCTGATTGGTTGCTATGGGCAACATCACCAGTTCTAAAAAACTCCCACCTTAGTAAATTTACCCCTAGGTGTGCTTACATATTTAAACACTAAAAAAACCTGTATTACACTATTTTGTTTTTATGTCTTTTTCTCGTTATGCACTCCATCACCTTGAATGAGAGTCAAGCGTATAGCTGATCTAAGGATGGACGTTGGAATGAATTCTTAAATAGGAATGTATTGTACACAGATATCGTTTTTTTCACCAAAAATAAGCGCCTAAGGGCAGATATAACATTTGCAGAGAGAGTTAGATTCGGGTGGGTTATTTTGTTTCTGTGCAGGGTAAATACTGGCTGCTTTATTTTTACACTGCAATTTAGATTTTAGTTTGAACACACCCCACCCAAATCTAACTCTCTCTGTACATGTTATATCTGCCCTGCCTGCAGTGCACATGGGCCCTCATTCCGAGTTGATCGCTCGCTGCCGATTTTCGCAGCACAGCGATCAGGTGAAAAACGGCATTTATGCGCATGTGCATGGTACGCAGCACGCATGCGCTAAGTACTTTCACACAGAACTTAGTAGTTTTACACAAGCTCGAGCGACGCTTTTCAGTCGCTCGAGTGTTCGTTGTTTGATTGACAGGAAGTGGGTGTTTCTGGGCGGCAACTCAGCGTTTTCAGGGAGTGTGCTGAAAAACGCAGACGTGCCTGACAAAAACGCAGGAGTGGCTGGAGAAACGGGGGAGTGGCTGGCCGAACGCAGGGCGTGTTTGTGACATCAAACCAGGAACTAAACAGACTGAGGTGATCGCAATCTAGGAGTAGGTCTGGAGCTACTCAGAAACTGCAGTAAAAAAATTTCGAGCAATTCTGCTAATCTTTCGTTCGCACTTCTGCTAAGCTAAGATACACTCCCAGAGGGCGGCGGCCCAGCGTGTGCACTGCTGCTAAAAGCAGCTAGCGAGCGATCAACTCGGAATGACCACCATGGTTTTGCCCAACTGCTAATAAATTTGCTGCTGCGATCAACTCTGAATTAGGACTATTTGTGGTCATTCCGAGATGATTGCAGCCAGCAACTTTTTGCTGCTGCTGCGATCAACTAGTGCACGCCTATGGGGGAGTGTATTTTAGCTTAGCAAGGCTGCGATCGCTTGTGCAGCCCTGCTAACCTAAAACATTTTTCAAGCAGAACAAGACTAGCCCTATACCTACTTACCCTGTGCGACGATCTCTGCGATGCTGGAGCCAGCTTTGACGTCAGACATCCGCCCTCCGTTCTTCTGGACACGCCTGCGTTTTCCTTACCACTCTCCGAAAACAGCAGCCAACGGTCCGGATCCGCCCAGGAACGCCTTCTTCTTGTCAATCTACTTGCGGTCGGCTCTTTCTTCGTAGGACGCGACGTAACCGCAACGTCGCGCACGAGCATTACGGCCGCCGTGCATGCGCATTCTGGACCCGTTCGCACCGCAGCATAAACCGCAGCATGCGAACGGGTCGGAATGACTTGTGTTGCATGTTAACATAGTAACTTAGTAACATCGTTTCTGAGGTTGAAAAAAGACAATTTTTCCATCGAGTGCAACCTATTTGTGGTCTCCTACACTGTAATATTTTTAGGACTAATTTTGTCTGTTGCTAATGTCGGCCGTTGTGTTTATTCCTCTTTGGGGTTTTTTATAACTATAGTGCGTGACTATGTACCATAACCCTGTATATCCTCATCCATTAGGTATTTATCTAGCCCATTCTTAATAGTGTTGACCGAGTCCGCCACTCTCTCAGACAGGGAATTCCAAACACGTTTTGTCCTTACTGTGAAGAAACCTTTACGTCTCTGTGTGAGAAATCTCCTCTCCTCTAACCTAAGCGGGTGTCCACGTGTCCTTTGTGATAATCTTACCAAAAACAGATGCCCCGCAAGCTCTGTGTATTGTCCCCTTATATATTTGTAAATGTTGATCATGTCCACTCTTAGTCTCCTCTTTTCCAGTGCAAACAAGTTCAATATATAGTGTGGCTTGCAAAAGTATTCAACCCCCTAGATTAATCTGTGTTACAAATTACACAAATGACACTTACACAGATTGTTCCATGCAGTATTTTTAATGCAACCATTGGGGTCGTTGGTAATTTTTTCTTAAATTGCTTTCATTCTACACCCATTGTATGATGCTCCTAAGCTTATAAACTTAGTGGCAGCTTTTAAATAAATAATAATAATAATAATAATAATACTGTAACATGCAAAAACATGTGTGAAAAGACAAAAGTGATTGACATACCTGGTAAAATCGATTGCTTTGAAGGTGTTTGTCTGATCTCCACCCATCTGCGTGATTCCCGAGATTGCTCTGCTCATGTCTTGTCTGTTTTTGTATGTGTTCATCCTAAACATCACGCGGGGATCATTTCCATACTGTATGAGACTCACCTATAAAGAAGAGGC
Source organism: Pseudophryne corroboree (assembly GCF_028390025.1). NCBI lineage: Eukaryota > Metazoa > Chordata > Amphibia > Anura > Myobatrachidae > Pseudophryne > Pseudophryne corroboree. The sequence continues at coordinate 110,038,975 of NC_086444.1, read as the reverse complement.
ATGCGTCTGTATTTAGTGACTACAACAGAAAACTTCCAAGTTTCAATGCGTAGTCTGAATGTATCTTAAAAAATGATAAAACATAAGTTCCAATATAGCAAGGCAAATCCACAATGAGGAGGGCAAAGGGACGAATCTGAGCAGTAGATAACAGCCAGAGGGTTCTGGATAGCCTTCTCCTTATATACTCACTTCAAATTCCTTTAGATGTCCATGAGCAGTATGTAAACAGGAACAGCATATACTGGCGTCACTTTGATACATGCAAGCATCATTATGCTACCTAAAGCATTGTAACTATGTGGCCATTGTAACTTTACACTTTAAATATGATGCTTTACCAACATACTACAGAGCCTGATTCAGATCCCGAAGCATCTGTGGCACACGTAGCAAAGTACCGATGTTGGCAGTAGGGGTCCTGTGTCATTGAATGCACTACGGCTGCAGACGTAAAGTGACTGACAGACTGCAGCCATGTGGGGGTGGTATGGGGTAGGGCTGTCTTAACAGCAGTGTAGGCAAAGCAATGCACTGGGACCCCTACCTATACTCCAGTAGTAGGGGTGGGGGGTGCTATTATCAGTAGCTTTGATGTTCCACGGGTGGTAGGGGATGTTCTTTCTTCCGCTCAGCATGTAGGACCTGGAGCAGTAATTTCTGCCAATTACTCCTTTACTGCACAGATGGTGGGAGATGGGTCAGGAGGGAGAACACCGTAGAAAAAGGCATTGGGATGAATGAAGGAGCATGATACACGACTTCCAGTTTAATACACAGGGGAGGAGTGGATAGTGGAGTGGGCTTCATATTTATCATTTTCCGGTGGGAGGGCAGCTTGCTTGACTGCAGATATCTCCAGTTCCTGGAAATATATTTATCAGCTTTTAATGGGATAAAAAACTAGAGAGTCCCATCTTTCAGGAGGTACTGGGGACTTGGGGATCAGAGTTCAGGAGCCAGAGAAATCCACTGACGAAAATATAAAATTTGCACACCAGCCATGTGGAGGAGGACCAGGGACCAGCTGCTGGAAGGCTGATATCTCTGGTTCTGGGCATAGTAGAGACAAGCTGCCAGTGTGCACCGAAAGGGGGGAGTCCCAGCTTTTGGCGCATACCCTCAGAAAAACTGTAAATCAGACAAAGCCCGAGATATCTGGCTGGGAACAGCAATTAACAGGCTTGGATGGGGACCATTGCTTTGAAGTCAGATATCTACAAATCCCCAGGGTGGATTTTCAAAAAATCTGGTACCCCTGTAAAAAGGGGACCCTCAGCTATCAGTCTAGGGCCCTTATACTCCTGGGGCCCTTGGGCAACTTCCCATTGAGCCCCTATGAAAAGACAGCCCTGATTAGGGGCGATGATGGCAGACATTTTCCAAAACAGATGCCGTTCTGAAAGTGTATGCTGATAATGTTGATGCAGAATATTTGAAGTTGAAATTTTACAGCATCCTGGGGCCGGGCCCAAATCCAGAGGGAGGCAAAAATGTCCTTGCAATAGATTGAGTTTCTGGGTGTGCATGCAGTGCCTCCACACAGGGCTTTGCATGCCTGCCACCCCCAAGCTGCCAGGGCCAGAGAACTGGGTCAGGGGACGAAGTCACTGGCTTCGGCAACTCCCAAAAATAGAGGCAACAGGCCTCCGATCCAAAACCACTTCATGTCTACTCCCAGAAATGCCTGCAGCCTCCAGCACATAGCTTACATATTTTCCAGGATCTTTTTCCCAATTACTACAAGGTAAATGTTCCACATCCCCAATTACCTGAGTCTTTGTAGGTCCAATATCCAACCCTTCCACAAATTTCTCCAAGAAGTTACGTACTGCTGACCAGGGATAAATACTGTTGGAACCATCGCACACGATAGCAATATCGATAACCGAAGAACAAGCTGACAGGAGAGGAACAAAATCACATTGAATTTGTAACAGAATAATATTATTCATTTTAAAAGGATACACCTCATGATCCAATTAGATTATTTACAGTGTAAATCAAAATATCTAAGTCCCTCAGCAGCCAATCATAAATGGTGTTTTCATGTTTTACTCACTTTGGACAGCTGGAGAAAAGCTTCTAAGTACTTGAAAAGTTGGGCTTACATCAGAGCACACCCCCGTCGCATAGAAATCCTTTCCACATTGCTGGGCCCATAATGGGCCACATGTCTGTAAGGAAATAAAACATACAATCTACTTAGCAATTAACATATGATACGTCACCTAAGTTTCGGACAGATGTTGGAGGGTCTGTGTGGCTTAAGGCACCTTTCTCTACATATGGTGGACCTGTCCAAAGATACTAAAGGGTCTACTTACTAAGCCTTGGATTGAGATAAAGTACTAGACAATCAGCTCCTAACTGTCATTTTTTCAAACACAGCCTGTAACATGGCAGTTAGGAACTGATTGGCTGGTACTTTATCTCCATCCACGTTATCTCCATCCAAGGCTTAATAAATAGACCCCTTAGTCTTTTGGCAAGAGGTCATTGCTCTCCTATTGCGTACACTCACTATTCCTATTCCAAGTGACCCCAAGTATCTCCTCCTCCCCTTGGGAATCCCCACGCTATCACGACAATAACTAAATTAGTGCATCATATTGTTTCCACCACAACCTGCCAGATACCAGCTGATTGGAAGCTCCACGCTCCACCATTTCTGCAGTCTATCGTATCCCGCATCTAATATATATATATATATATATATATATACCGGATGGAATATACGACCGCTATTTTTAATGGGTTGGATATGTGCGATCGGCGGTCAGGCCACTGCCGGTCACAATACCGACGGCGGGATACAGGCTATTAGATGGCTGGCGGAGGGGGGGGGGGGGGGGGGGGGAAAGGCAGACCGCCGGTCACATAAACGTATCCATTCTTAATAACTCCTCCAAATCCTTCAATAAAATAAGGAGTCCCTGGTTAGCCTCTCAAAACGTCCCGTCTCCGTTTGCCTCGTAAGGGCCCACTACATTTTTGTTCTTTTCTCACCCACCGACCTTAGGTCCCACCCCACTGGGCCTTTTCTGTTCTCTTCTTTCTTCTTTTCTTCCTCTCTTACTATTTCTCTTACTCCCTGTCTCCGGTATGCTGCACTGGTCTGTGTGTGGGAATTACCCTCCTTCACTTTTTTTGGGAAAATTCAGTCTAATCGACAGGAAAAAACAGACACCCATCTGACTTTTCAAACAATTGAATATCCCCTATGTGTTATATCTAAAATTGGATCACTAATGCATTTGTATTTTGATGGAGCTGAGACTTATTATGTATATTATCATGTACATTATAGAGATGTGCACTTGAAATTTTTCGGGTTTTGTGTTTTGGTTTTGGGTTCGGTTCCGCGGCCGTGTTTTGGGTTCGACCGCGTTTTGGCAAAACCTCACCGAATTTTTTTTGTCGGATTCGGGTGTGTTTTGGATTCGGGTGTTTTTTTCAAAAAACACTAAAAAACAGCTTAAATCATAGAATTTGGGGGTCATTTTGATCCCAAAGTATTATTAACCTCAAAAACCATAATTTCCACTCATTTTCAGTCTATTCTGAATACCTCACACCTCACAATATTATTTTTAGCCCTAAAATTTGCACCGAGGTCGCTGGATGACTAAGCTAAGCGACCCTAGTGGCCGACACAAACACCGGGCCCATCTAGGAGTGGCACTGCAGTGTCACGCAGGATGGCCCTTCCAAAAAACACTCCCCAAACAGCACATGACGCAAAGAAAAAAAGAGGCGCAATGAGGTAGCTGTGTGAGTAAGATAAGCGACCCTAGTGGCCGACACAAACACCGGGCCCATCTAGGAGTGGCACTGCAGTGTCACGCAGGATGGCCCTTCCAAAAAACACTCCCCAAACAGCACATGACGCAAAGAAAAAAGAGGCGCAATGAGGTAGCTGTGTGAGTAAGATAAGCGACCCTAGTGGCCGACACAAACACCTGGCCCATCTAGGAGTGGCACTGCAGTGTCACGCAGGATGGCCCTTCCAAAAAACACTCCCCAAACAGCACATGACGCAAAGAAAAAAAGAGGCGCAATGAGGTAGCTGTGTGAGTAAGATAAGCGACCCTAGTGGCCGACACAAACACCGGGCCCATCTAGGAGTGGCACTGCAGTGTCACGCAGGATGGCCCTTCCAAAAAACACTCCCCAAACAGCACATGACGCAAAGAAAAAAAGAGGCGCAATGAGGTAGCTGTGTGAGTAAGATAAGCGACCCTAGTGGTCGACACAAACACCGGGCCCATCTAGGAGTGGCACTGCAGTGTCACGCAGGATGGCCCTTCCAAAAAACACTCCCCAAACAGCACATGACGCAAAGAAAAAAAGAGGTGCAATGAGGTAGCTGTGTGAGTAAGATAAGCGACCCTAGTGGCCGACACAAACACCTGGCCCATCTAGGAGTGGCACTGCAGTGTCACGCAGGATGGCCCTTCCAAAAAACACTCCCCAAACAGCACATGACGCAAAGAAAAAAAGAGGCGCAATGAGGTAGCTGTGTGAGTAAGATAAGCGACCCTAGTGGCCGACACAAACACCGGGCCCATCTAGGAGTGGCACTGCAGTGTCACGCAGGATGGCCCTTCCAAAAAACACTCCCCAAACAGCACATGACGCAAAGAAAAAAAGAGGCGCAATGAGGTAGCTGTGTGAGTAAGATAAGCGACCCTAGTGGCCGACACAAACACCGGGCCCATCTAGGAGTGGCACTGCAGTGTCACGCAGGATGGCCCTTCCAAAAAACACTCCCCAAACAGCACATGACGCAAAGAAAAAAAGAGGCGCAATGAGGTAGCTGTGTGAGTAAGATAAGCGACCCTAGTGGCCGACACAAACACCGGGCCCATCTAGGAGTGGCACTGCAGTGTCACTCAGGATGGCCCTTCCAAAAAACACTCCCCAAACAGCACATGACGCAAAGAAAAAAAGAGGCGCAATGAGGTAGCTGTGTGAGTAAGATAAGCGACCCTAGTGGCCGACACAAACACCGGGCCCATCTAGGAGTGGCACTGCAGTGTCACGCAGGATGGCCCTTCCAAAAAACACTCCCCAAACAGCACATGACGCAAAGAAAAAAAGAGGCGCAATGAGGTAGCTGTGTGAGTAAGATAAGCGACCCTAGTGGCCGACACAAACACCGGGCCCATCTAGGAGTGGCACTGCAGTGTCACGCAGGATGGCCCTTCCAAAAAACACTCCCTAAACAGCACATGACGCAAAGAAAAAAAGAGGCGCAATGAGGTAGCTGTGTGAGTAAGATAAGCGACCCTAGTGGCCGACACAAACACCGGGCCCATCTAGGAGTGGCACTGCAGTGTCACGCAGGATGGCCCTTCCAAAAAACACTCCCCAAACAGCACATGACGCAAAGAAAAATTAAAGAAAAAAGAGGTGCAAGATGGAATTGTCCTTGGGCCCTCCCACCCACCCTTATGTTGTATAAACAGGACATGCACACTTTAACCAACCCATCATTTCAGTGACAGGGTCTGCCACACGACTGTGACTGAAATGACGGGTTGGTTTGGACCCCCACCAAAAAAGAAGCAATTAATCTCTCCTTGCACAAACTGGCTCTACAGAGGCAAGATGTCCACCTCATCATCATCCTCCGATATATCACCATGTACATCACCCTCCTCACAGATTATCAATTCGTCCCCACTGGAATCCACCATCTCAGCTCCCTGTGTACTTTGTGGAGGCAATTGCTGCTGGTCAATGTCTCCACGGAGGAATTGATTATAATTCATTTTAATGAACATCATCTTCTCCACATTTTCTGGAAGTAACCTCGTACGCCGATTGCTGACAAGGTGAGCGGCGGCACTAAACACTCTTTCGGAGTACACACTTGTGGGAGGGCAACTTAGGTAGAATAAAGCCAGTTTGTGCAGGGGCCTCCAAATTGCCTCTTTTTCCTGCCAGTATAAGTACGGACTGTGTGACGTGCCTACTTGGATGCGGTCACTCATATAATCCTCCACCATTCTTTCAATGGGGAGAGAATCATATGCAATGACAGTAGACGACATGTCCGTAATCGTTGACAGGTCCTTCAGTCCGGACCAGATGTCAGCATCAGCAGTCGCTCCAGACTGCCCTGCATCACCGCCAGCGGGTGGGCTCGGAATTCTGAGCCTTTTCCTCGCACCCCCAGTTGCGGGAGAATGTGAAGGAGGAGATGTTGACAGGTCGCGTTCCGCTTGACTTGACAATTTTCTAACCAGCAGGTCTTTGAACCCCAGCAGACTTGTGTCTGCCGGAAAGAGAGATCCAAGGTAGGTTTTAAATCTAGGATCGAGCACGGTGGCCAAAATGTAGTGCTCTGATTTCAACAGATTGACCACCCGTGAATCCTTGTTAAGCGAATTAAGGGCTCCATCCACAAGTCCCACATGCCTAGCGGAATCGCTCCGTGTTAGCTCCTCCTTCAATGTCTCCAGCTTCTTCTGCAAAAGCCTGATGAGGGGAATGACCTGACTCAGGCTGGCAGTGTCTGAACTGACTTCACGTGTGGCAAGTTCAAAGGGCAGCAGAACCTTGCACAATGTTGAAATCATTCTCCACTGCGCTTGAGACAGGTGCATTCCACCTCCTATATCGTGCTGAATTGTATAGGCTTGAATGGCCTTTTGCTGCTCCTCCAACCTCTGAAGCATATATAGGGTTGAATTCCACCTCGTTACCACTTCTTGCTTCAGATGATGGCAGGGCAGGTTCAGGCGTTTTTGGTGTTGCTCCAGTCTTCTGTACGTGGTGCCTGTACGCCGAAAGTGTCCCGCAATTCTTCTGGCCACCGACAGCATCTCTTGCACGCCCCTCTCGTTTTTAAAAAAATTCTGCACCACCAAATTCAAGGTATGTGCAAAACATGGGACGTGCTGGAATTTGCCCATATTTAATGCACACACAATATTGCTGGCGTTGTCCGATGCCACAAATCCACAGGAGAGTCCAATTGGGGTAAGCCATTCCGCGATGATCTTCCTCAGTTGCCGTAAGAGGTTTTCAGCTGTGTGCGTATTCTGGAAACCGGTGATACAAAGCGTAGCCTGCCTAGGAAAGAGTTGGCGTTTGCGAGATGCTGCTACTGGTGCCGCCGCTGCTGTTCTTGCGGCGGGAGTCCATACATCTACCCAGTGGGCTGTCACAGTCATATAGTCCTGACCCTGCCCTGCTCCACTTGTCCACATGTCCGTGGTTAAGTGGACATTGGGTACAGCTGCATTTTTTAGGACACTGGTGACTCTTTTTCTGAGGTCTGTGTACATTTTCGGTATCGCCTGCCTAGAGAAATGGAACCTAGATGGTATTTGGTACCGGGGACACAGTACCTCCAACAAGTCTCTAGTTGGTTCTGCAGTAATGATGGATACCGGAACCACGTTTCTCACCACCCAGGATGCCAAGGCCTCAGTTATCCGCTTTGCAGCAGGATGACTGCTGTGATATTTCATCTTCCTCGCGAAGGACTGTTGGACAGTCAATTGCTTGGTGGAAGTAGTAAAAGTGGTCTTACGATTTCCCCTCTGGGATGACCATCGACTCCCAGCAGCAACAACAGCAGCGCCAGCAGCAGTAGGCGTTACACGCAAGGATGCATCGGAGGAATCCCAGGCAGGAGAGGAATCGTCAGAATTGCCAGTGACATGGCCTGCAGGACTATTGGCATTCCTGGGGAAGGAGGAAATTGACACTGAGGGAGTTGGTGGGGTGGTTTGCGTGAGCTTGGTTACAAGAGGAAGGGATTTACTGGTCAGTGGACTGCTTCCGCTGTCGCCCAAAGTTTTTGAACTTGTCACTGACTTATTATGAATGCGCTGCAGGTGACGTATAAGGGAGGATGTTCCGAGGTGGTTAACGTCCTTACCCCTACTTATTACAGCTTGACAAAGGCAACACACGGCTTGACAAATGTTGTCCGCATTTCTGTTGAAATACTTCCACACCGAAGAGCTGATTTTTTTGGTATTTTCACCAGGCATGTCAACGGCCATATTCCTCCCACGGACAACAGGTGTCTCCCCGGGTGCCTGACTTAAACAAACCACCTCACCATCAGAATCCTCCTTGTCAATTTCCTCCCCAGCGCCAGCAACACCCATATCCTCCTCATCCTGGTGTACTTCAACACTGACATCTTCAATCTGACTATCAGGAACTGGACTGCGGGTGCTCCTTCCAGCACTTGCAGGGGGCGTGCAAATGGTGGAAGGCGCATGCTCTTCACGTCCAGTGTTGGGAAGGTCAGGCATCGCAACCGACACAATTGGACTCTCCTTGTGGATTTGGGATTTCGAAGAACGCACAGTTCTTTGCGGTGCTTTTGCCAGCTTGAGTCTTTTCATTTTTCTAGCGAGAGGCTGAGTGCTTCCATCCTCATGTGAAGCTGAACCACTAGCCATGAACATAGGCCAGGGCTTCAGCCGTTCCTTGCCACTCCGTGTGGTAAATGGCATATTGGCAAGTTTACGCTTCTCCTCCGACAATTTTATTTTAGATTTTGGAGTCCTTTTTTTACTGATATTTGGTGTTTTGGATTTTACATGCTCTGTACTATGACATTGGGCATCGGCCTTGGCAGACGACGTTGCTGGCATTTCATCGTCTCGGCCATGACTAGTGGCAGCAGCTTCAGCACGAGGTGGAAGTGGATCTTGATCTTTCCCTAATTTTGGAACCTCAACATTTTTGTTCTCCATATTTTAATAGGCACAACTAAAAGGCACATCAGGTAAACAATGGAGATGGATGGATACTAGTATACTTATGGATGGACGAGCGACTGCCGACACAGAGGTAGCTACAGCTGTGGACTACCGTACTGTGTCTGCTGCTAATATAGACTGGATGATAATGAGATGAAATCAATATATATATATATAATATCACACTAGTACTGCAGCCGGACAGGTAGATATATTTATTATGTAATGACTGATGACGGACCTGCTGGACACTGTCAGCTCAGCAGCACCGCAGACTGCTACAGTAAGCTACTATAGTAGTATGTATAAAGAAGAAAGAAAAAAAAAAAACCACGGGTAGGTGGTATACAATTATGGATGGACGAGCGACTGCCGACACAGAGGTAGCTACAGCCGTGGACTACCGTACTGTGTCTGCTGCTAATATAGACTGGATGATAATGAGATGAAATCAATATATATATATATATATATAATATCACACTAGTACTGCAGCCGGACAGGTAGATATATTTATTATGTAATGACTGATGACGGACCTGCTGGACACTGTCAGCTCAGCAGCACCGCAGACTGCTACAGTAAGCTACTATAGTAGTATGTATAAAGAAGAAAGAAAAAAAAAAACCACGGGTAGGTGGTATACAATTATGGATGGACGAGCGACTGCCGACACAGAGGTAGCTACAGCCGTGGACTACCGTACTGTGTCTGCTGCTAATATAGACTGGATGATAATGAGATGAAATCAATATATATATATATATATAATATCACACTAGTACTGCAGCCGGACAGGTAGATATATTTATTATGTAATGACTGATGACGGACCTGCTGGACACTGTCAGCTCAGCAGCACCGCAGACTGCTACAGTAAGCTACTATAGTAGTATGTATAAAGAAGAAAGAAAAAAAAAAACCACGGGTAGGTGGTATACAATTATGGATGGACGAGCGACTGCCGACACAGAGGTAGCTACAGCCGTGGACTACTGTACTGTGTCTGCTGCTAATATAGACTGGATGATAATGAGATGAAATCAATATATATATATATAATATCACACTAGTACTGCAGCCGGACAGGTAGATATATTTATTATGTAATGACTGATGACGGACCTGCTGGACACTGTCAGCTCAGCAGCACCGCAGACTGCTACAGTAAGCTACTATAGTAGTATGTATAAAGAAGAAAGAAAAAAAAAACCACGGGTAGGTGGTATACAATTATGGATGGACGAGCGACTGCCGACACAGAGGTAGCTACAGCCGTGGACTACCGTACTGTGTCTGCTGCTAATATAGACTGGATGATAATGAGATGAAATCAATATATATATATATATAATATCACACTAGTACTGCAGCCGGACAGGTAGATATATTTATTATGTAATGACTGATGACGGACCTGCTGGACACAGTCAGCTCAGCAGCACCGCAGACTGCTACAGTAAGCTACTATAGTAGTATGTATAAAGAAGAAAGAAAAAAAAAACCACGGGTAGGTGGTATACAATAATGGATGGACGAGCGACTGCCGACACAGAGGTAGCTACAGCCGTGGACTACCGTACTGTGTCTGCTGCTAATATAGACTGGATGATAATGAGATGAAATCAATATATATATATATAATATCACACTAGTACTGCAGCCGGACAGGTAGATATATTTATTATGTAATGACTGATGACGGACCTGCTGGACACTGTCAGCTCAGCAGCACCGCAGACTGCTACAGTAAGCTACTAAAGTAGTATGTATAAAGAAGAAAGAAAAAAAAAAACCACGGGTAGGTGGTATACAATTATGGATGGACGAGCGACTGCCGACACAGAGGTAGCTACAGCCGTGGACTACCGTACTGTGTCTGCTGCTAATATAGACTGGATGATAATGAGATGAAATCAATATATATATATATAATATCACTAGTACTGCAGCCGGACAGGTATATATATTTATTATGTAATGACTGATGACGGACCTGCTGGACACTGTCAGCTCAGCAGCACCGCAGACTGCTACAGTAAGCTACTATAGTAGTATGTATAAAGAAGAAAGTAAAAAAAAAAAAACACGGGTAGGTGGTATACAATATTATATATATATTATATACAATTATATATATATATATATATATATATATTAAACTGGTGGGGATTATTAAACTGGTGGTCAGGTCACTGGTCACACTATCAGCAACTGGCAAGTAGTACTCCTAAGCAGACAATCACAATATATATTATACTGGTGGTCAGTGTGGTCACAATGGCAGTGTGGCACTCTGGCAGCAAAAGTGTGCACTGTACGTTATATGTACTCCTGAGTCCTGCTCTCAGACTCTAACTGCTCCCCACTGTCAGTGTCTCCCCCACAAGTCAGATATACATTATACAGTCACACTATCTATCTATCTATCACTTCAGCAAGTAGTAGTACTCCTCCTAATGCTCCCCAAAATTACTACTGTGTCTCTCTCTACTCTAGTCTCACTCTCTTCTCTAAAACGGAGAGGACGCCAGCCACGTCCTCTCCCTATGAATCTCAATGCACGTGTGAAAATGGCGGTGACGCGCGGCTCCTTATATAGAATCCGAGTCTCGCGATAGAATCCGAGCCTCGCGAGAATCCGACAGCGGGATGATGACGTTCGGGCGCGCTCGGGTTAACCGAGCAAGGCGGGAAGATCCGAGTCACTCGGCCCCGTGTAAAAAAAATTGAAGTTCGGGCGGGTTCGGATTCCGAGGAACCGAACCCGCTCATCTCTAGTACATTATCTCTGAATTTGAGATGTCTACCTGTCTAGGCCATTATACTGTAACTCATTGTGATCTCTCTAATAAAATAGATTAAAAAAAATACAAAATACCCCACTATAATATGTACATACAATGACCACAGACACACATTAGAAAACAAATGTCATCCTCAGCTGTTCTTTCTTATTTTATTATCAACATACCAAAAATCCACCCGTATTTTCATTTCTAATAAGCGTCAGTCCAAGATTCATATCCTCCTTTATTTCAGTAACGTTTGGGATTACAGTTGCACCTGAAAGAAACATTATTTATTTGCCTTTGTTTAAGTACTGAGTACATCCAGGGGCGGATTAAGAGCCACATGGACCTGGGGCTGAAAATGATCAATGGCCTATATAGTGAGAAGCTGAGGAGCTGTGACCGTGATGTGCGGGGTGGCCAGTGCATATAAATGGGGGTGCGATTAGTGCGATCACTACCGCCCCCCCCCACGCTGCACAGACAGAGGAAGTTGCAGTAGCCTCCCTACACTCACTGCGGCCCAGGCTGAGGACACACAGACAGAAGGCTCTGACAGGTAAGGGTGGCGGTTGGTGTGCGCAGTGGACCCGGGCCCCTGCTGGGCAGCTCCATCAGGCCTCGGCCTACCCATCTCGGCGCCACTGCATGTAGGCATATACATACGTTACACTGTCAGCCCCACTGTCTCCCTAGCTATGTAAAAGCCGAAAAATTACATTATTTTGTGAGAAATCTTCAGGAATCGGCTAGTCACTGTCTTGTCATCATGGTGATGGTCCTATGGCCCTCATTCCGAGTTGATCGCTCGCTAGCTGCTTTTAGCAGCAGTGCAAACGCTAGGCCGCTGCCCTCTGGGAGTGTATCTTAGCAGAAGTGCGAACGAAAGAGTAGCAGAACTGCTAATAAATATTTTCATGCAGTTTTTGAGCAGCTCGAAACTTACTCCTAGCTAGTGATGACTTCAAACTGTTCAGTTCCTGATTTGACGTCACAAACACGCCCTGCGTTCGGCCAGCCACTCCCCCGTTTCCCCAGCCACTCCTGCGTTTTTATCTGCACGCCTGCGTTTTTACTAACACTCCTGGAAAACAGCCAGTTACCACCTAGAAACACCCACTTCCTGTCAATCACTCACCGATCAGCAGTGCAATTGAAATGCGTTGCTAGACCTTGGGTGAAACTGCATAGTTTTGTGTGAAAGTACAACGCGCGTGCACAGTGCGCACCATACGCATGCGCAGAAATGCCGATTTTTCAACTAATCGCAGCGCTGCGAACGAAAGCAGCTAGCGATCAACTCGAAATGAGGGCCTATGTTCATGTGGAGGCCTGGAACTGTAGCCCCATTATTAATCTAGCCCTGGATGGATGTGTCACAGTGGAATGGGGACAAGTTATTAAATGACAAAAGAGCAGAAAGACGGGTATGGGTCATTAGGTTGACCACACTTAGGTCGACAGTCATTAGGTCGACATGTACTAGGTCGATATGGGAATAGGTTGACATGAGGTTTTTTTATACTTTTTTTGGTGTTGTTTTCTTTGCAAAGTGACGGGTAACCCCAATTACTGCACCGTATCCCCTCGCATGGCTCGCTTCGCACGCCATGCTTCGGGCCATGCTATTCACAATTATAGTCCACGTGGATCAGTAAGTATGGAAAAGTTAAAAAAATGAAAAAAATGTGAAAAACTCACGTTGACCTTTTTCCATTTCGACCTAGTACATGTCAACCTAGTGACAATGTCAACCTAATGCATGTCGACCAATAGTGGTCGACCTAATGACTGTCGACCTATGTGTTGTCGCCCTAATGACCGTATCCCAGAAAGACAGACAAGGCACACAACAGGTATTCAGTAAATAAGTTACGGGGTGAGAAACAACTTACTTGCTAAGTTCATTTTATCACATTTTGCTGTCGGTGAGTTGACAAGACATTTATAGACATCTCCCATCCTGTTCCTGGGATATCCGCTCCATGGAGAGCTAACCAATAACCTATATGTGATGAATAAGCAATATTATTCACTTTCCAGACTTCAGTAGCATAGACTTTCATGTTGTACAGTAATATCGGGCATACTGTATATACAGTACAGGCTAACAGTTTGGAAGCTGACAAATCGGTATGAATACGCTACACCCCTTAACCTGACCAAGGGAGCCAAATAACCTCCACACCAATAGTCCAACTACATAGTCAGAACTCTTGCACGATGGGTTGGAGGTGTCATCACTAAGGAGTTTTAGGGGATAGATACTATTGCAAACATTTATTTACACTTCCGTAAAATAAACGCTCACCCCAAAGTAGGATTTCTGCTACCGTGTCAAAGCGTTATTGTGGAAATGTCATTTGTCTGAAAGTTCTTCCCTCGAAGCTTTCATTATGTGACTAGAATGTCCTGCCTTTGTTTAAAGGGAATAAGATATATTTTGTACATATGTGTCGTAATGTTACACTGTCATTCAGTTTCTGTCAGTAGTTTGGATTTCAGCCAAGTCTCACTGCTTCCTCTGTCTGATCCAGTTATTTTCCTGTCAGTCTCAGGAGCAGAGCATTTTGTACCCTATGGAAGAGGTTATGCAGGAGGGTCTGCTATTGCCTGCAGTAACATATCTCTGCCACTGGGCTTCTTACTGCGATATTGTGCATCTGTCAGACAGGAAATGGAGCTCTGTAGCCAATAACATTAAATGCTGGCAACAGCCCATTAAATAAGTACATTAGCGGCAAGGAATGGGACTGTATTGTATTCTAGTCCCCAGGAACGGTTCTGTATTGTGCACTAGTTACCAGAAATAAAGTATGTATTGTGCAATGGTCAACAAGAAAAGAATGTATTAGGGGGGAAGAGAGGCAGATTGGGAATAGTCGCAGAGAGAGAGGGAGATGGAGGGAGAAGGGTAGAGAGGCTGATTGGGAGTAGTCACAGAGAAAGAGACAGAGGGGAAGAGGCCGGGAGTAGTCGCAGAGAGGGAAAGAGAGGTGGATTGGGAATAGTGGCAGAGAGAGATGGGGGGGGGGGGAGAGGGGAAGAGAGGCAGATTGGGAGTAGCTGCAGAGAGAGAGGAAGGGAGGCAGGTTGGGAGTAGTCACAGAGAGAGGAGAGAAAGGGGGAAGAGAGGCGAATTGGGAATAGTCACAGAGAGGGAGATGGAGAGGAAGGGTGAGGTTAAGAGAGGCAGATATGGAGTAGTTGCAAAGAGAGAGAGGAAGAGAGGCGGATTTGGGAGTAGCTGCAGAGAGAGAGAGAGAGAGAGAGAGAAAGAGGAAGAGAGGCGGATTAGGAGTAGTCGCAGAGAGATAGAGAGGAAGAGAGGCGGATTGGGAGTAGTCACAGAGGAAGAAAGAGAGAGAGAAAAGAAAAGGGGAAGAGAGGCAGCTTGGTAGTAGTTGCAGAGAGAGAGAGAGAGAGAGAGAGAGAGAGAGAGAGAGAGAGGGGGGGGAAAGAGAGGCGGATTGGAAGCAGTCAGAGAGAAAGGGAGAGAGAAAAAGCAAAAGCGGAAGAGAGCGGGATTGGGACTAGTTGCAGAGAGAGGGAAAGAGGAGGATTAGGAGTAGTCACAGAGAGAGAGAGAAGAGAGGGGGGGAAGAGAGGCGGATTGGGAGTAGTCACAGAGGAAAAAAGATAGAGGGAGAGAGAGAGAGAGAAAGAAAGAAAGAAAGAAAGAAAGAAAGAAAGAAAGAAAGAAAGAAAGAAAGAAAGAAAGAAAGAAAGAAAGAAAGAAAGGACAAGGGGAAGAGCGGTAGATTTGGAGTAGTCAAAGATAGAGGGGGGGGGAGAGGCGGATTGGGAGTAGTCACAGAAAGGGAGAGAGGAAGAGAGGCAGATTGGGAGTAGTCATAGAGGGAGAGAGAGGTGAGAGAAAGAGAGAGAGAGAGAAAGGAAGAAAGAGAGGCTGATTGGTAGTAGTTGCAGAGAGAGAGAGAGAGAGAGAGAGATAAAGGAAGAAAGAGAGGCTGATTGGGAGTAGTTGCAGAGAGAGAGGGGGAAAGAGGTGGATTGGGAGTAGTCACAGAAAGAGAGAAAGGGAGAGAGAGAGAAAAAGCAAAAGTGGAAGAGAGGTGGATTGGGAGTAGTTGCAGAGAGAGGGAAAGAGGAGGATTAGGAGTAGTCACAGAGAGAGAGAGGGAAAGAGGAGGATTAGGAGTAGTCACAGAGAGAGAGAGGGAAAGAGGAGGATTAGGAGTAGTCACAGAGAGAGAGGGAAAGAGGAGGATTAGGAGTAGTCACAGAGAGAGAGGGGAAGAGAAGTGGATTGGGAGTAGTCGCAGAGAGAGAGAAGGAGAGAGAGGGGAAGAGAGGCCGACTGGGAGTAGTCGGAGAGAGAGAGAGATAGAGAGGTGGATTGGGAGTAGTCACAGAGAGAGACAGACAGATACAGATGATGGCAGTTATACATGTGAAAATAAATATATAAGCTAGTTCTTCATAGTCAGGCACTTTAATTCACATTTGGTGGGATTGTTCGTTAATCACTCCCTTGTGGACTAAAGTTATTGAGATATCATCTAAAATACTGGGGTTTCAGGTCCCGCGCGGGCCAGACTTTTGGTTACTATCACATTCAACCATCCCTATAGCAAGTTATAAAAAATCTCTTCTTAAACATCTAAACAATGCTGCTAGAGCTGTAGTTCCGGTGCATTGGTGCTCAGTACTTGCATCAACTATTTGGGAATGGTGTCAGCTAATAGATTTTTATATGTCCACGGAAAACATTTTTATATGCCTTAGACAAACATTCGGACTATGTAGCCACTTGGTTTAGCTGGATAGAGTTTAAATCCACGTCGACCTATGTTGCACTAGTACCCCCAACTCATTCACATTAAAACAAGAACCTATTATTCCTTTGATTAGACTAGCAATTTATTCCAGTGTAATTCCTCACTTGCTTGCTATCCTTTCCCCAGGGCCGAAATTAGGATTTACGCCACCCGGGGCAAGGCAGTAATTTTTGCGACCCCCCTCCCCCACACACACACACACAAAACAAAAAAACTGTCAGACTTAAATAATCAGAGTATCAGAAATTTTGAAAAAAGGGAATACTATTGGACAATATTCCCTTATGTGCCTCAAATGCCCTATGTGTCACATGCCCCGCCAGCGTGTCCAACTACATGCTCCTCTGTGTGTCCCCATACATTGCACTATATAATAACACTTCATCCCCTATACACTGCACTACATCACTATACTACATCCCCTAAAGCCGTCATAGTAGAGATCCCTGGAACTGGAGCTGACCCGCACAGCGTTGGCGCCAGCTGTGGGCAGACAGGTTGGTTAGAGACATTGCCCCGGGAGCTGTCTGCTGTCTCACTGGAGCGGCACAGCACTGCCGGTAAAAAACAAAAAACCCTGCTCCTCTGTAACTCCTTAGCGCACCCTCAAATCCTGCACCCGGAGCTCATGCCCCCTTAGCACCCCCCCTAGTTACGGCCCTGCCTCCCCCATTCTCTCCCCCCCCCCCCCCTCCCCGTCCTTATTTCCAGTACTGTCTTCTCTTTATCCTGATAAAAATGGATGATTATTCACTGTTGGTTACATAGCTTTCTAGTACATATGTAACTTAGTTGCATAAATATAGTTACATTTAATTGTTGCAGCATAACATAGATACAGCAACGGGAATGTTGTTTACGTTACTTTATTCAACTCGATTGTTGTACTATGGAAGTGGGATCCGGTCTGAAGATCGACAGTGTCTAGGTCGACAATGTTTAGGTCGACCACTATAGGTCGACAGTCACTAGGTCGACAGGGTCGGAAGGTCGACAGGGTCAAAAGGTCGACAGGGTCAAAAGGTCGACATGAGTTTTTCCAAAAAAAAATCTTTTTTTTAAACTTTTTCATACTTAACGATCCACGTGGACTACGATTGGAATGGTAATCTGTGCCGAGCGAAGCGAGACACCTTGCCCGAAGCATGGTGAGCGAAGCGAGCCATGCGAGGGGACACGGTGCACTAATTGGGGTTCATGGTCACTCTAAACATAACACCAAAAAACATAAAAAACTCATGTCGACCTTTTGACCTGTCGACCTAGAACATGTCAATCTTCTGACCCTGTCGAACTTCTGACCCTGTCGACCTAGTGACTGTCGACCTATAGTGGTCGACCTAAATATTGTCGACCTAGACATTGTCGATCTAATGATCCACACCCTATGGAAGTATCTATGTTTTATTGTATCTGATTGCTGTGAAAAACCATCTCTTTCAAAATAAAGAATTTATAAAAAAAATACACTTGACAGTGCATGTCTGTGCACAAACCAAACATGAAGTCAAAGGAATTGTCTGTAGACCTCCGAGACAGGATTGTCTCAAGGCACAAATCTGGGGAAGGGTACAAAAAATATCTGCTGCTTTGAAGGTCCCAATGAGCACAGTGGCCTCCATCATCCGTAAATGGAAGAAGTTCGGAACTACCAGGACTCTTCCTAGAGCTGGCCAGCCCTCTAAACTGAGCGATCGGGGGAGAAGGGCCCTAGTCAGGGAGGTGACCAAGAACCCGATGGTCACTCTGTCAGAGCTACAGCATTACTCTGTGTAGAGAGGAGAAACTTCCAGAAGGAAAACCATCTCTGCACCAATCAGGCCTGTATGGTAGAGTGGCCAGACGGAAGCCACTCCTTAGTAAAAAGCACATGGCAGCCCACCTGGAGTTTGCCAAAATGCACCTGAAGGACTCTCAGACCATGAGAAACAAAATTCTCTGGTCTGATGAGACAGAGACTGAACTCTTTGGCATGAATGACAGGCGTCAGATTTTGAGAAAACCAGGCACCACTCATCACCAGGCCAATACTATCCCTACAGCATGGTGGTGGCAGCATCATGCTGTGGGAATGTTTTCAGCGACAGGAACTGGGAGACTAGTCAGGATAGAGGGAAAGATGAATGCAGCAATGTACAGAGACATCCTGGATGAAAACTAGCTCCAGAGCTCTCTTGACCTCAGACTGGGGCGACGGTTCATCTTTCAGTAGGACAATGACCCTAAGCACACAGCCAACATATCAAAGGAGTGGCTTCAGGACAACTCTGTGAATGTCCTTGAGTAGCCCAGCCAGAGCCTAGACTTGAATCCGATTGAACATTTCTGGGGAGATCTGAAAATGGCAGTGCACCGAAGCTTCCCAACCTGATGGAGCTTGAGAGGTGCTGCAAAGAGGAATGGGCGAAACTGCCCAAAGATAAGTGTGCCAAGCTTGTGGCACCATATTCAAAAAGACTTGAGGCTGTAATTGATGCCAAAGGTGCATCAACAAAGTATTGAGCAAAGGCTGTGAATACTTATGTATATGTGATTTCTTAGTTTTTTATTTTTTTATAAATTTGCAAAAAATCTCAAACTTTTTTTCACGTTGTTATTATGGGGTGTTGTGTGTAGAATTTTGAGGGGGAAAAAAATTAATTTATTCCATTTAGGAATAAGGCTGTAACAAGTGAAGCGCTGTGAATTTTCCGGATGCACTGTATAATTGTCAGTCTTATGTATGCATTTATAAGCAACCAGAATTATGCTATGTATTGCAGTATACTTTTTATGTTGAAATCATATTAAAGAATAACATTTATCATGGAGACTCATCTGTTGTAATCACTGAGATATCAGATAAGATACAGTATATAACTTCTCTTTTTTGGTATGGGACCACCAGGCCCGGCGCTACCCGCTCAGCAAAGGGATACAAAGCAGGTAGGCGCCGTGTAAGTGCCTGCTTTGCATCCCTGCTGCTGCGCCTGGGACCCTGCTGCCAGCTGCTGTGACTGTCACACTGACAGCCAGCGGCGCCGGCAGCATGATGAAGCCTCCTCCTTCGGTAGATGCTAGAATCAAGTGGGCTAAGGGACCTTTTCCATCTGGGGGAGGAGTCACAACACAAGGGGGAGGAGCTAGGCCAGCGGGATAGTTCCTCTACTATCCACGCCACCAACTATTACCTTTAGTAATCAGGTGGCGAGCGAAGCGGAGCAGAGCGAGCCACCGAGCCCGAAGCGTGGCGAGCGAAGCGAGCCCGCGAGGGTACTTTTCGGGTACCCTGTTCGCCCCGTAGCTCCTCCCCCTGGTGACGTGTCTCCTCCCCTAGATACGTCAGAAGGTCCCTTCTCCCACTCCGAAATAGAATCAACCCTCCTCCTTCCCCTGACCGCATCATGTCACAGTCCACGGCCCAGCCCGAAAAGGGGGCGGAGCTACATGGCGCCCAGGGGCGGAGCTACATGGGACCAGGCTACAGAGGAGGACAGACAGAAACTGCTGCAGATACTGCACGCCAGGTGGTAAGTTGGGGGAGAGTGATTGAAAAAGTGTGTGTGTAGGGTGTGTGTGGGGGGGGGGGGAGGGTGTGTGTGTGTGTGTGTGTGTGTGAGGGTGTGTGTGTGGGGGAGGGTGTGTGTGTGGGGGGTTGAGGGGGTGTGACGGGGACCCTTATCCAAGCGCTCAGATGTAAACTGCAGCTGTGTTTTTTAAGGAACGCTGATCAGCCAATCAGCACCACACCCAGTGGCGTAACTACTGCCCCCCGCAGCCCTCGCGGTGGCTTGGGGGCGCAGGCGCCGCCACTGATTTAGAGCAGATTGATATGCGGACGAGCGTCCGCATGTCAATCTGCTGTCTCCTCTCACTAACCCTCCGCTGCTGTTATGGAGGGACACGGAGGGCACAGCACGCGCCTCTCCTGTGTCCCTCCTGGGTCTCCGGCGTGTCTAATAAATTAAGTGCCGTTCGTGAGCTCTGATTGGCTCACGAAACGGCACTTCCTTTAACAGACCCGCCGGAGACCCAGGAGGGACACAGGAGAGGCGCGCGCTGTGCCCTCCGTGTCCCTCCATCCCAAAACAGCGGGGGGGGGGGGGGGGGGGAGGATTTAACTGGCACTGGGGGAGCATATTTTGGCTCTGAAGGGGCATATGTGGCACTGGGGGGGTCTATGTGTACCTGGCACATGGGGGGGGGCATATTTGGCACTGGGGGCATGTGAGTACCTGGCACTGTGGGGGAATATCTGGCACTGGGGGCATATGTGGCACTGGGGGGGTATATGTGTACCTGGCACATGGGGGGGGCTATATTTGGCACTGGGGGCATGTGAGTACCTGGCACTGTGGGGGAATATCTGACACTGGGGGCATATGTGGCACTGGGGGGGTATATGTGTACCTGGCACATGGGGGGGCTATATTTGGCACTGGGGGCATGTGAGTACCTGGCACTGTGGGGGAATATCTGGCACTGGGGGCATATGTGGCACTGGGAGCACAGCCCTAGCAACAAGCACTACCCCCTAGCAACGAGCATGGCACCCAGTGCATGAAACCCCTGGCAACGAGCATGACACCCAGTGCATGAAACCCCTGGCAACGAGCATGACACCCTGAGCATGAAAACCCCTGACACCATGCATGGAACCAAGAGCATGAAACCCCTGGCAACGAGCAGGTAATTTAAAAGTAATTAGAAGCCTTACTGTAGGACTTAATGTGTAATGGGCATTACGGTGTGTGGCATACTATATCACGGGCATTGTGGTATGTGGTATAATATCTCAGGGGCATTGCAGTGTGGCATAATGTATAACGGGCATTGCAGTGTGTGGCATAGGGTATAACAGGCATTGCGGTATGTGTCATAATGTGTCACAGGCATTACGGTGTATGGTATACTATATCACGGGCATTGTGATATGTGGTATAATGTCTCAGGGTCATTGCAGTGTGTGGCATAATGTATCACGGACATTGCGGTGTGTGTCATTATGTGTCAGGCATTACGATGTGTTGTATACTATTTCACGGGCATTGTGGTATGTGGTATAATGTCTCAGGGTCATTGTGGTGTGTGTCATAATGTGTCACAGACATTGTATGTGCTATAATGTATCAGGGGCATTGCAGTGTGTAGCATAATGTATAACGGGCATTGCGATTCCTGTCATAATGTGTCACAGGTATTACGGTGTGTGGAATAATGTGTCGGGGGCATTACGGTGTGTGCATATTGTGTCATGTGCATTATTGTGTGTGGCATAATGTCTAAGGGCCATTGCAGTATGTGGCATAATGTATACTGGGCATTACTATAAGGAGGAAAAATGACAAATAATGTAAGGGGCATGAATCAGGATTATTTTTCTTTCCTGTGGTGGCCAACGTCTGGGCATGCAGGTTGCAAAACTGGGGTATAAGGTAGTCTTTCTCTGCAATGCCACGCCCCTTTATGCGAAGCCACATACATTTCAATGAAGCCACGCCTCCATTTTGTGGCGCGCGGTTTGTCCCTTTACTAGTGCCAATTATGAGGGGGGGGGATGCCGAATAATTTTTTGGCTTGGGGGAGAAAAATTTCTAGTTACGCCACTGACCACACCACATGCAAAAAATTAAAAAACCTAAAAAAAACCTCTACAGCGCTGTTCTTAATCAGCCTTTGCATGACAAATGCAATGTATTCTGAAACGGAATATCTTCTTGTGTCTTTTGTATGAAATATGATGTGCAATCCAGCAAAAGTTCAAAGTAAAACACAATTATATTTATTTTAAAAAGTCACTTAAAACAAAGTATTGCTCCTTGTATGATCACAACAGAGTTTAGCGTTCTTATGGTTCAGCTTATAGGTGTTGGTGTTAAATCAAGGAATTGTCCCACCGGACCTCCCGGACGCCAATGATGGACACGGTTCTGCCTCTCCACCGGGAATCATATTACCCGGGGCTGTGCACAAAAGGCTTTCTTTACCGCTGGTCGTCCACAGGTCCTTTTTACACACCTCCTATGTCGCTGATCCTCCGTCTGTTCGCTCTGTATAATATGAACGTCTCCCGGTTCTAACACGATCGTGACCAAATCCACCTAGTGCCGCCGATGCGTTTCTACCCTATCAGGGTCTTAGCTATGGTATAGGTGGGCTTGGTCTGGTCACTTAATTTATACTATATCCTCTATATAATTAAGTGAGGAAAAAGAGTGTTTAGGGTGCGCTATCAATTGCAGCTGGTAAGGGGGTGGTAAGTCCCCCAGGAAGCTCAAAGAAAAAATAGAAGTTTACAAGCGCTTGCTGTTATGAACTATATGAAAAAATAGATCTCTGAACAGTTTATATAAAAAGAATGTACATTTATTAAATACACAAGATAAAAGCAATTTTAAAAATAGAAATTAGTGGCCACATATAAACCTGCATGTAGATATTGTTAAAAATGGGATAAGCTATATGTGCTGGCTAGGTTTCACTCTGATGAAATAAATTCCACTGGAAAGTACCTCATAAATCGGTTAATGGCATGTTCCGATAAGTTAGCAGTAGGGTTATCCTCAGTGGTTGGTGTGCAGTATAGCCACTTTGTGAAGAAACACAGAGTTCATCTGGTTCTAATTGTATCCACAGTGAATTAAGTATCAAAAAGTAATTCAAATAAAGAGTGACCAAATTGTACCAGCAGTTAGTAGATCCCAAAGGGCAGGTAGATGTGTAGCAAGCTCAACGCGTTTCGCTTGTGTCTCAAGTCCAGCTTCTGAGGAAGCTGGACTTGAGACCCCAGGGAAACGCTGTGGATACAATTAGAACCGGATGAACTCTGTGTACATTCTTTGTATATAAACCGTTCAGAGATCTTTTTTTCTTCATATAGTTCATAACAGCAAGCGCTGGTAAACTTCTGTTTTTTCAGTAGAGTGAATATAGCTGCAGTGAGTAGAGAGGAATAGTTGCAGTGAGTAGAGAGGAATTGTTGCAGTGAGTAGAGGGAGTATAGCTGCACTGAGTAGAGAGGAATAGTTGCAGTGAGTAGAGTGAGTATAACTGCAGTGAGTAGAGTGAGTATAGTTGCAGTGAGTAGAGAGAAATAGTTGCAGTGAGTAGAGTGAGTATAGCTGCATTGAGTAGAGTGAGTATAGCTGCAGTAAGTAGAGAGGAATAGTTGCAGTGAGTAGAGAGGAATAGTTGCAGTGAGTAGAGAGGAATAGCTGCACTGAGTAGAAAGGAATAGCTGCACTGAGTAGAGAGGAACAGCTGCAGTGAGTAGAGAGGAATAGTTGCAGTGAGTAGAGTGAGTATAGCTGCATTGAGTAGAGTGAGTATAGCTGCAGTAAGTAGAGAGGAATAGTTGCAGTGAGTAGAGAAAAATAGCTGCATTGAGTAGAAAGGAATAGCTGCACTGAGTAGAGAGGAACAGCTGCAGTGAGTAGAGAGGAATAGTTGCAGTGAGTAGAGTGAGTATAGCGGCACTGATTAGAGAAGAATAGTTGCACTGAGTAGAGTGAGTATAGCTGCAGTGAGTAGAGAGGAATAGTTTCAGTGAGTAGAGTGAGTATAGCTGCACTGAGTAGAGAGGAAAAGTTGTACCGAGTAGAGTGAGTATAGATGCAGTGAGTAGAGTGAGTATAGCTGCAGTGAGTAGAGAGGAATAGTTGCAGTTAGTAGAGAGGAATATCTGCAGTGAGTAGAGTGCAGTGAGCAGAGTGAATATAGCTGCAGTGAGTAGAGAGGTATAGCTGCACTGAGTAGAGTGGAATAGTTATAGTGAGTGGAGAGGAATAGTTGCAGTGAGTAGAGTGAGTATAGCTGCAGTGAGAAGAGAGGAATAGTTGCAGTGAGTAGAGCTGCAGTGAGTAGAGTGAGTATAGCTGCAGTGAGTAGAGAGGAATAGCTGCACTGAGTAGAGAGGAATAGTTGCAGTGAGTAGAGAGGAATATCTGCAGTGAGTAGAGTGCAGTGAGTAGAGTGAATATAGCTGCAGTGAGTAGGGAGGTATAGCTGCACTGAGTAGAGTAGAATAGTTGCAGTGAGTGGAGAGGAATAGTTGCAGTGAGTAGAGTGAGTATAGCTGCAGTGAGTAGAGAGGAATAGTTGCAGTGAGTAGAGCTGCAGTGAATAGAGAGGAAACGCTGCACTGAGTAGAAAGGAATAGCTGCACTGAATAGAGAAGAACAGCTGCAGTAAGTAGAGAGGAATAGTTGCAGTGAGTAGAGTGAGTATAGCTGCATTGAGTACAGTATAGCTGCACTGATTAGAGAGGAATAGTTGCAGTGAGTAGAGTGAGTGTAGCTGCAGTGAGTAAAGAGGAATAGTTGCAGTGAGTAGAGTGAGTATAGATGCACTGATTAGAGAGGAATAGCTGCACTGAGTAGAGTGAGTATAGCTGCAGTGAGTAGAGAGGAATAACTGCACTGAGTAGATAGGAATAGTTGCAGTGAGTAGAGTGAGTATAGCTGCATTGGTTAGAGTGGAATAGCTGAACTGGTTAGAGTGGAATAGCTGCACTGATTAGAGAGGAATAGCTGCACTGAGTAGAGAGGAAAAGCTGCACTGAGTAGAGAGGAATAGCTGCACTGAGTAAAGGGAGTATAGCTGCACTGAGTAGAGAGGAATAGTTGCAGTGAGTGGAGTGAGTATAGCTGCAGTGTGTAGAGAGGAATAGCTGCACTGAGTAGAGAGGAACAGCTGCAGTGCGTAGAGAGGAATAGTTGCAGTGAGTAGAGTGAGTATAGCTGCAGAGAGTAGAGAGGAATAGCTGCACTGAGTAGAGAGGAACAGCTGCAGTGAGTAGAGAGGAATAGTTGCACTGAGTAGAGAGGAATAGTTGCACTGATTAGAGAGAGTATAGCTGCAGTGAGTAGAGAGGAATAGCTGCAATGGGTAGACAGAATAGTTGCAATAAGTATAGAGGTATAGTTGCAGTGAGTAGAGTGAGTATAGCTCAGTGGAGCAAGCGGGCGGGTACGGGTGGGTACAGCGTACCCGTAAGAATTTAGCCGTGGGTACGCCGTACCCACACCGACGGGCCGCCGCTCCTCGCACCGCCGCTGATGTGAGGGAAGGAGAGCGCAGCCTGTGCCTCTCCTTCCCCTCAGTCTCCGGCGGGTGTCATAGTTTAATTCAGCGCCGATCCGTGAGCCAATCAGAGCTCGCACCGCGAGCTCTGATTGGCTCACGGATCGGCGCTGAATTAAACTGTGAGACACCCGCCGGAGACCGAGGGGAAGGAGAGGCACAGGCTGCGCTCTCCTTCCCTCACACAGGACGGCAGCGGCCAGCGGCAGCGGTGAGCAGGGAAGGGGGGGTGCATGTTATACCTGGCACTGGGGGATATCTGGCACTGGGGGGGCATTTCTATCTGGCACTGGGGGATATCTGGTACTGGGGGGGCATTTCTATCTGGCACTGGGGGATATCTGGCACTGGGGGGCATATACACCTGGCACTGGGGGATATCTGGCACTGGGGGGCATATATACCTGGCACTGGGGATATCTGGCACAGGGGGCATGTATACCTGGCACTGGGGGGCATATATACCTGGCACTGGGGGATATCTGGCACTGGGGGGCATATATACCTGGCACTGGGGGATATCTGGCACAGGGGGGCATGTATACCTGGCACTGGGGGATATCTGGCACAGGGGGGCATGTATACCTGGCACTGGGGGATATCTGGCACTGGGGGGGCATGTATACCTGGCACTGGGGGATATCTGGCACTGGGGGCATATCTGGCACTGTAGGGGCATTTCTGTATCTGGCACGGGGGGCAATGTATATCTGACACAGTGGGAGCATTTGTGTATCTGGCACTGTGGGGCAATGTGTATCTGGCACTGTGGGGCAATGTATATCTGGCACTGTGGGGCAACGTGTATCTGACACTGCAAGGCAATGTATATCTGGCACTCTGGGGGCATTTCTGTATCAGGCACTGTGGGGTAATGTGTATCTGGCACTGTTAGTCAATGTGTATCTGGCACTGTGGGGCAATGTATATCTGGCACTGTGGGGCAACGTGTATCTGGCACTATTGGGGTCATACGTGTATCTGCCCCTCCCCCATATGTGTATCACGCCCCCATTTTCATTGGCCACGCCCCATGTGGCATTTGGCCACACCCATTTTTTTGTGCGCGCGCCTTCGGCGCGCGCACACAGTACCCGTAAGACATTTTTTCTACTTGCACCACTGGTATAGCTGCACTAAGTAGAGAGGAATAGTTGCACCGAGTAGAGAGGAATAGTTGCACTGAGCAGAGGCATACCTCCCAACTGTCCCGATTTTGGCGGGACAGTCCCGTTTTTCACGGTCTGTCCCGCTGTCCCACCCGCGGGTCGCAGTGTCCCGCGAGTGGGGGGGGGGGGGGGCAGTTGGGAGATATCTCCCTGTCACTCGCTGCTCTGAGGAGAGCAGCAGTGAATAAATGCTGTGCGCATGCACACAGCGTCTATTACTGGCAGAGAGGGACATGGGGCACGGCCAGCAGCTCTCACATCGCTGTCCGTGCCCCCATAATGACGAAAACGGGGGCATGGCTTGCGATTGCGACACTTGCCGCGAGGCCACACCCCCTTTTCGGTAGGCCACGCAAAGTTGAGAGGTATGGTAGAGGGAGTATAGCTGCAGTGAGTAGAGAGGAACAGTTGCAGTGAGTAGAGTGACTATAGCTGCACTGAGTAGAGAGGAATAGTTGCAGTGAGTAGAGTGAGTATAGCTGCACTGGTTAGAGTGGAATAGCTGCACTGAGTAGAGAGGAATAGTTGCAGTGAGTAGAGTGAGTATAGTTGCACCGAGTAGAGAGGAATAGCTGCAGTGAGTAGACAGAGTTTTTGCTCACAGTATTATCATTATGTGTAGATAAGCAATAAAATGCACAGTGATACATGAATTACAGCAGTAGAAAGAGGTCTACAGTAAATAAATGTACTGTATGTAAAATGAAAATGTTACATTATACTTTTTCTGTAACTAATAAACAGCGATAGTATTAGCAATATACCCTACACATTATACTGTATCAGTAATGTGTGTATATACTGTTACCGTGTTACGTAACATTCATATGACCCTGTGAGATCACTGGAATGTGAAATACTAACTGTTAATGGTTTGTGGTTTATCAAACTCTTTAATGCAGCTTTTTTTTCTATTAACCTCAAGCAAAATGTGTTAATTACTCTGGTGCTTTCTTACAGTGCTATAATAGAAACAATGAATTAAACAAATGATATTTAAGCATCACAAATTCATCTCTACAACATATGTAACATTTGTACTTTTTTGGAGGCCTTATTCCTATGCAGTGCTGGGCTTCTATAATGTATTTCTATCGGGTCTGATATACTGTATAGTCTGTGTGTAAACACCTTCATTGACTCCCAAATGTTGAGGATAAAAGGATGTGGACCCGGCTTCTGGTATTTTTGTAATCTTTTTCATGCCTTTGGTTTGGGGCTGATTATGATATTTATGTAAATCTCCAATGTTTAATGATCTGCACAGCACCCAAAAAGATGTAGCAGTACAGATGGTGTAATGGTTAGCATTACTGCTTCACAGCACTGAGGTCATGGGTTTGATTCCCACCATGGGCCTAACTGTGTGGAGTTTGTACTTACGTGGGTTACTCTGGTTACCTCCTAGAATCCAGAAATATACTGGTAGATTAATTGGCTCCCATCAAAAATTAACCCTTGTACGTGGGCAGACTAGATGGGCCAAGTGGTTCTTATCTAATGTTAAATTCTATGTTTCATGATTGACAAGCTACTGGCATTTGGGGCCTTGTTTTCAGGTAGTGGCTGCGTCCTTGGACACAGCTTCACTGGCCCTGGCAATGTGATTTTTCCAAACACCCTGAGAAACGCAGCAGCAGATCAGAGGAGGCGGCAGTGGGCCGCCTGCGTTCTTTGTATTATTGTGCCCGCCCACTACATAAAAAAATGCAGTGGGTGTGCAATTAACGTCCCCTCTATCAGCCCCTTTGTCACATTTCTACATAATAAATAAAGGGGTTGGCAACATCCAGCACTCCAGTTACAGTGGAACTACAAATTCCAGCATGCCCTGCCACAGGGCATTCCTTAACAGCAAAACTGTAGCAGGGCATGCATGGGAGGTGTAGTTCTACAGCAGCTGGAGTGGCGGATGTTGCCTAATCTTCTAGCAACCTCGTGCCTCTGATCTGTGCTTAGCAAGGAGCGCCTTTCTTGCACCAAATTAATCTCATCATATGTAGAAAAAATAAAATCGATAAACTGGACTGAAAATCCAGGTGTAATTGTGGAAAAGCAAGAGCGTGTCACCACACAAGGGCTCCGGTGCTGAAGTTTTATACTTTTAGGGATCAGAAATCACACTGACCCTGCCCAAACATGTTAATTACAACCATACATCATCTGTATCCTGAGTGATGTTAACTGGTGGTAAAGGGATTGTGCAACCGTAATATTTCTCAGACCTCACACAGGGAAAATAATGATAAGGACACAGGAAGGCGGAGAGAGAGAGATTAGGGGAACTGACAACTCCTGAACTGACATATAAATGTAATCCATCATTACATGATTTGTAGAATCTATTTTAAATATACTATAGGACTACATACTGATCACTGTAATGACAAAGCCGTCTGAAATATTCAGAGAATATAAAACGAAATAAATTCATGTAAATAGAAAAGTACACTACTAGTGTACTGTATCATAATTATATATATGTTCTGCAGGAGATAGAAAACTTTGCCTGTTATAATTATAAATGACCATGGCTCGTGGGTAATCCAGATGTGCAGAGTGCAGTGACCGGTGAATCCCTAAACTGACATAAATCATCTTTAATTCCTATACAGTATTGTCATTTAACTTGAACCTTGAATTTATAATGTACAACCAAAATGGGGCGAGTTATATGCAGTTCCAACTGTATCCACGCCTTCCTTTTTTTGCTTCTCGACGATGGTTGAGTGGGCATTTCTGGGTGACTACTGGGTGGAAATGGGGTGTCTGAACATATGAGAAGTGTCCCATGGGTGTGTAGCCAGAGTTGCTACTTATTTTGAGCTGAATGGACAGAGGGTGGACGTTATTCTCATTCATATTACACACCCAGCAGATGCAGATAACACTGACTGAGGGCTGATCTCGCAGGCAGAGGGCTCAGGGTAGTGCGATCACAGAGATGCGTCTGACTCCGTATACCTGCAGATGTTTACCTAGTCCTTTTATCGCTGGGGGCATCTGGAATAGCGGTCTGATTCTAAGCTGGCTGGTCGCATCCGTCCTTGCGTCTTTTGCCAGTTGCTTTTGTGACTTTATACAAATGCCACTACACAGACCTTCCCTGGTGTACTGTACATCCGTGTGTCCAAGGGTATCCGGATTCCAGGTCGACGCCAATTAGGTCGACCCCCATTGGTCGACAGTGGGTAGGTCGACACTACAAATAGGTCGGCACTGCCATTATGTCGACATGAACAAGGTCGACATGGATAAAAGGTTGACAAGAGTTTTTCACAATTTTTTTGGGGGGGACTTTTTCATACTTTACGATCCACGTGGACTACGATTGCGAACGGTAACCTGCATGTTCGCTCGCCATGCAAGGGGATGCGGTGCACTAATTGGGGTTCCCAGTCACTTGACGGAGAAAACGACACCAAAAAAACATAAAAAACTCATGTTAACCTTTTTTCATGTCAACCTTGTGCATGCCGACCTTATGGCTGTGTCGACCTATTTCAGGTGGCGACCTACCCACTGTCGACCAATGGGTGTCGACCTAATTGGTGTCGACCTTGAGTCCCATACCCGTGTCCAAGACGCCCACTGTCAGCATCTGTAAATACTATAATACCGCTTGGTGCATTTTTGGTGTCCATTCAATAGTCATTTTTCGCTGCCGCCACTAGATGGCGCCCGACAGCAGCAATTCAATTGTTCTGCCGTTCAGGCACCCAGCAGCCATGGAGGACACATTTTTTCTCGCAGCTTCCTGAGGTGTGAGAAAAAATGTTTCTAAACTCGGCACTTTGGGCATCCAAATGGGAGTTTGGCCGTCCAAAGCAGCAGTTTAGACAGGTTTAGCCATTTTAGGCGCATAAACCCGGCCTGTTTGGGTGCGACTTGTGCAATGTGCATGGGCGCCTAAACACAATTGAATTGTGACAATTGTTTGAGCGTCTAAACAGTCCCGTTTAGACTGACTTTTTAGATGCCCAAAACAATTGAATTGGCCCCTTTAGATGCATCATCGCTCGCACCATGGAAAGCTGGAACAACCCTATGGCAGGTGTAGATTCCCCGTCTGATATTTGATCCTATGTGAGCGGTTCTGCGTCTCTGCACATAACGAGACCTAATCCTGCTCTCACTCTGCGGCTGTCCGTCTGCAGAGCATGTCTTACAGGAATTTGCTCTGCTCATGGCTGCACTCAGTTGCGGTTGATGCAAAGCTGTAGGCTCATCCATCGTATTTACACTAACGGCTGAAGAGGTGGAACTGCGTCGTAACAGGGCTTTCTCACATAGGGGTATATCAGTGAGGGCGTATTAATACAACTGCAGATTATGCAGAAATAGAAGCAAGCAGAAATATGCCAATTCAAAGCATAAATTCTGCAGCTAGTATATGGTTGGTGCATGTATAATGATGATGAATAGTGGTAAGATAGATTTGCACACAGATGCTGTCACAATTTGGGATGCGTACAATTCTGTATATAGGTGCATATAGTCCTGCGTTTTCCTGCTGTTCACTGTTCAGCAATGCACGACCCATTTACTTACAACTCTGCAGCAGCACCCCCAACCACCCGTGTCTGCTTTTGCAGTATTACAGGCCCAGCTTTTCAGATTTGAAAGTTTTTGAAACACTGAAGATGAACACACCGCCATCCTGACAGCCAGATTCAAGTACTTGTCAGATAAATAGCTGCTCTTGTGCAAAAATAGGCTCACAGGGGACAATGGGGGTCATTACGAGTTGTTCGCTCGCTAGCAGATTTTAGCAGCATTGCACACGCTAGGCCGCCGCCCTCTGGGAGTGTACCTTAGCTTAGCAGAATAGCGAACGAAAGATTAGCAGAATTGCGAATAGAAATTTCTTAGCAGTTTCTGAGTAGCTCGAGACTTACTCACAAATAGCGATCAGTTCAGTCAGTTTCGTTCCTGGTTTGACGTCACACACACGCCCAGCGTTCGCCCAGCCACTCCCCCGTTTCTCCAGACACTCCCGCGTTTTTCCCTGACACGCCTGCGTTTTTCCGCACACTCCCAGAAAACGGCCAGTTTCCGCCAAGAAACACCCACTTCCTGTCAATCACACTCCGATCACTTCAACGATGAAAAATCTTCGTTCGGACGTGAGTAAATCTACTAAGTTTTGATTTAAAATACTAACCGCATGCGCACTGCGAACCATGCGCATGCGCATTTTTGCCTTAATCACTCCGTTGCGAAAATTGGTAACGAGCGAACAACTCAGAATGACCCCCAATGACCCACCGGGAACAAGTTTTGCACATGTTTAAGCATCACAGACTGAAGAAATGGACAGCGTGAGACAAGAGTACTAACAGTATTCCTGGGGGTCTATTCATGAAGCAGTGAAAAAAGTGAGCCAGTGGAGAAGTTGCCCATGGCAACCAATCAGGATTGAAGTAACATTTATAATTTGCATATTATAAAATTATAAAGAGAAACTGATTGGTTGCCATGGGCAACTTCTGCACTCGCTCACTTCTCCACACTTTTCAGAGCTTCATGAATAGACCCCTAATGTCCCAACTGACTGTAGAGACAGATTAACAGCAGAGCAGCCGGACATTGTGGGGGTCATAAGCTGCATCACCAGCGGGTGGTCACTGTGGCCAGGCCCAGCGCTACCCGCTCAGCAAAGGGATGCAGTGCAGGTAGGCGCCGGCCAGGAGAGGCGCCTTCACTGCTCTGCATCCCTGCTGAAGCGCCGTCCTGTCCCCCCTGCTGCTGGCTGCTGCGTCTGCCCTGTCACACTGACAGGCAGCCGCAGCAGCGCCGGCAGCATGACTCCTTCTCCTCTCTCCCCTGTGACAGTGAGAGGAGAGGAGTGTCAGTTTGAGGTCTGACGAAAGGGGGTGGAGCTACACGGACCAAGGGGGCGGAGCTACACGGACCAGGCTAGCAGACTGTGGAAGATCTGGCCAGCAAGATTGTGGTAATGAGATGCAAAAAGAGTGTGAGAGAGAAAGTGTGTGTGTGTGTGTGTGTGTGTGTGTGTGTGTGTGTGTTTGTTTGTATTTAAAAAGGGGATGCTGTCTGCCGTAATGTGTAAAAAGGGAGACACTGTTTGCCGTAATGTGTAAAAAGTGGGACGCTGTCTGCCGTAATGTGTAAAAAGGGGACTCTGTCCGCCGTAATGTGTAAAAAGGGGCCGCTGGCTGCCGTAATGTGTAAAAAGGGGGATGCTGGCTGCCGTAATGTGTAAAATGGGCACGCTGACCGCGCCCCTATATTTTTTGCACGCGCCTGCGGCGCGCACTGCCCCTATTTTACATGCAGGGGAGGGGGGCGATGCCCTCCCTTGCACACAGCGGTAAAATGTCTAGTTACGGCACTGTCTGTGTGCAGGGCCGTAACTAGCGCTGCACAGAGTGTTTGTGGGCAGAGAGTTCACATCCATAGGCGTGCACGGATCTCCTGCAGCTCGGGGGCCCAAGAGGCCATGTTAACCCCCCGGCCCTGCATGTAAAGTATGGGAGGGCGCAAATTTATATTTTGCAGGAGGGCGCCGAACACCCTAGCACCGGCCCTGACTGTGGCATATGTGAACGCGAGTTTCTGTGTTGCATAATATGAACTGGGGCCACTACAGTGTGTTAAGCACATATGTAGTGCTGGGAGTATTTACACATTATATTGTTAATAACGTTGCCAACATATCTCACTGATAATTATTGTTGGTAGGGGCACGCACAATGAAAGCAGAGAACAGAGATCACACACATTAGCTATACATTCTTTTCAGAGAGTGTGTACACAAAAATTCTTATCACATACTGGCAAAATGAAAAAGTCTAATAGGTATGAAATCGGAAATATGGGACCTATTTATTAAGCTCTGCAATTTTGCACCAATTATGGCCAGGGCCGTCTTAACAGCAGTGGAGGCCCCTGGGCAAAGCAATGCACTGGAGCCCCCTACCCATCCTCCAGCGGTAGGGGTGGGGGGTGCTATCAGCGGCAGCTTTGATGTTCCGCAGACGGCAGGGGGTGTACTATCTTCGGCTCAGCATGTAGCACCTGGAGCAGTCATTTATGCTAATTACTCTTTACTGCACAGATGGTGGGAGATGGGGCGGGAGGGAGAAAAGTAAACTGCGGAAGTGGGTATTGGGATGAATGAAGGGGCCCCCCGGGACATGACTTCCAGGGTGGTAGGGGGTGTTTAATACGTAGGAGGTGGATAGTGGAGTGGGCTTAATATTCAACATTTTCCGGTGGGAGGGCAGCTTCCTTGACTGCAGATATGTCCAGTACCTGGAAATAGATTTCAAAGCTTTCAATGGGATAAAAACTTAGAGTCCCACCTTTCAGGAGGTACTGGGGACTTGGGGATCAGAGTTCAGGAGCCAGAGCAATCCACCAATGAAAATATAAAACTGCATACCAGGCATGTGGAGCTGGAGGAGGGAACAGCTGCTGGAAGGCTGATATCTCTGGTTCTGGGCATAGTAGAGACAATATGCCATTATCCACCAAAAGGGGAGAGTCACAGATTTTGGAGTATACCCTCAGAAAAACTTTCAGTCAGACAGAACCCGAGATATCTGGCTGGGAAGAGCAATTAACAGGCTCAGGGGGTCATTCCGACCCGATCGCACGCTGCACTACTTCACAGCGGTGCAATCGGGTCGGAACTGCGCATGCGCGTCGTGCGCATTGCACACGCACGTCATTGTTGCCGGCAACAATGCCGGGCATGAGTAAAGCGGTCGCAGCGGCGACCACAAGAAGATTGACAGGTGGAAGGCGTGTCAGGGCGTCAACTGACCGTTTTCTGGGAGTGGTCCAGCGAACGCAGGCGTGTCCAGGCATTTTGAGGGTGGATGTCTGACGTCAAATCCGGGACCTGCATCGCTGGATCCGTCGCAAATGGTAAGTAGGTATAGGGCTGGTCTTGTTTTGCTAGAAACTTTTTTAGCATAGCAGGGCTGCACAAGCGTTCGCAGCCCTGCTATGCTAAAATACACTCCCCCATAGGCGGCATCAGGTTGATCGCACAAGCAGCAAAAAGTTGCTACGTGCAATCAACTCGGAATGACCCCATCAGATGGGGACCACTGCTTTGAAGTCGGATATCTCTGGTTTCCCAAAAATCTAGTACCCCTGGAAAAACGGGACCATCAGCTATCAGCCTGGGGCCATTGGGCAACTGCTCATTGAGCCCACATGAAAAAACGACCCTAATTATGGCCACTATATGAACGGTACCAGGTACATTAAACGGGCAACGTACTGTATCTTTAAAGCCTGGCTGTGACAACACACATAGTGGGGCAGATGTAGTAAGTTTGGGAATTGATAATGTGGAGAGAGATAAAGTACCAGCCAATCAGCTCCTGTCATTTTGCACACACAACCTGTAACATGACAGTTAGGAGCTGATTGGCTGGTACTTTATTTCTCTCCACATTTTCACTCTCCAAGGATTATGACATCTAGGAAGGAGCATTAAAATCTCCTTCTCCACTTGCTTATTGCAGCCGTGAAGGATGTGTCTGGACGGGTGTGGTATGGAGAGTCGACAGTAACTAGGTCGACAGTGTCTAAGTAGACCACTATTGGTCGACAGAAACTATGTCAACAGGGATGCTAGGTCGACAGGGTCTGTGGGTCAACATGGTCTAGGTCGACAGGTCTAAAGGTCGACATGAGTTTTTCTATGTTTTTTTGGTGTAGTTTTCTCATTGCGGTGACGGGAACCCCAATTAGTGCACCGTGTCCCCTCACATGGCGAGCGAGCTTCGGGCAAGGTTACTATTCCCAATCGTAGTCCGCGTGGATCGTTAAGTATGAAAAAGTTCAAAAAAAGAAAAAATATGTGAAAACTCATGTCGACCTGTTGACCTAGAACATGTCGACCTAGAAACCCTGTCGGCCTAGCTACTGTCGACCAATAGTGGTCGACCTAGACACTGTCGACCTAGTTACTGTTGACCTAGAGACCGGATACCGTCTGGACTGGGAATGCTCAGACAAAACGGGCTTGGTTGGTAATTTTCTTCAGGAGTGAATATTCTGCAGAGCAGGTTTGCCTTTCTCTAATTCAGGCAGAGGAAATACTGTACACTGGGTGCAGCCAGCTGTGAGGCACTAAAATGCACTGGCTTCAGAGTACAATATCAAAATCCGCTCCCATCACTATAAAGCCTACAGACACACGCAAAAACGTCACACGGAACCTGTGACATGTAACAGATCTTTGTAATTCTCCTTAGAAACAAAACACTACAATAACGATTTAACAAAACATAAGCATGTATTTTTCTTACCAGTTTCCATCTTGATTATGAAACTGTTGGACAGCGTACCCAAACTGCTCATTTGGTAATCCAGAGAATATTTTATATCCTGACAGCCCGACATTGTATGATGTACAGAACTTCAAAAAAGCACCTAAAAAAGCAAGAGAAATAAAATGATGTGGACACATAGCGGAGAACTGTAACTGGAACAGTGGGAACAACAGTAAGTACAAGGAAACAGATTTACTCTACATTTATTAAGAAAATTGGGATTGTTAGTGATTTTACTGTTCATTATAGTGATACGTTTAATCAGGAGAAAAATGTTGCAACATGTCAATAGAAACACAAGGTTTCTTTTTTATTAATGTAAAGCACATTGGAATATAGCTGGCACTATATAAATAAATGTTAATAAATAATTTAAAGCCTACTCCTCAATGACCTTATGTCACAATCCTGACTGTAGGTTTTATATTTGGTGACTTACCCCTGCCATCTGTCCTGGATCCTGTGTCTTTTCACTCACGGAGTTAAACAGCTTGTCAGTTTTCCTGAGTTCTCTGCCTGAGAGGTAATAGTTAATTAGCTCCACCTGTGGTGATCTCCTGTGTGAGGCTGAATTCAGTAATCTGAAGTTCAGGCTTCAGTGTTCTCTCGGCCTGCTAGGCCTCGCTGCACTTCACAGCCTCCTCTAGAGTAGTCACATGACAGTGACTTCACCTGACCCAGAGTTGTCCAATCCTCTGCCAGCCTGAGACTCTCTACATCACCTAATCCTGCCCACCAATCATCAGGGACCAGGAAGTATAAATCAGGAGGCTGAGTTGGAATCTGGGCCAGTTCCTCATGTCACATACAGCCTTGTTTGAGTCTTATGCTGAGCTCCCTTAAGGTAACCTTTGTACCTAAGTTCCTGTGGGAACTCTGTTCCCTTGTTACCGTTTGGTTTACTTGTGTATTGCCATTTGATTTCATCATTTTCCCTGAGTCTCAAAGTAAAGGCACAGCTGCAATGTTTCGTCTTAAAGGCACAGTACTGAATTCCGTGTTCTCCACTGAAAACCACAGAAGTCGTGTTTCAGTTTTACTACTGTTGTAGTTGGGATCTCCAGAGCTCAGTACCTCGTGCCTCAGCATCTTCGTTCTTCCAGCACCTCCGTGCCTCAGTACCTCCGTGCCTCAGTACCTCCGTGCCTCAGTACCTCCATGCTTCCAGCACCTCCGTGCCTCAGTACCTCCGTGCCTCAGTATCTCCGTGCCTCAGTACCTCCGTTCTTCCAGCACCTCCGTGCCTCAGTACCTCCGTGCTTCCAGCACCTCCGTGCCTCAGTACCTCCGTGCTTCCAGCACCTCCGTGCCTTAGTACCTCCGTGCTTTCAGTACCTCCGTGCCTCAGCACCTCCGTGCCTTAGTACCTCCGTGCCTCCACGCATCCCAGTGCCTCTACGCACCTCAGTGTTCCCAAGCACCTCAGTGTTCCCAAGCACCTCAGTGTTCCCAAGCACCTCAGTGTTCCCAAGCACCTCAGTGTCCCCAAGCACCTCAGTGTCCCCAAGCACCTCAGTGTCCCCAAGCACCTCAGTGTCCCCAAGCACCTCAGTGTCCTCAAGCACCTCAGTGTCCTCAAGCACCTCAGTGTCCTCAAGCACCTCAGTGTCCTCAAGCACCTCAGTGTCTCCAAGTACCCCGTGCCCTTAGCACAGTTGAACCTGGTATTCTTCATTGATTCATCAGCGCCTTTCCAGTTCTGTCTTTCAGGAGACCTTCAGCGCCCCCACGTGCTTCCTGTCTGCCGACCTAATCCTGTATGAGGAGAGCCTAGATTCGGCCATCTCTGCCGCGGTTCCTCTTCCCAGTCATCGGAAGAATACTCGAGTCCACAACATTTCCAAACCAGGTCAGTGGTAGTATTCACATAATCCTCCAGTCGCCCGCACAGACTTCACTACACCGGGTTCACAAAAACCTCAGTCATGACACCTTACTGAACTGGACAACAGGAATCTATTATATTCATTTAAATGGTATCTGCAAAATGTCGTCAATAAATAAACAGCACTGTCAACTTTGTATGACATGGGTTAATAATCGACTAGGAGAAGTGGACTTTATATTAAGCAAATAAATGTCGAATTCAAACTTAGGAGCAGATTAAAAAAGGATGACAAAATGAGCAAATTGCCCCAATGTAAAACCATGCTGCACCCCAGACAGGGCAGATGTAAAATGTAAGCTGGCCCTCTGTCTGGATGTGTTTTAGTATGAGCCTTTATCATGAGGCCTTACTGTAGACATATCACATGGCCCTATGTGGGCACTGCTATTATGTAACATAGAAACATAGATAAGAACCACTTGGCCCATCTAATCTGCCCCCTTTTTTTTATCCTTTAGGTAATCTCAACCCTTTTTGAACCTTA
Organism: Pseudophryne corroboree; assembly: GCF_028390025.1. Classification (NCBI taxonomy): domain Eukaryota; kingdom Metazoa; phylum Chordata; class Amphibia; order Anura; family Myobatrachidae; genus Pseudophryne; species Pseudophryne corroboree. The sequence continues at coordinate 110,000,728 of NC_086444.1, read as the reverse complement.
ATTCTTTGTAAGGATATTCATATGCCTATCCCAAGCATGTTTAAATTGTTTTACAGTCTTAGCCTCTACCACCTCTGATGAGTGTTAGGACTGCTGATATCGGAGAAGCCTTGGCGCAGCTCAGCAGCTAAACATGTCTTTGCAAACACGTGTGACCAATTCTCTGAAATTCTATTACCACATAGGTTCAGGTCTGGTTACAGGTAATTTTTTAGTGTGCTGGGGGGGAATACCGGGGGGGTGGGGGGGGGGGGGTAAAGCCCCCTCTCTGTCTGCTGTTTGTCTGTATCCCCTTCTAGCACCTGATATATAATTATCTCCAGGAATGACAGAGCAACTGCCACTGTTTGTCTGCAGACGTAAAATGTGCAGAGAGATTTAGGGGCCTTTTAATTATCCGTTATGGACCCATTACACGGATTCAGTATGATATCCTGGTGGTCAGGAGACTGACGCCGGCATCCCGATAGCCAGGATACCGGCGGGGAGCGCAGCGTGTCCCCTCGCGGGCTCGCTACGCTTCGGGCCCGGTGGTGACACAGGGTATATTTCAGCCAGCATCGGTATTTCAGTGGGTGTCGGGATTTCGGCGTCGGTATCCTGACAGCCGGGATCCAGACAGCCGGTAAATTGAATACCTCCCCATTAAACATATGGAAATGCTAGTTTCCGCATGTTTTACGTAACAGGTCCATCTATTATTACGGGGCAAATATTCAGCATGACCTCAGGCCACATATGTGCAGAAGGCTGGCACAGTCCACTAAACGTTTTAGAGCAGCTGTTCCCACACCGGAGCAATACTGAAATTGCTCCGGTATTCTGTATATACCGCCGCAATTCGCAGTGAATTCAATACTTTATTATTGGGGGCTGGATTTGGAAGTGAAGCACTTCACTTGTAGACGCAGTGTCTCAACCTTCCATGGGAGTATGTATCAAAGTTTGGAGAGAGATACAGATGAAGCCTCCCTCATCGTTACTGTTTATCCGCCTAAACGGAGGATTAGTCACGCTTAAGCGATAGCTCAGGTTGTTCAGTTATTGCACGGACAGGCGCATTGAGCCATGACTGCATACGCAGCATGCAATACACATCTTCACCACTGGGTGGCTAATGCTCCACTAGCCCACTACTGTATATCAAATATCGGCGGATTGATCTACAAGCTCCAGAAAATGGTCAGTGACGACTGTAATGTTACTGTATACTGTACACACAGACCAATAGTTAGACGGAGAGAGTCAATTTTAAAAAAGAAACCAATAAATCAATCAATAAAATTAGTGTATACAGACGCAAGTGAATGTGTTAAAGCAATGGTCCACTGACATTAGGGTTATGTGAGCGTCCAAGTTCCGTAGACTAATCAATAAATAAAAATAGTGTATACAGACGCAAACAAACGTGTTAAAGCAATGGTCCACTGACGTTAGGCATACAGTATTGTATCTGAGTGTCCAAGTCTTGTAGCCATTACAGCAAAACCCATGGGAAGGGATCACTGCTTACATTTAAACATGAGCTTGTGTCTCTATCACCAGGTATTGTGGCCAAGCAGTGAAGTGTCCCGCACCCAATGCTCAGAGTCCCGGGTTTGATTCCCAAAGTGCGAATGGCTTTGTTTTTGTTTTGTTTTTGTTTTTTTCTTCTTGACACTTTATTAATTATTTTTTTTATAACATTCATATATTTAACAACCTTACATTCAATAGAATTATGCACACATGAAAAGACCTGTTTCCATAACTAACTGTTGGGGCGTCTGACACGCAAATCCGTAGCACAGTACTGTACTGTTTAATGTACATTCACTGTGGCCCTCTCTAGTCCTTTCCCCCAAACAAAGCGACTGTAGTATCAGCCCTTCATTTACATATTGTGTTGGCAATTTATTGACTGTAAGCTGGCCTCTTTGTCTGAAAAGTTCAGTCTCTCAGGGGAGGGGGAAGGGTGAGGGGGGAGGTGGTAAGATCAGAGACACTGTCGAAAATATTCATTCTCTGTCGGGACTCAAAAAAAAAAAATCAATAAATAAAAATAGTGTATACTAATAGTGTATGGGGAGAGATAAAAGCTCCTCGCTAAGTTCCTGGATGCCAAAACACCATGCTTAGCATCTCTACAATATTTTCTATTTGAGTACTAAGTAGCATGAACAGCTTGTAACGTACTCTGCTCTAAAGGCTACAGCGGCAAGTGTTATCTTTATAAGTATAATGGGGAGAGATAAAAGCTCATCCCTAAGTTCCTGGATGCCAAAACACAGTGCTTAGCGTCTCTGTCCGGTATTTTCTATCTAGCCGGAAACCACGCACCCTGTGCAAGCTGGGCGGACATTTGGAGGGGACCCGACACACGGTTCCTTGCCGTTTACCTTTGCGGTGTCACATAAACTAGTGCCCAGTCTGACCCGAAAGCCAAGAGTCTCCTCTTTCGAGTCTCTGGGACACCCAGACCTGGATATATCAGGGCACAAAGTGGACCCATTTCCCAAAGACAATAATTAGCCTGTTAATTCAGACCCACCATGGGTTCAGACGCTTGCTGTTAGCCTTATGGGTTCTGAGCTGTTTGGACCCCCAGAACCGGAGATATTAAGCTTCAAGACCATTTTTAGTTAATTTACTAGCTCACATAAACCTAACATCAATGGACCATTGCTTTAACACGTTCGTTTGCGTCTGCATACACTATTTTTATTTATTGATTTGTCTACGGGACCTCATTGCCGCAGTGTATTTTAAATAATGTAATGATACACACGTACAGCATTGCCCGTTCAGTGTACAGTAAAGTAGTGCAGTAAAATAGTACTTCCGCTATAGTGTACTGTATTTCAATGGAGACCACACGCATGCACAATGGTGATTTAAAAAAGTGGCATCTGGAGAATGATCGGAGGTATTACACTCACCGGTAACGCCAAACGCCATGATAAGCTCTGTGAGCCTCCCTACGACTAGGCACGCCGTCTTGCGCCCAGGCATGCTGCGACTCCGTGATTGTGACTAACGCCATAGACAGCATATATGAGCGAGGCTCCATCTGTAAAATGGAGAAAGATAAAGTACCTACCAATCAGCTTCTGTCATTTTACAGGCTCTGTTTGAAAAATTACAGGAGCTGATTGGTTGGTACTTTATCTCTCTCCAAGCTGTGATATTCGTACCCCAATGTCTTTTTGTTTTGTGCATGTTGTATATAATTGCAAGCATGTTAATCACATATATGATTTAACTCAATTATAACTGACTTTGATGTACAGTGATATCCAATATAGGGGGTTACATAATAAGTTTCAATATGAAGGTACCGGCATGGGGATGCAGTTAAGTTGCCGAAGGTTGGGATACCAGCGGTCAGAATGTTGATGCCAGAATCCGGACGGCTGACAATGCTGACAGACGTAATCCCGGCTAACAGGGGCTATTCCCACTCGTGGGTGTCCACGACGCCCTTAGAGTGCGAATAGAACCTGTGGCGAGAGCAGCGAGTCACTGAGCCTGCAAGGAGACTCTTTGCGCTCACCCCGCTGCTGGCGTACTGACGCGGTATGCCACTGACGGTATACTGACGGCCGGCATCCCAGTCGCTGGTATATCATAATGATCCCCCGACATGAGTTTGGAGAGTTTAAAGCAGCATTCAGGTATAAGGTTGGTTTTGCCATATAACTGGTTACAACTTTACATTTAGTGACAATCTCTCTGATATCATGCAGATTCCTTCATCTCAGGACCTATTACATAACCTCCATAGAGTTTGCTGGTTTTCTAAAATGATAAATTTGTGGCCAAGACACTGCGTGCAAAACATGTACCAAGAATGTGCCCTCTCATTCCGTGTGTCTCCGTGTGTCTTTCTGATGTCTTCAAGACCTGATTATTATATAGCATCCTTACAGAGAAGACTGTCCAAAGTCATTATCTTACTTTGAAATACTGAGCGACAAGGCCATCTATCCATTTTAGGCAATATGTGTGTGATCCCACATCCTGACACTAATTATAAATGCAGAAGAGCCTTGGAATACAGCAATTACTGCACCAAACAGGGCTTCTGAAGCGCAGATAGTGCTTTCCATTATTGCTGTAAAGCCTCTCTCTTAGAGGGAAAAAAAAGTAAAAATTAATTTAAAAGTAAAGAAATAATTAATTAAACACCTTGTTAAAATAATATGGAAACTAAGTAATGCAATTAATAAAAGTTAATGGAGGATGTATTCAAACTAAGAAATTTAAGTTATCTGAATATGGGGGAAAAATGCAACGAGTAATTTGTCAACTGTAAATTTGTGGCTATCATTAAAAACATAATGGCCACCTATGACAATACCACATTTTACATCCAACAGACCAACTGCCATTTGTCACCACTGATCTTTGCTGTTTATTAAGCCCCTAGTGTAGAGGATACGTGGAGTCTATTCATGAAGCAGTGAAAACAGTAGAGAAGTGAGCCAGTGGAGAAGTTGCCCATGGCAACCAATCAGCGCTGAAATAACGTTTATAAAGTGCATTCTATAAAATTATACGTAGCAGCTGATTGGTTGCCATGGGCAACTTCTACACACTTTTCACTGCTTCATGAATGGGCCCCACTATTTTCAGACATCAGGTGCACCTTAGCTGTGGCATGAGAGTACACATTGGGGTATATTTACTAAGATTCGTAATTGTCAGAATTTGGTTAAAGATTAAACACGAATGACATCGGGAGTGATAATTTGCAACTTTTTGGTTTTTTTACGCCTCATTTACTATGCTGTTGTATTCTGCATTGTCGTGTTTTCCGATGTCAATGTCATTCGTAATGTCTGGCAGTGTTTTACGGGAGTGATTAGTAAAACACTGCCGGACTTAACACAATGAATCCCGGCCGGATCAGTGTGATCCGTGCAGGGCTTAATTGTGTACCTTAAAAGAAGTATGGAAAGTGTTAAAAATCAGGGGGGAAAAATTGGCGTGGGGTCCCCCCTCCTAAGCATATACAGCCTCGGGCTCTTTGAACCGGTCCTGGTTGTAAAAATATGGGGGGGAAATTGACAGGGGTTCCCCTATATTTTAACAACCAGCACCGGGCTCTGCGCCTGGTCCTGGTGCCAAAAATACAGGGGACAAAAGACGTAGGGGTCCCCTGTATTTTTCACAACCAGCACCGGGCTCCACTAGTCAGAGAGATAATGCCACAGCCGGGGGACACTTTATATTGGTCCCTGCGGCCCTGGCATTAAATCACCAACTAGTCACCCCTGGCCGGGGTACCCTGGAGGAGTGAGGACCCCTTAAATCAAGGGGTCCCCCCCTCCAGCCACCCAAGGGCCAGGGGTGAAGCCCGAGGTTGTCCCCCCATCCAAGGACGGCGGATGGGGGGCTGATAGCCTTTTGTGTAAAAAAAAGAATATTGTTTTTTGTAGCAGTACTACAAGTCCCAGCAAGCCTCCCCCGCAAGCTGGTACTTGGAGAACCACAAGCACCAGCATGCGGGGGGGAAACAGGCCCGCTGGTACCTGTAGTTCTATTACAAAAAAAATACCCAAATAAAAACAAAACACACACACCTTGATAGTACAACTTTATTACATACATGCACACTTACACTCATACATACTTACCTATGTTGAGTGACCCCACTTAACCTCGCGGTCTACCGCAGACCGCAAGGTTCCCACCATTGGATACAATGGAGCGCCTATGCACTACATTGTATCTCTACAGTGCGCAGCCTGAGTGACAGCTCAGGCGCGCACAGCCAATCAGGAGAGTGCCATGTCGTGGCGCTCCCTGATTGGCTGAAGTGACCCTCTTTGACAGGAGTCACGGGGGGGTCCCGCCAGTCGGGGAAAGGGGATCCATGTGTAAACATGGATCCCCTTTCAGTGCGTGGTCCGGGTAATCCGTTTTTTTATTTTGCCAAGTCCATGGATTACAAATTTAAAGAAGAGGACCGATCTACACTGGATTGTTGTGAGTATAATTTACAGGTAAACCTGGATTCCACTGGAGAAGAGGACCGACTCTTTGTGTCAACATAGGTAAGTATGTATGAATGTAAGTGTGCATGTATGTAATAAAGTTGTACTATCAAGGTGTGTGTGTTTTGTTTTTATTTGGGTATTTTTTGTAGTAGAACTACAGGTACCAGCGGGCCTGTTTTTTCCCTGCATGCTGGTACTTGTGGTTCTCCAAGTACCAGCTTGCGGGGGAGGCTTGCTGGGACTTGTAGTACTGCTACAAAAAACAATATTCTTTATTTTACACAAAAGGCTATCAGCCCCCCATTCGCCGCCCTTGGATGGGGGGGACAGCCTCGGGCTTCACCCCTGGCCCTTGGGTGGCTGGAGGGGGGGACCCCTTGATTTAAGGGGTCCTCACTCCTCCAGGGTACCCCGGCCAGGGGTGACTAGTTGGTGATTTAATGCCAGGGCCGCAGGGACCAATATAAAAGTGTCCCCTGGCTGTGGCATTATCTCTCTGACTAGTGGAGCCCGGTGCTGGTTGTTAAAATATAGGGGAACCCCTGTCAATTTTCCCCCCGTATTTTTACAACCAGGACCGGCTCAAAGAGCCAGAGGCTGGTTATGCTTAGGAGGGAGGACCCCACGCAATTTTTTTTTTTCTGATTCTTAACTCTTTACCACCCCTTCCCCCTGATAAACATGCATGAATCTCACAGATCCGTGCATGCCTATCAGAACACGGTAAAAAAAAGCAGGTCTATTTGAAAACTGCTTTATTTTTACGATTTTTATTTTTTCACAGCAGTGTTTTGCTATTGCCGGCAGTGATTGTGAATATGAATTTTTAGTAAATTACCGAGTTATATAAAATAACAGGCGTATTTGACCGATGGTGTATGCATTCGTATTTTTTTTCTTTGACTTCCAAAAAAATACGAATGCCCTCATCACTGTCGAGATTTGAGTTTAGTAAATTCCCGAGATGATACTTTGAAGAAAAAAAAACCCAACTCAGGCAAAATCGGGACTTTAGTAAATATCAGCATTGAAGTAACATTTATAATTTGCATACTATAAACTTTCATAGAGCAGCTGATTGGTTGGCATTTTCAACTTCTCCACTCTCTCAATTCTCCACACTTTTCACTGCTTCATGAATAGACTATGGGGGTCATTCCGAGTTGTTCGTTCGTTATTTTTTTTCGCTACGGAGCGATTAGTCGCAAACTGCGCATGCGCAGTGTTCACAGTGCGCCTGCGCCAAGTAAATTAGCACAAAAGTTTGGTATTTTACTCATGGCCTAACAAAGATTTTTCATCGTTCTGGTGATCGGAGTGTGATTGACAGGAAGTGGGTGTTTCTGGGCGGATACTTGCCGTTTTATGGGAGTGTTTTGAAAAACGCTGGCGTTTCTGGGAAAAACGCGGGAGTGTCTGAAGAAACGGGGGAGTGTCTGGGCGAACGCTGGGTGTGTTTGTGACGTCAAACCAGGAACGAAACTGACTGAACTGATCGCAGTGTAGGAGTAAGTCTCGAGCTACTCAGAAACTGCTAAGAAATTTCTATTCGCAATTCTGCTAATCTTTCGTTCGCAATTCTGCTAAGCTAAGATACACTCCCAGTAGGCGGCGGCTTAGCGTGTGCAATGCTGCTAAAAGCAGCTAGTGAGCGAACAACTCGGAATGAGGGCCTATGGGTGTTATTGTGCCGAATGCAGGAGGAATCTCTAATATCTCCTGCTCTGCAGTATTCTTATATAGCGCTGACACTTACTTTTTGTCTCAAACATGCGGAAACAGCTGTTATGGGGGGTACACAAGGAGCGATTTTTGCCTATTTTCGAAGCTATCTGACTAGGGGGGTGATTCAGACGCGATGGCAGTCTGAATCTTTTTGTGGAGTGCGTACGCGCACCGTGGGAGAGCAGTGAGATGCTATGATCATCTCTGGGCTGCGATTGCCTCTGCCTGATTGACGGACAGAGACGGTCGCGGGGCGGGAGGGGGCATTAGAACGCCATTGGTGGGGTGCAGTCCGGACAATGGAGGCGTGTCCGGCCATTGGGTGGGCGGGCCGCGGTCGCTGCGTGACGTCACACGCAGCCGCAGCGACTCGGGACGCGGCCAGTAGCTCCCTGCCAGTGCGCAGGAGCTGCGCTGGCAGGGGGATACTTGTCAGGTACAAAAGCATTGCCGCCGTGTGATGCATTTGAACCTATGCGGGGGTAGGGGGGCTGCAGGGACTGACATGCAAGGTGGACTAGCCCTGTGCTGGGCGTCCCCCCACATGTCAGAGCAAATGATCGTAGATGTGCTGAATTTAGCACATCTACGATCAGATCTGAATTATCCCCGAGATCGCTTAGAAATTAAGCACAAATCGCTCCGTGTGTATGCCGCATAGCTGTGTGTATAGCGGTGTATAGCAATGTGTGCTGAGCGATCTGTGCTAACTAGATCGCTTAGCACACAGGCACCAGCCGCCCTGTGTGTATGGGGCACAAGTGATGTTACTTATGGAATTCTGGGGGCTGCATTATTCATCTCCATAAAGTCATAAGGCATTTCCAAACTGCAGGGGCGTATCTACGCATTAGGCAGGATGGCACTCGCCAGGGGCGCTTACCGAGGAGGGGGAATTGCCCGGCGGTGCCATCCTCGCCTGACACCCTCTTTCATGTGACAACACCGCTGCCTTATTAGGGCACTGCTCTGTGAGCTGTGCTTGCGGTTGAATGTGTGCGTGAAGGCAGGGGCTGGAGATATCTGGGCCGGTGACAGGGCCATGCAGCAGCAGCAGTGCAGCCTCTATGGCCACAGTGCACGGTCCCGCCCCCTACCCTTGCTCACTGGCAGCTTCTCACAGGGCGGGGCGTGGCTGTGAGCAGTGGGTGCCGCTGGTCCCGCTGCTGTTCCTCCATGGTGGCCCACAAACCCACTCTCACACCCTCCTTCACCACGCCCTCCTGGCTCACTACACTGTTTTACAAGAAAACAGCCAGCTACCATGGGAGCACTGTGTTTTGGAGGGTAATATTGGGGTGCTATATGTACTAGGGGGCAGTCTGGGGGTGCTGAATATACTAGGGTGATATGGGGTGCTATATATACTAGGAAGGGAAATTTGGGTGTGCTGTGTGTATTGGGGGATAATAATAAGAATTTACTTACCGATAATTCTATTTCTCGTAGTCCGTAGTGGATGCTGGGGACTCCGTAAGGACCATGGGGATTAGCGGCTCCGCAGGAGACTGGGCACAAAAGTAAAGCTTTAGAACTACCTGGTGTGCACTGGCTCCTCCCCCTATGACCCTCCTCCAAGCCTCAGTTAGGATACTGTGCCCGGACGAGCGTACACAATAAGGAAGGATTTTGAATCCCGGGTAAGACTCATACCAGCCACACCAATCACACCATATAACTTGTGATCTAAACCCAGTTAACAGCATGATAACAGAGGAGCCTCTAGAAAAGATGGCTCACTACAGCAATAACCCGATTTTTTGGTAACAATAACTATGTACCAGTATTGCAGACAATCCGCACTTGGGATGGGCGCCCAGCATCCACTACGGACTACGAGAAATAGAATTATCGGTAAGTAAATTCTTATTTTCTCTAACGTCCTAAGTGGATGCTGGGGACTCCGTAAGGACCATGGGGATTATACCAAAGCTCCCAAACGGGCGGGAGAGTGCGGATGACTCTGCAGCACCAAATGAGAGAACTCCAGGTCCTCCTCAGCCAGGGTATCAAATTTGTAGAATTTTACAAATGTATTTGCTCCTGACCAAGTAGCTGCTCGGCAAAGTTGTAAAGCCGAGACCCCTCGGGCAGCCGCCCAAGATGAGCCCACCTTCCTTGTGGAATGGGCTTTTACAGATTTTGGCTGTGGCAGGCCTGTCACAGAATGTGCAAGCTAAATTGTACTACAAATCCAACGAGCAATAGTCTGCTTAGAAGCAGGAGCACCCAGCTTGTTGGGTGCATACAGAATAAACAACGAGTCAGATTTTCTGACTCCAGCCGTCCTGGAAACCTATATTTCCAGGGCTCTGACAACGTCTAGCAACTTGGAGTCCTCCAAGTCCCTAGTAGCCGCAGGCACCACAATAGGTTGATTCAGGTGAAACGCTGAAAACCACCTTAGGGAGAAACTGAGGACAAGTCCTCAATTCCGCCCTGTCCGAATGGAAAATCAGATGAGGGCTTTTACAGGATAAAGCCGCCAATTCTGACACGCACCTGGCCCAGGCCAGGGCCAACAGCATGACCACTTTCCATGTGAGATATTTTAACTCCACATATTTAAGTGGTTCAAACCAATGTGACTTTTGGAACCCAAAAACTACATTTAGATCCCAAGGTGCCACTGGAGGCACAAAAGGAGGCTGTATATACAGTACCCCTTTCACAAATGTCTGAACTTCAGGGACTGAAGCTAGTTCTTTTTGGAAGAAAATTGACAGGGCCGAAATTTGAACCTTAATGGACCCCCATTTCAGGCCCATAGACACTCCTGTTTGCAGGAAATGTAGGAATCGACCTAGTTGAAAATTCCTCCGTCGGGGCCTTACTGGCCTCGCACCACGCAACATATTTTCGCCAAATGCGGTGATAATGTTTTGCGGTTATATCTTTCCTGGCTTTGATCAGGATAGGGATGACTTCATCCGGAATGCCTTTTTCCTTCAGGATCCGGCGTTCAACCGCCCTGCCGTTAAACGCAGCCGCGGTAAGTCTTGGAACAGACAGGGTCCTTGCTGGAGCAGGTCCCTTCTTAGAGGTAGAGGCCACGGATCCTCCGTGAGCATCTCTTGAAGTTCCGGTTACCAAGTCCTTCTTGGCCAATCCGGAGCCACGAATATAGTGCTTACTCCTCTCCATCTTATAATTCTCAGTACCTTGGTTATGAGAGGCAGAGGAGGGAACCCATACACTGACTGGTACACCCACTGTGTTACCAGAGCGTCTACAGCTATTGCCTGAGGGTCCCTTGACCTGGCGCAATACTTGTCGAGTTTTATAAACATGTGGAAGACTTCTGGGTGAAGTCCCCACTCTCCCGGGTGGAGGTCGTGTCTGCTGAGGAAGTCTGTTTACGTGAGTGACTGCCGTGATGTTGTCCGAATGGATCAACTCCGGGTGACCTTGAAGCAGAGGTCTTGCTGAGCTTAGAGCATTGTAAATGGCCCTTAGCTTCAGGATATTTATGTGAAGTGATGTCTCCAGGCTTGACCATAAGCTCTGGAAATTCCTTCCCTGTGTGACTGCTCCCCAGCCTCGCAGGCTGGCATCCGTGGTCACCAGGACCCAGTCCTGAATGTGCGGTCCTCTAGAAGATGAGCACTCTGCAACCACCACAGGAGAGACACCCTTGTGCTTGGTGACAGGGTTATCCGCTGATGCATCTGAAAATGCGACCCGGACCATTTGTCCAGCAGGTCCCACTGGAAAGTTCTTGCGTGGAATCTGCCGAATGGGATTGCTTCGTAGGAAGCCACCATTTTTCTCAGAACCATTTCATTGATGTACTGAGACTTGGCTCGGTTATAGGAGGTTCCCGACTAGCTCGGATAACTCCCTGACTTTCTCATCCGGGAGAAACACCTTTTTCTGGACTGTGTCCAGGATCATCCCTAGGAACAGAAGACGAGTCGTCGGAATCAGCTGCGATTTTGGAATATTGAGAATCCAATCGTGCTGCCGCAACACTACCTGAGATAGTGCTACACCGACCTCCAACTGTTCCCTGGATCTTACCCTTATCAGGGAATCGTCCAAGTAAGGGATAACTAAAATTCCCTTCCTTCGAAGGAGTATCATCATTTCGGCCATTACCTTGGTAAAGACCCAGGGTGCCGTGGACCATCCATACGGCAGCGTCTGAAACTGATAGTGACAGTTCTGTACCATAAACCTGAGGTACCCTTGGTGAGAAGGGTAATTGGGACATGAAGGTAAGCATCCATGATGTCCCGAGACATCATGTAGTCCCTTCTTCCAGGTTCGCAATCACTGCTCTGAGTGACTCAATCTTGAATTTGAACCTCCGTATGTAAGTGTTCAAGATTTTAGATTTAGAATCGGTCTCACCGAGCCGTCCGGCTTCGGTACCACAACAGTGTGGAATAATACCCCGTTCCCTGTTGCAGGAGGGGTACCTTGATTATCATCTGCTGGGAATACAGCTTGTGAATGGCTTCCAAAACTGCCTCCCTGTCAGAAGGAGACATCGGTAAAGCCGACTTTAGGAAACGGCGAGGGGGCGACGTCTCGAATTCCAATTTGTACCCCTGAGATATCACCTGAAGGAACCAGGGGACTACTTGCGAGTGAGCCCACTGCGCGCTGAAATGCATTGAGAACGGGCCCCCACCGTGCCTGATTCTGCTTGTAAAGCCCCAGCGTCATACTGAGGGCTTGGCAGAGGCGGGAGAGGGCTTCTGTTCCTGGGAACTGGCTGATTTCTGCAGCCTTTTTCCTCTCCCTCTGTCACGGGGCAGAAATTAGGAACCTTTTGCCCGCTTGCCCATAAAAAGACTGCGCCTGATAATACGGCGTCTTCTTATGTTGAGAGGCGACCTGGGGTACAAACGTGGATTTCCCAGCTGTTGCCGTGGCCACCAGGTCTGAAAGACCGACCCCAAATAACTCCTCCCCTTAATAAGGCAATACTTCCAAATGCCGTTTGGAATCCGCATTACCTGACCACTGTCGTGTCCATAACCCTCTACTGGCAGAAATGGACAACGCACTTAGACTTGATGCCAGTCGGCAAATATTCCGCTGTGCATCACGCATATATAGAAATGCATCTTTTAAATGCTCTATAGGCAATAATATACTGTCCCTATCTAGGGTATCAATATTTTCAGTCAGGGAATCCGACCACGCCAACCCAGCACTGCACATCCAGGCTGAGGCGATTGCTGGTCGCAGTATAACACCAGTATGTGTGTAAATACATTTTAGGATATCCTCCTGCTTTCTATCAGCAGGATCCTTAAGGGCGGCCATCTCAGGAGAGGGTAGAGCCCTTGTACTTACAAGCGTGTGAGCGCTTTATCTACCCTAGGTGGTGTTTCCCAACGCACCCTAACCTCTGGCGGGAAAGGATATAATGCCAATAACATTTTAGAAATTATCAGTTGTTATCGGGGGAAACCCACGCATCATCACACACCTCATTTAATTTCTCAGATTCAGGAAAACTACAGGTAGTTTTTCCTCACCGAACATAATACCCCTTTTTGGTGGTACTCGTATTATCAGAAATGTGTAAAACATTTTTCATTGCCTCAATCATGTAACGTGTGGCCCTACTGGAAGTCACATTTGTCTCTTCACCGTCGACACTGGAGTCAGTATCCGTGTCGGCGTCTATATCTGCCATCTGAGGTAACGGGCGCTTTAGAGCCCCTGACGGCCTATGAGACGTCTGGACAGGCACAAGCTGAGTAGCCGGCTGTCTCATGTCAACCACTGTCTTTTATACAGAGCTGACACTGTCACGTAATTCCTTCCAACAGTTCATCCACTCAGGTGTCGACCCCCTAGGGGGTGACATCACTATTACAGGCAATCTGCTCCGTCTCCACATCATTTTTCTCCTCATACATGTCGACACAAACGTACCGACACACAGCACACACACAGGGAATGCTCTGATAGAGGACAGGACCCCACTAGCCCTTTGGGGAGACAGAGGGAGAGTTTGCCAGCACACACCAGAGCGCTATATATATACAGGGATAACCTTATATAAGTGTTTTTCCCTTTATAGCTGCTGTATTGTTTATACTGCGCCTAATTAGTGCCCCCCTCTCTTTTTTTAACCCTTTCTGTAGTGTAGTGACTGCAGGGGAGAGCCAGGGAGCTTCCCTCCAACGGAGCTGTGAGGGAAAATGGCGCCAGTGTGCTGAGGAGATAGGCTCCGCCCCCTTATCGGCGGCCTTATCTCCCGTTTTTCTATGTATTCTGGCAGGGGTTAAATTCATCCATATAGCCCAGGAGCTATATGTGATGCATTTTTTGCCATCCAAGGTGTTTTTATTGCGTCTCAGGGCGCCCCCCCCAGCGCCCTGCACCCTCAGTGACCGGAGTGTGAAGTGTGCTGAGAGCAATGGCGCACAGCTGCAGTGCTGTGCGCTACCTTGTTGAAGACAGGACGTCTTCTGCCGCCGATTTTCCGGACCTCTTCTGTCTTCTGGCTCTGTAAGGGGGCCGGCGGCGCGGCTCTGGGACCCATCCATGGCTGGGCCTGTGATCGTCCCTCTGGAGCTAATGTCCAGTAGCCTAAGAAGCCCAATCCACTCTGCACGCAGGTGAGTTCGCTTCTTCTCCCCTTAGTCCCTCGATGCAGTGAGCCTGTTGCCAGCAGGTCTCACTGAAAATAAAAAACCTAAAACTAAACTTTTCACTAAGCAGCTCAGGAGAGCCACCTAGTGTGCACCCTTCTCGTTCGGGCACAAAAATCTAACTGAGACTTGGAGGAGGGTCATAGGGGGAGGAGCCAGTGCACACCAGGTAGTTCTAAAGCTTTACTTTTGTGCCCAGTCTCCTGCGGAGCCGCTAATCCCCATGGTCCTTACGGAGTCCCCAGCATCCACTTAGGACGTTAGAGAAATGGGGTTGCTGTTTATACTAGGGTTTATATAGGGCTGCTGTGTGGGGTAGGGTGTGAAATGCCGGCTGTCGGGATGCCGGTGGTCATGATGCCAACAGCAGCATCCCGACAGTCGAAATCCCAACGGGTTAGTGAGTGGTCTAACCCTCCCTCTACCCTACTCTGACTCTGACCCTCCCTCTACCCTACTCCGACTCTAGCCCTCCCTCTACCCTACTCCGACTGTAACCCTCCGTTTACACGGGTGTAGTATGTATGCCGGCGGCCGGGCTCCCGGCGACCAGCATACCGGCGCCGGGAGCCCGACCGCCGGCATACCGACAGCGTGGCGAGCGCAAATGAGCCGCTTGCGGGCTCGCTGCGCTCGCCACGCTGCGGGCACGGTGGCTATTTATTCTCCCTCCAGGGGGGTCGTGGACCCCCACGAGGGAGAATATATGTCGGTATGCTGGCTGTCGGGTTTCCGGCACCGGTATACTGTGCGCCGGGATCCCGATAGTCGGCATACTGAAGACCACCCCCTTTACCCTACTCCGACTCTAACCCTCCCTCTACCCTACTCTGATTCTAATCCTCCCTCTACCCTACTCTGACTCTAACCCTCCCTCTACCCTACTCTGACTCTAACCCTCCCTCTACCCTACTCCGACTCTAACCCTCCCTCTACCCTACTCTGACTCTAACCCTCCCTCTACCCTACTCTGACTGTAACCCTCCTTTTTAGGTGCCTAACCCTAACATCCCCTCCCCCCGCTGCAACCTAACCTGGACCCCCCTGGGGATGCCTAAACCTAACAGTCTCCCCTCCGCAGCCTAACCCTACCCCCCCCCCCCCCCCCACTCCCAGCAACTTAAACCTAACCCTCTCCCCCCAGCACCTTAACCCTTAGTTCCCTGGGGGTCACCTTAACCTAACCACCACATCCCTCTGTGTAGTACTTACCTGGTCTGCTGTCTGCACGATCGGGATCCCAGTGGACGCAATTCCGGTGTCAGTGTTCTGTCCCCTTTTGGGATTCTGGCGTCTGCCTTCCATTGTGTGTCGGGATTCTGGCGCCATTATGTTGTGCACTGGGATCCCGACCTTCGGGATACAGGGGGTCATTCCGAGTTGATCGCTAGCTGCCGTTGTTCGCTGCATAGCATTCAGTAAAAAAAACGGCGTATGCACCGCAATGCACACGCGCGTCGTACGGGTATGAAGTCCATTGCGGTTTTGCACTGGTTCTAGCAACGATTCCAATCGCACAGCCGAATGCAAGGAGATCGACAGGAAGAGGGCGTCTATGGGTGTCAACTGACCGTTTTCTGGGAGTGTTTGGAAAAATGCAGGCGCGGCCAGGCGTTTGCTGGGCGGGTATCTGACGTCATTACTGTGTCACTCGTCGCAGCAATCATTGCACAGGAAAAGTAACTACAGGGCTGGTCTTGTTTTGCACAAAATGTGTTTGCAGGCGCTCTGCTGCACAGGCGTACGCACTCCTGCAAAGCAAAGATACACTCCGCTGTGGGCGGCGACTATGCGTTTGCACGGCTGCTAAAAACTGCTAGCGAGCGATCAACTCAGAATGACCCCCATTATCTGCATCCGGCTGTGTGTACTGAGGAAATAAATACCATGGTGGCCACTACGTGTACTGAGAGGTAATATGGTGGAAGGCACTTGTGTATACTGAAGCACTCCCCCCGCTGCATACTGATGGAATACTGACAGCCGGCATCCCGGCCACCGGTATATCATACTGATCTCGCACAGAATGCACCATATTCCAAAAACATAGTGCGGATAGGTAGGGGGTTCCCCAGTCCCTTACTTTGCCAGGGATGCTCAGACCCCTAGATACACCCCTGCCAAACTGTTACTCTCTGTATACCTGTTCCACTGCTGCAAGGACTACACACACCCTGGACAGATAGCGAGCGGGAATAACACACAAGTCACTTATCTGAGTCACAGATACTCTACTACTACTGTAAATGCTTGCAATATCCTGTCCCCATGTAAACACAGCCTCGTAGTGTAAATGTATTATGCAATAATCCTTTCCATAGTTAGCCATTCACAACATCCTACAGAGGTCTAGACAGTGGGTATTAGTCAACGGTATACAAGAAATTTACAACATACAGTGGGGATCGAAAGTTTGGGCACCCCAGGCAAAAATTCATTTTAATGTGCAAAAAGAAGCCAAGGAAAGAAGGAAAAATCTCCAAAAGGCATCAAATTACAGATTAGACATTCTTATAACATGTCAAAAAAAGTTTGATTTTATTTCCATCATTTACACTATCAAAAGAACAGAAAACAAAAAATGGCGTCTGCAAAAGTTTGGCCACCCTGCAGAGTTAATACCTTGTACTGCCCCCTTTGGCAAGTATCACAGCTTGTAAACGCTTTTTGTAGCCAGCCAAGAGTCTTTCAATTCTTCCTCCATGGACGACAAAAAAATACAGTATGATAAGCTAATACACCTTTCACACCGCACAAATAACCCGGTATCGAGCCGGCAAATTGCTGGGTCGACACGGGTCAGCGTGCGGTGTGAAAGTGCCATAGCTGAAATCCCGGGTCGCCTGACACGGCAATTCAATTTGGGAATAAAGCAGTGTTATTCCCGGGGTTGAATACTGGGTCAATGGCAGCCTAAACGGGCTCCCAGGTCGATGCGACCTGCGACCCGTTCACTACAACAGGGATGATCTCATCTCCCAGCGCCGACTCCGCCCCCAGCTGCTATGGTCGGGGAAGCCAGTAGCAGCGTCCAATGCCGGATCCCACCCGGGAAGGACCCGTTTCCAATTCCCGGGTGGGATCCGGCATTGGCGGTGTGAAAGGGGTATAAGAGACTTTTGGATTCAGAATAGATCAATCCAATCTCTTGCTTCCCGGAACAAATAAAAGGAGCACAATTTTTTGTGTTCGATTTTTGTCAATTGGGAATCTTTTCATTTTAATGCAAAGAGCAATATATGGGTTTAAAGATTGCTATTTGTTGTTACAGATATGTCCTCATACATCTTTGCTACAGTCACGCCAAACAGCCCCTGTTGGCACACCCCTCTTGAATGGCCGCTATATAACTCGGGCGCGTCAGCATGTGTGTACCAGCGTTATATCTGTGAACAACGTCGTTCACAGACACATTGTGCCAGCACAGCAGGACAGCCGATGGCCAATATATCTGCAGATATCGGCGAATCGTGCTGTGTGTATGAGCAGTCAGCAGACCGCCCATACACTTACTGCAGAGGCCACCAGTGACATCACAACTGGGCGTGCGCACGTCATCCTAGTGTGTACTCAGCATGAATCTGTATACAAAGTGCTGTAGCAGCTGCAGCTTTTTGCCATTACTGTTCTGATATACAGACTCAGTCACACACAATATACAAGTGTCATATCAAATAAGTGCGTCCTAGCCACATTGCATTTTTTTAATGGTGGCTCGCTCAGGCCAGGTATCTCACGCTGCGCGCCATATTGAGGCCGGATGTATGAGGACACATCTGTATATTTGTTATTAAATCATCCCGAGTCTCAGTGCACAAACAATGCCCAAAATATATGTGCAGAGAAACAGGGTGGGATTAAGGTCCACCTGGGCGGGGCTGAAAATAATCAAGGACCTATTGTGAGAAATTGAGGAGGTGTGGCTAATATTGTGTGGGTGTGGCCAGTGACATATGGGCATGTACACTTCCTACACTATAAACCCCAATGTCTCCCAAAAGGATGTCCTACGATATCCCGTCTGTCGGGATCCCGGCGCCCAGCATACCGGCGCCGGGATCCAGACCACCGGAATGCCGGAAGGGGTGAGTGCAAAAGAGCCCCTTGCAAAAGAGCCCTATGCTGAGGGCACGCTGCACTCGCCACGCTGCGGGCACGGTGGCGCATCGGGCATGGCGGTGCGCTATGCGCGCCAAGCTATTTATTTTCCCACCAGGGGTGTAATGGACACTCCAAAAGGGAGATTAGTTGTCAGTATCCTGGCGCCGGTATGCTGAGCTCCGGGATCCCGACAGCCGGCATATCGAATGCTTCCCCTCCCAAAATAAGCTATTCATACATTTACGCAAATATATGTAACCGAGATCTCTGAATTCTAATATTGTGTGGGATTTAAATCTGGTTACTGTTATCATTCAGGGTGCTGGGGGAAATAAAAAAAACACTTTTTTTTCTTGCTTAGAAATACCCCTCCCTTTCAAGCACCTGAATGATATCACTAAGCTAATTGAGCATCTGCCACTATTTATGCTTGATAAATTCTAGCCTGAAGTTAAAGGTAACTTCTCCTCTTTATCTCTCTCCAAGGTTTGGTACATCTCCCCCTATGCACCATATCTGTTAGATCATGACTGTTACTTCCCACCTGTGATCTGCAGATAAGCTACAGGACAAGCTGCTGCCTGTCTCTCTGTCCAGACAGTGGGTGATCAGCAGCGTGTAATGAGTCAGACAACACAGGAAATATTAGGTGTACAGTAGTGGTTACAAATGATCCCACTGCTATAATGCAGGGCAGTGCACTGGCTGTTCTAACTGGAGAGTTCTTACTGGTCCCACTACAAAGGCCTGATTCAATATTATGTTGTCTCCCTAAGTGGTCTATTCATGGACCAGTGAAAAGATGGGAGAAGAGAACCAGTGGAGAAGTTGCACATGGCAACCAATTAGCATTGAAGTAACATTTATAATTTACATATTATACAATTACACAGAGCAGCTGATTGGTTGCAATGGGCAACTTCTCCACTGGCTCACTTCTCCACTCTTTTCACTGCTTCATGACTAGACCCCTAAAACACAGCTGTACAGTACCAGTAGGTACCCCTACCCCAGATGTATCAAACTTTCTAAAGCAAGGGTGGAGGGATGCTTATTGTTCACCTCTGATCTACAGAGGAGAAGTGGAGAGTTGCCCTTAGCAACAAACAACCTTCTAGCTATCATTTTCCAAGTGCATTCTATAATGAAATGACAGCTAGTTACTAATTTGTTGCTATAGGCAACTTCTCAGCCTGCCTCTTCAGCTTTGATATATCTCCACCTGTCACCCTTACCTCATCACTTCATTTCATTCTTTCCTTGTTTGGAACAAGATGGTTGAAGCAGGCAGAGGGAGATCAGTGCCGTGGAGAGTGGTGTGCAAGCAGTGTCGTTGCCCAGGGTACAGAACTCTGGTGCCAGTTTCAGTGGTGTGACTGATGGTGGCATCTAAAGACACACACATCTAAAGACACTGACAGTGGGCATCTCAGTCCTTGCATATTCGGACGCAGTGTCGGACTTGGACATGAAGGCATACCCTCCAACTGTACATTTTTAGCAGGTACAGTACCTTTTTTTATGGTCTGTACCAATTTTTGGCTCTCCAAACTTCTATAGGAAAAGGGGTGTGGCCACGCCTCCGTGACCACGCCCCCTTTCCTAATTTGTACAGATTTTTATGTGTAAAATGTTGGAGGGAATGTGAAGGGACTGCCGGGAGAATGCATTGGCAGAAGCCCATGCTTAAGGGTTAGGGCAGCCTCCAGATGGGGTGTGGCCAGACACCACAGAGGCTTAGCTAACCTTTAGACCAGGGGTGGGCAATTATTTCAGCTGGGGGGCCGCTTAACACTTCCAGCGAATATTCGAGGGCCACACACAAAATACTCAAAAAGAGATCCCTTTATACACATTACGGCAGACAGCGTGCCCTTTTTACACATTACGGCAGACAGCATCCCCCTTTTTACACATTACGACAGACAGCGTCCCCTTTTTACATATTACGACAGACAGCGCCCCCGTTTTTATACATTACGGCAGACAGCGCCCCCGTTTTTATACATTACGGCAGACAGCGCCCCCGTTTTTATACATTATGGCAGACAGCGCCCCCGTTTTTACACATTACGGCAGACAGCACCCCCGTTTTTACACATTACGGCAGACAGCGCCCCCGTTTTTACACATTACGGCAGACAGCGTCCCCTTTTTTACACATTACGACAGACAACGCCCCGTTTTTATAATTACGGCAGACAGCGCCCCCGTTTTTACACATTACGGCAGACAGCGCCCCCGTTTTTACACATTACGGCAGACAGCGCCCTTGTTTTTACACATTACGGCAGACAGCGTCCCCTTTTTTACACATTACGGCAGACAACGCCCCGTTTTTATAATTACGGCAGACAGCGCCCCCGTTTTCACACATTACGGCAGACAGCACCCCCGTTTTTACACATTACGGCAGACAGCGCCCCCGTTTTTACACATTACGGCAGACAGCGTCCCCTTTTTTACACATTACGGCAGACAACGCCCCGTTTTTATAATTACGGCAGACAGCGCCCCCGTTTTTATACATTACGGCAGACAGCGCCCCCGTTTTTATACATTACGGCAGACAGCGCCCCCGTTTTTACACATTACGGCAGACAGCACCCCCGTTTTTACACATTACGGCAGACAGCGCCCCCCTTTTTACACATTACGGCAGACAGCGTCCCCTTTTTTACACATTACGGCAGACAACGCCCCGTTTTTATAATTACGGCAGGCAGCGCCCCCGTTTTTACACATTACGGCAGACAGGGCCCCCATTTTTACACATTACGGCAGACAGTCCCTACCCCCCTTCCCCCCCCCCTCCCCTAAACCCATATTGCAGTTTTTAACTCCCCTCCCTCCCCACCCCTAAACCTATATAGCAGCTTAAGCAGTGATCCAGGGGCTGGCTGGACAGGGGGTTTACCTGTTTGTCACAGTGGCAGACAATCCCCGCTGTCCGATGATCTGCGCTGCTGCCGGCCGGAGTCACTGCTGATGTGGCCTCTCCTGCTCCCGCTCGCTGCCCGCCGCTTCCTCTCCTCACTGGCCGCCACTTCTCGGCCACCGCTCCTGCTCACTGCAGTGCCCGCCCCCCGTGCCGCCCAGCGCATGATAACAGAGGAAATCCCGGTCAGCTGACCCTGTGACGTGACCGGGATTTCCTCAGCGGCGCCGCGTCTGAGAGCAGTGCAATGACAAGCGGCATGTCGGCCCGCTTGTCATTGCACTCTGGTGGGGCACAGCGGGCCAGGCAGGATCGGTCTGCGGGCCGCATCCGGCCCGCGGGCCGCCTGTTGCCCACCCCTACTTTAGACAGTGCATGGTCTGGGCCTCTTGATAAATATATAGTATATACTGCTGGCTCATGCATAATAATGTAGCAATGTATCAAATTAATAACAGCATCGGGGATGCAGTTCATTTGCCAGCTGTCGGGATCCCGGAGGCCAGGATACCAACTCCGTAATCCCATACCCTCCAACTGTACCTTTTTGGCAGGTACAGTACCTTCTTTTATGGTCTGTACCGATTTTTGGCTCTACAAACCTCCATTGAAAGTATAGGAAAGCCTTTACCCGTGGCCACGCCCCCTTTTCGCATTTGTACCGATTTTTATGTGTAAATTGTTGGAGGGTATGTAATCCCGACAGCCAACAATTCGGACAGCTGTAATCCCCGGGATCACGACACCCAAAGAGTGGGACTAGAACCTGTGGCGAGCGCAGTATAATGTAACATACAGTATGTATAATTCAAGTGTACAGCCTGGAACCTGATCCCTGGAGGATGTGGTGGGCCCTCAGGCAGTGGAGCCCATGGCCGGACTGGCCATCTGGCACATGCCAGAAGGGCCGATTTGCAGGTAGGCTGAATTGGTCACTCAGGTAGCCGGGAAGGCCGTGCACAGTGCAGCGTCCGGCTCTCTGGTTCCATGGAAATGGGGGCGTGCCGTGAGTACACGTCCCTGGACCTGCGGCGCGCCACGGCCTCAGCAACCATTTCCATGGTAATGGGGGCGTGCCGTGAGTCCACACCCCCATGACTTGCGGCACGCCCCCATACGTTGTGCGGCGTGCCCCCATATCGCGCGTGCGCGTTCACAGATGCAAGAGCCGAATCGAGGCCGCAGTCCGTTGCTGGTGGAGCCCACCAGGGTTTTTCCCTGTACCCCTGCACCAGGGCAGTGTAGCAGCATTAGCATAAATTGCAGACGCCTGCTTCTGATGATAGCACTGCTATCTCCAGGGGTGACCTACTGTTAGATAGGCGCCTTATCATCACCACTATTTGTTAGGGGTCCGATAGGACTGGTAAAACTGAAGGTTTCAGATGGCGCTGGTTCTCTGAGTCCCGATCCTTCTTATGGGAAGGCGATGCAGGGTTGTGAAGAGTGACCATAGTGGATCCCTCCACTGCCGCCACACAGCGTGACCTTTGGCTGTGTGCATGTGTGACCTGAGGTCAGGCATTTGCAGTGAGCCAGACGGTAAGTATCACTGTTTCCTCTGTAGTAGTGATACTGATCTCAGGAACAGCTGCTTTTTGGAATTATTAAACTGAAATATTGAATTTACAGTAATTATGTTTCCACCACCGCAGCTCACAGGGACTTGGATATTTAATCATCACGAGTCGGATGAATGACCTTAGTGAGTGCTCTGTCTTCTCTGTAGAAAAAGCTTTCGCCATTTGATAAATAGAGCCTCAAACAATGTCATTCATTTCAGTGTTCTAGGCACCCCTGTATGTTAGCGTGTCAGGCGAGGGCTGTAGTTCCCCTCACCAGTGTCCATAACATTACTCACAGTCATGTAAACATCCTGAGAGCTATCAGTGCTACATTATGTGTTTGGGGATTACGCAGAGGATAAACTGCGCTACTCCTCAGCAATTCATCAGCAATGGTTATGCAATATTACCTCAGCCAGGTCTGACAGTACACTTCCCACACAGGCTACGTTATAGTAATGTCGCTTACTGTGGCTGGTTTGTGAAACAAGAGCTGGTTACTGTGTAACTAATGTTAGATGAAATGGGCTCAGCTTCCTGTGACTCCTGTCCTGTGTGATACGAGAGACTGAGGTATGCGCAATGAATCACTTTCTGGAAATCAAGGACATTTGGGTGTTATCTCCTTAGTACTGTAGGTGGAGCCAAACAACAGACTACATATGATTTATACTCACATTAAATAAAACGGGGCAGATGTATTAAGCCTGGAGAAGTGATAAAGCAGTGATAAGTGTAAGGGCCCTCATTCCGAGTTGTTCGCTCGCAAGGCGAATGTAGCAGAGTTACACACGCTAAGCCGCCGCCTACTGGGAGTGAATCTTAGCTTCTTAAAATTGCGACCGACGTAGGCGCAATATTGCGATTACAAACGAGTTAGCAGTTTCTGAGTAGCTTCAGACTTACTCTGCCTGTGCGATCAGTTCAGTGCTTTTCGTTCCTGGCTGACGTCACAAACACACCCAGCGTTCGCCCAGGCACTCCCACCGTTTCTCCGGCCACTCCTGCGTTTTTTCCGGAAACGGTAGCGTTTCCTGCCACACGCCCCTAAAACGCCGTGCATCCGCCCAGTAACACCCATTTCCTGTCAATCACAATGCGAACGTCGGAGCGATGAAAATGCCGTGAGTAAACTTACTTTCTTCATAGTAAAGTTACTTGGCGCAGTCGCAGTGCGAACATTGCGCATGCGCACTAAGAGAATTCTCACTGCGATGCGATGAAAAACTCCGAGCGAACAACTCGGAATGAGGGCCAAGGTGATAATAACGCACCAGCCACTCATTACAGATTTGAAAAATGACAGGAGCTGGTTGGCTGGTGCGTTATCACCTTGCACTTATCACTGCTTTATCACTTCTCCAGGCTTAGGGGCCTATTTATCACCATTCGCATCCAGGATGAAGGCTCTGCCTCACCTGCCTCACCCCACCGCACGTCACTGGATGACAGGTGTTAAAATCGCCCAAACTCGCACTGCGATAATTGATTACATGGCAGGGATGTATCAATTATCGCATGCAGGAACAGAGCTTGCGGTCAAGCTCTGTCCCTGCGATGCCTCTTCGCAGCATCATCGGGGTATTTTTCGTAAAAAATACCCCGATGTCCTGCTGCGCATGCGCCGCCTCCGCCGACATTGCCGCTGCTGCCTGGTCGACCCCCCCCGTTGCGACTACTCATGCGAGCCGCGCACCCCTACCCCCTCCAGGCAGGAAAATATACTCACCTGTCCAGGGAGCCAGTCCGCGCTGCTTCAGGAGGCTGCCGGGCGCCAGGCCCTTCTCCTGCACTGTGACCCCCGGTGCTGTAAAGTGTGCTGCCGTTTTGCAGCATCACTTTTCTGCACGGGGTCATATTGCAGCATATGGGGGACCCAGCGCTCACTGGAGCAGCGGACACCGGCTCCCTGGACAGGTGAGTATGTTTGTTTGTTTTTTACACTGTGATCAGCTTGTCCCGGCTGAGTGAAAACATCAGCTATCCTGTGTAATCTGAGGGTTATTCACACGGACAATGATTTCGTAGATGATCCTCGGACGCAGCAGTGGATCTCAGAAGCTTGCAGGAGCCCTCTATTAACACCAGACACCTCCTGCAGCCCTAACACATTTACACACTGCAGCGGTGTCCAAAGAAGCAGCTGCTGTGCATACTGCGTGCAGCCCCTATGGTCCTAACCCCGGGAGTGTGTCTGGTGCTTGTGAAGCCCCAGGCTGCTCCTTGGCCTGGCCACCTCCCCTACCCTCCAAATACAAGCTCATTGCCAAGCACACTAGTAGCAGCTTATTCCATACCTGCCGACCTTCTGGCTGCCCCCTCTACACAATACTAAGGTTACCCTCATTGCTAGGTTAGCGAGCCTATAGGGGCATGGCTGGAAGACTTGCCCAGTCTTCCGGAAGGCCAGGAACACCACTCGATTTTCGGGAGCCTCCCGGCTGTAATGATACATTTTCTCCTTAAAAAACAACAACATGGTATAACGTGACAAATGTGGCCCCTTGTTCAGGGTTAAATGGGTTAAAACTAGTGATGTGCACCGGTAATTTTTCGGGTTTTGCGTTTTTGTTTTGGATTCGGTTCCGCGGCCGTGTTTAGGATTCGGACGCGTTTTGGCAAAACCTCCCTGCAAATTTTTTGTCGGATTCGGGTGTGTTTTGGATTCGGGTGTTTTTTTACAAAAAAACCTCAAAAACAGCTTAAATCATAGAATTTGGGGGTCATTTTGATCCCATAGTATTATTAACCTCAATAACCATAATTTCCACTCATTTCCAGTCTATTCTGAACACCTCACAATATTATTTTTAGTCCTAAAATTTGCACCGAGGTCGCTGGATGGCTAAGCTAAGCGACCCAAGTGGCCGACACAAACACCTGGCCCATCTAGGAGTGGCACTGCAGTGTCAGACAGGATGGCAGATTTAAAAAATAGTCCCCAAACAGCACATGATGCAAAGAAAAAAAGACGTGCAATGAGGTAGCTGTGTGGCTAAGCTAAGCGACCCAAGTGGCCGACACAAACACCTGGCCCATCTAGGAGTGGCACTGCAGTGTCAGACAGGATGGCAGATTTAAAAAATAGTCCCCAAACAGCACATGATGCAAAGAAGAAAAGAGGTGCAATGAGGTAGCTGTGTGGCTAAGCTAAGCGACCCAAGTGGCCGACACAAACACTTGGCCCATCTTGGAGTGGCACTGCAGTGTCAGACAGGATGGCAGATTTAAAAAATAGTCCCCAAACAGCACATGATGCAAAGAAGAAAAGAGGTGCAATGAGGTAGCTGTGTGACTAAGCTAAGCGACCCAAGTGGCCGACACAAACACCTGGCCCATCTAGGAGTGGCACTGCAGTGTCAGACAGGATGGCAGATTTAAAAAATAGTCCCCAAACAGCACATGATGCAAAGAAAAAAAGAGGTGCAAAGAGGTAGCTGTGTGGCTAAGCTAAGCGACCCAAGTGGCCGACACAAACACCTGGCCCATCTAGGAGTGGCACTGCAGTGTCAGACAGGATGGCAGATTTAAAAAATAGTCCCCAAACAGCACATGATGCAAAGAAAAAAAGAGGTGCAATGAGGTAGCTGTGTGACTAAGCTAAGCGACACAAGTGGCCGACACAAACAGCTGGCCCATCTATGAGTGGCACTGCAGTTTTCTAGCGAGAGGATGAGTACTTCCATCCTCATGTGAATCTGAACCACTAGCCATGAACATAGGCCAGGGCCTCAGCCGTTCCTTGCCACTCTGTGTCGTAAATGGCATATTGGCAAGTTTACGCTTCTCATCAGACGCTTTTAATTTTGATTTTTGGGTCATTTTACTGAACTTTTGTAGTATACTTGACGACACAGAGGTAGAGCAGTGGACTACTGTACCGTACTACTATATATATACTGGTGGTCACAGCAACATTCTGCACTGTACCCTCCTACTATAAACTGTGCGCAACTAAAATGCAGCACAGGTATGGATGCATAGTATACTTGACGACACAGAGGTAGAGCAGTGGACTACTGTACCGTACTGCTATATATATATACTGGTGGTCACAGCAACATTCTGTACTGTCCCCTCCTGCTATATACTGTGCACAACTAAAATGCAGCACAGGTATGGATGCATAGTATACTTGACGACAGAGGTAGAGCAGTGGACTACTGTACCGTACTGCTATATATATATACTGGTGGTCAGCAAAATTCTGCACTGTCCTCCTACTATATATACTGCGCACAACTAAAATGCAGCACAGGTATGGATGGATAGTATACTTGACGACACAGAGGTAGGTAGAGCAGTGGACTACTGTACCGTACTGCTATATATATACTGGTGGTCACAGCAAAATACTGCACTGTCCTCCTACTATATATACTGCGCACAACTAAAATGCAGCACAGGTATGGATGGATAGTATACTTGACGACACAGAGGTAGGTAGAGCAGTGGACTACTGTACCGTACTGCTATATATATATATACTGGTGGTCAGCAAAATTCTGCACTGTCCTCCTACTATATATACTGTGCACAACTAAAATGCAGCACAGGTATGGATGGATAGTATACTTGAAGACACAGAGGTAGGTAGAGCAGTGGACTACTGTACCGTACTGCTATATAATACTGGTGGTCAGCAAAATTCTGCACTGTCCTCCTACTATATACTACAATGCAGCACAGATATGGAGCATTTTTCAGGCAGAGAACGTAGATATTTTCAGCACACTGAGCACAGATATTTGCAGCACACTGAGCACAGATATTTGCAGCACACTGAACACAGAAACTGAGAGACATCCTCTCACTATCATCTCCAATGCAAGAGTGAAAATGGCGGCGACGCGCGGCTCCTTATATAGAATACGAATCTCGCGAGAATCCGACAGCGGGATGATGACGTTCGGGCGCGCTCGGGTTAACCGAGCAAGGCGGGAGGATCCGAGGCTGCCTCGGAACCGTGTAAAATGGGTGAAGTTCGGGGGGGTTCGGATCTCGAGGAACCGAACCCGCTCATCACTAGTTAAAACCTCTGTAATTCACTGCTGTTAAAAGGAAAAAGAAATAGCAGTTTGCAGTCTTACTGGCGTGTTATTTTCCTTCTTCTTTATTCTGAAAATGAATTCTGGATTTCTGGACTTTGCTAGGAATCACTTAATGGAGAACTTCTGAAAGGAGTACAATGCCTCGACTTTACAATGACGTTTAGAACCAGATTGGTTGCTGTGGGTTACATTTGCACCAGCTTCTTCTACAGATGTCCCCATTTTTATTCCTAAGCAAAAAGTGCTTAGAAACAAGTGTATCCAAAATACTCGTTTCCACACAGGTGTGGCTCATGCAGTAATTAAGCAAATTGCAAAACTGTATGAATAACTGGACAAGCCTGGCTGCCTTCAATTACAGTAATGGAAGAGGGGACCCTGGAGATTTAAAGTAGAGGTTATTAGTGAAGCACATCCTGCAGAGGTTTCTTTAACTAAAATGTGCTGATAGCGGAGAGAGGTGTCTGGAGTGATGTTGCGTGGGCAGTGACCAGTGTGTAGTCTCCGTGCTGCCACCCACCCCTCCTGCCGGCACACTTGACAAGCCGACTCTGGCATTTGCCAGAGTCAACCGCGCATGCTCAGGTCTCCAGGAACATGGCTGAGCATTTGCAATAGCCACAAGGAGCCTGGAGCAGGACGCAGAGTGATAGAAGAGCCGATTCATAGTTGTACAAAAAATAACACAGTCGCTATGTGCTTTGCTAGAATATGGAAAAGCCACAGGCAGCGTGTTAAGTTAAAAGGGAATCCGGTCTGAAGATCAACACTGTCTAGGTCGACAATGTTTAGGTCGACCACTATAGGTCGACAGGGTTGGAAGGTCGACAGGGTTTCTAGGTCGACATGTGCTAGATCGACAGGTCAAAAGGTCGACATGAGTTTTTCAAAAAAATTTCTTTTTTAAAAAACTTTTTCATACTTAACGATCCACGTGGACTACGACTGGAAAGGTAATCTGTGCTGAGCGAAGTGGTAGCGGAGCGAGGCACCTTGCGCGAAGCACTAATTGGGGTTCCCGGTCACTCTACGAAGAAAACGTAACCAAAAAACTAATGTCGACCTTTTGACCTGTCGACCTAGCACATGTCGACCTAGAAACCCTGTCAACCTTCCAACCCTGTTGATCTAATGAGCCACACCCGTTAAAAGACGCCCATGCCAGGAGCATGTCTTCCCCGGGGTGGGATCTTATCTCCCGTGTCCCAGCAAGAGCACCATGCTCATTTCATGTCAAAATTTAGGTGACAATTATTTATCAAATCTGCATTAAAAATGTGGATTGTGGTGAATCTGCACCAAAGCATTTTACACTCTCACAGGGGTAAATTTACTAAAAGATAAAAATGAAAAGTGGTGCTGTTGCCGATAGCAACCAATCAGTTTTATTTCTCTATAGCGTCCTAGATCATACTGTATTCCTACGTCACTATATCTTTGGGTAGAAATGGGGAGAGGGGGCCAGAGAGACAGCATCCTTGTGACACTGGACGACACAGGTTGAAAGGTAATAGACTGGGGGGGTCACAACTCACACTTGGGGCGGTACAACAATGGCGCACACTGACCAGTGTCGGACTGGGGCATGAAAGGCCTACCAGGGGAATGCAGTGGTAGGGGCCCATGCATAGAGGTGTGGCCAGCCACCACATTGGTTTACCTAACCATTAGAGACTGCATGGGCTGGAGCCCTTGAGATATATAGATATATATACAGGTTGAGTATCCCTTTTCCAAAATGCTTGGGACCAGAGGTATTTTGGATATGGGATTTTTCCGTATTTTGGAATAATTGCATACCATAATGAGATATCATGGTGATGGGACCTAAATCTAGGCACAGAATGCATTTATGTTACATATACAACTTATACACACAGCCTGAAGGTCATTTTAGCCAATATTTTTTATAACTTTGTGCATTAAACAAAGTGTGTGTACATTCACACAATTCATTTATGTTTCATATACACCTTATACACACAGTCTAAAGGTCATTTAATACAATATTTTTAATAACTTTGTGTATTAAACAAAGTTTGTGTACATTGAGCCATCAAAAAACAAAGGTTTCATTATCTCACGCTCATTCAAAAACGTCCGTATTTCGGAATATTTCGTATTTCGGAATATTTGGATATGGGATACTCAACCTGTATATATGTATATATATATATATATATATATATATATATATATATATATATATATATATATATATATATATATATATATATATATATACAGTCAATATTGCCTGTGCATGCATGATAATGTAGCAGATTAACAACAGTAATGCATGATAGAAAATACACCATAGTCCTGTGCATTATAATGGAACATGCATAATGTATAATTCAAGTGCACAGTCTGGAACCTCTTCCCTAGAGGAGGAGGTGGGGCCCCACCAGGCAGTAGGGCCCACCGGTGGTTTCCCCTGTACCCCTGTGGGCCAGTCCGACCCTGACACTGACAATTGGGGGCCATTATAAATGTGCAAGTTGCTTTTGGCCGTTCATTCTGATTTTTGCTATGACATTCACCAGTTCTGCCACACTGATATCAACTCTTCAGATAGTTATGTAATTCTCTATACTGAAAAATGAAACCATCCAGAAACATGTATCCTATTAGTTAGAATTATATCATTCACCCAAATATTCACTGTGAATATCATATGTCAATTACAGGAATACCTTATTCTACAGACTATAATCCCACATGTGGTGCTCTCAGGAGAGAAGCGGAATATGACGTCAGAGAAATAGTATAATCAGGGATGATTGTCAGGGGGCCGGGGAGTGTTAACCCATGAGAGGGTGATTTTGCATGGAGAGTCCTGGCTCCAACATCTATAGGAATCTTATCCCTTTGGATTTAATCCAGAAACTGAGAAGTGTCAGTGTGAAGCATTTACTTTATTTAGCGTTTAGACGTAGGGGTATATTTAAGTCATTTTTATGTGGCCCTATGCACAGGGCCGGATCTAGGGGGGTGCGAAGAGGGCGACCCTAACACAGTCATAGCCACGCCCACTTTTGAGCAGGAGAGCCTGAGGCAGAACGATGTGCTGCAGTTTATACCACAGCAGCACAGAGGAGCCAGGAGAGCAAGGGTTACAGAGCATTTGCCCCTCACTTGCTGGTGTGTGGGTACTAGGGCTAATAAATACAATTACCCCATAGCACAGTCACATGTACATAGAACAATCACAAAGCTCTATCTCAGTCTCACTCAAAAAGTTCAGTCAGAATTGAGAGAGGAGGAGTTAGGATTGCAGATGGGTGGAGTTGGGACTGTAGAGTGAGGAGTCAAGATTAAACAGTAAACCGCCCTCCCCTAAAGAAAAGTCTAGATCCGTCCCTGCCTATGCATGGAATGGTTATCAGCAGCGTTGTTCTGTTATTCCCCTATCTACTTTATCATTCCTCTTATGTTTATTTTTTATTAATGGATGTGAAAGCCATCATCTGGCCTGGAGTTCCATTGTGAATGCACATGCCAGGTGTCACCTAATAAACTGCAGTGATAAGCTATTGCCACAGTAAATATAATAATAATAATAATTATTATTATTATTATTATTATTATTATATATATAATATATATATATATATATATATATATATATATATACTGCTCAAAAAAATAAAGGGAACACTAAAATAAGAATTTACTTACCGATAATTCTATTTCTCGGAGTCCGTAGTGGATGCTGGGGTTCCTGAAAGGACCATGGGGAATAGCGGCTCCGCGGGAGACAGGGCACAAAAAGTAAAGCTTTCCGATCAGGTGGTGTGCACTGGCTCCTCCCCCTATGACCCTCCTCCAGACTCCAGTTAGGTACTGTGCCCGGACGAGCGTACACAATAAGGGAGGAATTTTGAATCCCGGGTAAGACTCATACCAGCCACACCAATCACACTGTACAACCTGTGATCTGAACCCAGTTAACAGTATGATAACAGCGGAGCCTCTGAAAAGATGGCTCACAACAACAATAACCCGATTTAGTTAGCAATAACTATGTACAAGTATTGCAGATAATCCGCACTTGGGATGGGCGCCCAGCATCCACTACGGACTCCGAGAAATAGAATTATCGGTAAGTAAATTCTTATTTTCTCTATCGTCCTTGTGGATGCTGGGGTTCCTGAAAGGACCATGGGGATTATACCAAAGCTCCCAAACGGGCGGGAGAGTGCGGATGACTCTGCAGCACCGAATGAGAGAACTCCAGGTCCTCTTTTGCCAGGGTATCAAATTTGTAGAATTTTACAAACGTGTTCTCCCCCGACCACGTAGCTGCTCGGCAAAGTTGTAATGCCGAGACCCCTCGGGCAGCCGCCCAAGATGAGCCCACCTTCCTTGTGGAATGGGCCTTAACAGATTTAGACTGTGGCAGGCCTGCCACAGAATGTGCAAGTTGAATTGTGCTACCAATCCCACGAGCAATCGACTGCTTAGAAGCAGAAGCACCCAGCATTGTTGGGTGCATACAGGATAAACAGCAAGTCAGATTTCCTGACTCCAGCCAACCTGGAAACTATATTTTCAGGGCCCTGATAACATCCAGCAACTTGGAGTCCTCCAAGTCCCTAGTAGCCGCAGGTACCACAATAAGCTGGTTCAGGTGAAACGCTGACACCACCTTAAGGAGAAACTGGGGACGAGTCCGCAGCTTTGCTCTGTCCGAATGGACAATCAGATATGGCTTTGTGAGATAAAGCCGCCAATTTTGACACTCGCCTGGCCGAGGCCAGGACCAACAGCATGGTCATTTTCCATGTGAGATATATCAAATCCACAGATTTGAGTTGTTTAAACCAATGTGATTTTTTTAGGAATCCCAAAACTACGTTGAGATCGCCCAGTGCCACTGGAGACATCAAAAGGGGCTGTATATGCAGTACTCCCTTAACAACTTCTGGACTTCAGGAACTAAAGCCAATTTCTTTCTGGAAGAAAATCAACAGGCCGAAATTTGAACCTTAATGGACCCAATTTGAGACCCATAGACACTCCTGTTTGCAGGAAATGTAGAAATTAACCTAGTTGAAATTCTTCCGTGGAGCCTTCCTGGACTTACACCCTGGCACATATTTTCACCTAAGTGGTGATAATGTTGTGCGGTCACCTCCTTCCTGGCTCTGACCAGGGTAGGGATGACCTCTTCCGGAATGCCTCTTTCCCTTAGGATCCGGCGTTCACCCGCCTTGGCGTCAACGCAGCTGCGGTAAGTCCCGGAACAGACACGGTTCTTGCCGAATCAAGACCCTTCTTAGTATCTCTTGAAGTTCCGGGAACCAAGTCCTTCTTGGCCAAACCGGAGCCACGAGTATAGTTCTTACTCCTCTCCTTCCTATCATTTTCAATACATTGGGTATGAAAAGCAGAGGATGGAACACATACACCGACTGGTACACCGACGGTGTTACCAGAGCGTCCCAGCTATTGCCTGAGTGTCTCTTGACCTGGCGCTTCAGGTGGGACGCCATCATAACCACCTTTGGTCTTTCCCAACGGTTTACAATCATGTGGAAACTTCCAGATTAAGTTTCCACTTTTCCGGGTGGAATTCATTTATGCTGAGGAAATCTTCCCAGTTGCCCACTCCCGGAATGAACACTGCTGACAGTGTTATCACATGATTTTCCGCCCAGCGAAGAATCCTTGCTGTCATTGCCCTCCTGCTTCTTGTGTCGCCCCGTCTGATAACGTGGGCGACCGCCATGATGTCCTACTGGATCAGCACCGGTTGACTTTGAAGCAGGAGTCTTCCTAGGCTCAGAGCATTGTAAATTGCCCTTAGCTCCAGTATATTCATGTGGAGAGAAGTCTCCAGACTTGACCACACTTCCTTGGAAATTTTTTCCCTGTGTGACTACTCCCCAGCCTCTCAGGCTGGTATCCGTGGTCCCCAGAACACAGTCCTGAATGCTGAGTGTGCTGCCCTCTAAAAAATGAGCACTCTGCAGCCCCCACAGAAGAGACACCCTTGTCCTTGGAGACAGGATTATCCGCTGATGCATCTGAAAATGCGATCCGGACCATTCGTCCAGCAAATCCCCTGAGATCTGCCGAATGGAATCGCTTCGTAAGAAGCCACCATTTTTCCCAGGACTCCTGTGCATTGATGCACTGATACTTGGCCTGGTTTTAGGAGGTTTCTGACTAGGTCGAATAACTCCTTGGCTTTTTCCTCCCGGAGGAACACCTTTTTCTGGACTATGCCCAGAATCATTCCTAGGAACAGCAGACGTATCGTCGGAAAACAGCTGCGATTCTTGGAATATTTAGAATCCAGTCGTGCTGTCGTAGAACTACTTTAGATAGTGCTCTTCCGACCTCCAACTGTTCTCTGGAACTTGCCCTTTTCAGGATATCGTCCAAGTAGGGGATAATTTAGATGCCTTTTTTCTTTGAAGAAACATCTTTTCGGCCATTACCTTGGTAAAAGGCCCGGGGTGCCGTGGATAATTCAAACGGCATCGTCTGAAACTGATATTGACAGTTCTGTACCACGAACCAGAGGTACCCTTGTTGAGAAGGGCAAATTTGGACATGGAGGTAATCCTTGATGTCCAGGGACACCATATAGTCCCCTTTTTTCCGGTTCGCTATCACTGCTCTGAGTGACTCCATCTCGATTTAAACCTTTTATGTAAGTGTTCAAAGATTTCAGTTTAGACTATGTCTCACCAAGCCGTCTGGCTTCAGTACCACAATATAGTGTGGAAAAATAATACCCTTTTCCTTGTTGTAGGAGGGGTACTTTGATTATCACCTGCTGGATATACAGCTTGTGAATTGTTTCCAATGCTGCCTCCCTGTCGGAGGGAGCCGTTGGTAAAGCAGACTTCAGAAACCTGCGAGGAGAAGATGTCTCGACTCTCCAATCTGTACCCCTGGGATAATACTTGTACTATCTAGGGGTCAACCTGCGAGTGATCCCACTGCGCGCTGAGACTCTTGAGACTACCCCCCCACCTTGAGTCCGCTTGCACGGCCCCAGCGTCATGCTGAGGACTTGACAGACGCGGTGGAGGGCTTCTTTTCCTGGGAAGGGGCTGCCTGCTGCAGTCTACTTCCTTTACCTCTATGTCTGGGCAGATATGACTGGCCTTTTGCCTGCATGCCCTCATGGGAAAGGAAGGATTGAGGCTGAAAAGACGGTGTCTTTTTCAGCTGAGATGTAACTTGGGGTAAAAAGGTTGGATTTCCCAGCTGTTGCCGTGGTCCCCAGGTCCGATGGACCGACCCCAACTAACTCCTTCCCTTTATACGGCAATACTTCCATGTGCCGTATGGGATCTGTATCACCTGACCACTGTCGTGTCCATGACATCTTCTGGGTGATATGGACAACGTACTTATCTTGATGCCAGAGAGCAAATATCCCTCTGTGCATCTCACGTACATATATATAGAATGCATCCTATTAAATGCTCTATATGAATAAAATATTTTCAGTCAGGGAATCCGACCAAGCCAACCCAGCACTGCATCTCCAGGCTGATGGCGATCGCTGGTCGCAGTATAACCACCGTATGTGTGTATATACTTTTTAGGATATCTTTCCAGCTTCCTATCAGCTGGCTCCTTGAGGGCGGCCGTATCTGGAGACGGTAACGCCACTTGATAAGCGTGTGAGCGCCTTATCACCCTAAGGGGTGTTTCCCAACGCGCCCTAATTTCTGGCGGGAAAGGGTATAACGCCAATATTTGCTATCGGGGTAACCCCACGCATCATCACACACTTCTTTTTATTTTATCTGATTCAGGAAAAACTACAGGTAGTTTTTTCACTCCCACATAATACCCTTTTTTGTGGTACTTGTAGTATCAGAAATATGCAACACCTCCTTCATTGCCCTTAACGTGTGGCCCTAATGAGAAATACGTTTGTTTATTCACCGTCGACACTGGATTCAGTGTCCGTGTCTGTGTCTGTGTCGACCGACTGAGGTAAATGGGCGTTTTTAACGCCCCTGACGGTGTTTCTGAGACGCCTGGACCGGTACTAATAGTTTGTCGGCCGTCTCACGTCGTCAACCGACCTTGCAGCGTGTTGACATTCTCACGTAATTCCCTAAATAAGCCATCCATTCCGGTGTCGACTCCCTAGAGAGTGACATCACCATTACAGGCAATTTCTCCGCCTCCTCACCAACATCGTCCTCATACATGTCGACACACACGTACCGACACACAGCACACACACCGGGAATGCTCTGACAGAGGACAGGACCCACACTAGCCCTTTGGGGAGACAGAGGGAGAGTTTGCCAGCACACACCAAAACGCTATAATTATATAGGGACAACCTTATATAAGTGTTTTCCCTTATAGCATCTTTATATATATCTCAATATCGCCAAAATCAGTGCCCCCCCTCTCTGTTTTAACCCTGTTTCTGTAGTGCAGTGCAGGGGAGAGCCTGGGAGCCTTCTCTCCAGGCTTTCTGTGAGAGAAAATGGCGCTGTGTGCTGAGGAGATAGGCCCCGCCCCTTTTTCGGCGGGCTCGTCTCCCGCTATTTAGTGAATCTTGGCAGGGGTTAAATATCTCCATATAGCCTCTGGGGGCTATATGTGAGGTATTTTTCGCCAAAAAAGGTTTTCATTTGCCTCCCAGGGCGCCCCCCTCCCAGCGCCCTGCACCCTCAGTGACTGCCGTGTGAAGTGTGCTGAGAGGAAAATGGCGCACAGCTGCAGTGCTGTGCGCTACCTTTAGAAGACTGCAGGAGTCTTCAGCCGCCGATTCTGGACCTCTTCTTACTTCAGCATCTGCAAGGGGGCCGGCGGCGCGGCTCCGGTGACCATCCAGGCTGTACCTGTGATCGTCCCTCTGGAGCTGATGTCCAGTAGCCAAGAAGCCAATCCATCCTGCACGCAGGTGAGTTCACTCCTTCTCCCCTAAGTCCCTCGTTGCAGTGATCCTGTTGCCAGCAGGACTCACTGTAAAATAAAAAACCTAAGCTAAACTTTCTCTAAGCAGCTCTTTAGGAGAGCCACCTAGATTGCACCCTTCTCGGCCGGGCACAAAAATCTAACTAGAGTCTGGAGGAGGGTCATAGGGGGAGGAGCCAGTGCACACCACCTGATCGGAAAGCTTTACTTTTTGTGCCCTGTCTCCTGCGGAGCCGCTATTCCCCATGGTCCTTTCAGGAACCCCAGCATCCACAAGGACGATAGAGAAAATAACACATCCTAGATCTGAATGAATGAAATATTCTTATTACTTTGTTTTTACATAAAGTAGTTGAATGTGCTGACAGCAAAATCACACAAAAATTATCAATGGAAATCAAGTTTATTAACCCATGGAGGTCTGGATTTGGAGTCACACTCAAAATTAAAGTGGAAAAACACACTACAGGCTGATCCAACTTTGATGTAATGTCCTTAAAACAAGTCAAAATGAGGCTCAGTAGTGTGTGTGGCCTCCACGTGCCTGTATGACCTCCCTACAACGCCTGAGCATGCTCCTGATGAGGTGGCGGATGGTCTCC
Source organism: Pseudophryne corroboree (assembly GCF_028390025.1). Classification (NCBI taxonomy): domain Eukaryota; kingdom Metazoa; phylum Chordata; class Amphibia; order Anura; family Myobatrachidae; genus Pseudophryne; species Pseudophryne corroboree. The sequence continues at coordinate 109,963,238 of NC_086444.1, read as the reverse complement.
TGAGGGATCTCCTCCCAGATCTGGACTAAAGCATCCGCCAACTCCTGGACAGTATGTGGTGCAACGTGGCGTTGGTGGATGGAGCGAGACATGATGTCCCAGATGTGCTCAATTGGATTCAGGTCTGGGGAACGGGCGGGCCAGTCCATAGCATCAATGCCTTCGTCTTGCAGGAACTGCTGACACACTCCAGCCACATGAGGTCTAGCATTGTCTTGCATTAGGAGGAACCCAGGGCCAACCGCACCAGCATATGGTCTCACAAGGGGTCTGAGGATCTTATCTCGGTACCTAATGGCAGTCAGGCTACCTCTGGCGAGCACATGGAGGGCTGTGCGGCCCCCCAAAGAAATGCCACCCCACACCATTACTGACCCACTGCCAAACCGGTCATGCTGGAGGATGTTGCAGGCAGCAGAACATTCTCCTTGGCGTCTCCAGACTCTGTCATGTCTGTCACGTGTGCTCAGTGAGAACTGCTTTCATCTGTGAAGAGCACAGGGTGCCAGTGGCGAATTTGCCAATCTTGGTGTTCTCTGGCAAATGCCAAACGTCCTGCATGGTGTTGGGCTGTAAGCACAACCCCCACCTGTGGACGTCGGGCCCTCATACCACCCTCATGGAGTCTGTTTCTGATCGTTTGAGTAGACACATGCACATTTGTGGCTTGCTGGAGGTCATTTTGCAGGGCTCTGGCAGTGCTCCTCCTGTTCCTCCTTGCACAAAGGCGGAGGTAGCGGTCCTGCTGCTGGGTTGTTGCCCTCCTACGGCCTCCTCCACGTCTCCTGATGTACTGGCCTGTCTCCTGTTAGTGCCTCCATGCTCTGGACACTACGCTGACAGACACAGCAAACCTTCTTGCCACAGCTCGCATTGATGTGCCATCCTGGATGAGCTGCACTACCTGAGCCACTTGTGTGGGTTGTAGACTCCGTCTCATGCTACCACTAGAGTGAAAGCACCGCCAGCTTTCAAAAGTGACCAAAACATCAGCCATAAAGCATAGGAGCTGAGAAGTGGTCTGTGGTCACCAACTGCAGAACAACTCCTTTATTGGAGGTGTCTTGCTAATTGCCTATAATTTCCACCTGTTGTCTATTCCATTTGCACAACAGCATGATATATATACAGGTTGAGTATCCCTTATCCAAAATGCTTGGGACCAGAGGTATTTTGGATATCGGATTTTTCCGTATTTTGGAATAATTGCATACCATAATGAGATATCATGGTGATGGGACCTAAGTTTAAGCACAGAATGCATTTATGTTACATATACACCTTATACACACAGCCTGAAGGTAATTTTAGCCAATATTTCTTATAACTTTGTGCATTAAACAAAGTGTGTCTACATTCACACAATTCATTTATGTTTCATATACACCTTATACACACAGCCTGAATGTCATTTAATACAATATTATTAATAACTTTGTGTATTAAACAAAGTTTGTGTACATTGAGCCATCAGAAAACAAAGGTTTCACTATTTCACTCTCACCCAAAAAAAGTCCGTATTTCGGAATATTCCGTATTTCGGAATATTTGGATATGGGATACTCAACCTGTATATATATATATATATATATATATATATATAGTTCTTAATTGGGACATATGGATAAGTGGTCACACCATCATAGCGCTGAGGCGGCATTCTCAACCTGCCTCCCAGCCTGCAGCTACTGTAGACAGTGATCGGCTGTTAGCATGCGGATTGGTGGATGGTTGGAGCTATCCACCAATCAGAATGCTGACAGCAATTCACTGTATGGAAGCATGTGGAGACATGGCGCAGGACTGCATGAGGGGCATGTCATGAATTGTTTTTCCAGTTAATGGGTGTGTAGGGGCCCCAGTGGACAGTGCAATGCAGGCCTGGCCAACCTGTGGCTCTCCAGCTGTTTTGGAACTACACGTCCCAGCATGCCCTGCCACAGTTTTAGCATTCCCTAATAACAAAACTGTGGCAGGGCATGCTGAGATTTGTGGTTTCACAGCAGCTGGAGAGCCACAGGTTGGCCAGGCCTGGTGCAATGCTTTGTCAAGGGCATCTGCCAAACTATATTTGTCCAGGGCCTACAATGCTGTTAAGAAGACAGCCCTGAGTACAGCCTCCCAGCACAATTGATTCCGGAGCCAACATCTGTCGATGATGAGCTTTGCTGCACTGAAACACGCGGGTCCTTCCTCAGGGCAGGGGGACTGGAAGCTGTGGATAAGGCCACGATCCTCAGAGCAGGAAAGGTCACCTGCAGCAGAGGGATGTCCAGAAGACCAGCACTGGCAGTAACACATGGACCACCACCACCACAGAGCCAGACGGGTCCCAGGATGCACACTCTCCAGCAGGCGACACTGGAGAATAACCCACAGCCATCCAGCAGTCATGGCCATCAGCAGGAGCAACGGCACCTGGTGGATGGGTCAACCCGGGACAGCACAGGAAGGAAGGCACCCGCAGGTGAAGCACCGGCCACGGCAGGAAGGTTGGGTGACAGCATAGCTAGTACATTTATGTATTTGTCAATAGTCAGATATTTGCGTATTATTGACTGCCATTACCAATATGCCTCAGATGCAGAAAGGGAGCCGGTGGGAAAAGATGTGCTCATATATCGGCAACACAAGTTTCTGTGGACACATCCACAGATACTCCTTTTAGAAGAAGGTGCTGGTACAACGGAATGCACAGAGGACTATCAGAAGCACTATCTAGGCTGACTGCTCTTCAGCTAAAAGTACTTTAATGAATTAATTAGCATTGTGGTTATATTACATGATGTTGCATCCGTCTATTTAAATACTTAACGTTTCCATGTGGACTGCAACAGGGAAGAAGGCTAAAATGTATATTGTTAAACAGCATCTATGTATCTAGTGCACTTTCCAGTCTGTATTTGTATGTAATTACATTTTGTGGAACATGAGCCTTTCACATTTATTAATAACTGTCCAGACAATTAACACTTTTTACATTAATACATTATGTATAAATAGGGTAAAGTGATTTTAACATTTACTACTATCAAGTCGCATCTCATTCTCTACGTAATTGTGGGGTATAAATATACCTAATATTACGTCTGACATACACCTGGCACAAATGCTGCTTTTGATCTGGACACATCCGGGGTAATTCTGAGTTGATCGCAGCAGCAAGATTGTTAGCAATTGGGCAAAACCATGTGCACTGCAAGGGGGGGGGGGGGGGGGGGGCAGATGTAACATGTGCAGAGAGAGTTAGATTTGGGTGGGTTATTTTGTTTCTGTGCAGGGTAAATACTGGCTGCTTTATTTTTACATTGAAATTTAGATTTCAGTTTGAACACACACCCACCCAAATCTAACTCTCTCTGCACATGTTATATCTGCCACACCTGCACTGCACATGGTTTTGCCCAACTGCTAACAAATTTGATGCTGCGATCAACTCTGAATTAGGCCCATCTTGAGATGTGGCCGACTGAATGTGTGCATGTAAATAGGCTTCTTTGCATCTTTACTCTATGCACATCTCCACGCATATACAGGTACACCACCGATTATACAGCACCTGATGGTCCTACCTCTTTTAATCTGGACCATACTTGCCTACCTGACCCTCTCCATGAGGGAGAAAATGCTCTGTTCCTGGACTTTCCTGGTAATGTATGATTGCCATCACCTGTGGTGAAACACCTTTCTTATCAATTAACTAGCTCACCACAGGTGATGGCAATCATACATTACCAGGAAAGTCCAGGAACAGAGCATTTTCTCCCTCATGGAGAGGGTCAGGTAGGTGAGTATGATCTGGACACATCAGGTGCCGGGGGAAATTATGGTGTGGGTGGGAGTTAGGATGCGGGAGGCGCTAAAACAGGCTGCTGGAGGTCTTAGATTAGCAGCAGGAGATTTAGATAGGCTGCAGGTGGGGGGAGTCTGGCTGCGGCGGGGAGACGGGCTGCAGGTGGGAAATCAGGCTGCATAGCTGAAATTAGGCTTCAGGGGACACACTGGATAGAATTATTACTGCAGAGGGGGGTCAGGATCCTGCCGACTCCACCGTAAATGATACCACCGATAATCCGGCAAAATCGATAATCCGGCACATGCTGGAACCGAGGGTGCCTGATTATCGGTGGTGTACCTGTAGTATGTATCCGCTATACAATTAGTGGGCCTTTAAGTTTGGGTATGGATCATTAAATCTACAGTATTATTATTATTATTATTATTATTATTATTATTATTATTATTATTATCATCCTTTATTTATGAATGTTGACCATACGGTGTCGACCTATTTACTGTCTATCTAGACAGTGTAGATCTATCATACTTCATCATTTAACTTTCCTTTTATTTATAATCACTTATAAATCGGCAACAGACAAACAAGCCAGTATGCCATCTATATGTAGTTTGTATGTTTCCGTGTCTTGGCACAGTGGAAAGACATAAAGGGCTGTGATCTGGCTGAAATGAGCCATTCTCTGTAAAGCAATGTACAGTATAATAATCTTGGCACTATATTAAATGATAATAATATTAAGCTGCATAAAGCTGACAACACCATTCGGATGGGAATTAATTCCTGTCTCTTAGCAAGCAGAATTGCTGAGTCCAGTATCCGGAACCACTGAGAATGGACGGGGGCGGTGTAGCTGGAGGAGAGGCTTTATTGGCAGGATGACATTTCCTGGAAGGAGAGCTTAAGGCCGGGTACACACTAGAACGACGTGTGTACCTAGTGACGGGGCAATTGTAACGATACATTACCTGCCACATATAAATGCATGTTGTTGTTCTCTGGGTTGGCCACTGAGCATGCAGCATGTCTGATTAGACGTCCCAGGGAATGGTCCACTGGAGTGCACAATCGGCCTAACACACTAGGTGATCTGTACAATGTATCTGTACAATGTATACATACACTTATATACAGTACAGCGGGAGGGAGCAGCCATGTCGGCATTACAGTGGGCGTGGCCTTGTTGCGGTGGATGGTTCAGTGGTAAGGACTCGTGAATGCGTCATCATGACCCTGCCCCGTGCTGTTCAATGCCCTGATTACCAGCATTGAATAGCGGAAGTTGGACTACAATAACGCAATTCAGTGCGAATCGCGTCATCGGCCTCCCCGGCTGCCCACTGTGAAGGATGGCTGCGGGGATGGCTGCAGGGGTTAGGCCAGATCCGGGAGACTTGGCTACATTTCCGGGGGGCCAGGAGCCCCACACAATATTCGTGAGGTAGGAAAGCATGCCATATGTATGTATACTTTTATGTACATACAGCATAGTTTATTGTAAGATAAAGTGAGTGGGCTGATCTTGTGGGAATCAGTGACTTGTGCAGGACTGGTGGGATTATGAGAGTGAGGTCTGGCCAGGATGTGGCCAGATCAGCATCATCGATTCATGTGAGAATGGGAATTAGGTCTGGCAGGAAGCCACACGTGTCACTCTGTTTTGCTTTTACAATGAACTTCCTGTCACCTACACAACCCTGTCCTTTTGCAGGATGAACCAGTGTTAATGCCTCAATTGTCATTGGTTTCTGGTAAAGAAAAAGGGGCAGATATACTAAGCCTTGGAGAGCGATAAAGTACCAGCCAAGCAGCTCCTGCGTACCCTCCAACTGTACCTTTTTGGCATTTACAGAACCTTTTTTCTCATACGTCCTAGAGGATGCTGGGGACACTTCAAGAACCATGGGTTATAGACGGGATCCGCAGGAGCATACCTCCCAACTGTCCCGATTTCCGCGGGACAGTCCCGTTTTTTTGGGGCTGTCCCACCCGCGAGCCACAGTGTCCCGCGGTGGGGGGGGGGGGCAGTTGGGAGGGTCCTGCACTCTCTGCTCTGCTAAGCAGAGCAGTAATGTATAGACGCTGTGCGCACGCGCACAGCGTCTATACAGTGCAGATAGGAGGAGAGGGGACATGCCAGCAGCTCACGGAGCGCTGGACATTCCCCCTCAGTGACGAAAACGGGGCGTGACTCGCGATCATGGGTCCTCCCGTGAAGCCACGCCCCCTTTTTATAGGCCACTACCCTTTTTCGGGAGCGTGTGTCCCTCTTTACCTAGGAAGAAAGTTGGGAGGTATGGCAGGAGACATGGGCACTTTAAGACTTTCAAAGGGGTGTGAACTGGCTCCTCCCTCTATGCCCCTGCTCCAGACTCCAGAATTGTGCCCAGGCAGACTGGAAGCACACTGAGGAGCTCTACTGAGTTTCTCTGAAAAAGACTTTTGTTAGGTTTTTTATTTTCAGGGAGAACTGCTGGCAACAGTCTCCCTGCTTCGTGGGACTTAGGGGAGAGAAGTTAGACCTACTTCCAGTGAGTTAAAGGCTCTGCTTCTTGGCTACAGGACACCATTAGCTCCTAAGCCTAGGGGTTCATTCCCGGAGCCCGCCGTCACCCCCCCTTGCAGAGCCAGAAGTCAGAAGACAGGTGAGTAGAAGAAGATCAGAAGACTTCAGTGACGGCTTTGAGGTACCGCACAGCGATCGCGCTGCGCACCATGCTCCCACACACAGCGGCACTACAGGGTGCAGGGCGCGGGGGGGGGGGGGGGGGTCACCCTGGCCAGCATATAAAACCTCATACGAGACTGGCAAAGAGTGGTATAAGTGCCTAGGCACTAAATCCTAACCCCCGCTAGCATAAATATGTTAAAAAATAGCGGGGCTGAAGCGCGCCGTTAAGGCTTAGCCCTCACAGCTCTACTCAGCGCCATTTTCTCTTCACTGCAGAGATGCTGGTCCTTCCTCAACACTGCTGTACATGTTACAGGGTGCAAAAGGGGGGGGGGGGGGGCAGTTAATTTGGTGTAAAATTTGTTAATTATATACAGGTCTGAGGCAATATATAAGAGTTTCAGAACCGGGATAAGCGCTGGGTTGTGAGCTGGCAAACTCCCTTTGTGTTTCTCTGACAGGCTTTACTGTGGGTCTGTCCCCTATATGCCCAGTGTGTCTGTAGGTGTCGGTACACGTGTGTCGGCATGTCTGAGGCTGAGTGCTCTCCCCAGGAGGAGACTGTATTAGGGACAGAAACTGCTGTGGGAGTGACCCTGTCGGCACCGCCGACTCCTGATTGGGTAAATGTGTTGAATGCTTTGAATGCTAATGTGGCTCTTATTAGTAAGAGATTAGACAAATCTGAGTCTCAAAACCAGGCAAAATCTGTGGAGGTTGTGTTATCACAAGTCCAGACCCCCTCGGGGTCACATAAGCGTTCGTTTGCTCAGTTGGCAGACACAGATACCGACACGGACACTGACTCCAGTGTCGACTATAGTGATACTAGATTAGACCCAAAATTGGTAACGAGCATTCAGTACATGATGTGGCAATAAAAGACGTATTGCATATCACTGATAAAAGGGTCTGTATGTATAAGGGAAAGAAACCTGAGGTAATGTTTCCTCCCTGTCATGAACTGAATACTCCCTTTGAAAAACTGTGGGAAAATCCTGATAAAAAGTTTTAGATTCCCAAAAGGATTCCGGTGGCGTATCCCTTCCCCTCTGGGGATAGGGAAAAGTGGGAGTCACCTCCCATTGTGGACAAGGCTCTATCACGGTTGTCTAAAAGGTGGCTCTACTGTCTCCTGACACGGCAGCCCTTAAGGATCCTGCGGATCGTAGACAAGAAAATACATTAAAATCCATTTACGTCACCACAGGTACACTACTCAGAACAGTCATTGCATCTGCGTGGGTGAGTAGTGCTATCGAGAAGTGGGCAGATAATTTGTCATCTGATATAGATACCCTGGAAAGGGATAGCATCTTTTTAACGCTGGCTTATATCAGGGACGCTGCAGCCTACCTAAAGGAGCGGCGAGAGATATTGGCCTTTTGAGAAGGGCATTGTGGATTCATCAATGGAATGCTGATGCTGACTCTAAGAAAGCTATGGAGTCTCTACTGTATAAAGGTGGTGTTTTGTTTGGTGACGGCCTCGCTGATTTGGTATCTACGGCTACCGCGGGTAAGTCGTCTTTTTTGCCTTATGTTCCTCCACAACAAAAGAAAGCTCACCACTTTCAGATGCAGTCCTTTCGGCAAAATAAATACAAAAAAGGGCCGAGGTTATTCCTTCCTTGCTAATAGAGGAAGAGGAAAAGGTAAAAGATCTCCGGCCGTGGTGGGTTCCCAGGAGCAGAAGTCCTCCCCGGCTTCTGCCAAATCCACCGCATGACGCTGGGACTCCTCTGCAGGAGTCCGCATTTGTGGGGGCACGTCTCAAACTCTTCAGTCAGTTCTGGGGTCGTTCGGACCTGGACCCATGGGTATTAGAAATAGTGTCCCTGGGGTACAAACTAGAGTTTCAAGTTCCCCCTCGTCGATTTTTCAAATCGGCCATACCAGCTTCTCTTCTGGACAGGGAGGTAGTATGCGATGCGATACAAAAGTTGTGTCAAAATCAAGTCATTATCAGGGTTCCCCCGTCACAACAGGGAGAAGGCTTTTATTCGAGTTTGTTCATGGTCCCGAAACCGGACGGCTAGGTCAGACCAATTCTGAACCTAAAATCTCTCAATTTCTACCTAAGAAAATGCAAATTCAAGATGGAATCTCTTTGAGCAATGATCTCCAGTCTGGAGGAAGGGGATTTTATGGTGTCGGTCGACATAAAGGATGCTACTTACACGTCCCCATATATCCTCCGCATCAGGCTTACCTGAGGTTTGCCATTCAGGAATTGCCATTTGGTCTGTCCACGGCTCCGAGGATTTTCACCAAGGTAATGGCGGAAATGATGGTTCTCCTGCGCAAGCAAGGAGTCACAATTATCCCGTACTTGGACGATCTCCTGATAAAGGCGAGATCCAAGGACAAACTGGTGCAGGACATTACGCTCTCCCTGACGGTTGGCTCCTAAACTTGCCAAAGTCACAGTTCATTCCGACGAAACAGCTGTCGTTTTGGGAATGATTCTGGACACAGAATTACAGAGAATTTTTCTTCCAGTGGAAAAGGCTCTAGAAATTCAGAGTCTGGTCAAACAAATTCTGAAACCAGTGAGAGTGTCAATCCTTCAATGCACTCGATTGCTGGAGAAGATGGTGGCGGCCTACGAGGCCATTCAATTTGGCAGATTCCATGCCAGAGTGTTTCAGTGGGACCTGTTGGACAAGTGGTCCGAATCCCATCTACACATGCTCCGGAAAATAATCCTGTCCTCCAAGACCAGAATCTCACTCCTGTGGTGGCTTCACAGCTCTCACCTCCTAGAGGGACGCAGGTTCGGGATCCAGGACTGGATCCTAGTGACCATGGATGCGAGTCTCCGAGGCTGGGGTGCAGTCACACAGGAAGAAACCTTCCTGGTCAAGCCAGGAAATTTGTCTACACATAAACGTTCTGGAGTTAAGGGCCATTTACAACGGCCTTCTTCAAGCGGAACATCTTCTTCGCAATCTGCCCTTCCTGATCCAGTCGGACAATATAACAGCAATAACGCACATAAACCGCCAGGGCGGAACAAAGAGCAGAGCGGTGATGGCAGAGGCCACAAAAGTTCTCCGCTGGGTGGAAAGACATACAAGCGCTCTGTCAGCGATCTTCATTCCAGAAGTGGACAACTGGGAAGCAGACTTCCTCAGCAGACACGATCTCCATCCAGGAGAGAGGGGTCTTCATCAAGAGGTCTTTGCAGAAGTGACAAGTCGTTGTGGAATTCCTCAAATAGACATGATGGCGTCTCGCCTCAACAAGAAACTTCAGAGATATTGTTCCAGGTTGAGAGACCCTCAAGCAATAGCAGTGGACGCCCTAGTGACACCATGGGTGTTTCACTCGGTGTATGTGTTCCCTCCGCTTCCACTCATTGCAAAGGTGCTACGGATCATAAGAAGAACAAAGGTTCATGCGATCCTCATTGTTCCGGACTGTTCAAGGAGGGCTTGGTATCCAGGTCTTCAGGAATTACTCATAGGAAATCCCTGGCCTCTTCCTCTACGAGAGGATCTGTTACAGCAGGGGCCGTGTGTATATCAAGACTTACCGCGGCTACGTTTGACGGCTTGGCGGTTGAACGACAGATCCTAGCCCGAAAGGGTATTCCCAGTGAGGTCATTCCCACACTTCTTCAGGCTATAAATGGAGTGATGGCGAAACATTACCACCGTATTTGGAGAAAATATGTGTCTTGGTGTGAATCCAAGAAGGCTCCTACAGAAGAATTTCAGTTTTCTCCATTTTCTGCAAGCAGGTGTGGATGCGAGCCTAAAGTTGGGCTCCATTAAAGTGCAAATTTCAGCCTTATTGATTTTCTTCCAAAAACAATTGGCCTCCCTTCCAGAAGTTCAGACTTTTGTGAAAGGTGTGTTGCATATCCAACCTCCCTTTGTGCCCCCTGTGGCACCGTGGGATCTTAACGTGGTGTTGCAATTCCTTCAATCTCATTGGTTTGAACCTTTACAAAAGGTGGAGTTGAAATTCCTCACTTGGAAAGTGGTCATGCTGATGGCCTTGGCATCCGCCAGGCGGGTGACTGAATTGGCGGCCTTATCTCACAAGAGCCCTTATTTGATCTTCCATGAAGATAGAGCAGAATTGAGGACTCGCCAGCAGTTTCTGCCGAAAATGGTTTCATCGTTCCACTTGAACCAGCCTATTGTGCTGCCAGTGGCTACTGACGCCTTGCTGGAATCGAAGCTTCTCGATGTAGTAAGAGCTTTGAAAATTTATGTCGCCAGAACGGCTCAGTTTAGGAAAACAGAAGCTCCGTTTGTCCTGTATGCTCACAATAAGATTGGAGCTCCTGTTTCCAAGCAGACTATTGCGCGCTGGATCTGTCATACGATTCAACAGGCTCATTCTATGGCTGGATTGCCGTTACCTAAATCGGTGAAGGCCCATTCTACCAGAAAGGTGGGCTCGTCCTGGACGGCTGCCTGGGGGGGGTCTCGGCATTACAATTTTGGCGAGCGGCTACTTGGTCGGGTTCAAACACCTTTGCGAAGTTCTACAAGTTTGATACCCTGGCTGATGAGGACCTCATGTTTGGTCAATCGGTGCTGCAGAGTCATCCGCACTCTCCCGCCCATTCTAGAGCTTTGGTATAAACCCCATTGTTCTTGAATTGTCCCCAGTATCCTCTAGGACGTATGAGAAAAATAAGATTTTACTTACTGGTAAATCTATTTCTCGTAGTCCGTAGTGGATGCTGGGGACTCCGTAAGGACCATGGGGAATAGACGGGCTCCGCAGGAGACATGGGCACTTTAAGAAAGAATTTGGATTCTGGTGTGCTCTGGCTCCTCCCTCTATGTCTCTCCTCCAGACCTCAGTTAGAGAAACTGTGCCCGGAAGAGCTGACAGTACAAGGAAAGGATTTTGGGAATCCAGGGTAAGACTCATACCAGCCACACCAATCACACCGTATAACTTGTGATAACTTTACCCAGTTAACAGTATGAACAACAACAGAGCATCAGATCAACCCTGATGCAACTATACATAACCCTTATTTAAGCAATAACTATATACAAGCATTGCAGAAGAAGTCTGCACTTGGGACGGGCGCCCAGCATCCACTACGGACTACGAGAAATAGATTTACGGGTAAGTAAAATCTTATTTTCTCTAACGTCCTAGTGGATGCTGGGGACTCCGTAAGGACCATGGGGATTATACCAAAGCTCCCAAACGGGCGGGAGAGTGCGGATGACTCTGCAGCACCGAATGAGCAAACACAAGGTCCTCCTCAGCCAGGGTATCAAACTTGTAGAACTTTACAAATGTGTTTGAACCTGACCAAGTAGCCGCTCGGCAAAGCTGTAATGCCGAGACCCCTCGGGCAGCCGCCCAAGAAGAGCCCACCTTCCTTGTGGAATGGGCCTTGACTGATTTAGGCAGCGGCAACCCTGCCGCAGAATGAGCCTGCTGAATCGTGTTACAGATCCAGCGAGCAATAGTTTGCTTTGAAGCAGGCGCCCCAAGCTTGTTTGAAGCATACAGGATAAACAAAGATTCTGTTTTCCTGACCCTAGCCGTTCTGGCTACATAAACCTTCAAAGCCCTGACCACATCCAGTGACTCGGAATCCTCCAAGTCAGTATTAGCCACAGGCACCACGATAGGTTGGTTTATATGAAAGGATGAAACCACTTTCGGCAAAAATTGTGGGCGGGTCCGCAATTCTGCTCTATCCGCATGGAAAACCAAATAAGGGCTTTTATGTGACAAAGCCGCCAATTCTGACACACACCTAGCCGAAGCCAAGGCTAATAGCATGACCACCTTCCACGTGAGATATTTCAATTCCTCCGTTTTGAGTGGTTCAAACCAGTGTGATTTCAGGAAACTCAACACCACGTTAAGATCCCAAGGTGCCACTGGAGGCACAAAAGGGGGCTGAATATGCAGCACTCCCTTTACAAACGTCTGAACTTCAGGCAGAGAAGCCAGTTCTTTTTGAAAGAAAATGGATAAGGCCGAAATCTGAACCTTAATGGAACCCAATTTAAGGCCCAAAGTCACTCCCGCCTGTAGGAAGTGAAGGAAACGGCCCAGCTGGAATTCCTCCGTAGGGGCATTCCTGGCCTCACACCAAGCCACATATTTTTGCCATATACGGTGATAATGTTGAGCTGTCACATCCTTCCTAGCCTTTATCAGCGTAGGAATAACTTCATCCAGGAGTGCCTTTTTCTGCTAGGATCCGGCGTTCAACCGCCATGCCGGCAAACGCAGCCGCGGTAAGTCTTGGAACAGACAGGGCCCCTGTTGCAACAAGTCCTGTCTTAGAGGCAGAGGCCACGGGTCCTCTGTGAGCATTTCCTGCAGATCTGGATACCAAGTCCTTCTTGGCCAATCCGGAACAATGAGTATTGTTCTCACTCCTCTTTTTCTTATGATTCTCAGCACCTTGGGTATGAGAGGAAGAGGAGAAAATACATAGACTGACTGGAACACCCACGGTGTCACCAGTGCGTCCACAGCTATCGCCTGAGGGTCTCTTGACCTGGCGCAATATCTCTGTAGCTTTTTGTTGAGGCGGGATGCCATCATGTCCACCTGTGGCAATTCCCACCGACTTGCAATCTGCGTGAAGACTTCTTGATGAAGTCCCCACTCTCCCGTGTGGAGGTCGTGCCTGCTGAAGAAGTCTGCTTCCCAGTTGTCCACTCCCGGAATGAACACTGCTGACAGTGCGCTTACGTGATTCTCCGCCCAGCGAAGAATTCTGGTGGCTTCTACCATCGCCACCCTGCTCCGTGTGCCGCCTTGGCGGTTTACATGAGCCACTGCGGTGATGTTGTCTGACTGAATCAGAACAGGTTGGTCGCGAAGCAGGGACTCCGCTTGACGTAGGGCGTTGTATATGGCCCTTAGTTCCAGGATGTTGATGTGAAGGCAAGTCTCCTGACTTGACCACAGCCCTTGGAAATTTCTTCCCTGTGTGACTGCCCCCCACCCTCGGAGGCTTGCATCCGTGGTCACCAGGACCCAGTCCTGAATGCCGAAACTGCAACCTTCGAGAAGGTGAGCACTCTGCAGCCACCACAGGAGAGACACCCTGGCCCTGGGGGATAGGGTGATCAACCGATGCATCTGAAGATGTGATCCGGACCACTTGTCCAACAGGTCCCATTGAAAGGTCCTCGCATGGAACCTGCCGAAGGGAATGGCCTCGTATGATGCCACCATCTTTCCCAGGACTCGCGTGCAGTGATGCACCGACACCTGTTTTGGTTTTAATAGGTCTCTGACCAGTGTCATGAGCTCCTGAGCCTTTTCCATCGGGAGATAAACCCTCTTCTGGTCTGTGTCCAGAATCATGCCCAGGAAAGGCAGACGAGTCGTAGGAATCAACTGCGACTTTGGAATATTTAGAATCCAGCCGTGCTGTTGTAACACTTCCCGAGAGCGTGCTACGCTGATCAGCAACTGCTCTCTGGACCTCGCCTTTATGAGGAGATCGTCCAAGTATGGGATAATTGTGACCCCTTGCCTCCGCAGGAGCACCATCATTTCCGCCAGTAAACCTTGGTAAATATTCTCGGTGCCGTGGAGAGACCAAACGGCAACGTCTGAAATTGGTAATGACAATCCTGTACCACAAATCTGAGGTACGCCTGATGAGGTGGATAAATGGGGACATGAAGGTATGCATCCTTTATGTCCAGAGACACCATAAAATCCCCCCCTTCCAGGCTTGCAATGACCGCTCTGAGCGATTCCATCTTGAACTTGAACCTTTTCAGGTATATGTTCAGGGATTTTAAATTCAATATGGGTCTGACCGAACCGTCCGGTTTCGGTACTGCAAACATGGTCGAATAATAACCCTTTCTTGTTGAAGGAGGGGAACCTTGACCACCACCTGCTGAAGATACAATTTGTGAATTGCAGCTAACACTATTTCCCTCTCTAAGGGGGAAGCTGGCAGGGCCGATTTGAGGTATCGGTGAGGGGGCATCTCTTCGAATTCCAGCTTGTATCCCTGAGACACAATCTCTATCGCCCAGGGATCCACCTGGGAGTAAACCCACTTGTGGCTGAAATTTCGGAGACGCGCCCCCACCGGGCCTAGCTCCGCCTGTGGAGCCCCAGCGTCATGCGGTGGATTTAGTGGAAGCCGGGGAGGAATTCTGTTCCTGGGAACTAGCTGTGTTGTGCAGCTTCTTTCCTCTGCCCCTGCCTCTGGCAAGAAAGGACGCACCTCGGACTTTCTTGCCTTTTTGTGATCGAAAGGACTGCATTTGGTAATACGGTGCTTTCTTAGGTTGTGAGGGAACATATGGCAAAAAATTTGACTTTCCAGCAGTAGCTGTGGAGACCAGGTCCGAGAGACCCTCCCCAAACAATTCCTCACCCTTGTAAGGTAAAACCTCCATGTGCCTTTTTGAGTCGGCATCGCCTGTCCATTGCCGAGTCCACAGGACCCTTCTGGCAGAAATCGACATTGCATTTATTCTAGAGCCCAGTAGGCTAATGTCTCTTTGAGCATCTCTCATATATAGGACAGCGTCTTTTATATGCCCCAGGGTCATTAATATAGTATCCTTGTCTAAGGTATCAAGTTCCTCAGATAAGGTATCCGTCCATGCTGCTACAGCACTACACACCCAGGCCGACGCAATTGCCGGCCTTAGTAAGGTACCTGAATGTGTATAAATGGACTTCAGGGTACCCTCTTGCTTTCTATCCGCAGCATCTTTTATGGTGGCCGTATCCTGTGACTGCAGGGCTACCCTCTTGGATAAGCGTGTTAAAGCTTTGTCCACCCTAGGGGAGGATTCCCAGCGTAACCTGTCCGTTGGCGGGAAAGGATACGCCATAAGCATCCGTTTGGAAATCTGCAGTTTTTTATCTGGAGATTCCCAAGCCTTTTCACATAACTCATTTAGCTCGTGTGAAAGGGGAAAGGTCACCACCTGCCTTTTTTTTCCCCATACATATGAACCCTCTTGTCTGGGACTGGGGTTTCCTCTGTGATGTGCAACACATCCTTAATTGCTATAATCATATAACGGATGGATTTAGCCAATTTAGGCTGTAACTTTACATCATCGTAATCGACACTGGAGTCAGAATCCATGTCGGTATCTGTGTCAACAATTTGGGAAAGTGGGTGCTTCTGAGACCCTGACGGCCTCTGCGACATAGGATCAGGCATGGGCTGATACCCCGACTGTCCTAAGGTTTCAGCTTTATCCAACCTTTTATGCAAGGAATTAACATTATCATTTAAAACCTTCCACATATCCATCCAATCAGGTGTCAGCGCCGTCGGCGGAGACACCACATTCATTTGCTCCCGCTCTGCTTCCACATAGCCTTCCTCGTCAAACATGTCGACACAAGCGTACCGAAACACCACACACACAGGGGATGCTCTTTTTGAAGACAGTTCCCCCACAAGGCCCTTTGGAGAGACAGAGAGAGAGTATGCCAGCACACACCCCAGCGCTATATGTCCCAGGAATCACACAGTAACTTAGTGTTAACCCAGTAGCTGCTGTATATTATGTTTTTGCGCCTAATTTATGTGCCCCCCCTCTCTTTTTACCCTCTTCTACCGTGAATCTGCAGGGGAGAGCCTGGGGAGCTTCCTCTCAGCGGAGCTGTGGAGAAAAAATGGCGCTGGTGAGTGCTTAGGAAGAAGCCCCGCCCCCTCAGCGGCGGGCTTCTGTCCCGCGTTTATGTACACTATTATGGCGGGGGCTCATACATATATACAGTGCCCAACTGTATATATGTATAACTTTTGCCAAGAGGTCCTAATTGCTGCCCAGGGCGCCCCCCCCCCCCCCCCCCTGCGCACTGCACCCTACAGTGACCGGAGTATGTGGGTGTAGTGTGGGAGCAATAGCGCTACCTCAGTGAAGACTGGAGTCTTCTGCCGCCGATTTCGAAGTCTTCTTGCTTCTTTCACCCGGCTTCTGTCTTCCGGCTCTGCGAGGGGGACGGCGGCGCGGCTTCGGGATCGGACGACAAAGGGTGAGATCCTGTGTACGATCCCTCTGGAGCTAATGGTGTCCAGTAGCCTAAGAAGCAGGACCTATCTGCAGTGAGTAGGACTGCTTCTCTCCCCTCAGTCCCACGATGCAGGGAGTCTGTTGCCAGCAGAGCTCCCTGAAAATAAAAAAAACCTAACAAAATACTTTCTTATAGCAAGCTCAGGAGAGCTCACTAAACAGCACCCAGCTCGTCCGGGCACAGATTCAAACTGAGGTCTGGAGGAGGGACATAGAGGGAGGAGCCAGAGCACACCAGAATCCAAATTCTTTCTTAAAGTGCCCATGTCTCCTGCGGAGCCCGTCTATTCCCCATGGTCCTTACGGAGTCCCCAGCATCCACTAGGACGTATGAGAAAATAGGATTTTAATACCTACCGGTAAATACTTTTCTCTTAGTCCGTAGAGGATGCTGGGCGCCCGTCCCAGTGCATACTGTGTCTGCAGTTAATAATTATTACTTATGGTTACACACAGGTTGTGTTACGTTTGTGGTCAGCCTGTTGCTGATGTTGTTCATGCCGTTGACTTGCGTTGTTAAATGCAGTGTTGTACGGCGTACTTGAGGTGTGAGCTGGTATGTATCTCACCTTAGTGTAACAATAAATCCTTTTCCTCGAAATGTCCGTCTCCCTGGGCACAGTTCCTATAACTGGAGTCTGGAGGAGGGGCATAGAGGGAGGAGCCAGTTCACACCCCTTTGAAAGTCTTAAAGTGCCCATGTCTCCTGCGGATCCCGTCTATACCCCATGGTTTTTGAAATGTCCCCAGCATCCTCTACGGACTAAGAGAAAAGGATTTACCGGTAGGTATTAAAATCTTATTTTTTATGGTCTGTACCGATTTTTGACTCTCCAACTCTCCAGTGAAAGTATAGGAAAGGGGGCGTGACCACACCCCCTTTACACATGGCCACGCCCCTTTCCTTATTTGTACCGGTTTTTATGTTTTAAATGTTGGAGAGTATGCGCCTGTCATTTTTCAAACACAGCCTGTAACATGGCAATTGGAGCTGATTGGCTGATACTTACTTTATATCTCTCCGCTTTATCAGTCTCAAAGGCTTAGTACTTCTGCCCCTAATCAAACTTAGCACGAGTATGTCTAGAGGTGTGTATATATATGTATATATATATATATATATATGTATATATATATATAAATATATATCCTTTTTTTAACATTGCAATATATGAACATAGACTGTACTAATTAAATGACCGAAGCTGGTTGATTGCTCTGTGACCTGAAAAGTCTGAATGTTGGCACTGTAGGTACAGTATGCTATAGTGAACACAGTAGGAAGCACAGACAAATGACTGACTCTTTTCAGAGTTTCCCAATAAAGGTGTGTACACATGGTGAGATTTCGACTTTTTCGATTCCTACTGTGCGATATGGACTATGGTCGGTAACGCAATCCAAGATAGAATGTGCTTGCGATATTGGCTATGTGCGATTTTGACGTAAGGGCCCCATACACTAGGGAGATGTATCTCAGCAATGACTTCCATGCAATTTTCCTGCAATCTTATCTGGCTGGGAGTTTCCCAGGAGGCCTGCAATTGCGATTTCACACTTCAGTGTATTTTTACATGTGATTTATCTCAGGCAATCTAATGTTATTAAACCTATTTCCATTCAATCGAGATAAATCTCACGTGCAGCACGTTTGATCTGCGAATGCAATGGGTGACACACAGGAGCGCACAATCGCAAGAAAAGTACATGTAATTCGACATTTTTCAAGGCTATCCATCTCAGGAACTCATCGCAATTGCATGAAAACGTGCAATATCACACTAGTGTATGGGGCCCTTAAGTGTCAATTTTGACTATTCTTTTGTACTAGTCAAAATTGACTTGCCTGCACAGTCTATCTAGGCTTTCACCTTGCGATATGCACTAACTTTCCTTGCGATTTTTTTACTATATAGGGCAGTGGTTGCCAAACTTTTTTGAATCACGGCGCCCTAGAGCAGCGGTGGCCAACCTGTGGCTCTTGAGCCGCATGTGGCTCTTTCTTTCTTTAAATGTGGCTTCCGACACTTGAAGTCGCATTACCACAACAGATCCGGTAACCACTGCACTCCAGAAAGACACGCGGAAGCGGTACGAGGACTGTGGACTGAGGTAGCCAGATACTAGAGATAAAAAACCCACCATCAAACAGAGGATCCTTAACCCCCATTTCACATCGCCAATGCAGGATCCCACCCGGGAATTAGAAACGGTCCTTCCCGGGTGGGATCCGGCATTGGACCCTAACAGGTGGCTTCTTGACTTGGCAATTTGCTGGGTCAGTTGCCATAGCTGCAGAGGGTGGGAGCCGGCAGCAGGGGTGGAGGCGGCGCTGGGAGATGAGCTCATCTCCGCGCCGCCTCTCCCTATGTAGTAAACGGGTCCCGGGTCGCATTGACCCGGGAGCCCATTTACACAGCCACTGACCCGGTATTCAACCCAGGAATAACACTGCTTATAACCTGGTTGAATTACAGGGGCAGGCAACCCAGGAATTCGACCATAGCCCATTCACACCGCACACCAACCCGTGTCCACCCGGCAATATGCCGGGTCGATACCAGGATATTTGTGCGGTGTGAAAGGGGTAATAAGGAGCTGCTACAATGGCACGAGTTGGGGGGAGCTCTGAAGTGACACATGAGGGTTCTAGCAGGAGTGACATGTGGGAAAGCTGGCTGGAGTGACACAGCAGGGTGCTGGCTGAAGTGACACATGGGAGAGCTGAAGTGTACTATTTGAATCGTCTTTCATTATATTTTATGTGGTTCTGGCTTTTTCAATTATTTTATGCGGAAGTGACTTCTTCAATGTATTTTATGTTGGATCTGGCTTTAAAAATTTATTTTATGTGGATCTGGCTTTTTCAATTTATTTTATACCAGGGGTAGTGCCTAGCAGGCACAAGGCCACACCCCATTTTTGCATGCTCGCCTTCGGCTCTTTGACGTACCTAACAAGATTTTTTGGCTCTTTGACTCTGACTGGTTGGCCACCCCTGCCCTAGAGTATAAGAATTTTTTTCATGGCACCCCTAGGCCAAAAGTTTTTTATTGAGAGATTTAGAATAAATATTAAATGAAGTAAATTGTGTTTATATGTCATCCTTAGGTTCATTTGTGTGGTGTGGGACAGGAATTGCTTCTGTTTGTCCGCATATTTTATGATTAGCAGCCACCAGCGCTGGTTTTGCCTATTACATTGGTCATAAATAATTTAAATTGGTCCTGGATCACCAATCCAAGGCACCCCTGCAAGTGTCCCGAGGCACCCCGGGGAGCCACGGCACACAGTTTGGGAACCACTGATATAGGGGGTAATTCCAAGTTGATCGAGGCAGGAATTTTGTTAGCAGTTGGGCAAAACCATGTGCACTGCAGGAAGGGCAGATATAACATGTGCAGAGAGAGTTAGATTTGGGTGGGTTATTTTATTTCTGTGCAGGGTAAACACTGGCTGCTTTGTTTTTACACTGCAAATTAGATTGCAGATTGAACACACCGCACCCAAAACTAACTCTCTCTGCACATGTTATATCTGCCTCCCCTGCAGTGCACATGGTTTTGCCCAACTGCTAATGAAATTCCTGCTGCGATCAACTTGGAATTACCCCCATAGTCAAAATCGCAAGTGGAAATCTCACTGTGTGCGCACACCGTAAGAGATATATTTTGACGGTACAAGATCTTTATTATTGAATACAGTGAGCCTTAATACCTGTGCTGTGCGTGGTAAAGGAGGTGATGTACTGTACAACAGTGCTCAAGGCTTTCTACTATCATTGGAAAAAAAAATGCAAATAAGGACATGAAAGGGGAAAAAAAATAGGCCGTGATTATTAAACAGTAACAGATAGTTCCAGGGTGGAAGTGCGGGAAGTTATTAAGGATCTGAGCTGCCTTTACACAGCAGTACAGGAAACCTCACTGCGGCCTTTCAACACCACATAATATAACACTACTTTATAAGAGATTGGGAAAACATATGGTGTCATGCGGTCGCTAATCAACACTCGTTTCCTCAGTGAAAAGTAATGAGCAGCTATGGGGCTGAGGGTGTTTTATATCAGAGGACACATACAGTAACTCCCAAATGCCTTTTTCGGACTATAATATCATTGTTCCCCATATTCTTTTTCCTGACACTGGGGACACTAGAAGGTATGTTCCTTTGCCTGCTGCACTGACAGTGGAAGATGTTGTATATATGGCAATGAAAAGGAAACTGGTAAGGGACTTCACAGGCTGGGCTACTGGGCATGTCTCTGGCTTCACTGTGCGGGGTAATTATTATCAAATATATAATGCGGACACTAATATATATGTCTTATTATGGGGGCATTACTATACAGTATATTTCTTTTGTAATGTGGGACACTACTATATATGTCTATTATGGTATGTAGTTATGTGACCGGCAGTCAGGAGACCGCCGGTCACAACACCTCCCCCTACATCCTGCCCCCTGAGAATCCCGACAGTCGGCATGCCGACTAGCAGGGGCTTGTTGCGCTCCTCCCCCCCCCCCCCCCATGCCGGGATAACGGCGGAGGTATGTATGCTGACGCATACCCAACCTGTCTTATTATTTTGGAGCATTACTATATAATTCTATTGTAATGTGGACACTACTATATATTTAAATTATTATGGAGGCATTACTATATATGTCTATAATTATGGGGACATTACTATATAATTAGATTGTAATGTGGACACTACTATATATATCTATAATTATGGGGACATTACTATGTATTTCTATTATAATGTGGGACACTACTATATATATCTGTTAATATGGGACACTACTATATATTTCTATTATACCAGGGGCACTACAACATTATATATTCCTGTTATAATGGGGGCATTACTATATATTTCTATTATACTGGTGGCATTACAATATATTTCTAGCCTTGCCTCCAGACTGCAAAGAAAAGGGACTATGCTGTGTGGCCACACCCCAACTTTAATGTAGCCACTCCCCCTAGTGTCATGTGGTCATGCCCCCTCATGATACATGACCACGCCCATTTTCAGCACACTCAGTACCACTAACAAAATATTTCTATTTGCACCACCGCTGTGGACCCCTGCTATCAATGCCTGGAGAACCCTGCTATCAATGCCTGGGGAACCCTGCTATTAATGCCTGGGGAACCCTACTGACAATACCTGTGGAACTTTGCTATTAATGCCTGGGAAACCCTGCTATCAATGCCTGAGGATCCCTGCTATCAATGCCTGGGGAACCCTACTAACAATACCTGTGGACCGCTGCTATCGATGCCTGGGGACCCCTGCTATCAATGCCTGGGGACCCCTGCTATCAATACCTCTGGACCCCTTATATCAATGCCTGGGGACCCCTGCTATCAATGCCTGGGGACCCCTGCTATCAATACCTGTGGACCCCTGCTATCAATGCCTGGAGACCCCTACTATCAATGCCTGTGGACCCCTGCTATCAATGCCTGGGGACCCCTGCTATCAATGCCTGGGGACCCCTGCTATCAATGCCTGGAGACCCCTACTATCAATGCCTGGGGACCGCTGCTATCAATACCTGGGGACCCCTACTATCAATGCCTGGGGACCCCTGCTATCAATGCCTGTGGACCCCTGCTATCAATGCCTGTGGACCCCTACTATCAATGCCTGGGGACCCCTGCTATCAATGCCTGTGGACCCCTGCTATCAATGCCTGGGGACCCCTGCTATCAATGCCTGGGGACCCCTGCTGTCAATGCCTGGGGACCCCTGCTGTCAATGCCTGGGGACCCCTGCTGTCAATACCTGGGGACCCCTGCTATCAATGCCTGGGGACCCCTGCTATCAATGCAGGGGGCCCTTGCTATCAATACCTGAGGACCCCTGCTATCAATGCCTGGGGACCCCTGCTATCAATGCCTGGGGACCCCTGCTATCAATGCAGGGGGCCCCTGCTATCAATACCTGAGGACCCCTGCTATCGATGCCTGGGGACCCCTGCTATCAATGCCTGGGGACCCCTGCTATTAATCAGGGACGTGCAGTCAGGGGAGGCAGGGGAGGCAGTGCCTCCCCTGTAATTAACGATTAAAATAATACAAAGAAGATACTTATGACACATACTCTGTGTCATAAGTATCTCCTTTAGCATTGATGTTATTTTAATCATTTTTACCTTTAGAAAACAGTCCTAAATGTGCTTTAGAGGCACCGCTCTCGGTGCCTCCCGCTGTCTCTGTGTAAGAGCCGGAAGCGGGGGGCGGAGCCAAGCACCGGGCAGTGAAAGCCCATTCAAAAAAGCAGCAGAAGCGGCACTCACTAGAAGTGCCGCTTTGACAGGGGTGTGCTTTCATGCTCATATGAAAGCACACCCCTGTCACTAACACTGACGTGATTGGGCAAATTCGGGGGGGAGGGGGGGGGGGGGGGCGGCTGTGAGCATCGGACCGCAGGACAAGCCAGATATTGGATGGAGCAGCTGTCAGGAAGCAGTTCGGGGGCGTGGCCTAATCACGGACCCGTGGCTACGCCCCTTTGTCGGCTCAGGCATCCAGCTGGTGCACTGACCAGCCTGCGCAGCCCTAAACATGGCAAGCTGGGCTAGAAAGTGCAGGAGAGGATGAGGAGCCCCACCACATCCAACAGGTTTGCTAATTCCTCAGTAACCGGCGGGGGCAGTAGGAAGGGGGGGGGGGGGGGGTGAGTACTTCAGTCTGCAATGTGCTGAGCTCTCCCCTGCTGTATCAGGGACTCAAGGCTCAGGGCTGTACTGTTG
Organism: Pseudophryne corroboree; assembly: GCF_028390025.1. Classification (NCBI taxonomy): domain Eukaryota; kingdom Metazoa; phylum Chordata; class Amphibia; order Anura; family Myobatrachidae; genus Pseudophryne; species Pseudophryne corroboree. Next base: position 109,939,976 of record NC_086444.1, on the reverse strand, counting down.
TATGCTATACCTCCAGCAGAATGGACTCTCCCTCCTATCACCCCCTCCCTGTCCCGCTCCCTGGCATCACCCTCACCCTGTCACCCTCTCACTGTCATCCGCTTCCTGTCACCTTCACCCTGTCAGCCTCTCCCTGTCACCCGCTTCCTGTCACCCACTCCCTAGCATCACCCTTTCCCTGTCACCCTCTCCCTGTCACCCTCTTCCTGTCACTCTCTCCCTGTCACCTGCTCCCTGTCACTCTCTCCATGTCACCCGCTCCCTGTCACCCGCTCCCTGTCACCCGCTCCCTGTCACAAGCTCCCTGTCACCCACTCCCTGGCATCACCCTCACCCTGTTACCCGCTCCCTGTCACCCGCTCCCTGGCATAACCCTCTCCCTGTCACCCGCTCCCTGGCATCACCCTCACCCTGTCACCCTCTCCCTGTCACCCGCTCCCTGTCACAAGTTCCCTGTCACCCACTCCCTGTCACCCTCTCCCTGTCACCCGCTCCCTGTCACAAGCTCCCTGTCACCCACTCCCTGTCACCCTCTCCCTATCACCTTCTCCCTGTCACCTACTGCTGTCACCATTTCCCTGGCGTCACCCTCTCCCTGTCACCCGCTCCCTGGCATCACCCTCTCCCTGTCACCCGCTCCCTGGCATCACCTTCACCCTGTCACCCTCTCCCTGTCACCCTCTCCCTGTCACCCGCTCCCTGTCACAAGCTCCCTGTCACCCGCTCCCTGTCACCCTCTCCCTATCACCTTCTCCCTGTCACCTACTGCTGTCACCATTTCCCTGGCGTCACCCTCTCCCTGTCACCCTCTCCCTGTCGCCCACTCCCTGGCATCACTCTCACCCTGTCACCCGCTCCCTGTCACTCTCTCCCTGTCACCCGCTCCCTGGCATAACCCTCTCCCTGTCACCCTCTCCCTGTCACCCGCTCCCTGTCACAAGCTCCCTGTCACCCACTCCCTGGCATCACTCTCACCCTGTCACCCGCTCCCTGTCACCCGCTCCCTGGCATAACCCTCTCCCTGTCACCCTCTCCCTGTCACCCGCTTCCTGTCACAAGCTCCCTGTCACAAGCTCCCTGTCACCCTCTCCCTATCACCCGCTCCCTGTCACTCTCTCCCTGTCACCTGCTCCCTGGCATAACCCTCTCCCTGTCACCCGCTCCCTGTCACCCTCTCCCTATCACCCGCTCCCTGTCACTCTCTCCCTGTCACCCGCTCCCTGGCATAACCCTCTCCCTGTCACCCTCTCCCTGTCACCCGCTCCCTGTCACAAGCTCCCTGTCACAAGCTCCCTGTCACCCGCTCCCTGTCACTCTCTCCCTGTCACCCGCTCCCTGTCACTCTCTCCCTGTCACCCGCTCCCTGGCATAACCCTCTCCCTGTCACCCGCTCCCTGTCACCCTCTCCCTATCACCTTCTCCCTGTCACCTACTGCTGTCACCATTTCCCTAGTGTCACCCTCTCCCTGTCACCCTCTCCCTGTCACCCGCTCCCTGTCACCCTCTCCCTATCACCTTCTCCCTGTCACCTACTGCTGTCACCATTTCCCTGGCGTCACCCTCTCCCTGTCACCCTCTCCCTGTCACCGGCTCCCTGGCATCACCCTCTCCCTGTCACCCTCTCCCTGTCACCCTCTCCCTGTCACCCGCTCTCTGTCACAAGCTCCCTGTCACAAGCTCCCTGTCACCCGCTCCCTGTCACTCTCTCCCTGTCACCCGCTCCCTGTCACTCTCTCCCTGTCACCCGCTCCCTGGCATAACCCTCTCCCTGTCACCCGCTCCCTGTCACCCTCTCCCTGTCACCCTCTCCCTATCACCTTCTCCCTGTCACCTACTGCTGTCACCATTTCCCTGGCGTCACCCTCTCCCTGTCACCCTCTCCCTGTCACCCGCTCCCTGGCATCACCCTCTCCTTGTCACAAGCTCCCTGTCACAAGCTCCCTGTCACCCACTCCCTGGCATCACCCGCTCCCTGTCACCCGCTCCCTGTCACCCGCTCCCTGTCACAAGCTCCCTGTCACCCGCTCCCTGTCACCCTCTCCCTATCACCTTCTCCCTGTCACCTACTGCTGTCACAATTTCCCTGGCGTCACCCTCTCCCTGTCACCCTCTCCCTGTCACCCGCTCCCTGGCATCACCCTCTCCCTGTCACCCGCTCCCTGTCACCCGCTCCCTGTCACAAGCTCCCTGTCACAAGCTCCCTGTCACCCACTCCCTGGCATCACTCTCACCCTGTCACCCGCTCCCTGTCACTCTCTCCCTGTCACCCGCTCCCTGTCACAAGCTCCCTGTCACCCGCTCCCTGTCACTCTCTCCCTGTCACCTGCTCCATGTCACTCTCTCCCTGTCACCCGCTCCCTGGCATAACCCTCTCCCTGTCACCCGCTCCCTGTCACCCGCTCCCTGTCACAAGCTCCCTGTCACAAGCTCCCTGTCATCCTCTCCCTGTCACCCTCTCCCTATCACCTTCTCCCTGTCACCTACTGATGTCACCATTTCCCTGGCGTCACCCTCTCCCTGTCACCCTCTCCCTGTCACCCGCTCCCTGGCATCACCCTCTCCCTGTCACCCGCTCCCTGTCACAAGCTCCCTGTCACCCACTCCCTGGCATCACCCTCACCCTGTCACCCGCTCCCTGTCACTCTCTCCCTGTCACCCGCTCCCTGGCATAACCCTCTCCCTGTCACCCGCTCCCTGTCACCCTCTCCCTGTCACCCTCTCCCTATCACCTTCTCCCTGTCACCTACTGCTGTCACCATTTCCCTGGTGTCACCCTCTTCCTGTCACCCTCTCTTTGGTGTCACCATCTCCCTGTCACCTACATCTGGCACCGACTGCTGTCACCTTCTCCCTCTCACCTTCTTCCTGGCATCACCCTCTCCCTAGCATTACACACTACTGTCACCTCCCTGTCAACCATTGCTGTTACCTTCTCTCTTTCAACCACTGCTGTCACCCTCTCCCTGTCACTGCTGTCATCCTCACCATGATGTTAACCTCTCCCTGTGACCCACTGCTATCACCCACTCGCGTCACCCTCTCCCTGACATCCTCTCCATGACATCACCGCCAGCATCTCCCTGGCATTTCTCCATCACCCACTGCCTCTCTCTATCACCCTCTCCTTAGTACCACCCTCTCCCTGATGTCATCCACTGCTGTCACCGTCTCCCTGGTATTACCCTCTTCCTGTCACCCACTGCTGTCATCCTCTCCCTATCACCCACTGCCTCTCTCCATCACCCTTTACCTGTCACCCTCTCTCTGTCACCCACTGCCTCTCTCCAACACTCTCTCCCTGTCACCTACTGCATCTCACCTGCTTCACTGTCTCCCCATCACCAGATCTCCCCTATCACCTTTTTCCTTTCCAAGGCCTCACCCTCTCCTACACATATGACCACGCCCCTTGTTGTGAGTCTACACCCTCAGTTCAAGACCACACTCACTTTTCCGGGAGCACGTGTACCTTTGGCGCACACAGGGACAACAGCGGTAGCATTCATCGTCTTGGGGTTGGTAGCGGGTATCAGCGGGACACGGTGAACATTGTGGCTACAGTGCCTCACCAGCCACTGACCTCACCGCACGCCACTGCTATTAATACCTGTGGACCCCTTATATCAATGCCTGGGGACCCCTGCTATCAATGCCTGTGGACCCCTACTATCAATGCCTGTGGAGTGTGGACCCCTGCTATTGGTGGCAAATATTTAAAAAAAAAAATTCTTCTAGGAAAGTGGTATTAGAAGCCCAATACTGACCTACCAGTACCATTGCACATGTGTAAGTGGGCAAATGGAGCCCCTAGACCGCCCCCATCTCCAGAAAAGTTGGCAAGTCTTAGAAACTGATCTTCTCTCTTGGGAGTCAGGAAGAGATCCCTGAAAATCAGGAGACTCCTGGACGTTTCCGGAGTGATGGCAATACATGCTGCTAGTGTAGTTTCTCTGTGGATAGAGATTTTCATTTGATATAAAATCATTGTTATTGCAGCATACTGTTAAACTGATACATCTAGCTATCTGATGCATTAAATAACAAACATCATAACAGGGTTGACAGCAATTCAGTCCAATAGCACAATTTTGTACAGACGGATGTACTGTATACAGTATATCTGTGGTTGCTCTTCCTCAGGCTTCTGTTCCACTCATGATAGGAAAGAATGAAAACTCACTGCTAACCATTCAGTACCTCTCTCATTTCCCAGCAACATGTGGAGCAGAGGGGAGGGGAATTCTGGACAGGGAAGGAATGAGCTACGTGGGTGACAGTATGGTGACATAAAGGAGGGATGCCGTTTACTAGCAGGCTCACACTCCTGATAGTGGCTGTCAGCCACATCACAGCAAGAAACAGTGACATTCTACATAAAGTAATGTGAAATGCAGCGCTTTTATTATTGGCCAATACATTTCCTTAAGAAATTGTACTAGACAAAAAGGTAATGGTGTTTATATATAGGGTTTATATATAGGGTAGAGAATAAAGGGCCTAATTTAGATCTGATCGCTGCTGTGCGTTTTCGCACAGCGAGCGATCAGATTCGAACTGCACATGCGTATGAACCGCAATGCGCCGGCGCATCGCATGGCTACAACGGGCATCGGCGGTCAGCGACGGGATGGTGCGAAGGATCCATTCGCACGGGCGTTCGCAAGGTGATTTACAGGAAGAGACCATTTGTGGGTGGCAACTGACTGTTTTCAGGGAGTGTCCGGAAAACCACAGGCGGGCTCAAGCGTTTTCAGGGAGGGTGTCTGACGTCAGCTCTGGCCCCGATCAGCCTGATGTGATCGCACTGGAAGACTAAGTCCTGGGCTGGGCAGAGACTGCACAAGCAGCTCAGCTACACATGCGATTGCACTCTTGCACAGCTAAAATACACACACACACCCCCGCGCCCCGCAGGCGGCGACTATCTGATTGCAGGGCAGCAAAAAATGCAGCCCAGCGATCAGATCTGAATTAGGTCAATAGATTGTAAGCTCCACAGGGTCAGGGACTTGTGTGAATGGCCATATATTCTCTGTAAAGCGCTGCAGAAGATGTGTGCGCTATATAAATAACTGGTAATAGCTATAATTAATTATATACTGTATGAACCTTGCAAACATGTTTGTCAGCAGGGGAGGGTGCACTGGTGTATCTATAGTGGATCCGGGGGGGCCCACACCGCACACGCACTTCTTCAATACTCACCTCCCCGGAGTCTCGTGTTGCAGCTCCAGTGCAAAGGTCACCAGGAAAATGGTGCAAATGATATGCATTTGAAATGATGGCCATTTGCTCCACAAATGAAGATTGTCCTGCTGAAAGCAGGAGGGTTGGGATGTATGTATGAAGCATAGGGGGCCTGATTATGAGACGGACGCTGCATTGTACATGTGTGTGCATCTTTTGCTGGTCTTTATGCTAATACCACTACAAACCCTTCCCTGTGTACAGCTGTGTGTCTGAATGAGCAAGGACCAGAGGCGGATTACTGATAAAGCGGAACGGTCAAGTGCCTACAGCCCCATAGAGTCATAATCCAGCTCTAGAGAGGACTGTGATGCCCACTTTGATTGTCTTTTGATGCTGAAAAACCAAAATGCCAGAAGCAACAAGTGGCACATTTTACCTATGGGCTGAAGGACTACAGCTCCCCAATAAAACCTGCCACCTGCGGGGACTGACTATCCGTGGCAGTGACTTCCCATAGGAAGCGCTCCCTGCTAATCACAGGCAGACAAGCAGAGCAAAGAGAATGTTTCCCATGGGTTGCCATTCCCCTGCTATTACAGCAGATCAATCTTAATTCTAGGGGATGCAGTACTTTGACAGCGCTGTACTTAAGCCCCGCCCCTGGCCTTAAACCAGACTCCCGCTGGACTTAAGCCTCACCTCCCAGTGACATCAGCTGTCAATCACCGGAAGGGCAGGGAGCCGGTAGAGGAGGAGATCAGTTAGCCCCCTGGCCAGACAGGTAAGAAGCTGCCACTGGATGCAACCATCGGTTGCACCATCGAAACCTGCACCAGCCCTATGCTACGGCCTCCGATGTAAACAATTAAGAGGCATTAGATGAACCATCTTTGTGATAATGAATAGCCACCTCCCAACACCACCCAGGAACGCTCAGCAATACACTTCGGCTACCGTAGGGCGCATGCACACTGACTTTTTAGCAAATTAGATGCATACGCAGTAGAATAAAATCATTCAATCATGTCCAACTCAATCGTGTCCAACTCCCATTGCATCCAACTCAGAATCATGCCCATGGTTTTTTAAGAACTGTCCTTTTAAATCCCTGAAAAGCAATACAGTTAGTTTTTGCCAGAGTGAGGTTCTCTTTCTATCTATTCCAGACTACCATCAGCGGTGGCTATTGCAGAGTATCAGTGATGGCAGCCATCTCCGGTAATTAAATCCCCAAGCAGAACAAGTATGGCAAACTTGGGTTATGCATTTACTCGGGGGATGTGGACTGTCCGGCAAAGCTGCAAGCCTCTTATTACCAATGCCTGCCGTATTGCTGGGGAGATTGGCAATTTTTTGTTAAGTTGTCCCAAAGTAAGATTTTCCATTACCGTGTAAAGTGGTGATAGTAGAACTATGGGGGTCATTCCGAGTTGATCGCTAGCTGAAAATGTTCACTGCGCAGTGATGAGGCAAAAAAAAAGGCACTTCTGCGCATGCATATGTGGCGCAATGCGCACGCGCGACGTACTTTCACAAAGGCCAATGTGATTTTACACAAGGTCTAGCGAAGCTTTTCAGTCGCACTGCTGGCCGCAGAGTGATTGAGAGGAAGAGTGTCAACTGACCGTTTTCAGGGAGTGTTCGGAAAAAACGCAGGCATGGCTGGGCGAACGCAGGGCGTGTTCGTGACGTCAAAACAGGAACTGAACAGTCTGAAGTGATCGCAAGCTAGGAGTAGGTTTGGAGCTACTCTAAAACTGCACAATTTTTTTTAGTAGTCGCTTGGCGATCCTTTCGTTCGCACTTCTGCTAAGCTAAAATACACTCCCAGAGGGTGGCGGCTTAGCGTTTGCACGGCTGCTAAAAACAGCTAGCGAGCGATCAACTCGGAATGACCCCCAATCAGTGTCGGACTGGGGCATGATAGGCCCACCGGGGGAATGCAGTGATAGGGGCCCATACTTAGGGGTGTGGCCAGCCTACACAGGGGGTGTGGCCAGACTACACAGAGGCTTGAAATACACAATAGTTTAGTGCAGTGTAATGCAACATATCTACCATGTATAATACAAGTGCACAGTCTGGGATCTGATCCCTAGAGGAAGGAATGGGCCCTCAGGCAGTGGGGCCTACCGGTGTTTTCCCTGGTACCCCTGTGGGCCAGTCCGACCCTGCCCCCAATGGCCCTCATTCCGAGTTGATCGTTCGCTAGCTGCTTTTAGCAGTAGTGCACACGCTAGGCTGCCGCCCTCTGGGAGTGTATCTTTGCTTAGCAGAAGTGCGAACGAAAGGTTCGCAGAACAGCACCAAAAATATTTCAAGCAGTTTCTGAGTAGCTGCAGACCTACTTCTACCTTGCGATCAATTCAGACTGATTAGTTCCTGTTTTGACGTCACAAACACGCCCTGCGTTCAGCCAGCCACTCCCCTGTTTCCACAGGCACGCCTGCGTTTTTTTCTGACACGCCTGCGTTTTTTAGCACACTCCCGGATAACGGTCAGTTACCTCCCAGAAACGCCCCATTCCTTTCAATCACTCACCGATCAGCAGTGCGACTGAAAAGCGTCGCTAGACCTTGTGTGAAACTGCATCAGCTTTTGTGAAAGTACTGCGCGCATGCACAGTGTGCCCCATACGCATGCGCAGAAGTGCCGATTTTTGCCCTGATCGCCGCGCTGCGAACAACAGCAGCTAGCGAACAACTCGGAATGACCCCCAATGTCTCCGGTACTGATAAATAGGCCCCTTGGACACTTACCATTAAAGAGACACCAACATGTCTATATAGAAAAATTAAACCAAGCCCTTGTTTTAGATGCAAATATGAAAAGGCCCACACAGGGCATCCAGTGCCTGATTTTGATCTGCCATTAATACATTCCAAACAATGATTGTGCACCCACAAATGGCATGCACTGTCTCACCGTGAAACATAAGTGGCTGGTAAAATAACCAACACTGTGGAAAAAAAATAAAAAACTATGGAAAAATGCGATTAAAACAACATAAAATCATTTCCATGTAGGCTCTAACAGAACTACTCTTGTTCACCCACATGACAAAGCTAGGGTTACCGCCTCATCCAATTCTGGACACATTAATTACACCGGTTCTGGGGCTGATTAAAACCAGGTGAAATGGAGTCTTGAAGTCTGCCAGCCACAGAACCTGTGTAATTAATATGTGTCCAAAATTAAAGAGATGAGGTGGTAACCAGGGGCGGATTGGGAAACAAAAGTGGCCCTGGAAAAATTTCTAAAAGTGGCCTCATGTGGGTGGCACCAAACCAACTGTAGGCGGAGCCAATACCAAAATAGGTGGGATTAATACTTAAAAATAATATTACACCTCATAACCCAGAGATCGCGCTGAGCTTAAAAATAAAGTGGGTCCCAGGGACCACTCACTTTTAAAAATTGGGGTCCTACCTGTTCTTTTCTGGGTCCCATCGGAATGAAGGTTCTTATTAATCTTATTAATGATTCAAATATAAAAACACAGAGTTGATTTGGACACTACAAAAGTGTTGCAAAGGGGTTGGGGGGTGGTGGGGGATGACAATGCTGCTGGGCTCTGTAGCATACAGGACACCCTGCACCAGAGCTGTAAGTAGGCATTTTGGCGCCCTTTGGCAGAAAGTGAGTTGGTGCTCCTCCTCCTATACCCAAAAGAAGGGACAAAAATTTAGGGGAGTGGCTTTGTGGGGAAGGGGCATGGCCACATAATAGTGGCAATTCACATTACACCACACAGTAGTGCCGCTTATACACTCTGCGCCAGGTAGAGCACGTTATAAACTTTGCGTCAGGCAGAGCACATTATACACATTGCACCTTGTAAAGCACGTTATACACATTGCACCAGGTAGAGCACGTTATACACATTGCACCAGGTAGAGCACGTTATACACATTGCACCAGGTAGAGCACGTTATACACATTGCACCAGGTAGAATCTCCTATACACTCTGCGTCAGGTAGAGCACGTTATACACACTGCACCAGACAGAGCACGTTATACACATTGCGCCAGGCAGAGCACGTTATACACATTGCACCAGGTAAAACACGTTATACACATTGTACCAGGTAAAACACGTTATACACATTGCATCAGGTAGAATTTCCTATATACTCTGTGCCAGGTAGAGCACGTTATACACATTGTGCCAGGCAGAGCACATTATACACATTGCACCAGGTAAAGCACGTTATACACATTGCACCAGGTAAAGCACGTTATACACATTGCACCAGGTAGAATCTCATATACACTCTGCACCAGGTAGAGCACGTTATACACATTGTGCCAGGCAGAGCACATCATATAAATTGCAACAGGTAAAGCACGTTATACACATTGCACCAGGTAGAGCACGTTATACACTTTGCGCCAGGTAAAGCACATAGACATACATTAAACAACCCCCCTCCCCCCCAAAAAAAAAAATGTAGTCAGCGTCATTATACACATAAAGACCTGCTATATGCAGTACCAAGCTCGATATGATCTGCTCTATAGCAGGGCAAAGGCAGACTAGAACCATCCACCTGGGGCAGAGAGGGATTGGGTGCCAACCAGCCAGGTAAAGGGTGTCAACCGGATGAGGGGGCACACCGATGCCGGGGGGAGGGATGAGGTGGCACACTGCTGCTGCTGGAGGGATCAGGGGGCACACTGCTGCCATGGGGAGGGATAAGGGGGCACACTGCTACCAGGGGGAGAGATGAGGGGGCACCTGATACCCCACCATGACCGCACCTTCTCTTACCTCTTCTGGTCAGTCATATGGGGATGGGACGGCTCTCTAGATAGCGGCCACTGGCTGCAGCGTTCACCAGTAAGCAGGTGACGGGGAGGAGCGGGGGATGGCCGGCTCTCCTGATAGCGGCCGCTGCCCGCAGTGCACTCACCAGTAAGCAGATGACGTGGAGGGCGGGCCGGCTCTCCTGATAGCGGTCTCTGCGCTCACCAGTAAGCAGGTGATGGGGAAGGGGGGATGGCTGGCTCTCCTGACAGCGGCCCCACTCCCCAATTGGCCCACCGGAATATTCCCCTGTTGCAGCAATGGACAATCCGGGCCTGCCCACCCCCAACATAAAATTACACCTCACCCCCACCTCCGACATAAAATTACACCTCCCCCCAGACATAAAATTGCACCTCACCCCCCCAGCCATAAATTTACACTTCACACCCACACCCCACCCGACATAAAATTACACCTGACCCCCCCAGCCATAAAATTACACCTCCCCCCCAGACATAAAATTGCACCTTACCTCAGGAGAGGAACATGCATTTAGCAGAATCACTCTTTTGCAGTACGTGAGCGAGCCTTACCTCTCCTACTGCAGAATGTGAACCCACCGCGGCCGCACCTTCCCTTCCCGCACGGTCCGCGCTGATGACATCTGAGACGTTTAGCGCACAGACATCCTCTTCCGGACAGCTGGGTGGGGTGGGGCCACTCGCTAGATACTGGAAGCTGCAGCGTGCAGTGTTGGCAGCATAAACTGGTGACGTGCGGGGGGATTAGAACATATGCTGGTGACGTGCGGGGAAGGGGGGGGGGGCAGCTCTCCTGATAGGCACAAGCTGTTGAGGGAGGAAGGGGGGACAGATGGGCGCAGCATAAGCTGGTGACGTGCGGAAGGGGAGGACGACCGCGTAGGACAGGCGGCCCCGCACACCAATCGGCCCACCAGGAAAACTCCCTGTGACTTCTTTGGCCAATCCGGCCCTGGTGGTAACCCTACACAGCCTGGGGCATTTGTGGGCCCCACAGCAACATTTTGTCGGCGCCCCAATGTACAGTACATGCAGCTAATATGGTGACACGCAGCTGGAGGAGGTGTGGTCACAGGGGTGTACCCAGAAGTTTGTGGGGCCCATAGCAACATATTGATGGGGCCCCTGTCCCAATGCTTGTTAAGAGACACCATCAGTTATTTCTTTTCTCTAACGTCCTAGTGGATGCTGGGGACTCCGTCAGGACCATGGGGGGGGGTAGCGGCTCCGCAGGAGACAGGGCACAAAAGCAAGCTTTTAGGATCACATGGTGTGTACTGGCTCCTCCCCCTATGACCCTCCTCCAAGCCTCAGTTAGGTTTTTGTGCCCGTCCGAGAGGGTGCAATCTAGGTGGCTCTCCTAAAGAGCTGTTTAGAAAAGTTTTTTTTTAGGTTTCAATCTCAGTGATTCCTGCTGGCAACAGGATCACTGCATCGAGGGACTTAGGGGAGAGATTTCCAACTCACCTGCGTGCAGGATGGATTGGAGTCTTAGGCTACTGGACACTTAGCTCCAGAGGGAGTCGGAACACAGGTCAGCCTGGGGTTCGTCCCGGAGCCGCGCCGCCGATCCCCCTTACAGACGCTGAAGAGACGGCAGAACGGAGGTCCGGAAAACAGGCGGCAGAAGACTCCACAGTCTTCATGAAGGTAGCGCACAGCACTGCAGCTGTGCGCCATTGTTGTCACACGGCTCACTGACTCAGTCACGGAGGGTGCAGGGCGCTGCTGGGGGCGCCCTGGGCAGCAATATAATTACCTTTAGTGGCAAAATAAATACATCACATATAGCCATTAAGGCTATATGTATGTATTTTAACCCAGGCCAGTTTATTAAAAACCGGGAGAAGAAGCCCGCCGGAAAAGGGGCGGAGCTTATTCTCCTCAGCACTCAGCGCCATTTTCCTGCTCAGCTCCGCTGGTGAGGAAGGCTCCCAGGACTCTCCCCTGCACTGCACTACAGAAACAGGGTAACAAAGAGAAGGGGGGCATAAATTGGCGATATTTATATATTAAGAGCGCATATATAGTAAACAACACCTTCTAGGGTTGTTTATATACATTTATAGCGCTTTTGGTGTGTGCTGGCAAACTCTCCCTCTGTCTCCCCAAAGGGCTAGTGGGTCCTGTCCTCTATCAGAGCATTCCCTATGTGTGTGCTGTATGTCGGTACGTGTGTGTCGACATGTATGAGGAAAATATTGGTGAGGAGGCGGAGCAAAGTGCCTGTAATGGTGATGTCACTCTCTAGGGAGTCGACACCGGAATGGATGGCTTATTTATGGAAATTACGTGACAATGTCAACACGCTGCAAGCCGGTTGACGACATGAGAGGGCCGGCGAACAAATTAGTATCTGTCCAGGCGTCTCAAACACCGTCAAAGGCTGTAAAATGCCCATTTACCTCAGTCGGTCGACACAGACCCAGACACGGACACTGATTTCAGTGTCGACGGTGAAGAAACAAACGTATTTTCTTTTAGGGCCACACGTTAAGGGCAATGAAGGAGGTGTTACATATTTCTGATACTCCAAGTACCACAAAAAAGGGTATTATGTGTGAGGTGAAAAAACTACCTGTAGTTTTTCCTGAATCAGATAAATTAAATGAAGTGTGTGATGATGCGTGGGTTTCCCCCGATAGAAAATTATTGGCGGTATACCCTTTCCCGCCAGAAGTTAAGGCGCGGTGGGAAACACCCCTCAGGGTGGATAAGGCGCTCACACGCTTATCAGAACAAGTGGCGGTACCATCTACGGATAGGGCCGTACTTAAGGAGCCAGCTGATAGGAGGCTGAAAAATATCCTAAAAAGTATACACACACATGCTGGTGTTATACTGCGACCAGCGATCGCCTCAGCCTGGATGTGCAGAGCTGAGGTGGCTTGGTCGGATTCCCTGACTAAAAATATTGATACCTTTGACAGGGACAGTATTTTATTGACTATAGAGCATTTAAAGGATGCATTTCTATATATGCGAGATGCGCAGAGGGATATTTGCACTCTGGCATCAAGAGTAAATGCGATGTCCATATCTGCAAGAAGATGTTTATGGACACGACAGTGGTCAGGTGATGCAGATTCCAAACGGCACAAAGATGTATTGCCGTATAAAGGGGAGGAGTTATTTGGGGTCGGTCCATGGGACCTGGTGGCCAGGGCAACTGCTGGAAAATCCACCGTTTTTTACCCTAAGTCACATCTCAGCAGAAAAAGACACCGTCTTTTCAGCCTCAGTCCTTTCGTCCCTATAAGAGTCATATCTGCCCAGGGATAGAGGAAAGGGAAGAAGACTGCAGCAGGCAGCCCATTCCCAGGAACAGAAGCCCTCCACCGCTTCTACCAAGTTCTCAGCATGACGCTGGGACCGTACAGGACCCCTGGATCCTACAAGTAGTATCCAAGGGGTACAGATTGGAATGTCGAGAGGTTTCCCCCCTCGCAGGTTCCTGTAGTCTGCTGTACCAATGTCTCCCTCCGACAGGGAGGCAGTATTGAAAACAATTCACAAGCTGTATTCCCAGCAGGTGATAATAAAATTACCCCTCCGACAACAAGGAAAGGGGTATTACTCCACACTATATGGTGGTACTGAAGGCTAGGTGAGACCTATTCTAAATCTGAAAAATTTGAACACTTACAAGGGTTCAAATCCAGATAGAGTCACTCAGAGCAGTGATAGCAAAGAACAAGGGGACTATATGGTGTCCCGGGACATCAGGGATGCTTACCTCCATGTCCCAAAATTTGCCTTTTCTCACCAAGGGTACCTCAAGTTCGTGGTACAGAACTGTCACTATCAGTTTCAAGACGATGCCGTTGGATTGTCCAAGGCACCCCGGGGTCCTTACCAAGGTAATGACCGAAAGGAGGATTCGTCTTCAAAGAAAATGGACGACCTCCTGATAAGAACAAGGTCCAGAGAACAGTTGGAGGTCGGAGTAGCACTATCTCAAGTAGTTCTACGACAGCACGGGTGGATTCTAAATATTCCAAAACCGCAGTTGTTCCGACGACACGTCTGCTGGTCCTAGGGATGATTTTGGACACAGTCCAGGAAAAGGTGTTTCTCCCAGAGGAGAAAGCCAGGGAGTTATCCGAGCTAATCGGGATCCTCCTAAAACCAGGAAAAGTGTCAGTGCATCATTGCACAAGAGTCCTGGTAAAAAATGGTGGCTTATTACGAAGCGCTTCCATTCGGCAGATTTCACGCAAGAACTCTTCAGTGGGATCTGCTGGACAAATGGTCCGGATCGCATCTTCAGATGCATCAGCGGATAACCCTATATCCAAGGACAAGGGTGTCTCTCCTGTGGTGATTACAGAGTGCTCATCTTCTAGAGGGCCGCAGATTCGGCATTCAGGATTGGATGCTCGTGACCACGGAGGCCAGCCTGAGAGGCTGGGGAGCAGTCACACAAGGAGTGTGATCAAGTCTGGAGAATTCTCTCCACATAAATATACTGGAGCTAAGAGCAAATTTATAATGCTCTAAGCTTAGCAAGACCTCTGCTTCAAGGTCAGCCGGTATTGATCCAGTGGGATAACATCACGGCAGTCGCCCACGTAAACAGAAAGGGCGGCACAAGAAGCAGGAGGGCAGTGGCAAAACTGCAAGGATTTTTCGCTAGGCGGAAAATCATGTGATAGCACTGTCAGCAGTGTTCATTCCGGGAGTGGACGACTGGGAAGCAGACTTCCTCAGCAGGCACGACCTCCACCCGGGAGAGTGGGAACTTCATCGGGAAGTTTTCCGCATGATTGGGAACCGTTGGGAAAGACCAAAGGTGGACATGATGGCGTCCCGCCCGAACAAAAAATGGGACAGGTATTGCGCCAGGTCACGAGACCTTCAGGCGATTGCTGTGGACGTCCTGGTAACACCGTGGGTGTAACAGTCGGTGTATGTGTTCCCTCCTCTGCTTCTCATAACCAAGGTATTGAGAATTAAAAGACATAGAGGAGTAAGAACTATACTCGTGGCTCCGGATTGGCCAAGAGGGACTTGGTAACCGGAACTTCAAGAGATGCTCACAGAGGACTAATGGCCTCGGGAGCTAAGAAGGGATTTGCTTTCAGCAAGTACCATGTCTGTTCCAAGAGGAACCGTGGCATCGGCCTTTAAGAAAGGACCTGCTCCAGCAGGGACCTTGTCTGTTCCAAGACTTACCGCGACTGCGTTTGACGGCATGGCGGTTTGAACGCCGGATCCTAAGGGAAAAGGCATTCCGGAAGAGGTCATACCTACCCTGGTCAAAGCCAGGAAGGAGGTGACCGCACAACGTTATCACCACATGTGGTAAAAATATGTTGCGTGGGTGAGGCCAGGAAGGCCCCACGAAAAAATTTCAACTAGGTCGATTTCTGCACTTCCTGCAAACAGGAGTGTCTATGAGCCTCAAATTGGGGTCCATTAAGGTTCAAGTTTCGGCCCTATAGATTTTCTTCCAAAAAAAGAATTGGCTTCAGTTCCTGAAGTCCAGACGTTTGTCAAGGGAGTATTGCATATACAGCCCTTGTGTGCCTCCAGTGGCACCGTGGGATCTCAACGTAGTGTTGGGATTCCTCAAATCATATTGGTTTGAACCACTCAAATCTGTGGATTTGAAATATCTCACATGGAAAGTGACCATGCTGTTGGCCCTGGCCTCGGCCAGGCGATTGTCAAAATTGGCGGCTTTGTCTTACAAAAGCCCATATTTGATTTTCCATTCGGACAGGGCAGAACTGCGGACTCGTCCCCAGTTTCTTCCTAAGGTGGTGTCAGCGTTTCACCTGAAACAACCTATTGTGGTGCCTGCGGCTACTAGGGACTTGGAGGACTCCAAGTTGCTAGACGTTGTCAGGGCCCTGAAAATATATATATATATATATATATATATATATATATAATTCCAGGAAGGCTGGAGTCAGAAAGTCTGACTTGCTGTTTATATTGTAGGCACCCAAAAAGCTGGGTGCTCCTGCTTCTAAGCAGACTATTGCTCGTTGGATTTGTAGTACAATTCAGCTTGCACATTCTGTGGCAGGCCTGCCACAGCCAAAATATGTAAATGCCCATTCCACAAGGAAGGTGGGCTCATCTTGGGCGGCTGCCCGAGGGGTCTCGGCTTTACAACTTTGCCGAGCAGCTACTTGGTCAGGGGCAAACACGTTTGCTAAATTCTACAAATTTGATACCCTGGCTGAGGAGGACCTGGAGTTCTCTCATTCGGTGCTGCAGAGTCATCCGCACTCTCCCGCCCGTTTGGGAGCTTTGGTATAATCCCCATGGTCCTGACGGAGTCCCCAGCATCCACTAGGACGTTAGAGAAAATAAGATTTTACTTACCGATAAATCTATTTCTCATAGTCCGTAGTGGATGCTGGGCGCCCATCCCAAGTGCGGATTGTCTGCATTACTTGTACATAGTTATTGTTACAAAAAAATCGGGTTATTATTGTTGTGAGCCATCTTTTTTAGAGGCTACTTCATTGTTATCATACTGTTAACTGGGTTCAAATCACAAGTTGTACGGTGTGATTGGTGTGGCTGGTATGAGTCTTACCCGGGATTCAAGATCCTTCCTTATTGTGTACGCTCGTCCGGGCACAGTACCTAACTGAGGCTTGGAGGAGGGTCATAGGGGGAGGAGCCAGTACACACCATGTGATCCTAAAAGCTTGCTTTTGTGCCCTGTCTCCTGCGGAGCCGCTACCCCCCCCCATGGTCCTGACGGAGTCCCCAGCATCCACTACGGACTATGAGAAATAGATTTATCGGTAAGTAAAATCTTATTTTATGCCCCATAATAGTGCCCTAGTTCATGAACCATAGTAGTGCACTAGTTTATTTTTATGAACCACCATAAATCCCAAGTGTACATTATGTCACATTGTAGGTCTGCCAGTACACTTTATGCCACACAGTGGGGCAGATGTATTAACCTGGAGAAGGCATAAGGAAGTGATAAACCAGTGATATGTGCAAGGTGATAAAGGCACCAGCCAATCAGCTCCAATATGTATATTAACAGTTAGGATCTGATTGGCTGGTATGTTTATCACCTTGCATTTAACACTGGTTTATCACTTCCTTATGCCTTCTCCAGGTTAATACATCTGCCCCAGTATCCCTAATTCACATTATGACATAGTGTCCCCAGTTCAAATTATGCCACACTACAGTGCCCCCTTACCACTGTAACATCCACTACGCACTGCTCTCACTTAAACTGTAGTGTCACACAATTCAGACTGGGAAATGGATCACACCTGCAGGGCCGTCTTAACAGCAGTGTGGGCCCCTGGGCACAACAATGCACTGGGGCCCCTACCTATCCTCCAGCGGTAGGGGTTGGGGGTGCTATCAGCGGCAGCTTTGATGTCCCGTGTGCGGCAGGGGGTGTTCTATCTGTCGCTCAGCATGTACTGTAGGACCTGGAGCAGTGATTTCTGTTAATTAATCCTTTACTGCACAGATGGGTCAGAAGTGAGAACACTAAACTGTAGAAGGTGGCATTGAGCTGAATGAAGGGTCCCTGGTACATAACTTCCAGGATGGTAGGGGTTTTTTAATGTGCAGGGGAGGGGTGGATAGTGGAGTTGGCTTAATATTCATAATTTTCCGGTGGGAGGACAGCTTGCTTGACTGCAGATATCTCCAGTACCTGGAAATAGATTTCTTAGCTTTCAATGGGATAAAAACTAGTGATGAGCGAGGTTCGGTTTTAAACACTAGAGAGTCTCACCTTTCAGGAGGTACTGGGGACTTGGGGATCAGAGTTCAGGAGCCAGAGCAATCCACCAACGAAAATATAAAACTGTATACCAGGCGTGTGGAGCTGGAGCAGGGACCAGCTGCTGGAAGGCTGATATCTCTGGTTCTGGGCATAGTAGAGACAAGCTGCCAGTGTCCATCAAAAGGGGAGAGTCCCAGCTTTTGGAGTATACCATCAGAAAAACTGTAAGTCAAACAGAATCTGAGATATCTGGCTGGGTAGAGCAATTAACAGGCTTGGATGGAGACCACTGCTTTGAAGTCGGATATCTCTGGTTCCCCTGGCCCGATTTTCAAAAATCTGGTACCCCTGGAAAGAGGGGACCCTCAGCTATCAGCCTAGGGCCCTTATACTCCTGGGGCCCTTGGGCAAGAGCCCATTGAGCCCATACGGAAAGACGGCCCTGCTCACCTGATTGCTTAGCAGGTAAATCTGGGAAATCGGTATGTAACTGTTAGTGGTGGGCAACGATTCTAATTGCGATTAATCGCATGATTTTCTCAGATTAATCGCGATTAATCACATTGTTATGTGCAAGTTTCAATAATGAATTCAAAAGTAGTGTATTGCGCTCCTGATTGGCTGCCAGTCCTCGAGTTCCGATTGGCTCGCTGGCGGCCAGCAATACACTTGAAATGGCACCGGCGCTGTCACGGTCTCCATGACTTCCCGCAGCTAACTACTGTATGCACCAACAGCTGGGAGGACGAAGAGAGCTGATTACAACTGCACAGTGCTGGGGGGGGGGGGGTGATCGCCACAATCACCCTCCGCCAGGACTGCCATCAGAAATGAAGGGGCCCGGGACTGACAGATGAGGCAGGGCCCCCCTCCCCACACAAACGCTGCCCCATTCCTCCCCCCTGCATTCTACAAAACTTACATCTTGAGGGGACCCGGGAGGCAGCAGCAAAGATCGGGACAGGCAGCCACGGCATGGAGGGACAGAGCCGCAACGCTATTATTAGTACAGAGCCTGCCATGAGCCAATCGGAGGTCACGGGCCAACAGCCAATCAGGAGCTGCCAAATGGCAGCTCCTGATTGGCTGCCGGTCCGTGACCTCCGATTGGCTCACGGACGGCATTGTAGTTAGAATAGCGCCGCGGCGCAGCGTTAAAATAATTGTCGCCGTTAATTAGTTAATGCGTTAACGCGATGTTAACGCGTTAACTTGCCCAGCCCTAGTAACTGTATAACCTGGGTCCAGACCCCCCTAAGCCTCTGAGCTCCATAGCAATAGCACCCACTATAGTTACGCCATACTTGCCTACTTTTGAAAAAGCATTTCAGGGAGAGTGTGAAAGTAACACCTATCAGTGCGGGCGTGTACTGCTACATCTGAGAGGTGTGTCATGAAAATAACTTATATCCAAATGTAAATGAGCTCCAAAGTTAGTAAGATCTACTTGTCGAAGAAAGGACACTAATATTTTGCAGGATTTGTTTGTGTATTGTGTTTTACAAGAGGTTCCAAATACTGTAAGTGGCCACAAGAAACCTTTAAAATGCATGTAGCCATAGAGATCATTGTGCCTTATAACCAATACAGGGAAATGGCACTGATGATCCCATTTGAATGTATGTGTCTCTGATTTCTCTTTTTTTCAGGGAGATTGAGGGACTATTCAGGAAGTCAGGGAGATTGCTACTATTTCACGGAGACTCCTGCAGAATGAGGGAGGGGAGGCAACTATGAGTTATGCCTATGTGTGGTCCCAATTTTCTAGCTGAGAAGAATACACACATACACATGGAGCTTTAACAGTGCAGGCAGCCCTCCATTTCCCCCATCAGCCCCAGCACTTGCTGCTGCAGCCAGCAGTTCAGCCTTTGACCCTGCAGTGGGAAACTGGAGAACTATTTCTGCTAAAACTGCACCAGAGATCAGCTTTGTGTGAGATGGGTTGTTGGCTACTATGCGCTATCATCTTTCTATATGGTAACATGTTACCCCCCCCCCCCCCCTACAGACAGGATCTCATAATGAAGAACTATGCAAGTAAATGTACAACAGAATTGTATACTTCATTTTGCACATCCTGTTTAGAATGCCTGAATGATGACTATAAGATGTGCCTTATGGGTGACAGGGCCGGCTATGCTCCTAACTATAAAACAAGGGTTCATAAACATTCCGGGCACAGCTCCCACCTTAGTTATACTAGTTTTTATTTCTTATAGTCTTATGCAGCACAACAGATGTGACAGTAAAAGTTAATGTATCACTGTTACACATCAGTCTACTGTATAACCCTTAATGACACATCTCTGTGCTAGCTGGGGTCATGCGTCCCTTTAACACTAACTAGAAATGGCGACACAGAGTGAATGGGCCCTTTAGAAACAGTTTTAATGAGTCTGCCTGGTGAGTGGGATAATAAAGGCAGGATTACTGTACAGAGATAGGCACGCAGCTGCTTACTGCACTGACAAGTACAAGATAATATGACACAGCAGCTCACAACACGTGTGTGGAAATGTTCCTATGTAACCTCGTACCCTGCAGCCATGCATTCCTCCTTTCCATCATTCCTATGGAGATGAGACGCAGACAAGCATGGACAATTGCTCTGCATGGATATCAGCCAGTGAGCTTCTCTGAGTGCATGTGTACAGTAATTAGTCTTTCTGCCTTTCCTTTTAGGCAGGTATGTGCCATGGTTAGGTCTGTTGGTGCATGTTCAGCTATGTGCACATGGATAATAATAGTTTGTACATTTCACCTCCCTATTTCAAGAAATCTACTATGTTTATGGCTATGTTTTATTCCCTTTTGCTGGGCAGTGCAGTACGTGTGCAGAACATATTGTGCATTGTACACAGAGGGCTTCTGGTCATTTCCATTTGCAGAGGAAAGTCACCTATACATAAACAGGGTGTGGTATGAGTTGCCGGCGCTTGCGATCCGGTTGCCTAGCATACCGGCGCCGGGATCCCAACCGCCGGAATGCCGGCAGCGAGGCGAGCGCAAAAGAGAGTGGACACCCCAAGAGGAAGATTAGGTGTTGGTATACCGGCTGTCGGAATGCCAGTGCCGGTATGCTGAGGGATCCCGACAGCTGGTATATCAAGTGCCACCCCATAAGCATACGTGCTCCATTATCAGCCAATGATAATATAGCTACAGGACTACCAGAGCCAATGGGGGTCATTCCGAGTTGATCGGTAGCTGCCGTTGTTCCCTACGCTGCAATCAGGATAAAAAGCAGCATTTCTGCGCATGCGTATGCACCACAATGC
The DNA here is from genome assembly GCF_028390025.1 of Pseudophryne corroboree. NCBI lineage: Eukaryota > Metazoa > Chordata > Amphibia > Anura > Myobatrachidae > Pseudophryne > Pseudophryne corroboree. The sequence goes on along the minus strand of NC_086444.1, from coordinate 109,918,987 downwards.
GCAGGCGCGTCGTACCGGTACAATGAGCATCGTGGGTTTGCACAGATTCTAACAAAGATTCCAGTCACACGGTAGAACGCAGGAGGATTGACATGAAGAGGGCGTTTCTGGGTGGCAACTGACCGTTTTCAGGGAGTGCTTAGAAAAATACAGCCGTGTCTGGAAAAACGCAGGCGTGGCTGGGCAAACGCTGGGCGGGTGTGTGACGTCAAAAGCCGGTCCTCCGTCGCTAGAATCAACGCACACGAGGAGTAACTACAGGGCTGGTCTTGTTTTACACAAAAAGATTTTGCAGGCGCTCTGCTGCACAAGCGTTCGCACTTCTGCAAAGCGAAAATACACTCCACGGTGGGCGGCGACAATGCGTTTGCACGGCTGCTAAAAACTGCTAGCGAGCGATCAACTCGGAATGACCCCCAATGTTTCTTATACCTGTGCAGTATAAATAGGTCACACAATTGCTGCTTTCTGTCCTGGGAATAGCTGCAAATGACAAATGGATTTTGGTGGTGTTAGAACAAGTGTCATATATCAGGATATGTCATACAGTATATCAGGATGTGTCATATACAGTACTAGTAGTGCCATATACCAGGATAGCGTTATATACCAGGATCTGTCATATACCTGTAGCTGTCATTTATCAGGATATGTCATACAGTATATCAGGATGTGTCATATACAGTACTAGTAGTGCCATATACCAGGATAGCGTTATATACCAGGATCTGTCATATACATGTAGCTGCCATATACCAGTACAGGTTGAGTATCCCATATCCAAATATCCGAAATACGGAATATTCCGAAATACGGACTTTTTGAGTGAGAGTGAGATAGTGAAACTTTTGTTTTTTGATGGCTCAAAAAATAATACACACAGTTATTAAAAATATTGTATTAAATGACCTTCAGGCTGTGTGTATAAGGTGTATATGAAACATAAATGAATTGTGTAAATGTAGATACGCTTTGTTTAATGCACAAAGTTATAAAAAATATTGTCTAAAATTACCTTCAGGCTGTGTGTATAAGGTGTATATGAAACATAAATGCATTCTGTGCTTAGATTTAGGTCCCATCGCCATGATATCTCATTATGGTATGCAATTATTCCAAATACGGAAAAATCCGATATCCAAAATACCTCTGGTCCCAAGCATTTTGGATAAGGGATACTCAACCTGTAGTATCATAACCGGGAGTGTCACATCACAGGCTCTGTCACATACCAGTAGTGCCATATACCTGTGTCTGTCATATACCAGTGGTATCATAACTACTAGTGTTATAGATCAGGATCTGTCATATACCAGTATAAGTGTCATATACCAGTGCAGTAATATCATAATCAGTAGTGTCATATACTAAGATCCGTCATATACCAGTATCTTTTATTTTTATTATTATCTTTTATTTATATGGCGCCACACTGGATCTGCAGCGCCCATTGCAGAGTACATAAACAAATGAGCAAAACAAGAAGAAAAAAAACAAAACACTTACAGTTTGAGACAATATAGGACAAGTACAATGTATACATACAGAAAACCAGGGGTTAGGTGCCATCAAAGGGAGTATGGAGTATAAGTGTGTATGTAAGAGAAGGAAAGGCACATGAGGGAAGATGGCCCTGCTCTTGAGAGCTTACAATCTAAAAGGTGAAGGTAAGAGACCGGGGTGACACAGGATAGACCATGAGCGTGGACAAGAGGTTTAGGAGGACAGTTGTCTGTCTGGAGAGACCGTTTGAAGTTTTGTAGAGAGGTGGCGAGTTGATGGGGAGAGGTAGACAATTCCAGAGATAGGGAGCAGCACGTGCAAAATTTTGTAGGTAGGAGTGGGAGGAGGTAATCATTTGGCAGGAGGGTAGATGCTAGAATCAAGTGGGCTAAAGGACCTCTGATGTCAGGGGGAGGAGCTATGCTGGAGGGATAGTACTTTCACTATCCACACCACCAACAGATCCTTTTAGTCACCCGGTGGTAGAACGAGCCACCGTGCCCGAAGCGTGGCGAGAGAACATTGTGGGTAACCTGTTCGGAGCTTGCTCCTCCCCCTGGTGCATACTTGCCGATATTGCTGCCCCCTCTTACGGGAGGGGGCAGCCTGGTCGGCAAACAGGGGGCATGTCTGGTAGTGAGGGGGCAGTATAAAAAACTTAATTGTGATCCGCCCTCCGTTATTCAGTGCCAAGGAAACAGGCACTGAAGAGGGGGGCGGAGCCACGATGACGCGATTCATCGCGAATTGCGTCATCGGGTCACTCTCGGAACGCCCACTGGTGCTCTGTTGTGGGCGGCCAAGGGGGGGGGGGGGGAGATGCGGGAGCTGGCGGCGGATGCGGGACACTTACAGACCTTTTCGTGGGGCCGGAAGGGCCACCCGATTTTCGGGAGCCTCCCAGCCATTCCGCGAGGGTAGGCAAGTATACCCTGGTGATGTCAGAGGTCCTTTCCCCAACTTGGTTTTAGCCATAACCTTGGCAGGAGAGGCGGCGTGCATTAGCGGAGCAAAGAGGACAGGTGGGAGTGTAAAGGGAGATAAGGTCATGTAAATGGGAGAGGGGTGGGTGAGTGCTTTGAAGGTGAGTGTGGGAAGCTTGAATTGTATTTTGAATGGGAGGGGGAGACAGCGAAGGGCTTGTAGGAGAGGGGAGGTGGATGTAGTAAGTTTGGTGAGGAAGATGAGACGAGCAACAGCATTGTGGATAGATTGGAGTGGAGAGAGGCGTATATCAGGGAGGCCAGAAAGGAGGAAAAGATTACAGAGTAGGCCAATGTGGAGATATCCAGTGAGTGGATGATTGTCTTAGTAACATCCTGGTTGGGAGAGAACAGGTCTGATCCTGGAAATGTTTTTGAGATGGAAACGGCAGGACTGTGAGAGGTACTGAATGTGTGGTTTGAAGGAGAGGGAGGAGTCAAGTGGTGTCATATACCAGTGGTGTCATATACCAGTAGCTATCATATAACAGTAGTAGTGTCATATACCAACCAGTGGATGGAATATGCCAACAATTTCTGCTTATTCTTAGCTCCTGAACTAAAAGCCCAGTTGTGGGCTACGTGAGCGCCAGTTGTTGACCAAACATTCTTATAATGCGCTGCAAAGTTTCTGCAAAATCTAAAACATGGGGCCTCTATACTGAATAAAGCGCTGTATGATTCCTGTTTGGTTTGTTTCGTTTCTTCTATTATATAGAAGAATCTCTCTAGGCAACCTCTATCAATGTAGCAGCTAGCATTATTGTGAAAGTTCATGTGTTTATCATTCAGCGCCAATATAGGATTAATTAATATATCCACGAATTAGGCATTTTTTACATTTTGTCTCTGCATGCTTCTGTATTGTAAACAACCTCCAGTGTTTATGCCATTTCCAAAACTAATTTCTTTCCTTACAGAAACCTTTTACATTTTTCAAACATGTGGGTTGTCTTTATACAATAAAAGAACTTAGTAAGGGAAATGGAATGATAGAAATGGCCGACTTTTGTCATTAACAAATTTTAAATGTATTGTTTAAACCCTGACTAAACCGCCAATCTCAAATGGGATACCCGGAAGTATTTACGTTCCTGGTCTAATACGCCAGACATACAGTAGTGTCATATGAGTTATACAACTCCCTCTTCGACTCGGAAAGAGGGCAGAGGGCTTGACAGAGAGGTCTATTTACTAAGCCTTGGATGTAGATAAAGTACCAGCCAATCCGCTTCTAACTGACATTTCACAGGCTGGGTTTGAAAAATGACAGGAGCTGGTTGGCTGGTACTTTATCTCCGTCGAGTTTATCTCCATCCAAGATTTAGTAAATTGACTCCATAATCTCCCAGTGATTGAAGGGCAAGAGGGTTTAAGGAATTAGAGGGAAAAAGAATCACAGTGCCTCTTCCCCTAATAAGTACATAAGTACAATGGAAAAAAGCTTAGCCCAAGCTATCAACAGGCAGCAAAAGGTCTAGCTGGAGCAATCCCACCCTTTGCTTGTGCTACTTAACAGGAGGGGAGACAAGGTTTTCATAGGAAGTTCTGAATTAAGAATATACAAACCACTCACCCATTTCCACTGATCTAGGGATGACCATCAAAATGGATCACCATCAACTCTTCTAGAAGTTGATAAATGAGAAGTATAATGTGATTGGTTGCTATGGGCAACATCCCATCTTAAAAAGAACTCCCACCTTAGTAAATTTACCCCAGTGTGTCTAATAGAATGTGGAGATGAAGTATTTTAGTCTCAGATGGTGGGAAATCCTCTGTATATGCCTGGTCCCACCGCTTCATCATCTGTCCAATGTCAACAACGACAAAAAAATGCAGTTATTACCTTTGCAGCAAGTTGTATGGTTGTATGGGGGAGGGGGGGTATTTTTAAAACCGTGACTTCAAAAGACCTATTTTTGTGTATTTTTGTGTAGGTGCAAACAGCTCGGGGTCACACAGATGTGTCTATGCGGTCTATGGGCCTAATTCAGACCTGATTGTAGCCCCCTGCACAGAAGTACAAAAGCATTGCACAGCGGCGATGCTTTGGCACTTCAGGAGTAGCTCCCAGCCAGCGCAGCTTTTGCGTGCTGTCTGGGAGCTACTCATCGCTGTCCAGGTCGCAGCGGCTGCCTGTGACATTACGCAGCTGTTGCGGCCCACCCTCCACACGGTCCGGCCACGCCTGCGTTGGCCGGACCGCGCCCACAAAACGGCGCCCAAATGCCACCCCCTCCCGCCCTGCGACCGCCTCTGCCTGTCAATCAGGTAGAGGCGATCGCTAGACAAAGACAGCCGTCGACTGTCAGCCATGCGCCGGTACAGTGCGGCGACGGCGCTCGCACACTTCTGACCTGATCGCTGCGCTGCAATGAACGGCAGTGTGCGATCAGGTCAGAATGACCCCCTATTTACTAAGCCTTAGAAAGAGATAAAGAGGACTTAGATCAAATACAAGCCAATCAACTCCTAACTGTCATGTTACAGTCTGTGTTTGAGAAATGACAGTTAGGAGCTAATTGGCTGGTGCTATATCTGTCTTAGGTCACTAGATGTGCATATGTCAGACCACTGGACGATGGTATTTTACTTCTGCCTAGGAAGCACATCTGGCCAAAGATCCAAATTTGACAGCAGCTAAAATCAACACAGCTGGTGATCCCTGCAGCATAAATTCACATAGCAACATCTGCATCTACAGTATATGGTAGACTGTAAGCTCCAACAAGCAGCTCTATCATCTTGCATCCATGTCTATTTGTACTCTCTTGCCTCTATATTTACAGTTATAGGAATAAATATTTTTCACTTAAGATGTCAATTTATTTACAAAAATTCTAGTAAGTAAAGGATAGCCTACCTGAGATTATTAACATTTTATTAAACTTTTACACAGAACCTACATATTACACTGCTCTATACAGCGATATACAAACCACTCACCCATTTCCACTGATCTAGGGATGGCCATCAAATGGACCACCATCAGCAGTGTTCAGCGATGGTGCAGGAAGCCACTGATAAAAAAACATCAATGGTCTGAACCATGGATGGGGCATCATTACTGGGGGACACGTGATTCTAGCAGGCCTATCAGAGTTGGGAGTTGGGCTAAGTGTGACATGACAAGGGGTGGGACTGTGCACCATGTAATGACAAAATCCACACAGCTGGTGACCCCTGTAGCATAAATCATTCACGTCAGTCCTTTCCCCAGCAGAGCTTACAATCTATTGGGGGGGTGGGGCGGAATCAATTCTGTGCAATGTGGCTTCGGACATCATCGCAATGTCAGTTTAGTACACATTTCTATCTATTACGCACTTTGCAAATTGTCCAGAGCACTTCCACGGGCTGTCAAATTAGCAAAACTACTGGTCACAAAGGGGGAGATTCAAATGTTTGAAAAGTCGGTTGGGTGTCTGTTTTTTCCTTTCTATTAGATAGGAAAAAACAGACTCCCAACTGACTTTTCAAACATTTGAATCTCCCCCAAAGTGTCTTCGGCCTCCTGTTCGAGAGATGGTTTGTAGTCATCACGTTGTATTGAATCACCCCCCTATATCTCCTATCACATGAACACATGCACACTTGGGTTCATTTGTCAGAAACAATGAATCAACCAGTATGCAGAACTGAGCCTGTATATCCCATTGTCAATGCTAGTACATTATTTTTAGGTAGCATCCCAACCATGTCACCTAAAGAGTACAACTGTGGGAGTCCATTGCTAAAATTCCCTATGATCCAGGAGAAGCTGGACCTGCGTTCCTATAGCTTTGTGGTCCTGTGACAACCCCAAGAATCTTTGGTCTCACACAGCTCTGGTCAGTCAGCTCAAGCAGTGGGAGTCTGGACTGGAGCTACTATAGGAGAACTGGCAGGGGCTTCTCCTCCTGGCCTGCCTGAGTCACTGGCATGGGACTAGCTGGTGGGTGAATAGTTGTTAGATAATATTTTAATTAGCCCTACCCTTTGCAGAACACTATGCCCAAAGTTTGTGGCTTTTAAAAGGACTATACATGATCAGTGAGGCTAAACGTGCTCAGTAAACCACAGTGACACCAATTCTTGGCTGTGCAGTAATTTTTCATGAGCAAGTAAAAAAAATGCTCCATTTGTGTCTGTGGGTGATTTATTGTTACCTTAGAAGAGGAAATAATACAGAGGGACAACTTTCACTTTTACAAGCCTGATGGTCACTTTCCTTTTGATGTGACTAAAGAGGTCAATTTAGGAGGTCAACTATTGTATCTGACCTAAGCCCCAAACAAGGGCTGGTAACATGGATCTACAGATAATAGTCTAGAAGAGGGTCTCTGGAAAACCCAACATCAAAGAGACGAGTCTCCATACAGAGACAGGGATCGACTGAGTTTAAGATATATCTACAAAGAATACAGATGGAGTAAATACCAATAATGTTACCGAAATACTAGTAACATTATTACTGCTAATAGTACTACTCCTACAACAACAATCATCATCATCTTAAAATATAATATCATCCTGATAAAATAAATATATTAATACATACTGTACATTTCTAACAAGCATTAAAGGAACAATTATTTGCTAGCAATAGAATTACAACCATGTCTATAACAAATGCTGTATTTGCAATGTAATAAAAAACAACAATGTATCACAAAAGGTTTAACCAACCAGCTGTACAAGTCATATACTGTGCATGTGTAATAATAATGTGCAGTTATTCTGTGTATCACTAGTAAGAGCCACTTGTGTACACACTTTAGCGAATGGCAATTAGATACTTGTAACATAGTTCCACTGCTCAGCAATTATCTACATGAATGCTTGAATAAAAGGTTTGCTAACACTAAATGCAGGACCAATGTAATATAGCTGTAATAGCACTGTAAGTACAGTACACCATACAGTGGGAGACACTTTATAATTCAATATTAAAGTACATTACCTTGGATTATAAACAGCAAAGAAATGTTATTTCTCCTGTCCATGGTAAAAGAGAGTAAAGTCACAGAGTGTATAGAAACTTGTTACATGCACTAGGATATATCCTGGAAGCCAGCAGCCCAGCAGAGAGTTAACAGCACAAGCTTCCTAGATAGACGGAGCCTTTATATACAAGGCAGCAGTGAATGGCCTGGGGAGGGGCCATATAGACCAGTTTCACAATGACTACCCTTAAGTCAGCAAATCACAGCCTACACTCCCTGCCTCTCCTGGCTGTGCAGGATCAGGCTGGCACATGCTGTGCCCACTGTGTGCAGTCCTGAGGAATGCAGTGCCAACACTGATAAATAGAACTTGTATTACAGTGTAAAGGGCAGACAGGTACAGTAACAGCTAATGGGACAGGGCAAGGAGTATATGGGTGTGTATACTATGCCTCTCTACAGCAGAGACTGGTCATTTAATGCAGTGTATAAACCAAAACATAGCAAATTACCGCTGATTATATGTCATGAAGGTGACTTCCTGGTTATAGTGATAAGTTATTGTCTGGAAGCTTGTCTCACTCTCACGGTGTGTATAGCCTCTCCTTTATGCAGTATCCTGTCATTATAAATTTCCTTCCCTACATTGTCCTCGTTCTCCAATGATTATTCTGTAGTATTTTTTTTTTCAATATTCATTTTTATTATTTTGCAGGTAAACAAAGCAAAAGGGAGAGGGGTACAGAAAAGAGAGAAGGGGAAGGGGAAAGTTGAGGGGGGTACACAATCTGTTCAACAAAAATACAAAATTACATAGAGGATATGAGGAAGAGCATTGTACAGGAAAACAACGTGAGGCCAAATCCGACCAACAGCAAATACATATTAAAATGATAACATATATTCCTAAGTGTCGGGAGGGGGTGTGGGATCAGGAGAACGATTATGCCAATAGGTAGACCACGAAAGCCAGTGGAGCAATGGGCAGGATGGAGTAGAGGCATAGGCCACTCCCGCTGTTTCAAATTCGCAATGCGACTGTACGGCCATCTCTATCGCTGATATATGGGGCACTCCGGTGGAGCGCCATTGGCGAGCAATAAGTAGTTTTGCTGAGACAAGAATATGGCCTAAGATATAACGATCGCCTGGCTATAGGTCGCCATAATATAGATGAAGGAGAGCCAGTCGCGGATGGGGGGTTACAGAATGACCCAGCACTAATTCTATGGAGGTGGAAGACAGAGGTCCACAGCAGGTTAAGTAGTGGGCAGTCCCAAAAGATATGCTTTAAGGTACCGACCTTACCACATTTACGCCAGCATATATTGGATGTGGAGGGTTGCATCACATGTAAGCGGGATGGGGTGAAATATAAGCGTGGAGGAGTTTATAAGATAGCTCTATGTGTGATATGCATTTAGATACCGTATAGCAGGATCGGAAAATCATCCCCCATTCCTCCTCCGAGATAGAGCATCTGAGGTCCGCCTCCCATTTCATCCGGAAGGGGGCTTTCTGCAGTGGTTGGGGACTAATAATGTAGTTATACCATTTAGTGATGCCTCCCCTGCCCTCCCCGGTATCCAGGAACTTCTGAACGAATTTAGGCAAGGAGGAGAGGGTGAGGGGGGGTACTGAGGTTCCCTGGAGCCAATGTCTGAGTTGCAAATATTTATAGAATTCCCTATGAGGCAAAAGGAATTTTTCCTGAATCTGGGCAAAAGAAAGAAGGGTATTATGTGCCATTATATCCTGTATAGACAGGATTCCCTTTAATATCCAAGAATCAAATCTCAAGTCAGGGATCAAGGAGGCTAAGCCCGTCAGTGATAGAGCAGGGGTGGGGAGAGTTATATCAATTCCACTTTGCACTACATCCAGCCAAGCCTTCCGAGTAGATTGGACAGAGAGAGATCTACCGATTAATAGTTTGCCCTCCGATTTCGGGAGTAACAAAACATCAGTCAGGGGTAGCGGGGCAACAAGCCCTTGTTCAAGTTGGACCCACGATTTGTACGGAACGATGTAGATACCATGCCCCTATCTGCGCTAGTCAGCAAGCCAGTTGATAGGAATGCAAATCCGGGTACGCCAGGCCCCCTTCTCGGTTGGTTCGGATCATTGTTTTCCTGGCTAACCTCGGTTTCTTACCTTTCCAAACATAAGAGTTGAGCACAGCATTAAATTTGGACAAAAGGTAGTTGGGTAAAAGGAGAGGGATGGCCCGAAATAGATACATGAGTCTGGGGAGGACCGTCATTTTTAGTGCAGCTATTCGCCCTAGCCATGAAACATGATGCATCATCCAGTCCGAGACCAGAGCAGTAAATTTGCGCAACAGGGGGGGGGGGGTAGTTAGCGGATATTAGATCGTCCAACTTCTGTGTGATATGGATCCCCAGATATTTGAGGCTTCTATCCTGCCAGGAGTACGGGTAAGAAGCTTTCAGCGCGGATAAGAGGGGGGGCGGAAAGATAATAGGGAGTGCCTCCGTCTTGGTACTATTAAGTTTATAATAGGATACAGCTGAATATTCAGACAAGAGCGTGTGTAAAACTCGGAGGGAGGTAGTAGGGGCAGTGAGTGTCAAAAGGACATCGTCCGCGAATAGACATATCTTATGCGAATGTCCCAGGAACTCCACCCCTTTAATCAATGGCGAGGATCGTATTTTCTCAGCCAAAGGCTCTATTGCCAAAGCAAATACAGGTTGAGTATCCCTTATCCAAAATGCTTGGGACCAGAGGTATTTTGGATATCGGATTTTTCTGTATTTCTCTGACGTCCTAAGTGGATGCTGGGGACTCCGTCAGGACCATGGGGATTAGCGGCTCCGCAGGAGACAGGGCACAAAACTAAAGCTTTAGGATCAGGTGGTGTGTACTGGCTCCTCCCCCTATGACCCTCCTCCAAGCCTCAGTTAGGTTTTTGTGCCCGTCCGAGCAGGGTGCAATCTAGGTGGCTCTCTTAAGGAGCTGCTTAGAAAAAGTTTTTAGGTTTCTTATTTTCAGTGAGTCCTGCTGGCAACAGGCTCACTGCATCGAGGGACTTAGGGGAGAGAAGTTCAACTCACCTGCGTGCAGGATGGATTGGCTTCTTAGGCTACTGGACACCATTAGCTCCAGAGGGAGTCGGAACACAGGTCTCACCCTGGGGTTCGTCCCGGAGCCGCGCCGCCGACCCCCCTTGCAGATGCTGAAGATTGAAGGTCCAGAAACCGGCGGCAGAAGGCTTTTCAGTCTTCATGAAGGTAGCGCACAGCACTGCAGCTGTGCGCCATTGTTGTCACACACTTCACACCAACGGTCACGGAGGGTGCAGGGCGTTGCTGGGGGCGCCCTGGGCAGCAATGTATAATACCTTATTCTGGCTAAAAATACATCACATATAGCCCCTGGAGGCTATATGGATGTATTTAACCCCTGCCAGGTCTCAGAAAAACGGGAGAAGAAGCCCGCCGAAAAGGGGGCGGGGCCTATTCTCCTCAGCACACAGCGCCATTTTCCCTCACAGAAAGGCTGGTGGGAAGGCTCCCAGGCTCTCCCCTGCACTGCACTACAGAAACAGGGTTAAAACAGAGAGGGGGGGCACTTATTTGGCGATATGTATATATATATTAAAATGCTATAAGGGAAAAACACTTATATAAAGGTTGTCCCTGTATAATATAGCGTTTTTGGTGTGTGCTGGCAAACTCTCCCTCTGTCTCCCCAAAGGGCTAGTGGGGTCCTGTCCTCTATCAGAGCATTCCCTGTGTGTGTGCTGTGTGTCGGTACTTGTGTGTCGACATGTATGAGGACGATGTTGGTGAGGAGGCGGAGCAATTGCCGGTAATGGTGATGTCACTCTCTAGGGAGTCGACACCGGAATGGATGGCTTATTTAAGGAATTACGTGATAATGTCAACACGCTGCAAGGTCGGTTGACGACATGAGACGGCCGGCAAACCAATTAGTACCTGTCCAGGCGTCTAAAACACCGTCAGGGGCGTTAAAACGTCCTTTTACCTCAGTCGGTCGACACAGACACGGACACTGACTCCAGTGTCGACGGTGAAGAAACAAACGTATTTTCCTTTAGGGCCACACGTTACTTGTTAAGGGCAATGAAGGAGATGTTACATATTTCTGATACTACAAGTACCACAAAAAAGGGTATTATGTGGAGTGTGAAAAAACTACATGTGGTTTTTCCTGAATCAGATAAATTAAATGAAGTGTGTGATGATGCGTTGGATTTCCCCCGATAGAAAATTATTGGCGGTATACCTTTTCCCGCCAGAAGTTATGGCGCGTTGGGAAACACACCTTAGGGTGGATAAGGCGCTCACACGCTTATAAAAACAAGTGGCGTTACCGTCTCCAGATACGGACGCCCTCAAGGAGCCAACTGATAGGAGGTTGGAAAATATCCTAAAAAGTATATACACACATACTGGTGTTATACTGCGACCAGCGATCGCCTCAGCCTGGATGGGCAGCGCTGGGGTGGCTTGGTCGGATTCCCTGACTGGAAATATTGATACCCTTGACAGGGACAGTATTTTATTGACTATAGAGCATTTAAAAGATGCATTTCTATATATGCGAAACTCTGGCATCAAGAGTAAGTGCGATGTCCATATCTGCCAGACGATGTTTCTGGACACGACAGTGGTCAGGTGATGCAGATTCCAAACGGCACATGGAAGTATTGCCGTATAAAGGGGAGGAGTTATTTGGGGTCGGTCCATCGGACCTGGTGGCCACGGCAACAGCTAGAAAATCCACCTTTTTTACCCCAAGTCACATCTCAGCAGAAAAAGACATAGTCTTTTCAGCCTCAGTCCTTTCGTCCCCATAATATCTGCTCAGGGATAGAGGTAAGGGAAGAAGACTGCAGCAGGCAGCCCATTCCCAGGAACAGAAGCCTTCCACCGCTTCTGCCAAGTCCTCAGCATGACGCTGGGGCCGTACAAACAGGTGCGGTGGGGGGTCGTCTCAAGAGTTTCAGCACGCAGTGGGCTCACTCGCAAGTGGACCCCTGGATCCTACAAGTAGTATCCCAGGGGTACAGATTGGAAATTCGAGACGTCTCCCCCTCGCAGGTTCCTGAAGTTTGCTTTACCAACGTCTACCTCCGACAGGGAGGCAGTATTGGAAACAATTCACAAGCTGTATTCCCAGCAGGTGATAATCAAAGTACCCCTCCTACAACAAGTAAAGGGGTATTATTCCACACTATATTGTGGTACTGAAGCCAGACGGCTCGGTGAGACCTATTCTAAATGGAGTCACTCAGAGCAGTGATAGCGAACCAGGAAGAAGGGGACTATATGGTGTCCCTGGACATCAAGGATGCTTACCTCCATGTCCAAATTTGCCCTTCTCACAAAGGGTACCTCAGGTTCGTGGTACAAAACTGTCACTATCAGTTTCAGACGCTGCCGTTTGGATTGTCCACGGCACCCCGGGTCTTTACCAAGGTAATGGCCGAAATGATGATTCTTCTTCAAAGAAAAGGCGTCTTAATTATCCCTTACTTGGACGATCTCCTGATAAGGGCAAGGTCCAGAGAACAGTTGGAGGTCGGAGTAGCACTATCTCAAGTAGTTCTACGACAGCACGGGTGGATTCTAAATATTCCAAAATCGCAGCTGTCTCCGACGACACGTCTGCTGTCACTAGGGATGATTCTGGACACAGTCCAGAAAAAGGTGTTTCTCCCGGAGGAGAAAGCCAGGGAGTTATCCGAGCTAGTCGGGAACCTCCAAAAACCAGGAAAAGTGTCAGTGCATCATTGCACAAGGGTCCTGGGAAAAATGGTGGCTTCTTACGAAGCGATTCCATTCGGCAGATTTCACGCAAGAACTTTTCAGTGGGATCTGCTGGACAAATGGTCCGGATCGCATCTTCAGATGCATCAGCGGATAACCCTGTCTCCAAGGACAAGGGTGTCTCTTCTGTGGTGGCTGCAGAGTGCTCATCTACTAAAGTGCCACAGTTATGCATTCAGGACTGGGTCCTGGTGACCACGGATTCCAGCTTAAAAGGCTGGGGAGCAGTCACACAGGGAAAAAATTTTCAGGGAGTGTGATCAAGTCTGGGGACTTCTCTCCGCATAAATATACTGGAGCTAAGAGCAATTTACAATGCTCTAAACTTAGCAAGACCTCTGCTTCAAGGTCAGCCGGTATTGATCCAGTGGGACAACATCACGGCAGTCGCCCACGTAAACAGACAGGGCGGCACAAGAAGCAGGAGGACAATGGCAGAAACTGCAAGGATTCTTCGCTGGGCGGAAAATCATGTGATAGCACTGTCAGCAGTTTTCATTCCGGGAGTGGACAACTGGGAAGCAGACTTCCTCAGCACGACCTCCACCCGGGAGAGTGGGGACTTCATCGAGAAGTTGTTTCCACATGATTGTGCACCGTTGGGAAAGACCAAAGGTGGACATGATGGCGTCCCGCCTGAACAAAAAACTGGACAGGTATTGCGCCAGGTCAAGAGACCCTCAGGAAATAGCTGTGGACGTTCTGGTAACACCATGGGTGTACCAGTCGGTGTATGTGTTCCCTCCTCTGCTTCTCATACCAAAGGTACTGAGAATTATAAGACGTAGAGGAGTAAGAACTATACTCGTGGCTCCGGATGGGCCAAGAAGGACTTGGTACCCGGAACTTCATGAGATGCTCACAGAGGACTCAGGGCCTCTGCCGATAAGAAGGGACTTGCTTCAGCAAGTACCATGTCTGTTCCAAGACTTACCGCGGGTGCGTTTGACGGCATGGCGGTTGAACGCCGGATCCTAAGGGGGAAAAAAAAAAAAAAAAGGCATTCCGGAAGAGGTCATTCCTACCCTGGTCAAAGCCAGGAAGGAGGTGACCGCACAACATTATCACCACATGTGGCGAAAATATGTTGCGTGGTGTGAGGCCAGGAAGGCCCCACGAAGAAATTTCAACTCGGTCGATTCCTGCATTTCCTGAAAACAGGAGTGTCTATGGGCCTCAAATTGGGGTCCATTAAGGTTCAAATTTCGGCCCTGTCGATTTTCTTCCAGAAAGAATTGGCTTCAGTTCCTGAAGTCCAGAAATTTGACAAGGGAGTACTGCATATACAACCCCCTTTTGTGCCTCCAGTGGCACTGTGGGATCTCAACGTAGTCCTGGGATTCCTCAAATCACGTTGGTTTAAACCGCTCAAATCTGTGGATTTGAAATATCTCACATGGAAAGTGACCATGATGTTGGCCCTGGCCTCGGCCAGGCGAGTGTCAGAATTGGCGGCTTTGTCTCACAAAAGCCCATATCTGATTGTCCATTCGGACAGGGCAGAGCTGCGGACTCGTCCCCAGTTTCTCCCTAAGGTGGTGTCAGCGTTTCATCTGAACCACCTTATTGTGGTACCTGCGGCTACTAGAGACTTGGAGGACTCCAAGTTGCTAGATGTTGTCAGGGCCCTGAAAATATAGATTTCCAGGACGGCTGGAGTCAGGAAAACTGACTTGCTGTTATCCTGTATGCACCCAAAAAACTGGGTGCTCTTGCTTCTAAGCAGACGATTGCTAGTTGAATGTGTAGTACAATTCAGCTTGCACATTCTGTGGCAGGACTGCCACAGCCAAAATATATAAATGCCCATTCCACAAGGAAGGTGGGCTCATCTTGGGCGACTGCCCGAGGGGTCTCGGCTTTACAACTTTGCCGAGCTGCTACTTGGTCAGGGGCACACCCTGGCTGAGGAGGACCTGGAGTTCTCTCACTCGGTGCTGCAGAGTCATCCGCACTCTCCCGCCCGTTTGGGAGCTTTGGTATAATCCCCATGGTCCTGACGGAGTCCCCAGCATCCACTTAGGACGTCAGAGAAAATAAGATTTTACTTACCGATAAATCTATTTCTCGTAGTCCGTAGTGGATGCTGGGCGCCCATCCCAAGTGCGGATTGTCTGCAATACTTGTACATAGTTATTGTTACAAAAAAATCGGGTTGTTATTGTTGTGAGCCGTCTGTTCAGAGGCTCCTACGTTTGTCATACTGTTAACTGGGTTTAGATCACAAGTTATACGGTGTGATTGGTGTGGCTGGTATGAGTCTTACCCGGGATTCAATATCCTTCCTTATTGTGTACGCTCGTCCGGGCACAGTATCCTAACTGAGGCTTGGAGGAGGGTCATAGGGGGAGGAGCCAGTACACACCACCTGATCCTAAAGCTTTAGTTTTGTGCCCTGTCTCCTGCGGAGCCGCTAATCCCCATGGTCCTGACGGAGTCCCCAGCATCCACTACGGACTACGAGAAATAGATTTATCGGTAAGTAAAATCTTATTTTTGGAATAATTGCATACTATAATGAGATATCATGGTGATGGGACCTAAATCTAAGCACAGAATGCATTTATGTTACATATACACCTTATACACACAGCCTGAAGGTCATTTAATACAATATTTTTAAGAACTTTGTGTATTAAACAAAGTTTGTGTACATTGAGCCATCAGAAAACAAAGGTTTCAATATCTCACTCTCACTCAGAAAAGTCCGTATTTCGGAATATTCCGTATTTCGGAATATTTGGATATGGGATACTCAACCTGTACTAGTGGGGATAGAGGGCACCCTTGGCGTGTGCCATTCGTGATCGTAAAAGAAGAGGAGAGGAGTCCATTCACACACACCCTTGCTGAGGGGAGAGAATATAAAGCCAAAACGGAGGAGAGAACCCTACCAGTAAGGCCAAATTTACAAAGAACGCTTGTAAGTACCCCCAGTGAAGACGATCGAACGCCTTCTCCGCGTCTAAGGAAAGCAACAATAAAGGAGAATCAGATGAAGAAAGGGCGTCCAGTCCGTTTATCACCTGCCTAGTGTTATCGGGGGCCTGTCTTCCGGGGACAAAGCCCACCTGATCACAATGGATGAGCGAGGGGAGCAGGGGGTTGAGCCTGTTGGCCACAAACTTTGCATAGATTTTCAAATCAGTATTTAATAAAGCTATGGGGCGATAGTTAGGCATCATGGCGGGATTCTTCCCTGGCTTAGGGAAGGCGGCTACACGAGCCTCCAGCATTTCTACTGGGAAATTCCCTACGGAGGAAGCGTGATTATAGACTCCGTCCAGGACAGGGGTAAGAGCGTCTTTGAAGCATTTATAGAATTTATTTATAAACCCATCCGGGCCTGGAGCTTTGTCTAATGGGAGTGAGTCTATTGCTTGGGAAATTTCTTTATGGGACCAAGGTTGATGTAAAGTCTGTAAAGTAGTTGGGTCAATGGAGGGGAGATTGACATCTTTCAGAAAGGCCGCTATATTAGCTGGTGTGGGCTGTGGGATAGATACGTCGTCTTTCAAATTATAGAGGGAGGAACAGTATGTGGCGAAGGAGTTAGCAATATCTAACGGGTCGGTTATCTTGATATTGTTTAAATTGATAATAGATTTCACCCTCTCTTTAGTATTTTCCCCCCTCAGTTTGCGCGCAAGCATTCTACCCGCCCTGTCCCCCTGCGTATAGAACTTTTGCTGCAGTTGGAAAAGGTTTTTGTGGACCTCAGTTAAAGCTAATTTATTCATCTCATCCCTGACCCGAATCAGATCTCGATAAATTTTCTTATTAGAGGGGTTCAACTTAAGTAGGGTATCTAAATCTTTAAGACGGGTTTCGAGTTCTGTTTTTCTCGGGAGGTCCTGCGGATATAAGCAGCCGCCTGGATTGCCGCTCCCCTGACCACCGCCTTAAGGGCACACCAATGCGTAAATATGGACGTGTCTGCTGGAACATTGGTTTCGATGTACAGGGAGAGGGCCTGTGTAATAGACCGATGAGCATCCGCATTTGTTAGGAGATAGTCTCCAAGGCGCCATAAGGTAGAAGAGGACCGCACGTGGCGGGGGTTCCAATGGACCGAGAGGGCAGAATGATCGGACCATGATACTGGCAGGATAGAAGCCTTCGAAACCTGTTGGAGAGTCCACTTATCCGAAATTACTAGATCGATCCTAGAAAAAGAGCCGTGTACCGGGGAAAAGAACAAATAATCCCTACAGGTCGGGTTCTTAGCTCTCCAGACATCGTAGAGGTCATACTCATGTAATATATTCCTAAAAGCGTGGAGCTATCCCACTGCGAGCTCACAGTGAGAGAAGGGCGGGGTAAGGATTTGTCTACCGCTGGGTCAAGGACCATGTTAAAATCCCCCAGCAGTAACAAAGCACCCGATAAATGCATCTGGAGGATTTAAAAATTTTTCCATAAGAAAGGTATTTGTTTGGTATTAGGAGCGTACAGCGTGGCAATAGTGACTGGTCTGTCTTCCAGTTTACCTGTCAGAATAAGGTATCTACCCTCTTGGTCTGTAATTTGATGATCTAAAGAGAAATCACATGTACTAGAAAATAATATGGCCACCCCAGCCTTCTTCTTCGGGCCGTTGGTCATATAACCAGTGGGGAATTTGTTATCCTTAAGAGAGGGGGGTGACAAGGACATGAAGTGAGTCTCCCGTAAGGCCACTATGTGCGCTTAACATTTTGCAAAATGGCGCAAGGCCCGTCGCCGTTTATTTGGTGAATTCAGCCCTTTCACGTTTAAGGATAGAACATTAACCATTAGGCTTGTCAGTGAACAATGCAAAAATCAATCTACATACATAAGCTATGTAACGGGATCTACGAGGGTGTTTGTGTACTAGAACTTGGAAATGCAGGAAAAACAGGGAAGGTGGAAGAAACAGTAAGAAAGGGGAACAGAGCGGGCACCACAGGGATGCCAAACAAGGTTGCCTAGCTAGGCAACACATGGTGTCGGGGCGAGGTGCAGGGAGATATCTCCCCCCCACTCCTAGAACAATCAACATAGACAAAAAGAAAAAAAAAACATCATCCAGAAGACATAGGGCACACGTCTCCTCCCGGACAGTTCTAAAATCCACACACATAGCGTTAAAGGAAGCAAAGGCATCTCGCAAGGGGAATGCAGGACGAACATTGGACAACTGGTTGATAACAGGAGTATTACAATGTAAGCATCCCAAGCTAAACTAACACCATACATATGCATAAATATAGATCTTGCTTCGTGACCATCCGAAGCATTGCCCGGGAGGGCACAGGAAGGGCATACATTAATTTAAGAGAGACAGGAAAATCAAGACCGGCTACATCATACAACCTGAGCGAGGTAATCAGTCTCTAGAGTCATTTGCTGGCTACCGACCACTCCTGGGCCAATTTAAGGGTTGCAGGTGCCTTCTCTGGCGTATCCTCCCTCTTCCAGGAATCCAATAGTTTCAGACCAGCCTCCGGCGTGATTATCACGTGCATGACACCGTTACGTCTAACCAGCAATTTCGTCGGAAACCCCCAGCGGTAAAGAATATCAGCTCTCTTGAGTGCCGTAGTCACCGGGTAGAACGAGCGTCTCATAGCTAGGGTAGCCGCTGAGAGGTCACCATACACCTTTGCTTCTCCCAAGGTCGTGGCCGGCAGATCCGGGCGCATAGCTGTCCGCAGGATTCGGTCCTTAAGATGGAAGTAATGCATCCTCATCAGAGTGTCTCTCGGCGCATCTTTTGGGCATTTCTAGCCTTCGGTAGGCGATGGATGCGGTCGATGAGAAAGTCATCAATAGAGCTGGTAGGAAGAAGAGCCATGAAGAGGTCCGTTGCGAATTGGTTGAGCTCTGAGTTGGAGACTGTTTCCAGAATGCCGCGAAGCTTTATATTGTTACGGCGTGACCTGTCCTCAAGGTCACAGGTCTTCTGCCTAAAGTCCGCGACCTCGGCTTATAGCTCTTCAAGTTGGTTAATCACCTCATTATGAGACTTCACCACCTCCTCACACTTATTCTCGAGGTGGTTCGTACGTTGACTTATAGCGTCGACTGTCTGCTGGCAGCTTTGGAGCGCTGTCTTAACTTCCATTGTAATATCATCTTTAGAGGAAGCCAGAAGCTGCCGCATAGAGCCGAGTGTGAGGGGTGCGTCGTCATCCAGTTGAGAGAGTTTTGTTTGATGCACCCGAGGAGTCATAGATACCTCATCACTACCCTGGAATTGCTTGGATAGGGGATCCGACACAACGGGATTTTTCTGACTCTGGGAAGTCGGAGACTGCTTGAAAAAAGCGACCAGGCGGACCGGGGTCGGGTCTTTTTGGCGTTTAGGTGGCATTATCCCAGAGGGTATCTTCCACCGCGGTAGTCGTTGACAAAAGAAATCGGAAGTAGGAGGATAAAGAGACCTATGTCTACTTGATATATGCGTCCGAGGTGGGATCACAGCATCAGGAGTGGGGGAGAGATTCAGCCATCACATCAATGGTTACATCAGTACGGCTCGGGCAGAGACGAGTCTCCCTGCGGCACCCAGTTTCTGGGTGCGGCAATGGGGAAACCGTCCAAGTAAATATGAAGGGTTAATAGAAGCGCCTAAGGTCTCCTAACAATAATACCAGGTGGTCTCTTTATAGAGCTATGAAACATGCACCCATGAGGGAATAAAGAGAGACCTTGATTAGAGAAATAATATAAACGTAAAGCTGTGCAGGGATGGAGGAGCTGAGAAGAAGGGTAAATGTGCCTCCGTTGTGGCTATGTGCCAGGAAGCAAGATGGCGCCGCCTGGTTCCTGTCACAGGCTTCTGGAGTTGTAAAAGCGTGCACCCACCGGATACATTGGTGGTATCAGCGGTGAGTATTTTCGGAGCCCCAGGGTCTCCGTCATCTGCGGGCGGGGATCGGCGCTTACGGCGGGCAGCAGCGGGCACCGGGGTGGGATCGGGCGGCGCGCCGCGGACCCGTTCTCCCGCACCGTCAATCCACTCATCGGCGGTCAGAGTCAGCGTCAGGGGAGCTTGGCAGTGCGGCTGGGGTAGAGCCGGCAACGGAACCGCTCAGAGGGGAGATGGTGCAAACCCCGTACCTCCGTCCCAAGAGAATCCCCGCCGCATCACTTCCGGTCCGGACACCGCTCAAATTCAGCCCCCGGCTTCTTCCAGGCAGGTAGGCCGCAACCCGCACGGGCACGGGGGGCACCCGCCGGCTCCGCAACCCACCTTGCCTTGATCAGGGAGACCTCAGCAACCCAGTGGTGGGGGTCCAGGGGTTAAATCAGAGGCCAAAAGGGTTCTAAACTCGATCCAGACCAGGAGCCCAGGTACAGCACGTCCTCTCCTCTCCACATCCGGGCCACGCCCCCTGTAGAATTTATTTTAATAATTTATTTTAATCCAACTGTAATTGTAAAATGAATGCAAGAACGTAAAACAGTATGATTAATATTAGTGATGTGCACGGGAAATTTTTCGGGTTTTGTGTTTTGGTTTTGGATTCGGTTCCGCGGCCGTGTTTTGGATTCGGACGCGTTTTGGCAAAACCTCCCTGAAATTTTTTTGTCGGATTCGTGTGTGTTTTGGATTCGTTTTTTTTTTTACAAAAAACCCCTCAAAAACAGCTTAAATCATAGAATTTGGGGGTCATTTTGATCCCATAGTATTATTAACCTCAATAACCATAATTTCCACTCATTTCCAGTCTATTCTGAACACCTCACACCTCACAATATTATTTTTAGTCCTAAAATTTGCACAGAGGTCGCTGGATGACTAAGCTAAGCGACCCAAGTGGCCGACACAAACACCTGGCCCATCTAGGAGTGACACTGCAGTGTCAGACAGGATGGCACTTCAAAAAAATAGTCCCCAAACAGCACATGATGCAAAGAAAAAAAGAGGCGCAATGAGGTAGCTGTGTGACTAAGCTAAGCGACCCAAGTGGCCGACACAAACACCTGACCCATCTAGGAGTGGCACTGCAGTGTCAGACAGGATGGCACTTCAAAAAAATAGTCCCCAAACAGCACATGATGCAAAGAAAAAAAGAGGCGCAATGAGGTAGCTGTGTGACTAAGCTAAGCGACCCAAGTGGCCGACACAAAGACCCAAGTGGCCGACACAAACACCTGGCCCATCTAGGAGTGGCACTGCAGTGTCAGACAGGATGGCACTTCAAAAAAATAGTCCCCAAACAGCACATGATGCAAAGAAAAAAAAGAGGCGCACCAAGGTCGCTGTGTGACTAAGCTAAGCGACACAAGTGGCCGACACAAACACCTGGCCCATCTAGGAGTGGCACTGCAGTTTTCTAGCGAGAGGATGAGTGCTTCCATCCTCATGTGAAGCTGAACCACTAGCCATGAACATAGGCCAGGGCCTCAGCCGTTCCTTGCCACTCCGTGTCCTAAATGGCATATTGGCAAGTTTACGCTTCTCCTCAGACGCTTTTAATTTTGATTTTTGAGTCATTTTACTGAACTTTTGTTTTTTGGATTTTACATGCTCTCTACTATGACATTGGGCATCGGCCTTGGCAGACGACGTTGATGGCATTTCATCGTCTCGGCCATGACTAGTGGCAGCAGCTTCAGCACGAGGTGGAAGTGGATCTTGATCTTTCCCTATTTTACCCTCCACATTTTTGTTCTCCATTTTTTAATGTGTGGAATTATATGCCAGTATCAATAGCAATGGCCTACTACTATATATACTGCGCACAACTGAAATGCACCACAGGTATGGATGGATAGTATACTTGACGACACAGAGGTAGGTAGAGCAGTGGCATTCCGTACCGTACTGCTATATATACTGGTGGTCACTGTCAGCAAACTGCAAAACTAAAATGCACCACAGGTATAGAATCTAGATGGATAGTATACTTGACGACACAGGTAGGTAGAGCAGTGGCCTTCCGTACCGTACTGCTATATACACTGGTGGTCACTGTCAGCAAACTGCAAAACTAAAATGCACCACAGGTATAGAATCTAGATGGATAGTATACTTGACGACACAGAGGTAGGTAGAGCAGTGGCCTTCCGTACTGTACTGCTATATATACTGGTGGTCACTGGTCAGCAAAACTCTGCACTGTACTCCTCCTATATAATATACTGGTGGTCCCCAGTCCCCACAATAAAGCAGTGTGAGCACAGATATATGCAGCACACTGAGCACAGATATGGAGTGTTTTTCAGGCAGACAACGTATACTGGTGGTCACTGGTCAGCAAAACTCTGCACTGTACTCCTCCTATATAATACAGCTGCTCCCCAGTCCCCACAATTAAGCAATAAGCAGCACAAATATTGTTAATAAACGGAGAGGACGCCAGCCACGTCCTTTCCCTAACATTTCCAATGCACGAGTGAAAATGGCGGCGACGCGCGGCTGCTTATATAGAATCCGAATCTCGCGAGAATCCGACAGCGGATGATGACGTTCGGGCGCGCTCGGAGTAACCGAGCCATACGGGAGAATCCGAGTATGCCTCGGACCCGTGTAAAATGGGTGAAGTTCGGGGGGGTTCGGTTTCCGAGGAACCGAACCCACTCATCACTAATTAATATATGTATACTCTATTTGCTAAATATTATTGTCGTTCATTTAGGTAGTGCAACCATATTATGCAGCGCTGTACACGTACAGGTAGAGCCGGCCCTAACCAATATGATGCCCTAGGCAAGATTTTGGCTGGCGCCCCCTTGCACAGATGCTAGTTCCGCCTCTGATCCTGTACCCCTTTCCCAGCACCATCTCCCCTCACCCATAGCAGTCATCGTTTTGGTGCTCCTACCCCCTATAGTTTAAATAGGAACAGTATGCACATTCGGTGCGCAGCCCAAAACAGGGCGTCTTCTTGCTGGGAAGGGGCATGGCCACACAATAATACCCCCAGTTGAAATTACGCCACCCAGTACTGCAACTATATTCACATTATATCATGCAATAGTGTCTCATTCACATTACATCACACAGTAGTACCACGTTACTCCTCACAGTAGTGCCCCTTATACACATTACACCACACCATATTGTTCTTTATTCACATTAGACCACGCAGTAGTGCGCTTTCTATATGTTATGCTACAAAGTACTGTAGTACACCTTATACACATGCCGCACACTAGTAATGCATTTCATATGCAGATAGAGCCACAGTCACACACAGAATATAGGCATGCTGCATATCATTCTAATCAGTAGAAGCTGCTTGTGCCCCATGACATTCCAAATGCCCTAGGCATTTGCCTAGTTTGCCTATGCCCAGGGCCGGCTCTGCATACAGGTAATATTTAACAACTCACATCAGTACTGGATGCATTTGGGCTTACAGTCAAAGGTGAGGGTTCTCATCCAGGGGTACTAGTACAGACAGGGGTACACGAGGTGACGTTCTACGGGATGCCGTTACAATATTGCCAGTCGGAGTCGCGGATTGCCACAGGCTTTTCGCCCTCTATGGGAGTCCACGACACCCTAAGAGGGAGAATATAACCTGTGGCGAGCAAAGCGAGCCACAGTGCCCGCAGCGTGGCGCGTGCAGCGAGCCTGCAAGGGGCATTCTAACGCTCCCCCCGCTGCCAGCATACCGGTGGCCGGGTTCCCAAGCAAAGGTTTTTCATACTGATCCCACTTGAACATTTTTATGTAATGGCGGGATGGGACATCTGCAGTAGCTGATAATTACAAAAGGAAGGCAGTGTCCTAGGGATCGCCCCATGCATCACAGTACGACCCTGATAACAAAATGAAAAAGTCTATGACTGTAAAAGAAAGCAGATGTGTACATATATGCACAATTCTATTGTTGTTATGTCATTTGTCTTTAAATCTTGGTTGTAGCACATTTATTGCTTTTATATATATAGCAGCGCTTTAACATTTTATCTTATAGCAATTATGTGGCATTCGTATGATAGACAGACAGTGTCTAGGTAGACAGCCAATAGGTGACACCATATGGTCGATGCATTAGGTCGACAGGTACAAAAGGTCAACAGATGAAAGGTTGACAGTGCTTACAGTTGACTGGGTTAAAAGTCATCATGACAATGGTTGACACACAAATGGAAGACACACGTTTTTCTTTTTATTGACATATTTTCCCAACATTTGCTTGATTTACTATCCACATGGACTACAATTGGGAATAGTAACCTTGCCTGTAGCGTGGGGAGGTTATACGTTTTTACTGATGGTGGTCCCATATTACTAACATACATTTGGCCCCAAAAAATGGAAAAAAAACTTTTGTCGACATTCAAACTGTCGTCAAAATATACCACACTCCACTCTACTGAGTGTGCAGGACAGCGACCAGGTAGCCAGCTCGCGCACGTGCAGAACAGGAGAAGCACGTGCACACTGGGCACACCCTTTGCACTTGTCGATCCTAATGCATGTCGACTATTTGGAGTCGAGCTATTGATTGTCAACCTAAATATTGTAGATCTTCTATACCACACCCCAATTGTATTCATTATAACATTGGTGGCTCCTACCTGGGTGGAGGAGAGGGGCTGCCGCTGGCTGTGCTGCCGGGTTGCTTCCATCTGGTCTCCGCCGCCAGCTAGGTCCTGGTACCTGTACAATGTAGTTGACAGATGCCGGGACCGGCACATGCGCAGTAGCAGCGCCGGTACTACGCATGCGCAAAACCTCTGCTTCTATGGACTGCATCAGATGGAGCACATAGAAACCAGATAGGGTTGCCGGAAAGGCAGAGAGTGGCTTCCTATGGCCAGCCCTAGCCTGCTTTCAGCTAATCACAGTCGGGTCTGGCAGTCCCAGAGGGAGGAAACACCACGGGATACAGAATGTTATACCGCAGCAATTTATCGATGGCATACCTGCTGAAGTGGTGCTGTGAAAACCAGTTCTTCCACAGGGAACATAGAAAACAGGGACATACAATAGGCAGAAAAGGTGCAGATGTGAGAACAAAGGTTGGCGGACCTAACGCTGTTACAGCCTGCAGTTATGGAGACTGAAGGTGTAGTCGCTGCATACTCTGCAATGGCGCAGTTACTAGGTTATGTAGTAAGTACCACCATTGTGCATTCTTAGCAGAGCAAGGGACAGCTGGACGATGCTCTTCATCGCGAGCCCCCTAATCAGTTTGCTCTGGGCCCTGTGACGTAACATTCTGTCTCTATTAGAGCGTACCATCTAGTGGGAAAAGGATAGCGCTGAGACGAGAGGAGCAAGTGCACAGTATCTCTGCTTTTGCCACTACTCTCATTCCATTCAACATCTACCAAGTCCTCAACCATCACCAGTACGTTCCTGCTACAGCATTGCTGGCCACACACTGACAATATAACTTGTATTTCAAGTGCTCAACCTTCACAGGATCTGTTCTGCACTGCTAAAGCGTTGATGGAGAAAATTTGTAGCACAACTTGCATTATATTGACTGAGAGCAATTTCACTGTGGATTACTTTAATACTCACTACTCTATACTGCCAAGTGGAGTAGTGGTTGAACTTGGATACTGCATCCATCTTATTTTATACTCTATGATCATGGGCCATCATTCCGAGTTGGTCGGTCGCAAGGCGAATTTAGCAGAGTTGCTCACGCTAAGCCGCCGCCTACTGGGAGTGAATCTTAGCTTCTTAAAATTGCGACCGATGTATTCGCAATATTGCGATTACTAACTACTTAGCAGTTTCAGAGTAGCTCCAGACTTACTCTGCCTGTGCGATCAGTTCAGTGCTTGTCGTTCCTGGTTGACGTCACAAACACACCCAGCGTTCGCCCAGGCACTCCCACCGTTTCTCCGGCCACTCCTGCGTTTTTTCCGGAAACGGTAGCGTTTTCAGCCACACGCCCCCTGAAACGCCGTGTTTCCGCCCAGTAACACCCATTTCCTGTCAATCACATTACGATCGCCGGAGCGAAGAAAAAGCCGTGAGTAAAAATACTTTCTTCATAGTAAAGTTACTTGGCGCAGTCGCAGTGCGAACTTTGCGCATGCGTACTAAGCGGATTTTCACTGCGATGCGATGAAAAAGAACGAGCGAACAACTCGGAATGAGGGCCATGGTATCTGCATGATAGGTTCGATTTTGGAATCATCTTTATGAATCTTCTAAAATCTTTCAGAAATCCCTCATGTACTAAAAATCGATTTTGCATTCGGTTTTCAAATTGAATTCGGTGTGGATTCATGTTTGGAAGGGATTTAGAGTTGAATTTATGAAATCCCTTCCAAAATCAAACCTCAAATCCCTATTAAAATGCCCAGCAAAATCGAATGCAAAATCTAACAGAACTTCTTCATTGCTTCATATTGGTCCAAATGTATCATATGCCCTGGTGCGTAGCCAGAACTTTGTGGGCCCCATAGCAACATTTTGAAGGGGCCCCCATCCCAATGCTTCTAGAGAGACACTTCTCTGCACCAGTTAATTGTATACCCTATAATAGTGCCCTAGTTCATTTTCTGAACCATAGTAGAGCTTTATTTAATGTTATGCCCCATAGTAGTGCCCTAGTTTCTTTTATGAATCACAGTAGTGCTTACGTTCACCCTATGTCACATTTCAGAGCTGCTAGTGAACATTATGCCGCACAGTACCCCCAATTCACATTATGTTATATAGTGCTCCCCATTCATATTGTGCCCCATTACAGTTCCCCGGTTCCTATTATATATTATTAAAATGCCCTCCAGTTCATTTTATACCACACTACAATGAGCAGGTCCAGGGGCATACCTAGATATATTGCAGGCCCCAAGGAAAAAGTTTGAAAGGGCCCCTACATACCACCCAATGGCAAAAAAATTATATAACACATGTAACTGTGACAGGGAAGGTGGGCCCCTCTCAGCTCTGGGCCCCATAGTAGCTGCACTGCCTGCACCTATGGTAGCTACACCCTTGCATATGCACACTAATTAAATGGGAAGCTCTTTCTTTACACTGTTTTATAAATGGAAACCTAAGGGACGATTTTTTTTGGAAATATTTGGAAATAAGTTTATCCCTAATCTGGCTTCCAGCCTGCAGTCCACTTTCTGTGCTCACATAGTTGTTGTTAATAAAATCCCAGGTTTCCATCATTATCGTTAGACCTGTTCATCCTGAGATTGGGAAAACAACTTAAGGGGGGTACACACGTAGAGATGTGTGTTGAGCGATCTATCACAGACCGCTCAGCACACATCTGTCCCCCCGCTCAGCACTCAGCACGATGTGTACTGAGTGGAGGGGGGCGCTCACTTCACACAGCGGTGAAGTGAGCGACCTGACTAGATCGTGGCCAACCTAGAACCGGCGATAGAGACACGCGGGGCCGCACATCACTATCACTATGGGGCATACACATGGTGCGATGCATGTTTCTTTTCTAAGCAATTTAGTCAGATTACTTAGAACTGAAGCAAAAATCGCTACGTGTGTACCCCCTATTGTCTATGAAAAGGCTCTGGAGGAAAGTGCATTGTTCCTTGGAACAGACCACTTTCTCATACAAAACTGTTCAGGGATCATTATCAATGTAAATTTAAAGAAGGCTATATGATATGCTGTATGGTACGACTGTCTACAAAGAACACTAAACGTTATCAGCCTTAGGGGGGCTATGTACTATCAAAGCTTGGAGAGAGATAAAGTAGAGGGGAATAAAGTACCAGTCAATCAGCTTCTAACTGTCATATTACAGGCTGATTGTTTGGTAGTTTCTCTCTTTCCACTTTATCTCTCTTCAAGGTTTGATACATCTCTCCCTTAATGTAAGTTTGCTCTCAGTTACATTTGATCTGTTCAGAGTTGTTAAGACGTTAAATCCAACAGTGGGGTAAATTTACTAAGGTGAGAGATTTTTAGAACTGGTGATGTTGCCCATGGCAACCAATCAGATTCTACTTACCATTTATCTATCTGCTTCTAGCAGATAATAGATATAATCTGATTGGTTGCTATGGGCAACATCACCAGTTCTAAAAATCTCCCACCTTAGTAAATTTATCCCAGTGTTTCAACTTGTGTCTTTGTTGGAACCAGATCATGTTTCTTAGATGTATTTTTCAGGAAACAGACAGTTATACCAGCTCTGTGGTAATTGATGGACAAACTGAATATAAGCTTAATTTAAAAAAAATAAGAATTTACTCACCGATAATTCTATTTCTCGTAGTCCGTAGTGGATGCTGGGACTCCGTAAGGACCATGGGGAATAGCAGCTCCGCAGGAGACTGGGCACAACTAAAAGAAAGCTTTAGGTCTAACTGGTGTGCACTGGCTCCTCCCACTATGACCCTCCTCCAGACTTCAGTTAGGATACTGTGCCCGGAAGAGCTGACACAATAAGGAAGGATTTTGAATCCCGGGTAAGACTCATACCAGCCACACCAATCACACCGTACAACTCGTGATATTATACCCAGTTAACAGTATGAAATATAACTGAGCCTCTCAACAGATGGATCATCAATAACACTTTAGTTAAACAATAACTATATACAAGTATTGCAGACAATCCGCACTTGGGATGGGCGCCCAGCATCCACTACGGACTACGAGAAATAGAATTACCGGTGAGTAAATTCTTATTTTCTCTGACGTCCTAAGTGGATGCTGGGACTCCGTAAGGACCATGGGGATTATACCAAAGCTCCCAAACGGGCGGGAGAGTGCGGATGACTCTGCAGCACCGAATGGGCAAACTCTAGGTCCTCCTCAGCCAGGGTGTCAAACTTGTTGAATTTAGCAAACGTGTTTGACCCCGACCAAGTAGCTGCTCTGCAAAGTTGAAGAGCCGAGACCCCTCGGGCAGCCGCCCAAGAAGAGCCCACCTTCCTCGTGGAATGGGCTTTTACCGATTTAGGATGCGGCAGTCCAGCCGCAGAATGTGCAAGCTGAATCGTACTACAGATCCAGCGAGCAATAGTCTGCTTTGAAGCAGGTGCACCCACCTTGTGGGGCGCATACAGGATAAATAGCGAGTCAGTCTTTCTGACTCCAGCTGTCCTGGAAACATAAATTTTCAGCGCCCTGACTACGTCCAACAACTTGGAAGCCTCCAAGTCTTTAGTAGACGCAGGCACCACGATAGGCTGGTTCAGATGAAAAGCTGATGCCACCTTAGGGAGAAATTGGGGACGAGTCCTCAATTCTGCCCTATCCATATGGAAAATCAGATAAGGGCTTTTACATGACAAAGCCGCCAATTCTGATACACGCCTGGCCGAAGCCAAGGCCAACAACATGACCACTTTCCACGTGAGATACTTCAATTCCACGGTTTTAAGTGGCTCAAAGCAATGTGACTTTAGGAAATCCAACACCACGTTGAGATCCCAAGGTGCCACTGGAGGCACAAAAGGGGGCTGAATATGCAGCACTCCCTTACCAAAAGTCTGAACTTCAGGTAGTGAAGCTAGTTCTCTCTGGAAGAAAATCGATAGAGCCGAAATCTGGACCTTAATGGAACCCAATTTTAGGCCCATAGTCACCCCTGACTGTAGGAAGTGCAGGAAACGGCCCAGCTGAAATTCCTCCGTTGGGGCCTTCCTGGCCTCACACCACGCAACATATTTTCGCCATATGCGGTGATAATGGTTTGCGGTTACTTCCTTCCTAGCTTTAATCAGCGTAGGAATGACTTCCTCCGGAATACCCTTTTCCTTCAGGATCCGGTGTTCAACCGCCATGCCGTCAAACGCAGCCGCGGTAAGTCTTGGAACAGACAGGGCCCCTGCAGCAGCAGGTCCTGTCTGAGCGGCAGAGGCCATGGGTCCTCTGAGATCATTTCTTGAAGTTCCGGGTACCAAGCTCTTCTTGGCCAATCCGGAACAATGAGTATAGTTCTTACTCCTTTTCTCCTTATTATCCTCAGTACCTTTGGTATGAGAGGAAGAGGAGGGAACACATAAACCGACCGGTACACCCACGGTGTCACTAGAGCGTCCACAGCTATCGCCTGCGGGTCTCTTGACCTGGCGCAATATCTTTCTAGCTTTTTGTTTAGGCGGGACGCCATCATGTCCACCTGTGGCCTTTCCCAATGGTTTACAATCAGTTGGAAGACTTCTGGATGAAGTCCCCACTCTCCCGGGTGGAGGTCGTGCCTGCTGAGGAAGTCTGCTTCCCAGTTATCCACTCCCGGAATGAACACTGCTGACAGTGCTAACACGTGAGTTTCCGCCCATCGGAGAATCCTTGTGGCTTCTGCCATCGCCGTCCTGCTTCTCGTGCCGCCCTGTCGGTTTACATGGGCGACTGCTGTGATGTCTGACTGGATCAGTACCGGCTGGTTTTGAAGCAGGGGTTTTGCCTGACTTAGGGCATTGTAAATGGCCCTCAGTTCCAGAATATTATGTGTAGGGAAGTCTCCTGACTTGACCATAGTCCTTGGAAGTTTCTTCCCTGTGTGACTGCCCCCCAGCCTCGAAGGCTGGTATCCGTGGTCACCAGGACCCAGTCCTGTATGCCGAATCTGCGGCCCTCCTGTAGATGAGCACTTTGCAGCCACCACAGCAGAGACACCCTGGTCCTTGGAGACAGGGTTATCAGCCGATGCATCTGAAGATGCGATCCGGACCACTTGTCCAACAGGTCCCACTGAAAGATCCTTGCATGGAACCTGCCGAATGGAATTGCTTCGTAGGAAGCTACCATCTTTCCCAGGATCCGCGTGCAGTGATGCACCGACACCTGTTTTGGTTTTAGGAGGCCTCTGACTAGAGATGACAACTCCTTGGCCTTCTCCTCCGGGAGAAACACTTTTTTCTGTTCTGTGTCCAGAACCATCCCCAGGAACAGTAGACGTGTCGTAGGGACCAGCTGTGACTTTGGAATATTTAGAATCCAGCCGTGCTGTAGTAGCACCTCCCGAAATAGTGCTACCCCGACTAACAACTGCTCCCTGGACCTCGCCTTTATCAGGAGATCGTCCAAGTACGGGGTAATTAAAACTCCCTTCTTTCGAAGGAGTATCATCATTTCGGCCATTACCTTGGTAAAGACCCTCGGAGCCGTGGATAGACCGAACGGCAACGTCTGGAATTGGTAATGACAATCCTGTACCACAAATCTGAGGTACTCCTGGTGAGGATGGTAAATGGGGACATGCAGGTAAGCATCCTTGATGTCCAGTGATACCATGTAATCCCCCTCGTCCAGGCTTGCAATAACCGCCCTGAGCGATTCCATCTTGAACTTGAATTTTTTTATATATGTATTCAAGGATTTCAAATTTAAAATGGGTCTCACCGAACCGTCCGGTTTCGGAACCACAAACATTGTGGAATAGTAACCCCGTCCTTGTTGAAGTAGGGGCACCTTTACTATCACCTGCTGGGAATACAGCTTGTGAATTGCCTCTATCACTGCCTCCCTGCCTGAGGGAGTTGTTGGCAGGCAGATTTGAGGAAACGGCGGGGGGGGAGACGTCTCGAATTCCAGCTTGTACCCCTGAGATACTACTTGAAAGATCCAGGGATCCACCCGTGAGCGAGCCCACTGATCGCTGAAATTTTTGAGACGGGCCCCCACCGTACCTGGCTCCGCCTGTGGAGCCCCAGCGTCATGCTGTGGACTTAGAGGAAGCGGGGGAGGACTTTTGCTCCTGGGAACTGGCTGTATGCTGCAGCTTTTTCCCTCTACCTCTGCCTCTGGGCAGAAAGGACGCGCCTCTAACCCGCTTGCCCTTATGGGGCCGAAAGGACTGTACCTGATAATACGGTGCTTTCTTTGGCTGTGAGGGAACATGGGGTAAAAATGCAGACTTCCCAGCTGTTGCTGTGGAAACTAGGTCCGAGAGACCATCCCCGAACAACTCCTCACCTTTATAATGTAAAACTTCCATGTGCCTTTTAGAGTCCGCATCACCTGTCCACTGCCGAGTCCATAACCCTCTCCTGGCAGAAATGGACATTGCACTTATTTTAGATGCCAGCCGGCAAATATCCCTCTGTGCATCTCTCATGTATAAGACTGCGTCTTTAATATGCTCTACGGTTAGCAATATAGTGTCCCTGTCTAGGGTATCAATATTATCCGACAGGGAATCTGACCACGCAGCTGCAGCACTGCACATCCATGCTGAAGCAATAGCTGGTCTCAGTATAATACCTGTGTGTGTATATACAGACTTCAGGATAGCCTCCTGCTTTCTATCAGCAGGTTCCTTTAGGGCGGCCGTATCCGGAGACGGTAGTGCCACCTTCTTTGACAAGCGTGTGAGCGCTTTATCCACCCTAGGGGATGTTTCCCAACGTGACCTATCCTCTGGCGGGAAAGGGTACGTCATTAGTAACCTTTTAGAAATTACTAGTTTCTTATCGGGGGAAGCCCACGCTTCTTCACACACTTCATTTAACTCCTCAGATGGAGGAAAAACTACTGGTAGTTTTTTCTCTCCAAACATAATACCCTTTTTTGTGGTACCTGGGGTAACATCAGAAATGTGCAACACATTTTTCATAGCCTCAATCATGTAACGTGTGGCCCTATTGGAAGTTACATTAGTCTCATCGTCGTCGACACTGGAGTCAGTATCCGTGTCGACATCTGTGTCTGCCATCTGAGGTAGCGGGCGTTTTAGAGCCCCTGATGGCTTTTGAGACACCTGGGCAGGCACAGGCTGAGAAGCCGGCTGTCCCATAGTCGGTATGTCGTCAAACCTTTTATGCAAGGAGTCGACACTGTCACGTAATTCCTTCCACATAACCATCCACTCAGGTGTCGGCCCCGCAGGGGGTGACATCACATTTATAGGCATCTGCTCCGCCTCCACATAAGCCTCCTCATCAAACATGTCGACACAGCCGTACCGACACACCGCACACACACAGGGAATGTTCTGACAGAGGACAGGACCCCACAAAGCCCTTTGGGGAGACAGAGAGAGAGTATGCCAGCACACACCAGAGCGCTATAATAATACAGGGATTAACTGAATTATTTCCCCTTATAGCTGCTATATAAATTATACTGCGCCTAAATTTAGTGCCCCCCCTCTCTTTTTTACCCTTTGTAGCTTGATACTGCAGGGGAGAGCCAGGGAGCGATCCTTCCAGCGGAGCTGTGAGGGAAAAATGGCGCCAGTGTGCTGAGGGAGTTAGCCCCGCCCCTTTTTCGGCTGACTTTTCTCCCGCTTTTTTCAGGAATTCTGGCAGGGGAAATTTATCACATATATAGCCCTGGGACTATATATTGTGATGATTTGCCAGCCAAGGTGTTTATATTGCTGCTCAGGGCGCCCCCCCCCCCCCAGCGCCCTGCACCCATCAGTGACCGGAGTGTGAGGTGTGCAGGTGGAGCAATGGCGCACAGCTGCAGTGCTGTGCGCTACCTTGTTGAAGACCGAGGTCTTCTGCCGCCGATTTTCCGGACCACTTCTTGCTTCTGGCTCTGTAAGGGGGACGGCGGCGCGGCTCCGGGACCGAACGATCGAGGTCGGGTCCTGTGTTCGATCCCTCTGGAGCTAATGGTGTCCAGTAGCCTAAGAAGCCCAAACTACCACCTGTTAGGTAGGTTCGCTTCTTCTCCCCTTAGTCCCTCGCTGCAGTGAGTCTGTTGCCAGCAGATCTCACTGTAAAATAAAAAACCTAAAATATACTTTCTTTCTAGGAGCTCAGGAGAGCCCCTAGTGTGCATCCAGCTCAGCCGGGCACAAGATTCTAACTGGGGTCTGGAGGAGGGTCATAGTGGGAGGAGCCAGTGCACACCAGGTAGTCCTAAAGCTTTCTTTAGTTGTGCCCAGTCTCCTGCGGAGCCGCTATTCCCCATGGTCCTTACGGAGTCCCCAGCATCCACTTAGGACGTCAGAGAAATATATATTCCAATTGGGTAGAACGGCAACTTTGCTATTTAGTCCACTGTAAAGAATATGGACCAGAGGAAAGATCATGGATTTCTTGTAAGAGGCAGGAGGGCTTTCCATCTAGCATCTCCTGAAATGTACAAGTCAAAGGGTTCCTTAATCCCCGACCATTGCATGTCGACCATTTGAACCTGCCGACCATGTGAATCTGTCGACCTTAAGCACTGTCGACCTATTGACCATGCCGATATTTTGTACCTGCATGTCGACCATATGGGGTCAACCTAATGACTGTCGACCATCATCCAGAACCTATCCTACATTTACTTCAGAAGTGTTTAAATTCTTTTACGATTCGGGGATCACAGCCATGTGCAGGAAATCTGCACCACCTACTACTACTTACCTAAAGAAAGTAAAACATTTTTACTGGACAATTCTCCCTGTCTGCTCCACCACTTTCCCAATATTACCAGGTGTTCCTGGATTGCTCTTATAATTATTACTTCTTTTCCTGACATTTTCAAAACTATTTTGTTTTTGTTTCTCCTATTTGTAGGGAAAACATGTTTCAGTGGCCACATCTGAAGGGAAACGATTGTGACAACAATATTGTGTTATTAGGTTACCCACTATGTTACTGTTGGCAGCATTCCTGCACTTTTGCGGACATGACTAATAAGCTGAGAGCACCACTGAACAATGCCACATTCAGCGATCCCTTCCTACAGCCACATTCACTAAACTGTAGGCTGTTTTTTTAATCTGTCAATGACAAGACCATACACTGGGATTTTTATAGCTGCCGAAAAAAAATAAAAAAAATGCACATAATAACTAAAAGATAAATGTTACAAAACAAAAGCAGAATAATAGGCACAATGTTGGGCAGTATGGATGGTGTCATGGTTAGCATTACTGCCTCACAGCACTGAGGTCATGAGTTCCATTCCCACCATGGCCCTAACTGTGCGGAGTTTGAATATTCTCCCGGTTCTTGCAAGGGTTTCCTCCCACAATCCAAAAATATACTGGTAGGTTAATTGGCTTCCAAGAAAAATTAGCCCAAGTGTGAATGTGTCTGTGTGTACATGTGATAGGGAATATAGATTGTAAGCTCTACTGGGGCAGGGACTGATGTGAATGGCCAAATATTGGGGCAGATGTATTAACCTGGAGAAGGCATAAGGAAGTGATAGACCAGTGATAAATGCAAGGTGATAAACACACCAGCCAATCAGCTCCAATATGTAAATGAACAGTTAGGAGCTGATTGCCTGGTGCATTTATCACCTTGCATTTATCACTGGTTTATCACTTCCTTATGCCTTCTCCAGACTTAGTACATCTGCCCCATTATCTGTAAAGCGCTGCGGAATATGTGTGCGCTATATAAATAACTGGTAATAATAATGTGAAATCTTTGTTATATTTTGCAGCCCACAAATAATATATTAGTATATCAGAGTGATCATTTATTAATAATTGACTGACTATTCAGAAACTCATATCCATCCTGGTGCATATGATATACTGTAATAAGGCACATATATATGCTGCAAGCACAAACATGATAAATGATACAAGTGTGACACAGGAAATAAAGGAGAAGTCATCATGAGCTCTTGATTTAATTGAGACTTAAATGAGTTTCCTATTGGCAGTATTTAAAGAGTGGAAAGTAGAAGTGGTTATTATTAATCAAGAGAATGTTCCAAATGTGGAAGCAGACAGTGGTCCTAAGTTGTATCTTTGACAGTGTATACATTCCTATAACAGCCCTGCATTACTCATGTTCAATTTTTTGCTATACCTTAAAGTGATACAATAATACTTAAAAGTCATTACAGATAACAGGAATAAATGGAATCTGGAATCCCACCCAATGCGTTTCATCTCAGTGACTTCATCAGGGAAGAAGCATGTTGGGTGGCCTCACACGTTCCATTTCCGTTTGTTTTGGTGTGTATTCCCTGCAATTTTGCCTCCTTTACAGTGTGTGGTGGAGTCGCTGTTTGCCCTATAAGAAATTAATAATAAGCACCTAGAATCCCATCCAGATTAGCAGGTTAGTTATGTACTTTTCTGAGCAGCTGTGATTGAAGTGTTATGGAATAAATGATGGCGCATTTGTAATGTTGTAGTGGAGTTTGCCCTTTTTCAGCTTATATATAGTGTACAATAGGTGGCAGTTTGGTAGTTTTACAGAATTGATACTACCAACAGCTTCAAACATCAGACAGGCTTTGTTACCAAGATACATAAAGTTATGTGAGAATTTGGCTGTTTCATTATTAGTGGGATTATGATGTGGGACACTATGAGTCCTCCTTTTAGGTGTTGTCTTTTTAGAATGGCTGGCTGGTGAGGACTGTGACAAAATGATTATTGGACTATTTTTATTTAGTCTGTCTTGAAAGGATTCTCTATGTCTCTCTCTCCCTTATTATATATGTGTGAGTGTGTGTGTTTGTGTATAAATATATATATATATACACATGTTGTTAAACTGTTAAACACTCATTTTTCACCTTCACGTTCTTGCACAGTTAATGTATTGCACACAAACAACCAAAATCCCTGGCGCTTGTACCACCACCTATTCTGCTCGGCTTGTAATCACTTGAGTTACAGTATTAAGCTACTCCCAATCGGCACCACTGAAGTGTCGAAATGGTAAACTAAAATGTAAGATATTAAAAAATATCAAGGGAGCGCTAATATGATAAATAATTTTTTTTCTTTATTAGTTACACCTTAAAGATGTGACACATTAAAAACATTAAAACACATAGTCAACACACATGACTTAACGACAGCATTAAGTAACTGAAAATTAACTAAAATAGCCAATTCAACTGTCTCTGGATGCACCGTTTTATATGCACCTTAATTGCTAAAGATCAAAGTCTTATAGTATACTTTGTACTGGATGCAAAATGTATATATATAGCACATAAAGTGCAAGTCTCTTATGTCCAGAGCGATAGTAGACCCAATCGGAGGCTCTCCTCCTTTAGCGGTATAGTGACAGAAATGTAGTATGTGATGCTTATATTAGCAGGGAAGATCACTCTTATCAGTCTCCTCTGTCAATCAGCTGTATAGATATTACCTATGGCAGGGGCAGAGAGAGAGAGCGCTAGATTCCTCTGTAGCACTGCTGCGCTGTATTCCACTTGTGCCTTCGGTAGTAAAAGTAATGTCCAAATAGCCGTATAGGGATGAGCATCTGAGGGTCTCTCTTACCGGATACATTTAGTAGTTCAGCCGCCGTTTAAATCACACTCCTTGCTCGATGACAACATGAAATTGCTTGGCAGGTTGCTGACTCGGCTTTCTAGAATAACGATACCGGTGAGACGGTGCATCCACTGGGTATCGTTCTTTATACTTACGCGTTTCTCCGCACATGTATACCGGCGGTTTCGTCAGGATATTAAAAGGATATTAATACATTAGATACTGTATAGAGAAGGCCAACTAAAATGGTGCATGGCCTACATCACAAAACATACCCAGAAAGACTAAAAAATCTCAATATGTATAGTTTGGAGCAGAGAAGGGAAAGGGGGGACATGATAGAAACTTTCAAATATATCAAAGGTTTTAACAAAGTCCAGGAGGGAAACATTCTTCAAATGAGGAGAAACAATAGGACACGAGGATATGCACTGACTGGGGAGAAGGGGGGAGGGGGGGGAGGTTCAGGGGAAATTTGAGGAAAAATGACTTCACAGAAAGGGTAGTGGACAAGTGGAATAGCCTCCCATCAGAGGTGGTAGAGGCTAAGACAGTAGATCAATTTAAACAAGCATGGGATAGACATAAGGATATCCTTACAAAGAAATAAGGATCAAATAAGGTTTGAGTTAAAAAAAATGATCAAAAAAAGGGGCAGACTAGATGGGCCAATTGGTTCTTATCCAGGGGTGGATTGGTGTGTCGGGACGCCGGACCGGGTTCCATTTGGCCGGTCCGGCGTCCCCTCATTGGCTGTCCGTCACCCCCTATGAAGGCCGCCGCCAGCCGCAGCCGCGATCACGGCAAATGGGCAGCGTTAAGTGAAGCTGCGCAGAAGCCCAGAGAAGAATTTCAAAAAT
Organism: Pseudophryne corroboree; assembly: GCF_028390025.1. NCBI lineage: Eukaryota > Metazoa > Chordata > Amphibia > Anura > Myobatrachidae > Pseudophryne > Pseudophryne corroboree. The sequence continues at coordinate 109,880,871 of NC_086444.1, read as the reverse complement.
GGCCACCGTCGGAGCTTCTGCGCATGTGCAGCTGCTCCGATGGTGGCCATTTTTGAAATGCTTCATAGAGCTTCTGCACATGCGCAGAAGCTTCACTTAACGTTGCCGTGATCGCGGCTGTGGCTGATGGCCTGCAGCGGCGGCGTCCTTCATGAGGGGTGACGATAGCGGCTGCGGCTGGTGGCTGGAGGCGGCGGGCTGCATAGGGGGTGACGTGTGTAATGTGCTTGTATTATATGGGACATTATCTATACTAGCATACGGGACTGTTTTATAACAGGAACTCGGATAGTGTTTCTATACTACAGCAGACAGTGAAGCTCCCTATGGTTATTGTTATAGTTTTTAATATGTGATCCACCTCTTTTGCATTTATTGTATGTTTCATATATATATATATATATATATATATGTATTTTAATATTTATATGTATACTGTGTATATATATATATATATATATAATTCACATACCAGTGCGGCACTCAGCAATCAGAAAACGGAAGCGAACAACCATATGGTAACAACGTTTCAGTGCTCTTTATTCAGCACTATCTTCAGGATACATTAAACAAACAAAGATACAATCTCACCTTATGTACACTTGCACCCATGTGAAGAGGACGTGGTCGGGCGTCCCGCCGGAAGCCCCGACCCGCGTCCACTCAAAATGACGTCACCCCCGAGGGGGCGATGCCGTGCACCATCACAACATCTAAACAGAAAATAACATGTATAGCAGCGGCTAATCAGACAATCCAATTATAAAGACAACATTAGTAACAGTATCATATTACTGATAGAAATATATCATAGAGCGTGAAATCACACATTAGAAGCATGCAAGGCTGAAATTTTCGTTGAGACCACGAGGACTCAAAACTGATAAGCGGTGAATCCATTGTGCTTCTCTCTGCAGAAGCAGACGGTTCCTATCACCTCCCCTACGTGATTTAGGTACAAAGTCAATCATTCTGTACCGGAGCGATGCTAAACTATGTTTCTGTTCTACAAAGTGGCGAGCTACTGGATGATCCAATTTACCTTTCCCTGCCAAAGCTGCTCGAATCGTGGAACGATGCATGGTCATACGTTCCTTAAATGTACATTGTGTCTTCCCAATGTAAGACAATCCGCAAGGGCATAAAATTTGATAGATCACATATGAAGACTCACAAGTAAGATGGTAATTGATGGTATAATTCTTGCCGGAATGAGGGTGAGAAAAAGAATCACCCACTAGCATGAAATTGCATGTAGTGCAACCACAACGGAAACATCCATGTTTTTTATTTGATAAAAAATGTGTGCCTGATGTTTTATCGTATTCAGTAATATCTGTACGCACTAGGAGGTCCCGAAGATTACGTCCCCTAGTGAAACATGGCATAACATACATGTTGTTAAATGGAAGAGAATGATCAGTTTTAAGGATGTTCCAATTATTTTTAGTTGCTGAATTAATCTTAGATGCACTAGCATTATAATGTCGGACCCAGGGTAATTTCCTAGTGTTAGTAGTTTTACTATTTTTAATCAACAACTGATCTCTATCAAGTAATAATTCCCTTGTTTTAGAATCAAGAAGGAGTTGGCGTGAATATCCCCTCCTAAGTAATTTATCAGAAAGGATATCAATTTGTTCAATAGCCTTACTGATGTTTGAATTAATTCGCCTAATGCGTAGCATCTGAGAAAAAGATAAGGATTTCTTTAAGCTGGTCGGGTGACAGCTGTGAGCATGGAGCAAGGTGTTGCGGTACGTTTTTTTGTGATGGACTGATGTAATTAATGTACTACCTTGCTTGACCACATCAACATCCAGACAATCAATATTTGTTTTACTCATTCTAATGGTGAATTTTACTCTTCTCCCTATTTACATTCCAACTTAACTTCATTGGAGAAGGATGCTATTAAGACGCTTGCCAATAACCATAATTTGATTATTAGGCCCGCCGATAAAGGTGGGGCCGTGGTCCTACAGGACCTACAGGATTATCGATCTGAGGTTTTAAGGCAACTTGCGGATACTGATACGTATTGTCATTTAAATTGTGATCCTACAGCAGCTTTTACTAAGGAGCTACAATCTATTTTGGGTTCAGCAGTGGTGAATGAAAGTATTAATCAAGAGTTAGCTGATGCTCTGTTGCCTGGGCATCCTATCATCCCACTGTTATATACCATCCCCAAAATTCACAAGGGAATTTCTCCCCCACCGGGCCGCCCCATAATATCGGCCCGTGGGTCCCTATCACAACCAGCTTCTATTTACCTTGATGCTGTTTTGCAGCCGCTGGTCCAGAAACAACAACACTTTCTTTTAGACACCACTGCTTTCCTAAATAAATTGTCAGCTTTACGTGAAGTTAATCCTGATTCTATTTTGATTTGTGCTGATGTTAATCTGTATACCGTTATTCCTCATGATCAGGGATTACTAGCTGTAAAAAATGTCATGCAAGCTGAGGGTACGTTTACTGAGAAATATATTGATTTTTGTTTATCATTGCTGAATTTTATTTTGACTAAGAACTATTTTCTGTTTGACGGTCTGTATTATCTACAACGTACGGGGTGTGCGATGGGGGCGGCGGTGGCCCCCACGTTCGCTAACATCTATATGTTTTACATGGAACAAAAAAATTTCTTTAACAACTCAGATACTGTATCTTTACTTCATCTATATACACGGTATATAGATGATTTATTAATTATCTGGAATGGCAGCGAAATGGCATTTGATGAATTGATTACTGAACATAATAAAACCAAATGCCCAGTAAAATTCACCATTAGAATGAGTAAAACAAATATTGATTATCTGGATGTTGATGTGGTCAAGCAAGGTAGTACATTAATTACATCAGTCCATCACAAAAAAACTAACCGCAACACCTTGCTCCATGCTCACAGCTGTCACCCGACCAGCTTAAAGAAATCCTTATCTTTTTCTCAGATGCTACGCATTAGGCGAATTAATTCAAACATCAGTAAGGCTATTGAACAAATTGATATCCTTTCTGATAAATTACTTAGGAGGGGATATTCACGCCAACTCCTTCTTGATTCTAAAACAAGGGAATTATTACTTGATAGAGATCAGTTGTTGATTAAAAATAGTAAAACTACTAACACTAGGAAATTACCCTGGGTCCGACATTATAATGCTAGTGCATCTAAGATTAATTCAGCAACTAAAAATAATTGGAACATCCTTAAAACTGATCATTCTCTTCCATTTAACAACATGGATATTATGCCATGTTTCACTAGGGGACGTAACCTTCGGGACCTCCTAGTGCGTACAGATATTACTGAATACGATAAAACATCAGGCACACATTTTTTATCAAATAAAAAACATGGATGTTTCCGTTGTGGTTGCACTACATGCAATTTCATGCTAGTGGGTGATTCTTTTTCTCACCCTCATTCCGGCAAGAATTATACCATCAATTACCATCTTACTTGTGAGTCTTCATATGTGATCTATCAAATTTTATGCCCTTGCGGATTGTCTTACATTGGGAAGACACAATGTACATTTAAGGAACGTATGACCATGCATCGTTCCACGATTCGAGCAGCTTTGGCAGGGAAAGGTAAATTGGATCATCCAGTAGCTCGCCACTTTGTAGAACAGAAACATAGTTTAGCATCGCTCCGGTACAGAATGATTGACTTTGTACCTAAATCACGTAGGGGAGGTGATAGGAACCATCTGCTTCTGCAGAGAGAAGCACAATGGATTCACCGCTTATCAGTTTTGAGTCCTCGTGGTCTCAATGAAATTTTCAGCCTTGCATGCTTCTAATGTGTGATTTCACGCTCTATGATATATTTCTATCAGTAATATGATACTGTTACTAATGTTGTCTTTATAATTGGATTGTCTGATTAGCCGCTGCTATACATGTTATTTTTTGTTTAGATGTTGTTATGGTGATGGTGCACGGCATCGGCCCCTCGGGGGTGACGTCATTTTGAGTGGACGCGGGTCGGGGCTTCCGGCGGGACGCCCGACCACGTCCTCTTCACATGGGTGCAAGTGTACACAAGGTGAGATTGTATCTTTGTTTGTTTAATGTATCCTGAAGATAGTGCTGAATAAAGAGCACTGAAACGTTGTTACCATATGGTTGTTCGCTTCCGTTTTCTGATTGCTGAGTGCCGCACTGGTATGTGAATTATGTCAAAGTTTCTGTGAAGGCACCGGCGTGATTAATACACTAGTTTTCACGAGTGCCGGACTGATGCTCTACTATATATATATATATATATATATATATATATGAGTGGTCTTCAGTTTGCCGGCTGTCGGGATCCCGGCGCACAGTATACCGATGCCAGAATCCCGACAGCCGGCATACCGACACTTTATCTCCCTCTTGGGGGTCCAAGACCCCCCCTGGAGGGAGAATAAATACCGTGCCGGCAGCGTGGTGAGCCCAGCGAGCCCGCAAGGGGCTTATTTGCGCTCGCCACGCTGTTGGTATGCTGGGGGTCGGGATTCCGGCACCGGTATGCTGATCGCCAGGAGCCCAGCCGCCGGCATACAATACTACACCTATATATATATATATATATATATATATATATATATATATATATATACTGCTCAAAAAAATAAAGGGAACACTAAAATAACACATCCTAGATCTGAATGAATGAAATATTCTTATTAAATACTTTGTTCTTTACATAGTTGAATGTGCTGACAACAAAATCACACAAAAATTATCAATGGAAATCAAATTTATTAACCCATGGACGTCTGGATTTGGAGTCACACTCAAAATTAAAGTGGAAAAACACACTACAGGCTGATCCAACTATGATGTAATGTCCTTAAAACAAGTCAAAATGCGGCTCAGTAGTGTGTGGCCTCCACGTGCCTGTATGACCTCCCTACAACGCCTGGGCATGCTCCTGATGAGGTGGCGGATGGTCTCCTGAGGGATCTCCTCCCAGACCTGGACTAAAGCATTCGCCAACTCCTGGAAAATCTGTGGTGCAACGTGGCATTGGTGGATGGATCGAGACATGATGTCCCAGATGTGCTCAATTGGATTCAGGTCTGGGGAACGGGCGGGCCAGTCCATAGCATCAATGCCTTCGTCTTGCAGGAACTGCTGACACACTCCAGCCACATGAGGTCTAGCATTGTTTTGCATTAGGAGGAACCCAGGGCCAACTGCACCAGCATATGGTCTCACAAGGGGTCTGAGGTTCTCATCTCGGTACCTAATGGCAGTCAGGCTACCTCTGGCGAGCACATGGAGGGCTGTGCGGCCCCCCAAAGAAATGCCACCCCACACCATTACTGACCCACTGCCAAACCAGTCATGCTGGAGGTTGCAGGCAGCAGAACGTTCTCCTTGGCGTCTCCAGACTCTGTCACGTCTGTCACATGTGCTCAGTGAGAACCTGCTTTCATCTGTGAAGAGCACAGGGCGCCAGGGGCGAATTTGACAATCTTGGTGTTCTCTGGCAAATGCCAAACGTCCTGCACGGTGTTGGGCTGTAAGCACAACCCCCACCTGTGGACGTCGGGCCCTCATACCACCCTCATGGAGTCTGTTTCTGATCATTTGAGTAGACACATGCAAATTTGTGGCTTGCTGGAGGTCATTTTGCAGGGCTCTGGCAGTGCTCCTCCTGTTCCTCCTTGCACAAAGGTGGAGGTAGCGGTCCTGCTGCTGGGTTGTTGCCCTCCTACGGCCTCCTCCACGTCTCCTGATGTACTGGCCTGTCTCCTGGTAGCACCTCCATGCTCTGGACACTACGCTGACAGACACAGCAAACCTTCTTGCCACAGCTCGCATTGATGTGCCATCCTGGATGAGCTGCACTACCTGAGCCACTTGTGTGGGTTGTAGACTCCGTCTCATGCTACCACTAGAGTGAAAGCACCGCCAGCTTTCAAAAGTGACCAAAACATCAGCCAGAAAGCATAGGAGCTGAGAAGTGGTCTGTGGTCACCACCTGCAGAACAACTCCTTTACTGGGGGTGTCTTGCTAATTGCCTATAATTTCCACCTGTTGTCTATTCCATTTGCACAACAGCATGTGAAATTGATTGTCAATCATTGTTGCTTCCTAAGTGGACAGTTTGATTTCACAGAAGTGTGATTGACTTGTAGTTACATTGTGTTGTTTAAGTGTTCCCTTTAGTTTTTTGAGCAGTGTGTATATATATATATATATATATATGTATATGTTTTTTATATATATGTATATTTTATAATTTAGCACCAGGCACTGGTGGTTGTTACATTTAGTCAGTAAGTACTGTCTACTCTACTACATTTAATAATTGTTTAGTTTGTCTGCCTGCTGCATTATATATATTTTATATATTAGTATAACGTGCTCTGCCTGGTGCAGTGTGTATAATGTGCTCTGCCTGGTGCAATGTGTATAATGTGCTCTGCCTGGTGCAATGTGTGTAACAAGCTCTGCCTGGTGCAATGTGTATAATGTGCTCTGCCTGGCGCAAAGTGTATAACATGCTCAACCTGGTGTAATGTGTATAAATAAGAATTTACTTACCGATAATTCTATTTCTCGTAGTCCGTAGTGGATGCTGGGAACTCCGTAAGGATCATGGGGAATAGCGGCTCCGCAGGAGACTGGGCACAAAAGTAAAGCTTTAGGACTACCTGGTGTGCACTGGCTCCTCCCCCTATGACCCTCCTCCAAGCCTCAGTTAGGATACTGTGCCCGGACGAGCGTACACAATAAGGAAGGATTTTGAATCCCGGATAGAGTCATACCAGCCACACCAATCACACCGTACAACCTGTGATCTGAACCCAGTTAACGGCATGATAACAGAGGAGCCTCTGGATAGATGGCTCACAACAACAATAACCCGATTTAGTTAACAATAACTATGTACAAGTATTGCAGACAATCCGCACTTGGGATGGGCGCCCAGCATCCACTACGGACTACGAGAAATAGAATTATCGGTAAGTAAATTCTTATTTTCTCTGACGTCCTAGTGGATGCTGGGAACTCCGTAAGGACCATGGGGATTATACCAAAGCTCCCAAACGGGCGGGAGAGTGCGGATGACTCTGCAGCACCGAATGAGAGAACTCCAGGTCCTCCTCAGCCAGGGTATCAAATTTGTAGAATTTTGCAAACGTGTTTGCCCCTGACCAAGTAGCTGCTCGGCAAAGTTGTAAAGCCGAGACCCCTCGGGCAGCCGCCCAAGATGAGCCCACCTTCCTTGTGGAATGGGCTTTTACAGATTTTGGCTGTGGCAGGCCTGCCACAGAATGTGCAAGCTGAATTGTATTACAAATCCAACGAGCAATAGTCTGCTTAGAAGCAGGAGCACCCAACTTGTTGGGTGCATACAGGATAAACAGCGAGTCAGATTTTCTGACTCCAGCCGTCCTGGAAACATATATTTTCAGGGCCCTGACTATGTCCAACAACTTGGAGTCCTCCAAGTCACTAGTAGCCGCAGGTACCACAATAGGTTGGTTCAGATGAAACGCTGAAACCACCTTAGGGAGAAAATGAGGACGAGTCCTCAATTCCGCCCCGTCTGAATGGAAGATCAGATAAGGGCTTTTACAGGATAAAGCCGCCAATTTTGACACGCGCCTGGCCAAAGCCAGGGCCAACAGCATGACCACTTTCCATGTGAGATATTTTAACTCCACAGATTCAAGTGGTTCAAACTATTGTGACTTTAGGAACCCCAAAACTACATTGAGATCCCAAGGTGCCACTGGAGGCACAAAAAGGAGGCTGTATATGCAGTACCCCTTTTACAAACGTCTGAACTTCAGGAACTGAAGCTAGTTCTTTCTGGAAGAAAATTGACAGGGCCGAAATTTGAACCTTAATGGACCCCAATTTTAGGCCCATAGACACTCCTGTTTGCAGGAAATGCAGGAATCGACCTAGTTGAAATTCCTCCATCGGGGCCTTACTGGCCTCGCACCGCGCAACATATTTTCGCCAAACGCGGTGATAATGCTTTGCGGTTACATCCTTCCTGGCTTTGATCAGGGTAGGGATGACTTCATCCGGAATGCCTTTTTCCTTCAGGATCCGGCGTTCAACCGCCCTGCCGTCAAACGCAGCCGCGGTAAGTCTTGGAATAGACAGGGTCCTTGATGGAGCAGGTCCCTTCTTAAAGGTAGATACCACGGGTCCTCCGTGAGCATCTCTTGAAGTTCCGGGTACCAAGTCCTTCTTGGCCAATCCGGAGCAACGAGTATAGTTCTTACTCCCCTCCGTCTTATAATTCTCAGTACTTTTGGTAAGAGAGGAAGAGGAGGGAACACATACACTGACTGGTACACCCACGGTGTTACCAGAGCGTCCACAGCTATTGCCTGAGGGTCCCTTGACCTGGCGCAATACCTGTCCAAATTTTTTGTTTAGGCGGGACGCCATCATGTCCACCTTTGGTTTTTCCCAACGGTTTACAATCATGTGGAAGACTTCTGCTGAGGAAGTCTGTTTCCCAGTTGTCCACTCCCGGAATGAACACTGCTGACAATGCTATCACATGATTTTCCGCCCAGCGAAAAATCCTTGCAGCTTCTGCCATTGCCCTCCTGCTTCTTGTGCCGCCCTGTCTGTCTACGTGGGCGACTGCCGTGATGTTGTCCGACTGGATCAGCATCGGCTGACCTTGAAGCAGAGGTCTTGTTTGGCTTAGGGCATTGTAAATGGCCCTTAGCTCCAAGATATTTATGTGAAGTGATGTCTCCAGGCTTGACCACAAGCCCTGGAAATTTCTTCCCTGTGTGACTGCTCCCCAGCCTCGCAGGCTGGCATCCGTGGTCACCAGGACCCAGTCCTGAATGCCGAATCTGCGCCCTCTAGAAGATGAGCACTCTGCAACCACCACAGGAGAGACACCCTTGTCTCTGGTGACAGGGTTATCCGCTGATGCATCTGAAGATGCGATCCGGACCATTTTTCCAGCAGGTCCCACTGGAAAGTTCTTGCGTGGAATCTGCCGAATGGAATTGCTTCGTAGGAAGCCACCATTTTTCCCAGGACCCTTGTGCACTGATGCACTGACACTTGGCCTGGTTTTAGGAGGTTTCTGACTAGTTCGGATAACTCCCTGGCTTTCTCCTCCTGGAGAAACACCTTTTTCTGGACTGTGTCCAGGATCATCCTTAGGAATAGAAGACGTGTCGTCGGGATCAGCTGCGATTTTGGAATATTAAGAATCCAACCGTGCTGCCGCAACACTACTTGAGATAGTGCTACCCCGACTACCAACTGTTCCCTGGATCTTGCCCTTATCCGGAGATCGTCCAAGTAAGGGATAATTAAAACTCCCTTCCTTCGAAGGAGTATCATCATTTCGGCCATTACTTTGGTAAAGACCCGGGGTGCCGTGGACAAACCAAACGGCAGCGTTTCAGATTTAAATTAGGTCTCACCGAGCCGTCCGGCTTCGGTACCACAAACAGCATGGAATAATACCCCTTTCCCTGTTGTAGGAGGGGTACCTTGATTATCACCTGCTGGGAATACAGCTTGTGAATGGCTTCCCATACCGCCTCCCTGTCGGAGGGAGACGTCGGTAAAGCAGACTTTAGGAAACGGCGAAGGGGAGACGTCTCGAATTCCAATTTGTACCCCTGAAATACCACCTGAAGGATCCAGGGGTCCACCTGTGAGTGAGCCCACTGCACGCTGAAATTTTTGAGACGGGCCCCCACCGTGCCTGAGTCCGCTCGTAAAGCCCCAGCGTCATGCTGAGGACTTGGCAGAAAACGGGAGAGGGCTTCTGTTCCTGGGAACTGGCTGTTTGCTGCAGCCTTTTTCCTCTCCCTCTGCCACGGGGCAGAAATGAGGAGCCTTTTGCCCGCTTGCCCTTATGGGGCCCAAAGGACTGCGCCTGATAATACGGCGTCTTCTTATGTTGAGAGGCTACCTGGGGTAAAAATGTGGATTTCCCAGCCGTTGCCGTGGCCACCAGGTCTGTTAGACCTACCCCAAATAACTCCTCCCTTTTATAAGGCGATACTTCCATATGCCTTTTGGAATCAGCATCACCTGACCACTGTCTTGTCCATAACCCTCTTCTGGCAGAAATGGACAGCGCACTTACTCTTGATGCCAGTCGGCAAATATCCCTCTGTGCATCACGCATATATAGAAATGCATCTTTTAAATGCTCTATAGTCAGTAATATACTGTCCCTGTCTAGGGTATCAATATTGTCAGTCAGGGAATCCGACCAAGCCACCCCAGCACTGCACATCCAGGCTGAGGCGATTGCTGGTCGCAGTATCACACCCGTGTGAGTGTATATACATTTTACTGCTTTCTGTCAGCAGGTTACTTAAGGGCGGCCGTATCCGGGGACGGTAGTGCCACCTGTTTTGACAAGCGTGTGAGCGCTTTATTCACCCTAGGGGGTGTTTCCCAACGTGCCCTATCCTCTGGCGGGAAGGGGTATGATGCTAATAACTTTTTAGGAATTAACAGTTTTTATCGGGGGAAACCCACGCATCATCACACACTTCATTTAATTCCTCAGATGCAGGAAAAACTACAGGCAGTTTTTTCTCACCCAACATAGGCCCTCATTCCGAGTTGATCGCTCGCAAGGCGAATTTAGCAGAGTTGCTCAGGCTAAGCCTACGCCTACTGGGAGTGTATCTTAGCTTCTTAAAATTGCGACCGATGTATTCGCAATATTGCGATTACAAACTACTTAGCAGTTTCAGAGTAGCTTCAGACTTACTCGGCATCTGCGATCAGTTCAGTGCTTGTCGTTCCTGGTTTGACGTCATAAACACACCCAGCGTTCGCCCAGACACTCCCCCGTTTCTCCGGCCACTCCTGCGTTTTTTCCGGAAACGGTAGCGTTTTTATCCACACGCCCCGAAAACGCCGTGTTTCCGCCCAGTAACACCCATTTCCTGTCAATCACACTACGATCGCCGGAGCGAAGAAAAAGCCTTGAGTAAAAATACTATCTTCATTGTAAAATTACTTGGCGCAGTCGCAGTGCGATTATTGCGCATGCGTACTAAGCGGAATTTCACTGCGATGCGATGAAAATTACCGAGCGAACGACTCGGAATGAGGGCCATAATACCCTTTTTAGTGGTACTGGTATTATCAGAAATGTGTAAAAACATTTTTCATAGCCTCAATCATGTAACGTGTGGCCCTACTGGAAGTCACATTTGTCTCTTAATCGTCGACACTGGAGTCAGTATCCGTGTCGGCGTCTGTATCTGCCATCTGCGGTAACGGGCGTTTTAGAGCCCCTGATGGCTTTTGAGACCCCTGGACAGGCACAGGCTGAGTCGCCGGCTGTCTCATGTCATCAATCTTTTGTAAAGAGCTGACACTGTCACATATTCCTTCCATAAGCTCAGCCACTCAGGTGTCGACTCCCTAGGGGGTGACATCTCTGTTACAGGCAATTTCTCCGCCTCCACATCATTTTCCTCCTCATACATGTCGACACAACGTACCGACACACAGCACACACACAGGGAATGCTCTGATAGAGGACAGGACCCCACTAGCCCTTTGGGGAGACAGAGGGAGAGTATGCCAGCACACACCAGAGCGCTATATATATACAGGGATAACCTTATATAAGTGTTTTTCCCCTTATAGCTGCTGTATTGTTATACTGCGCCTAATTAGTGCCCCCCTCTCTTTTTTAACCCCTTTCTGTAGTGTAGTAACTGCAGGGGAGAGCCAGGGAGCTTCCCTCCAACGGAGCTGTGAGAGAAAATGGCGCCAGTGTGCTGAGGAGATAGGCTCCGCCCCCTTCTCGGCGGCCTTATCTCCCGTTTTTCTGTGGAATCTGGCAGGGGTTAAAATTCATCCATATAGCCCTGGGGGCTATATGTGATGTATTTTTGCCAGCCAAGGTGTTTTTATTGCTGCTCAGGGCGCCCCCCCCTAGCGCCCTGCACCCTCAGTGACCGAAGTGTGAAGTGTGCTGAGGAGCAATGGCGCACAGCTGCAGTGCTGTGCACTACCTTGGTGAAGACAGGATGTCTTCTGCCGCCGATTTTCCGGACCTCTTCTTGCTTCTGGCTCTGTAAGGGGGCCGGCGGCGCGGCTCTGGGACCGGACTCCGAGGCTGGGCCTGTGTTCGGTCCCTCTGGAGCTAATGGTGTCCAGTAGCCTAAGAAGCCCAATCCACTCTGCACGCAGGTGAGTTCGCTTCTTCTCCCCTTAGTCCCTCGATGCAGTGATCCTGTTGCCAGCAGGTCTCACTGAAAATAAAAAACCTAAAACTAAACTTTCACTAAGAAGCTCAGGAGAGCCCCTAGTGTGCACCCTTCTCGGTCGGGCACAAAAATCTAACTGAGGCTTGGAGGAGGGTCATAGGGGGAGGAGCCAGTGCACACCAGGTAGTCCTAAAGCTTTACTTTTGTGCCCAGTCTCCTGCGGAGCCGCTATTCCCCATGGTCCTTACGGAGTTCCCAGCATCCACTAGGACGTCAGAGAAATGTGCTTTACCTGGTGCAATGTGTATAATGTGCTCTGCCTGGCACAAAGTGTATAATGTGCTTTACCTGGTGCAATGTGTATAATGTGCCCTTCCTGGCGCAAAGTGTATACCGTGCTCTACCTGGCACAAAATGTAGAACGTGCTGTACCTGGCGCAGTGTGTATAGGAGGTTCTACCTGGTGCAATGTGTATAAGCGGCACTACTGTGTGGTGTAATGTGAATTGGCAGTTTTATGTGGCCACGCCCCTTCCCCATGAAGCCACGCCCCTAAAATTTTGTAGCGCACTTCCAATCCCTGCTTGTGGTCAGGCCTTCAGAGCAGTACTCCGGCCCACTTGACAGACTCCACCCCCTCAACAGACCCCACCCCTATTAGGGCTGCTTATATAAATTTACTGGCCTTGTTTTTGATCCCAATCCACCCCTGTTCTTATCTGCCATCAAAATCTATGTTAATTATACCACTCACACTTGATTTTATTTCTTACACGTTTATGATATATGTGCACTATTGTTTTTATTTCATATAAACACAGTTGTTTGGCTTCCTTACGTTATTTCACTAGAGGGCACCATTTCGTCTTCCGCCTCTCTCTCTCTCTCTCTCTCTATATATATATATATATATATATATATATACAGAGCACTCCGGCACTCCTGGCCTCCCCAATTGGGTGTACCTTGCTTCCGGTGCCCTCCTCAAGGAAGAACCCTTGTATGAACAATGATAAAAAATACGAGGCGGCACTCAGAAGACTTGTGAAAACATTCAATAAAGTGTATTCAGTACGGCCAACGTTTCGGGGACCACCTCCCCGTCTTCAGGACAAGTGTACAGTGATTAACAGACAAATTTATAGCAATAGACTTACCCCCCCTGATCGGTTTCCCCGCCAGCGTCTTCCACGGCCGCGTCTCCCGCGCTCTCAGCCCGGCGTCCACAGCGCACCACATGATGCATACCACATGATGCGGAAGTGACGTCACGGCGCTCGGCCCGGCCGCGTTACCATGGGGACCCTGGAAACAATAAACATAGAAAAGGTTAGCAGGCTCGATCGTACAGTGTACTTAGTGCATCAGGTCCACTAGGGACATAGAAGAATTAAAAAATACATATAATCACGAACTAAAACCCATACAGTGATACAGTGAACCATCTATTTCATATGATCCCAATCCGGGAATTACGTACATACATATAAATGAACGATCAAACCTGATAGCCCCCATGTCTTACAGATCAATACAAAATGATTCCATACATAATAAAGCAAAATAGCAACAGTGTCACATGATAGTGCAACCCAAATAAAAAAATAAAAAATAAATTCACAGGCAGCCTATATTGTACTCCCAGGCCATCATCAACTCCACTATAATTAAATCTTTTAGCAACAGCTTACTAAACTTATCATTACTAAAAGCTTTCCAACCGTTGTTTTGTGATACATATAAATAATATATGATATCATTTTTTTATCATTATATATATATATATATATATATATATATATATATATAAAAGAGGGTCTTACCCTCCACAGTATCGGGCACATACTGTAGCCTTCAACATTCTTCCTGAAATACTTTTTCAAGCGTATGGAGTATGAGCTAAACTCATTTTAACCACTAGATTAAATGGCCCACTTGTTTTTTAAACAAAATATTAGGAAAGATATTTGTCTTTTGGTTTTAATTGATGACATCATAGATGATCAAACATGTACAGTACACATGAAACAACCATTACATGGTTGTGCTGAAAACAGTATTTATTTGTACCTAATACATACAAATACATATTTTAGACTCAGAGGGATAAATTTACTAAGGTAGGAGTTTTTTTTTTTTTTTTAGAACTGGCGAGGTTGCTCATAGAATCAGATTCTACTTCAACATTTCTAGCTCCTTCTAGAAGATAATAGATAGAATCTGATTGGTTGCTATGGGCAACATCACCAGAAAAAAACTACTACCTTAGTAAATTTACCCCTTTGAATGGCAAAATGTTCCCAGCCATAGGAGAGCCAAAGAGATAAGAATGTTGGCGGCAATAACTAACTATAAAGTAAATGATTTGCCGTTCTGTAAACCTGTAACTGCCTTCAGCCCATCCCAGGAACTTTGATTTCATCCCCCTCAGCCCTATTCATGAGGCACAGAGGAGTATCAGATCCCTGATTATTGTACTCCCACCAGAAGAGTGACCTCTGTGGCAGTCTATGACACCATACAGTAGGTGCATTATGTGATTATTAATAGACCATCACAAAGAAGGAATGTCTGTCTCCTAATGTCACAGACAACTTCCTTTCTGAATAAATTCCAGGCACATGAGGTTTCCAATAACACATGTGCATTTGCATTTGTCACTGTAACCACTTCAGAATTGCTCTCAGAGCCTGTGTGTTACACGTGACCTTCTGTAGCAATTGTCGCCATGCTTTGCAAACAACTGAATTGAACCATTTGCAAACTGCTAATAACTGTGTACAATTTAGGATTAATAAACATAAAGCTCCTAGCTATCAGATGAATGACTGTAAACTGAACTGACCTGTACATGTGAGGGTCATGTTGGGAGGTATGATGTCGTGTCAGCACCACTCAGAGAATCACAGTCTCCCCGGAGCCAGCTAACCACAAGACACCTGCGTGGGAAAACCACTTGCGATTAGCTGAACGGAGAAGGCTTGTTAAGAGTTACCGTATTTTAATTTGCTGCCAGTGTAAATCAATCAGTCTATGTTGTTTAATATGTCTTTTTTTGTTTATCTCCCAATGGATGACAGTTTTCCTCATAGGTGTGCGCAGGGGGGGGGGGGGTGCCTGGTGCGCACAGGCACCCCCTAATGTCTGGCACCCCGATCTCACATGCCTGATGCAGCGATTGCCGAGCAGGCTGATTACTGTCCCCTCTGCGCTGCACCCTGTCAGGACTGCCTGGGTTAATCAAGGGTGCCACTGCCACCGGCTTTCAAACTCCCGGCTCCACCTCCATGTACAAAAACAGCGTGATGTGATGTGATTACGTCATGCTGCTCGCACACCCACCTCTCTCCTTCTATGCTATGCCAACGCCAGCCACTGATGAGGAGCAGCATGGAGCCAGTGTTCCTCTTACGAAGACAAATTTAATACTGGCAGGCGGTCCGCAGCAGCATTGACACGTCACTCGTTTTTCCAGCAGCAGCAGTACAAGTCTGCGACTGTCAGTGTCAGTGAGTGACTGACTTGTAAGTAAGCTGCTGCAACTTGCAGGGGAAAGTGAGGGGGAGCCAGACCAGGCTGAGGAGGAGCAGTGTAATTGCAGTGAGTGCCATCAGGGGTGTTTCTTTGGTGCACACCACAACATCTGACAATGTATCTGCTTTTTTAGGATTGGTACAAGGGTGGATATATTATATAGCGTTGACCATCAATAGATGGTGCTAAACACACCCAAAAGGCGGTGCTAGACACACCCCTCCGACGGTGCACCCCCTAATAAAATGTGCTGCGCACGCCTATGGTTTTCCTATTGAATTATAACAAGACAGAAGACACAAGAAGAATTTTTATAATAAAGTTGTTAATGTGTTTCCAGTAGTCTTTTATTACAATAATAAAAAAAAAATATTAGCACAGTGTTTTGTTTTATTATTCATGCAATATGTATAACTAGCTGGAGTACCTGGCGTTGCCCGGGATTTTAAAGGTCCATACACACGGAGCGATATAGCTGAGCGATTTTGACTACATAGTCAAAATCGCTCAGAAAGTTAGTGCATATCGCTCTGTGTGTACACAGCCAGCGATAGCAATGCGCGTCCCCACCAGGTCGCTATCGCTGCTATAAATAGACTGTGAAGGCAACTATATAGTCAAAATCGAAAGAAAATATCTCACTGTGTGTACTCACCCTAAAGGCCCATACACATTAGACGATGTCGCTCTGTGAGCGACATCGTCTAACGTTTCCCCCTCCCGGGCCGGCCGGTCGGCGGCCGCCTGTACGCACTGAGCGATATGACCGCTCATATCGCTCAGTGACGTCACGCCCCCGCCAGCCCTGCATGAAGGTCGTGGACGACAGTCCACATCCTTCATGCATGCCCTACCGACAGCGACGATCGCTGCCGACCCGCGGGGCCGCGCATTGATCGTCACTGGCGGCATACACACTTAACGATATAATGAGCGACGTCGCTCAAGGAGGGGGAAAATGAGCGACGTCGCTCATTATATCGTTAAGTGTGTATGGACCTTAAGAATGTCTGTTTACAAAAATAAATGTAAATATTAAACACACAGTATAAATAACATTGTAGATAGCTGAATACCCGTACTTCGCTATGGGATGAGGATGGTAAATTAGAATGATAGTTGTTTGTTAATTTACGTTGGTTGGAGATCTAGTATACAGGCATATCTTGCTTCCCTGACGCACTTTGTGTAGTGGCCAGACCCCTTTTTGGTCCCCCAAGGGACCCTGCTCTTTCCACTATACAACTCTCAGTCTGTGGCTTCCTGCTGCCTCCATTCCCCTCCTCACATCATGTCAGTGACCCTGTGAAATTATCGATTTTTTTATAGTTTGTTATATAGCACAGCACATTATGTATCTCCTGATATACTCTGTGCTGCTGGGGGACCGTCCTACTTCCACTATATAACTCTCAGTGTGTGGGTTTGTGCTACCTGCCTTCCCCTCCTCACATCATGTCACTGCCCCTGTCACATGCAGCCCTGTCATCACTGACATATCATGCATGTCCTGATATAGTCTGTGCTGCTGGCCCACCCCTAGAGGTGCTAGTGGTGTGTTACCCCCACAGTGTTTGTTCCCAGAGTGTAAGTCATATGTGTAGCAAGTTTGGTGTAAATTGCTCCAGGCCCACCAGAGTTATGCTGTCTGCTGACATACTCTGTGCTGCTGTCCCACCCCTAGGGGTGCTAGGGGTGTCTTACCCCCACAGTATTTGTTCCCAGCTTGTGAGTCATATGTGTACCAAGTTTGTTGTAACTGGTCTAGGCATCCGGGAGTTATGCTGTCTCCTGAAATACTCTGTGCTGCTGCCTCACCCCTAGGGGTGCTAGGGGTGTCTAACCCCCACAGAGTTTGTTCCCGGATTGTAAGTCAGATGTGTACCAAGTTTGTTGTAAATTGCTGGAGGCATTCCAGAGTTATGCTGTCTGCTGAAATACTCAGTTCTGCTGTCCCACCCCTACTAGGGGTGTCTTCCCCCCCACAGTCAGTGTTTGTTCCCAGAGTGTAAGGCATATGTGAACCAATTTTTGAGTACATTGCTCCAGCAATTCCGGAGTTATGCTGTCTCCTGATATACTCTGTGCTGCTGTCTCCCCCCCTAGGGGTGCTAGGGATTTCTAATTGTTTTAGTTGCCTCCGCCATGTTTTAAAACGCTTGTATGTAAAATTTCACGATCTTCGCCTGTAAACTGTGGATTTGTATAGAAAGACAGAAGGACGGATTTTCGCTTTTATATAGTAGATGGTAGGGGTTTTAAGGACACCCAGGGATGCTGAGACATGGGAGAGGTTTTAGGGACACCTAGGGCCGCTGAGACATACAGGTGCTAGAGGAGGCGTGTACAAATACAGAGTTGTGGCCACACCCACTTGTTAAAAGTTTGAGTTAAAATAAATACACCTATTCGCTGTGTCATGTACCTAGAAGGGGGGCATTCCATCTCCTCCATGGCTGACCTGGGCTTCCTCCATGCCCCCAGCTACACCTAGACCCGGGTAATCAGAACCCTCTCCACCCTCCTCTCAGCACCTTGGGGACCCAATTCCCGCTTGGATCTGGTTCCCATCTGGATCTGGCTCACAATCAGTCAGCAAGCACTCTGCATCTCTCACTGTTATACGCAGTAGCGGATCTTGCCATGGGCAAGCAGGACTTTTGCCCGGGGCGCCGCCTTCCGGAGGGCGCCGGCGCCATCCGGAGGGCGCTGCACCATGGCAAGATCCGCTACTGCCCAGCTGCCCTCCGCTACTGCCCCCAGCTGCCCAATATGTCCCGCTGCGAAGGGAACTAGACGCATAGCGTCTAGTTTCCCTTCATGGAGAGGACCTTTACTGTGTGGTGCGTGATGATGTCATCGCGCACCGCACAGCGTTTCAGCGGCGCTACTCTGAACAGGGGGCGTAACTGACCACGCCCCCTGCATGAAGCCACACCCCCTATTTCCCGCCCGGGCCGCAAAAATCGCTGGAACCGGCCCTGGTTATACAGTGAGTGGACCAGTCTATCAAGCCTTGAGCTAATTTCCTCTTTAGCAGGGGTATAGGACTCCCTGATTAACTGATTGCTGAATAGTTCAGACCTTCGCCCGGCATTTCCAGAACACTTGGCACCTGTTACCAGCAAACCGTGGAAGTTACCATCACTCAGTGCCGGAGAGAACAGTGTTTCCTGGAAGCCGGAGCGGCTGTGCGGCTGACCACTCGAGCGGGTTTTAGCAACAGTGTTAGCCCGCTCGTTGGAACTGTCGGGCTGCCCGTACGGAAACCTCCCATCAGCGTGATTCATCCTGCCATACGGACAGAAGCCGCCAACTCATTTGCACCACACCGCTACGATTCACAGGTAACAGTTGTTGATCACATCGTGCAATCCCGGGGACGCTCGGGCCACACTTAAAGCTCCTCAAACTGGCAAACAGGTCCCGTATTATAAGCACAAGGGACAGAGTGAGCAAAGGTACCTGTGACTCTTTACACTTGCGGTGCACAGTCTTTGGACAAAAATATCAGTGTCCTCTGGACTCTATTATTGGGTGCAATTTAACACGGAGGATCCTATTACGGACTGAACTTGTGGCATAATTTTTTGCCAGTCTGGACACTTTACTATTCAGCACACTTATTTTTATGAATGAGAACCATCTTTTTTTAATTGTTATGTAGTTGAGGGTGTTGTGACCACACCAGATCTTAATATAACAAAAATAAAATATATATATATATTTTTATATGGTTATATGTTTTAAATAAATATTTACAATTGAGAATGGTGTGGAACAATTAATTGGCTCTATAGCGCGACCTCTTTCTTATTCAATCGTATACGCTATATTGAAGCCATTAGAGACAGGCTTCTGAGGTCTGACGAAATAGAACCATTTATTTATGATCACAAGGTGACAGATTCCATGCAATATCAATCATTTAATATTGATTGCGCCATCAGGTATTTATTCTTTTTACCCTCCTCTCAGCACCTTGGGGACCCAATTCCCGCTTGGATCTGGTTCCCATCTGGATCTGGCTCACAATCAGTCAGCAAGCACCATGGCAAGATCCGCTACTGCCCAGCTGCCCTCCGCTACTGCCCCCAGCTGCCCACTGTGTCCCGCTGCGAAGGGGACTAGACGCATAGCGTCTAGTTTCCCTTCATGGAGAGGACATTTACTGTGTGGTGCGTGATGATGTCATCGCGCACCGCACAGCGTTTCAGCGGCGCTACTCTGAACAGGGGGCGTAACTGACCACGCCCCCTGCACGAAGCCACGCCCCCTATTTTCCACCCGGGCCGCAAAAAGCGCTGGAACCGGCCCTGGTTATACAGTGAGTGGACCAGTCTATCAAGCCTTGAGCTAATTTCCTCTTTAGCAGGGGTATTGAGATCCTATTTTAGTTGCAAACAATCCATGCTGTCTAGTGCTGTTTATAGATTTTAAATTTTAGAGGTCCAAGATAGAGTCACACCAGACCACATTGGAATAAACACCAAAAGGAGCCGCTAAACTCCGTGAATAATTCATATAAGCCTCCCAAAATAGAAGAAATAATTGATGTAAGTAACTGTACAAGGCGCTTAATACACTATAGAAAACGATGATATTACAGTCCAACACTATATACAAAAATTAAGGCGCCAGGTTCCTGTTCCACTCTTCTCCTGTAAGTGGTATAATAAAGTCCAATGGAGACTCTCTGCTATTTCCTTTAAACTCTGATGCATTTCACCTGCTTGCTGAAGTCTTAAACAAAACAGAATACAGTAATAGTTACTGCACGGGTGGTCTTCTGTTTGCCGGCGGTCGGGCTCCCGGCGCTCAGTATACCGGCGCCGGGAGCCCGACAGCCGGCATACCGACAATTATTTTCCCTCGTGGGGGTCCACGACCCCCATAGAGGGAGAATAAAATAGTGTGGCGCGCGTAGCGCGCCACCGTGCCCGTAGCGTGGCGAGCGTAGCGTGGCGAGCGCAGCGAGCCCGCAAGGGGCTCATTTGCGCTCGCCAAGCTGTCGGTAAGCCGGCGGTCGGGCTCCCGGCGCCGGGATGCTGGTCGCCGGGAGCCCGACCGTCGGCCACCCGTAGTGAACCCTTACTGCACCAGTAGTCCAGTACTGTAGTTACCTTATGGATGTGATAGTTGCTGGAATACCGTATATGTGCACATATACAGTATTCCAGTATAGTGTAATGCATTTGAAACATTTTTTTAAGTGCATTCTCTACTAGAATTTTGCAAAGCTTTCTTGCTCTTACTGCAATGAATCCTTTCAACTACTAAAGTGAAAAAAAAAATTCTACTGAATTGTCCATGTATCTTTTGTGAAATGCTGATAATGAAGATTTGCTTCTTTTTTTTTTTGTTTTTTTACAATTCTTTATTTTGTATGGTCAGGTAAGGTAGAAACAGTACAAATAGGAGTAGCAAACGGGCAGACAGAGCCCAAAAGCATAACAAGGACGACTATAGTAATTTTATAGAGTAACATAGACCAAAAACCAGAATGGAATCAGTATCGAATGAATATAGTGGGGGGGGGGGGGGGGGGAGTGAAAAAGAATGGTGGGGGGGGGGGGGGGGGGAGGAGGGAAACCACGATACAATCTTACAACAACAAGTATATATCGCATTATGATATGTAGGATAAGAGGGGGGGAGAGAAACATAAGAGTATAAAGAGGCCAGGAAAAGCATGGAGAGTGAGAGCTAGAAGAAAGGGTGGACATCAGAAAACTTAACAATGCAAAGGAGGAAGAGACGATCTACGCTCTGCAAGGAGCCCAAACCTGGTCAAAAGTATATCCTCGGTCATGGAGGTAGTAGGTGATCCTCTCCATTGCTGCAATGTGCCAGATTTTGGCTTTGAGGGCAGCGAGAGGAGGGGGAGAGGGTTTTTTCCAATTAAGAGCTATCAGTGATTTTGCCGCTATTAAGGTGTGTGTCGCTAGTTTTTTTGAAAATTTGTCAAGGGCTGGGGGGGGGGGATAACAAAGTAAAAAGACCCAAGGGTCTTTCAGCAGAGGGGTCTCGAGGAGGGAGTTCAAGAGAGCATGAACTAAGTCCCAAAAGGGGGTTATTATCGGACAGGTCCACCATATGTGGAGCATAGTACCTCTACAGCCACAACCTCTCCAGCAATTAGGAGAAGTAGATGGATAGATCTTATTGAGTCTGTCAGGAGTATAATACCAGCGATAATAAACCTTGTATGAGGTCTGTAATATTGGTTGCAATTGAGCTCCTCGCAATCCCCAGTCTCATGTCGTCCCAGTCCTCAGCTGTTGGGGGAGGTCCAAGATCTCGTTCCCAGGCAGTTTCATGGGGTCTGGAAGGGGGAAGGGTGGCGTCTAGTAGGAGGGCATAGAGCTGGGAGATTAATCCTTTGGAAAGGGGGGAGTTTTTACATAACGTTTCAAAGGGGGTAAGGGGACGAAGTACCGTGAGTGGGGGCAGGGAGCATAAAAAATGGCGAATTTGGAGGAATTCAAAAGGGTTAAAAGTTTGTGAGGGGTTTTTCTGTTGGAGATCAGACAGGGATAGCCATTGGCCCCGATTGGCAAAATCAGCTGGGAATTTAAACCCCAGTTGAGTCCATGTACGGAATCTCGTAACCGAGGATCCCGGAGGAAATAGAGGGTTCAGCCAAATAGGGGTCAAGGGGGAGGGGAGGGTAGTAAGATTCAGCTTTACGGGACATCCTTCCCAAATTTTAAGATTAAATTTGATGGTAGGAAGTAATTTGGATGTAAGGGGTCGGGATGTGGAAGGTAGACCCCATATGGGGGTCAGATCGGGGAGGGAAATGTAAGCCGATTCAATATCAAGCCAGGAAACTGATCCAGAGGGAGCATAGGAGGCTATAATATGGGAGAGATGAGAGGCGAGATAGTAGAGTTTAATTTCGGGAAAACCCCTGCCACCGGCAGAAACTGGTCTTTTCAAGGTGTTTGCAGCAATACGCGGGGGCCTGTGGTTCCAAATAAAACGGATAAGGGCATTCTGAATATTGCGAAGGAAGGAGGCAGGGACGGCAACAGGGAGAGTCTGGAAGAGATAAAGCCATTTGGGGACTATATTAATTTTGACGGCGATAATCCTGCCCAGCCATGAAATAATAAGACTATTCCAAGATGAGAGGTCAGACTGCATCTTGGAAAACAGAGGTGGGAAGTTTTCACGGAAGAGAGAGTCATAATGGGAAGTGAGATATATCCCCAGATATTTGATCCTTTTGGTTTGCCATTTGAAGGTAAAATTTGTCCTGAGGGAGTCGGCTTCTCGGAGGGGGGGGGGGGGGGACATGGAGCAGCATGGCCTCCGACTTGGAGTAATTAATCTTATAGCCCGAGACAACACCATAAGATCGGAGGACCAAGAATAAGTTCGGGAGAGATATTGCAGGTTGCGTCAGGGAGAGGAGAATGTCATCCGCAAAAAGAGAGATTTTGGACTCGGTATGGCCCACTTGAACGCCATGTATATCATGATGAGATCTAATTTGGGAGGCAAGCGGTTCAATTATAAGGGCAAAAATCAACGGAGATAGGGGACATCCTTGCCGTGTGCCATTAGAGATATGGACCGGGGCAGATGGGATGCCATTAATCAATACTGTAGTGGAGGGGGTAGAGTATAGTGCCAGGAGACCAGTGAGGAAGTCACCAGACAAGCCGTAGGCTGCGAGCGCAGATTTGAGGAAACCCCAGGAGATCCTATCAAAAGCTTTTTCAGCATCTAAAGAGAGGACAATAGTAGGGGATCTCCTGGAGTTTGAGATATGAATAAGATCGACAGCACGCCTGGTATTGTCCCTCGCTTGGCGAACCCGGAATAAACCCCACTTGGTCATAATGGATCAGGGATGTGAGATACGGGTTCAATCGGTTTGCTAGAATTTTAGCAAATATCTTCAGATCTAGGTGCAGGAGGGAAACAGGACGGTAGCTAGCACAGTGAAGTGGATCTTTACTTTCCTTAGGGATCACCACAATCCTGGCTTCCAGCATCTCAGAGGGAAAAGGGTCGCCATGGAGTACCTGATTGAAAAGGGACTGGAGGTGGGGGACGAGGAGGGTAGAGAACTTTTTATAGTACAAGGCTGTAAAGCCATCTGGACCAGGAGATTTGCCCGATTTTTGAATCATTATAGTCTGAGCAATTTCCTCCGCAGAGATCTCAGTGTTGAGATGTTCCAAAGCGTCGTGGGATAATTTGGGGAGCTTAGCTTCGGGAAGGAAGCCAGAGATCAAGTCAGCGTGGGACGGAGAGGAGAAGGGGAGGGAAGGAGAGGGGAGGTTATACAGGTCAGTATAGTAGGCTTGAAAAGCCGCTCTAATGGCAACAGGGTTATGAGTCAGATGGTTGTGGGGGTCTCTAATCGATATGATATTGTTTCGTGCCCTAGTAGATCGCAGTTGTGAAGCCAGGATCCTGTCTGCCTTGTCCCCCTTCTCATAGAACGTTTGGTGAAGCCATTTAAGACGTATAGCCACTTGCCTAGAAAGAAGGAGGTCAAGTTCCGCCTTGACTGTACGAAGTTCAGATAAAATAGTCGGGTCAGGAGACGCTTTATGCTGGGATTCTAGGTCATGGAGTTTCAGGGAAAGTGCGTTAATCTGGGTGAGGGATTGTTTTTCATTCTTGGAAGCCATGCTGATCAGATGCCCCCACAGAACCGCTTTATGGGCCAACCAAAGAGTAGATCTAGAAACATCTGGGGAGTCATTGAGAGCAAAATAATCGGAGAGCTGGTCGCGAAGATGGGACAGGACTTCAGGGTTGTTAAGTAGAGAGTCGTTAAGGCGCCAAGTCATTGGACGAGGGCGAGAGAGTAAGCCTGAAATATCGCAGGAGATAGGAGCATGATCAGACCAAATAAGTGGGTGGATATGGGCAGATTGAAGATTCAGGGCAAATTCATAACTGAGCAGGATCATATCGATGCAATAGTATGAAATGTGGGGTGAAGAATAAAATGTATAGTCCCGAGCAGACGGATCTCTCATCCTCCAGGAATCGTAGAGGAGTTGGGACTTCATGAGACGGAGGAGAGACCTAGAGTTGAGGGAGTCCGAGGAGGGGGCTGAGGGTACAGAGGCCGAGCGGTCCAGTGTGGAGTTTAGAACAGAGTTAAAATCCCCCGCGAGAATGAGTTCTCCTTGTCGAAATCGGGTTATGAGTGTCTAGTTTTGAAAAAAATTGATCTTGACGTTGATTTGGGGCATATATGTTAACCAACGTACATAGCTTATTATTTAGTTTCCCCACCAATATAAGAAAGCGGCCCTCTTTGTCAGTATGAGACTCAATAAGTTCAAAAGTGAGGTGACGAGCAATCATAATTGCGACCCCTCGCTTTTTGGCACCATGGTCGTACGCATGGAAGGAGTCACGGTATAGCTTACATCGTAGTTCAGGATGGGAGTTGTGCAAGAAATGAGTCTCCTGGAGGAAAACCAGGTCACCCTTGTGGAGCTTAAGAGAGGCAAAAAGTTTTCCTCTTTTTTGGGGGCTATTGAGCCCCTTTACATTAAAAGAAAGAACCCGCAGACCCATGGGCATTCAACCAAGAGACAGGCAGAGTAGAAAAGGTGGTGGACCGTAGAGATGGTGTGGAGGAATGGAAAGATGCATGGAGGAAACAGAAAACAAGAGATATCGTGGCGGAAAGGAGGGAGAAAGTAGAGAAAGAAGGAGATCGGAAGGGAGGGAGGGACAATTGGTCATCCGGCAATCGAGGTCAGAACCATTGGCGCCGACAAAAGGAAGGGACACTAGATGTCTGGAGAACATCTAGGTCACCTAAAGGGCAAAAAGCCCCGAGGGGGCATGGCAAGGCATCTGAGTGGTGCACCTCAATGGGAATAATGGGAGGTAACATACAAACAAACAATTCCCTCTTGGGGAACCTGAGGGATAAGCAAGAAGTAGAGGCAAGACTGAAGAGCAGGTGGAGCAAGAACAGGAGAAAAGCAGGGAGGGAGTGAAAAAGCAGGGTATCACGTTACAATATTTGCTGTCAACATAGTTATTTGAGCAAAATTAAAGGTTATCAAGGTTAAAACATAAGAGTTCTGAACACAACTTCAAACGGCTCCCCAAAGGGGGAGGTTGGCCATTATAGACCATCATAACTGGAGATATCAGGTAACAAAAGATGGGGTCTGGTGACAAGTCAGGTTACCGGAGGTGGAGCTAAAAAGGTCGTTGTTGTCGGGACTGTAGACCATTCCGAACGGGGAGGTAAAGGCGCCATCCTCTGCTTTGGAGTGATTGGGGGTACGGTGGAAGAGTCTCCATCAGTGGGGATGCCTACTTTGGACAGTAGGGATTGAGCCTCAGACAGGTTTCTGGCCGTCAGCAATTTCCCTTGATGCCAGACCAGGATGCGGAATGGAAAACCCCAACGGTATTTGATGTTGTGCTGAGAAAGTCTCGAAGTGACAGGTTTAAAGTCCCTGCGTTTAGCTAAGGTGATCGGGGAGAGGTCTTTAAAGATCTGCAAGGGGGTATTCTCGAAGGTAACAGAACTCAGTCGGCGAACCTCCTTCATAATGGCCTCTTTCGCAGTAAAGTAATGCATTCTGAGGATAACGTCCCTGGGTCAGGAGGAATCCTGTGAGCGAGGACGAAGAGCACGGTGAGCACGGTCTAGAAGAATGTGATCTTCGGGGGTGTCAGGGGAGAGCTGGGTAAAGAGGCGTTTAAGGTATAGGTCGAGATGAAAGGACTCTATATCTTCTGGGACACCCCGGATCCTCAAGTTGTTTCTTCTTGCCCTATTGTCCTGGTCCTCATGATCTTCCTGCAGTTGAGAAATTTCTTGGCGCATCTGCTGGAAGTCGGTCTCGACGGATTGTTGAAACGTCACCACCTCCTCGACTCGCCTCTCAAGTTGGTCAGTTCTGGAACCGATCTCTGCATTGTCGGACTTCAGCGCGTGGAGGGCTTGGACAGAAGTTTTAACATCCCTTACTTCCTTGAGAAGGGAGAGAAAGTCTCACCGCGTAATGGGCGCAAGATCGTCAGCCTCAGATTCGGAGTCGAGGAGTCCATGGGAATGGTCGGGATTGTCAGGTCTAGATTTGACAGGGGCGCCTTTTTTAGTGAGGAAGGGCGTGAGGTCAGCTCCCTGAGACTTTTTACCTCCTTTAGGCATCTTGCGAGGGCGTAGAAGACGAGGATAATTGACAAAGAAGTAGGTAGATGGGTTGCTCCAGTAGCTCGGCTCAGGGCCAAGAGGGGAGAGACAGGACGTTTAGGGGTGAGACATTGGGGTGTCAATAAAGAGCACCAGGCAAGTCACATATCAGCATAGGGGAGAGAACTGTGATTCTATAGGGGCCCTGCGTGGCTCAGAGAAACAGGCAGGTTCAAGCAGATAGGTGGAAATATGAAAAATAAAAATATAAATCCTGGTGCAAATGGAGCCTTTCACCGCAGGGGAGAGCCAAACAGTCAGAAATAAATCCTGCAGTGCTCAGAACCCAGCTTCCCCTTCAGGGAGGAAAAAAAGAAAAATAAAGCAAAAAAGAAAAAAAAGTGTGTATATATATATATGTATAGATGGACCACCTGTGTGGGTACTCACCCCCCTCCTGGGGCAATGCAGGGGTCACAGAAGACAGGGGGAGTCTGGTCACGGTCCAGCCAGTGACCAGGACTCCTATAGCTCTGCTCAGGTAGGGGGGAGATCCAGCATGGGAGCTGCCACACAGGGCAACCGGACGGCCACACTCCTCGGGCACAGCCGTGCAGGTAAGCCCCTGGGTGAAGTTGCAGCGGGGGCGGAGAGGCCGGCAGCGCCAGGAGCGAGTGGAGGATGAAGCTGTGCGGGCGCTCGGAGGTCCGCGGCGGGCGGCGGAGAGACAGGCGCAGCACCGGAGCCTGGGTGTCCGGATGTCCTCTCTCGTCCTCCTCCCCGGGTCCCGGCCAGTAGTGGAGGCGATCAGGCGGCAGTGGGGAGCGGCGGGTCCGGCGCTGACAGGGAGTGCAGCAGGGGACACGGCAGCAGGATGTCGCGGGCAGCTCCGTCTCGCCGCCCGCCAGGTTCCCAAAATCGAGGTCCCGGCTCAGTGGACGTGGGGAGGCCGCAACCCGCAGAGTCGGCCTAAGCCGTCTCTCGATTCCGCGGCGCTCACCCACGGGGGTGAGGGTGGTTAATTAATGAGTGGGGTACTGATGGGGTGGGGAGAGGGCCGCGTTTACGGTGCCAAGGAGGGTTTTTTAAAGGCAGCAGGCCGTAGCTCATGTTGAAAGCAGTCACCTCAGTTGGCAGCCAAGCCACGCCCCCTGCTTTTTTTTTTATTGAGCTTGTGTATATAATATGTATGTTCACTTGTTGCTCACTTATTGCTGAAATGAAAGGGAAGCCAGTGAAGGGCTTGTAGAAGAGGGGAGGTGGACGTAGTGTGTTTGGTGAGGAAGATGAGCCGGGCAGCAGCATTGAGGATAGATTGGAGTGGAGAGAGGTAATTGTCAGGGAGGCCAGTTAGGCGGAGATTACAGTAGTCCAATCTGGAAATAATCAGTGAGTGAATAATGATCTTAGTGGCATCCTGGGTGAGAAAAGGTCTGATCCTGGAAATGTTTTTGAGATGAAAATGACAGGTTTGTGAGAGGAGCTGAATGTGTGGTTTGAAGGAGAGGGAGGAGTCAAGGATTACGCTAAGACAGCGTACTTGGGTGCTAGAGGAGACAGTCGTGCCATCATAGCGGAACAAATAGGCTACTAACTATTGCACATATCATTAATAGAAGATAACAGTACAGCAAGTGGTCAAAGAGATCAACGATCAGTGAGCAAGAATTAACACCTTGATTTATAATAAAGCAAATTACAGTAGTGCTATATTAGATAAAGCTCATTAAGACCCCTAGGTTGAAGTGTCCCTAGCCGATGAATTCACCTGGTTTCAAGTTGAAGCAATTTAAGCCCGCGGCCCCCACCTCGCATAGTAGCAGGGACATGGTCAATCAGGTGATATCGTAAAGATATCGGGCTATATGCAATTGCGGTCGAATTCCGGCTGGAATTCGACCGTTTTTAAATTCGACACAATTCGACAGTCACATACCCTCCCGCCGGGACCCAAATTCGACATATTCAATAAAAAACGGATTCGACAGTCCCGCTGTCGAAAAACGGACCAATTGACGGATATGTGCGTCCTGGAATCGTCTCTTTGGATGGCACAAAAATGATTAAAATACCCAGAAAAAAATTGCGTGGGGTCCCCCCTCCTAAGCATAACCAGCCTTGGGCTCTTTGAGCCGGTCCTGGTTGTAAAAATACGGGGGGGAAATTGACAGGGGATCCCCCGTATTTTCAAAACCAGCATCGGGCTCTGCGTCCGGTCCTGGTGCCAAAAATAAAGGGGGACAAAAAGCGTAGGGGTCCCCCGTATTTTTAAAACCAGCACCGGGCTCCACTAGTCAGAGAGATAACGCCACAGCCGGGGGACACTTTTATATCGGTCCCTGCGGCCGTGGCATTAACTAGTCACCCTGGCCGGGGTACCCTGGAGGAGTGGGGACCCCTTAAATCAAGGAGTCCCCCCCTCCAGCCACCCAAGGGCCAGGGGTGAAGCCCGAGGCTGTCCCCCCCATCCAAGGGCTGCGGATGGGGGGCTGATAGCCAAGTGACAAAATAAAGAGTATTGTTTTTTGTAGCAGAACTACAAGTCCCAGCAAGCCTCCCCCGCAAGCTGGTACTTGGAGAACCACAAGTACCAGCACGCAGGGGGAAAACAGGCCCGCTGGTACCTGTAGATCTACTACAAAAAAATACCCAAATAAAAACAGTACACAGACACCGGAAAGTAAAACTTTATTACATACATGCCGACACACACATACTTACCTATGTTGACACGAGGTTCGGTCCACTTCTCCAAGTAGAATCCACGGTGTACCTGAAAATAAAATTATACTCACCAAAATCCAGTGTAGATCGGTCCTCTTCTGTTTTGTAATCCACGTACTTGGCAAAAAACAAACCGCATTTACCCGGACCACGCACTGAAAGGGGTCCCATGTTTAAACATGGGACCCCTTTCCCCGAATGCCGGGAGCCCCTGTGACTCCTGTCACAGAGGGTCCCTTCAGCCAATCAGGGAGCGCCACGTCGTGGCACTCTCCTGATTGGCTGTGCGCGTTTGAGCTGTCAGACGGCACATCGCACAGCCGCTCCATTTTCTTCAATGGTGGGAACTTTGCGGTCAGCGGTGAGGTTACTCGCGGTGTAAACATGGGACCCCTTGGTAAGTATGTGTGTGTAGGCATGTATGTAATAAAGTGTTACTTTCACGGTGTCTGTGTACTGTTTTTATTTGGGTATTTTTTGTAGTAGAACTACAGGTACCAGCGGGCCCATTCCCCCCCCCGCATGCTGGTACTTGTGGTTCTCCAAGTACCAGCTTGCGAGGGAGGCTTGCTGGGACTTGTAGTTCTGCTACAAAAAACAATACTCTTTATTTTGTCACTTGGCTATTAGCCCCCCATCCGCAGCCCTTGGATGGGGGAGACAGCCTCGGGCTTCACCCCTGGCCCTTGGGTGGCTGGAAGGGGGGGGAACCCCTTGATTTAAGGGGTCCCCACTCCTCCAGGTACCCCGGCCAGGGGTGACTAGTTAGTGATTTAATGCCAGGGCCGCAGGGACCAATATAAAAGTGTCCCCCGGCTGTGGCATTATCTCTCTGACTAGTGGAGCCCGGTGCTGGTGTTAAAAATACGGGGGACCTCTACGCTTTTTGTCTCCCGTATTTTTGGCACCAGGACCGGACGCAGAGCCCGGTGCGGGTTGTGAAAATACGGGGGATCCCCTGTCATTCCCCCCCCCCCCCCCGTATTTTTACAACCAGGAGCCCGAGGCTGGTTATTCTTAGGAGGGGGGACCCCACGCAATTTTTTTACTTGATTTTAACCCATTCCCACCCCTTCCCACTGAAAACCATGCTCTGATCTCTCCATATTATTTTAGTCAGTTTAAAAAAATATATATTCTTTTAAAAAATATATAAATAATACTTGTGTCTCCTAATAGACAAACCAAGTACATAATCCCTTCTAATATAAATAGATATGCTATTAGCAATACAAAAAACACAAAAAAAACATGTTTTTAATTTTTTTTATTAGATTCCGCCAGCAAAGTGAGGCGGAATTAAATTGACGAAATTACTGTCGAAATGCACTGTTGTCGAATCGACATTTTTCAATTGAATATACTTTTGTCGAAAAGCCCCATTTTTACCATTGCAGACATGTCGAATTTGACAACTGTCGAATTTCAAAAAGTCGAATCTGAAACGTCCGTTTTTTTGTCGAAAAGTACTGTATTGCATTGTCGATTTTTTTTTTTGTGTCGAAAATGCCCCGTTTTTCGACATTTGCGGCAATTCGACCGCAATTGCATATACCCCATCAGCGGATGATGTGCCTGGCAAAAATGCCTGGCAACCAGCTGGTTGCTAGTGCCCTTGGTGATAGCTGATTTGATGGCAGACCTGTGGGCTGCCATACGTTCCTTGAACGTCCGTTCAGTCTTCCCAACGTATGACAACCCACAGGGACATAAGAGTTGGTAAACAACATATCTTGAGTTACATGTCAAAGTAAAATTAATGAACATAGTGCGGCCCGTTAATGGATGCTGAAATGTATTGCCACTTATAAGGAACTGACAAGTAGTGCATGTGCACTTAATGCACCCCCTAGGTCTAAGATTACTTTGTACAGTGGGATCCCTCGTGATGTCTGTTTTAACAAGGAAATCCCTAAGATTTTTACGCCTAGTGTAACAGGGCATTAACCTCGTTTGGCCCAAATTCAATTCGGGGTCCAATTGCCACAATTTTTTGGAAATTGTATTTATGCCAGGACTTGCCGGGCTAAATTGACCAACCCAAGGAATCATGGCTAACTGGCCTGTGGTCTTTGGTTCACCATAAAGCAATTGTGATTGATCTATTTGCAAAGCTTTAATTTTAGAATCCTCCAAGACTTGTAGTGGATACCCGCAAGCCTGTAAACGGTCAATCATCTCATTCATCTGGCACTTAGCCAGAACC
Source organism: Pseudophryne corroboree (assembly GCF_028390025.1). NCBI lineage: Eukaryota > Metazoa > Chordata > Amphibia > Anura > Myobatrachidae > Pseudophryne > Pseudophryne corroboree. The sequence continues at coordinate 109,849,066 of NC_086444.1, read as the reverse complement.
GAATCTGAAGTACTTCTATGAATTCGAATACATTGAAAATATGGCAAACCTAATTTCAGAGGGGCAGGATGGAAACTATTAAAATGTAACAAGTTATTATGGTCTGTAGGTTTGCTATATAATGAGGTATGTACAAAACCATCATTAATAGATATGCGCACATCCAAGTAATCAACGGCCTCCTTGCTCATGGTGTTTGTTAATTTGACCGGATGATCACATTTATTATGATCGTTGATTTATTATGATCGTTGATGATCTCCAACCGATCTTGGGTACCTTTCCAGAGAACAAGGAGGTCGTCAATATAGCGGCAGTACATTAATATATCATCCGCTATGATTGGATCGTCAAATAATCGTCAAATAATATGGACTGTTCTACCTGAAACATAAAGATATTAGAGTACGATGGGGCCACTGAGGACCCCATCGCACAACCAGTACGTTGCAGATATACTTGCCCATTATGTAAAAAGAAATTCTTAGTTAAAATCAGCTCTAGCAATTCCAAACAAAAGTGTAAATTTGGACCCTTTCCGGATGCCCATCAAGGAAGTGATGAACTGCAGTGAGTCCTAATTCATGAGGTATGACAGTATATAGACTCTGTACGTCAATACTGCACAGAATAACATTACAATTGAATCTGGGCAATGACTCCAGTTTGCGCAATAGCGTACTGGTATCTAACCAAAAACTGGTTCCGGTATTAATGGTCGACCATGTTATGGTCGTCAGTCATTAGGTCGACCACTATTGGTCGACGTGGGCATGGTCGACATGGACAAATGGTCGACATATGAAAATGGTCGACACATGAAAGGTTGACATGAGTTTTTTTACTTTTTGTGTCCTTTTTTGCGTAAAGTGACGGGGAACCCCAGTAGTGCACCGCGTCCCCCCGCATGGCTCGCCATGCTTCGGGCAAGGTGCCTCGCTGCGCTCGGCACAGATTACCGTTCCCAATCGTAGTCCACGTGGATCGTAAAGTATGGAAAAGTTGCCCAAAAGAAAAACATTGTCAAAAACGCATTTCGACCTTCTCATGTGTCGACCTTTCACGTGTCAACCATTTTGTATGTGTCGACCATGTGTCCATGTCAATGTCGACCAATAGTGGTCGACCTAATGAATGTCGACCATAACATTATCGACCATCCAAACGGATACCCAAAAAAAGGGGATGTATTTGAATACATGGTTGTAGGAGAGAATCTAGGTATAAAGCTACAGGATGGAACAGCGATTTGTTAGCAGAAATTATAGGCCGTCCTGGCGGATTCACTAAGCTTTTATGACTTTTAGGTGTTGTGTATAATACAGACATAACAGGATATTTAGGTACTAATGCATTCCGTAATGTACTCGATATAAAGCCACACCCAACAGCCAGATCTAATTTTTTACATACAGTAACTCCTCTTTAAACCTCCCAGTAGGGTCAGTAGATAAAAGACTATGGGGTATATGCAATTGCGGTCGAATTGCCGCAAATGTCGAAAAACGGGGCATTTTCGACACAAATTTTTTTTTCGACAATGCAATACAGTACTTTTCGACAAAAAGACGGACGTTTCAGATTCGACTTTTTGAAATTCGACAGTTGTCAAATTCGACATGTCTGCAATGGTAAAAATGCGGCTTTTTGACAAAAGTATATTCAATTGAAGAATGTTGATTCGACAACAGTGCTTTTCGACAGTAATTTCGTCAATTTCATTCCGCCTCACTTTGCTGGCGGAATCTAATAAAAAATTTTAAAAACATGTTTTTTGTGTGTTTTTTTTTATTGCTAATAGCATATCTATTTATATTAGAAGGGATTATGTACTTGGTTTGTCTATTAGGAGACACAAGTATTATTTATATATTTTTTAAAAGAATATTATTATTTTTAAACTGACTAAAATAATATGGAGAGATCAGAGCATGGTTTTCAGTGGGAAGGGGTGGGAATGGGTAAAAATCAAGAAAAAAAATGTGTGGGGTACCCCCCTCCTAAGCATAACCAGCCTCGGGCTCTTTGAGCCTGTCCTGGTTGTAAAAAAACCCACCAGCACCGGGCTCCACTAGTCAGAGAGATAATGCCACAGCCGGGGGACACTTTTATATCGGTCCCTGCGGCCCTGGCATTAAATCACTAACTAGTCACCCCTGGCCAGGGTACCCTGGAGCCTCCCCCGCAAGCTGGTACTTGGAGAACCACAAGTACCAGCATGCGGGGGGGAAACGGGCCCGCTGGTACCTGTAGTTCTACTACAAAAAAAATACCCAAATAAAAACAGTACACAGACACCGTGAAAGTAAAACTTTATTACATACATGCCGACACACACATACTTACCTATGTTGACACGAGGTTCGGTCCACTTCTCCAAGTAGAATCCACAGTGTACCTGAAAATAAAATTATACTCACCAAAATCCAGTGTAGATCGGTCCTCTTCTGAGCTTGTAATCCACGTACTTGGCAAAAAAACAAACCGCATTTACCCGGACCACGCACTGAAAGGGGTCCCATGTTTACACATGGGACCCCTTTCCCCGAATGCCGGGACCCCCTGTGACTCCTGTCACAGAGGGTCCCTTCAGCCAATCAAGGAGCGCCACATCGTGGCACTCTCCTGATTGGCTGTGTGCGTCTGAGCTGTCAGACGGCACATCGCACAGCCGTTCCATTATCTTCAATGGTGGGAACTTTGCAGTCAGCGGTGAGGTTACTCGCGGTCATGCCCCTTCCCCACGAGACATGCGTTTTATGTCCCTTTTAGAAAAATGGGGAGGGGGTGGGAAGGGGGGCAGCATTTCTCTTTCTGGCACAGGACACCAAAAACTCTAAAAGGCTCTGATTGCCAATGCCTTCCCCAGCTGGTATCAACTCTTTTTATTTTATTGAAATATTGTACCCTTATCAATCCAGTGTAATCCAAACATTGGCACTCACACGTAGGAACTTGTCTGCATGTAATGATGTAAGGCGATAGCTCCATGCATGTCACCCTTTCAGTTTATGGAGTAATGTCAAAAAGTTGAGTGTGAGGAAGCAAACAAGACGTGTTAAATAGTATATTTCTCTTACGTCTTAAGGTCCATACACACTTAACGATAAAATGAGCGACGTCGCTCATTTTCCCCCTTCTTGAGCGACGTCGCTCATTTTATCGTCAAGTGTGTATGCCGCCAGCGACGACCGATGCGCGGCCCCGCGGGTCGGCAACGATCGTCGCTGTCGATAGGGCATTCATGAAGGATGTTGACTGTCGTCCACAACCTTCATGCAGGGCTGGCGGGGGCGTGACGTCACTGAGCGATATGAGCGGTCATATCGCTCAGTGTGTACAGGCGGCCGCAGACCGGCCGGCCCGGGAGAGGGAAACATTAGACGATGTCACTCACAGAGCGACATAGTCTAATGTGTATGGGCCTTTAGAGGATGCTGGGGTCCACAGTAGTACCGGTGCTAGGGTGCTCAGCACCCTCCTGCAAACTATAAATTTGGCGCCCTCCTATAAATACAGATGTGATCGCTCTCATCCTACCCGCAGGCGGCTGCATTGTGCTTGCGACTAGCTGCGGCAAGCTGCATCTGGTTCGCTGGAACATACAAGCCATGCAATCACAATGTCCGTGATACATTTAGAGATGAGCGGGTTCGGTTCCTCGGAATCCGAACCCCCCCGAACTTCAGCCTTTTTACACGGGTCCGAGGCAGACTCGGATCTTCCCGCCTTGCTCGGTTAACCCGAGCGCGCCCGAACCTCATCATCCCGCTGTCGGATTCTCACGATGGCTCGGATTCTATCGCGAGACTCGGATTCTATATAAGGAGCCGCGCGTCGCCGCCATTTTCACACGTGCATTGAGATTGATAGGGAGAGGACGTGGCTGGCGTCCTCTCCGTTAGAATAGATAGAGACACTTGAGTTGATTTACTACTAACTTAGTAATTTTGGGGAGCATTAGGAGTACTCAGAGTGCAGAGTTTTGCTGATAGTTACTAGTGACCACCACCAGTTTTATTTATTATTTAATATAATCCGTTCTCTGCCTGAAAAAAAACGATACACAGTCACATACCATATCTGTGCTCAGCCTCAGTGTGCTGCATGATAATATCATCTATGTATATCTGACTGTGCTGAGTGCTCACTGCTCACACAGCTGAATTGTGGGGGAGACTGGGGTGCAGTTATAGCAGGAGTACAGTGCACACTTTTGCTGCCAGTGTGACTGACCAGTGACCACCAGTATATTGTCTGCCTGAAAAAGTTAAACACTCCTGTGGTGTGTTTTTTTTTTTATTCTATAAACGCATTCTGCTGACAGTGTCCAGCAGGTCCGTCATTCATTATATTATATAAATATTTACCTGCAGTAGTGTTATATTTTTTTTGTTCATCTCTATCATCTTTATCATCTCTATATTAGCAGACGCAGTACGGTAGTCCACGGCTGTGGCTACCTCTGTGTCGTCAGTGCTCGTCCATAATTGTATACCTACCTGTGGTGGGTTTTTTTTTCTATCTTCTTCATACTAGTAGTTTAGGAGTCTGCTGACAGTGTCCAGCAGGTCCGTCATTATATTATATATACCTGCAGTAGTGATATATATATATTTTTTATATCATTATCATCTCTATACTAGCAGACGCAGTACGGTAGTCCACGGCTGTAGCTACCTCTGTGTCGTCAGTGCTCGTCCATAATTGTATACCTACCTGTGGTGGGTTTTTTTTTTCTATCTTCTTCATACTAGTAGTTTAGGAGTCTGCTGACAGTGTCCAGCAGGTCCGTCATTATATTATATATACCTGCAGTAGTGATATATATATATTTTATATCATTATCTTCTCTATACTAGCAGACGCAGTACGGTAGTCCACGGCTGTAGCTACCTGTGTGTCGTCAGTGCTCGTCCATAATTGTATACCTACCTGTGGTGGGGTTTTTTTTTCTATCTTCTTCATACTAGTAGTTTAGGAGTCTGCTGACAGTGTCCAGCAGGTCCGTCATTATATTATATATACCTGCAGTAGTGATATATATATATTTTTTATATCATTATCATCTCTATACTAGCAGACGCAGTACGGTAGTCCACGGCTGTAGCTACCTCTGTGTCGTCAGTGCTCGTCCATAATTGTATACCTACCTGTGGTGGGGTTTTTTTTTTCTATCTTCTTCATACTAGTAGTTTAGGAGTCTGCTGACAGTGTCCAGCAGGTCCGTCATTATATTATATATACCTGCAGTAGTGATATATATATATTTTTTATATCATTATCATCTCTATACTAGCAGACGCAGTACGGTAGTCCACGGCTCTAGCTACCTCTGTGTCGTCAGTGCTCGTCCATAATTGTATACCTACCTGTGGTGGGTTTTTTTTTTCTATCTTCTTCATACTAGTAGTTTAGGAGTCTGCTGACAGTGTCCAGCAGGTCCGTCATTATATTATATATACCTGCAGTAGTGATATATATATATTTTTTATTTCATTATCATCTCTATATTAGCAGACGCAGTACGGTAGTCCACGGCTGTAGCTACCTCTGTGTCGTGAGTGCTTGTCCATAATTGTATACCTACCTGTGGTGGGTTTTTTTTCTCTATCTTCTTCATACTAGTAGTTTAGGAGTCTGCTGACAGTGTCCAGCAGGTCCGTCATTATATTATATATACCTGCAGTAGTGATATATATATATTTTTTATATCATTATCATCTCTATACTAGCAGACGCAGTACGGTAGTCCACGGCTGTAGCTACCTCTGTGTCGTCAGTCACTCGTCATCCATAAGTATACTAGTATCCATCCATCTCCATTGTTTACCTGAGGTGCCTTTTAGTTGTGCCTATTAAAATATGGAGAACAAAAATGTTGAGGTTCCAAAAATAGGGAAAGATCAAGATCCACTTCCACCTCGTGCTGAAGCTGCTGCCACTAGTCATGGCCGAGACGATGAAATTCCATCAACGTCGTATGCCAAGGCCGATGCCCAATGTCATAGTACAGAGCATGTAAAATCCAAAACACAAAATATCAGTAAAAAAAGGACTCAAAAATCTAAAATAAAATCGTCGGAGGAGAAGCGTAAACTTGCCAATATGCCATTTACCACACGGAGTGGCAAGGAACGGCTGAGGCCCTGGCCTATGTTCATGGCTAGTGGTTCAGCTTCACATGAGGATGGAAGCTCTCAGCCTCTCGCTAGAAAAATGAATAGTCTTAAGCTGGCAAAAGCACAGCAAAGAACTGTGCGTTCTTCGAAATCACAAATCCACAAGGAGAGTCCAATTGTGTCGGTTGCGATGCCTGACCTTCCCAACACTGGACGTGAAGAGCATGCGCCTTCCACCATTTGCACGCCCCCTGCAAGTGCTGGAAGGAGCACCCGCAGTCCAGTTCCTGATAGTCAGATTGAAGATGTCAGTGTTGAAGTACACCAGGATGAGGAGGATATGGGTGTTGCTGGCGCTGGGGAGGAAATTGACAAGGAGGATTCTGATGGTGAGGTGGTTTGTTTAAGTCAGGCACCCGGGGAGACACCTGTTGTCCGTGGGAGGAATATGGCCATTGACATGCCTGGTGAAAATACCAAAAAAATCAGCTCTTCGGTGTGGAAGTATTTCAACAGAAATGCGGACAACAGGTGTCAAGCCGTGTGTTGCCTTTGTCAAGCTGTAATAAGTAGGGGTAAGGACGTTAACCACCTCGGAACATCCTCCCTTATACGTCACCTGCAGCGCATTCATCATAAGTCAGTGACAAGTTCAAAAACTTTGGGCGACAGCGGAAGCAGTCCACTGACCAGTAAATCCCTTCCTCTTGTAACCAAGCTCACGCAAACCACCCCACCAACTCCCTCAGTGTCAATTTCCTCCTTCCCCAGGAATGCCAATAGTCCTGCAGGCCATGTCACTGGCAATTCTGACGAGTCCTCTCCTGCCTGGGATTCCTCCGATGCATCCTTGAGTGTAACGCCTACTGCTGCTGGCGCTGCTGTTGTTGCTGCTGGGAGTCGATGGTCATCCCAGAGGGGAAGTCGTAAGACCACTTTTACTACTTCCACCAAGCAATTGACTGTCCAACAGTCCTTTGCGAGGAAGATGAAATATCACAGCAGTCATCCTGCTGCAAAGCGGATAACTGAGGCCTTGGCATCCTGGGCGGTGAGAAACGTGGTTCCGGTATCCATCATTACTGCAGAGCCAACTATAGACTTGTTTGAGGTACTGTGTCCCCGGTACCAAATACCATCTAGGTTCCATTTCTCTAGGCAGGCGATACCGAAAATGTACACAGACCTCAGAAAAAGACTCACCAGTGTCCTAAAAAATGCAGTTGTACCCAATGTCCACTTAACCACGGACATGTGGACAAGTGGAGCAGGGCAGACTCAGGACTATATGACTGTGACAGCCCACTGGGTAGATGTATTGACTCCCGCCGCAAGAACAGCAGCGGCGGCACCAGTAGCAGCATCTCGCAAACGCCAACTCTTTCCTAGGCAGGCTACGCTTTGTATCACCGCTTTCCAGAATACGCACACAGCTGAAAACCTCTTACGGCAACTGAGGAAGATCATCGCAGAATGGCTTACCCCAATTGGACTCTCCTGTGGATTTGTGGCATCGGACAACGCCAGCAATATTGTGTGTGCATTAAATCTGGGCAAATTCCAGCACGTCCCATGTTTTGCACATACCTTGAATTTGGTGGTGCAGAATTATTTAAAAAATGACAGGGGCGTGCAAGAGATGCTGTCGGTGGCCAGAAGAATTGCGGGACACTTTCGGCGTACAGGCACCACGTACAGAAGACTGGAGCAACACCAAAAACGCCTGAACCTGCCCTGCCATCATCTGAAGCAAGAAGTGGTAACGAGGTGGAATTCAACCCTCTATATGCTTCAGAGGTTGGAGGAGCAGCAAAAGGCCATTCAAGCCTATACAACTGACCACGATATAGGAGGTGGAATGCACCTGTCTCAAGCGCAGTGGAGAATGATTTCAATGTTGTGCAAGGTTCTGCAACCTTTTGAACTTGCCACACGTGAAGTCAGTTCAGACACTGCCAGCCTGAGTCAGGTCATTCCCCTCATCAGGCTTTTGCAGAAGAAGCTGGAGACATTGAAGGAGGAGCTAACACTGAGCGATTCCGCTAGGCATGTGGGACTTGTGGATGGAGCCCTTAATTCGCTTAACAAGGATTCACGGGTGGTCAATCTGTTGAAATCAGAGCACTACATTTTGGCCACCGTGCTCGATCCTAGATTTAAAACCTACGTTGTATCTCTCTTTCCGGCAGACACAAGTCTGCAGGGGTTCAAAGAACTGCTGGTGAGAAAATTGTCAAGTCAAGCAGAACGCGACCTGTCAACATCTCCTCCTTCACATTCTCCCGCAACTGGGGGTGCGAGGAAAAGGCTCAGAATTCCGAGCCCACCCGCTGGCGGTGATGCAGGGCAGTCTGGAGCGACTGCTGATGCTGACATCTGGTCCGGACTGAAGGACCTGCCAACGATTACGGACATGTCGTCTACTGTCACTGCATATGATTCTCTCACCATTGAAAGAATGGTGGAGGATTATATGAGTGACCGCATCCAAGTAGGCACGTCAGACAGTCCGTACGTATACTGGCAGGAAAAAGAGACAATTTGGAGGCCCTTGCACAAACTGGCTTTATTCTACCTAAGTTGCACTCCCACAAGTGTGTACTCCGAAAGAGTGTTTAGTGCCGCCGCTCACCTTGTCAGCAATCGGCGTACGAGGTTACTTCCAGAAAATGTGGAGAAGATGATGTTCATTAAAATGAATTATAATCAATTCCTCCATGGAGACATTCACCAGCAGCAATTGCCTCCACAAAGTACACAGGGAGCTGTGATGGTGGATTCCAGTGGGGACGAATTGATAATCTGTGAGGAGGGGGATGTACACGGTGATGAATCGGAGGATGATGATGAGGTGGACATCTTGCCTCTGTAGAGCCAGTTTGTGCAAGGAGAGATTAATTGCTTCTTTTTTGGTGGGGGTCCAAACCAACCCGTCATTTCAGTCACAGTCGTGTGGCAGACCCTGTCACTGAAATGATGGGTTGGTTAAAGTGTGCATGTCCTGTTTATACAACATAAGGGTGGGTGGGAGGGCCCAAGGACAATTCCATCTTGCACCTCTTTTTTCTTTCATTTTTCTTTGCGTCATGTGCTGTTTGGGGAGTGTTTTTTGGAAGGGCCATCCTGCGTGACACTGCAGTGCCACTCCTAGATGGGCCAGGTGTTTGTGTCGGCCACTAGGGTCGCTTATCTTAGTCACACAGCTACCTCATTGCGCCTCTTTTTTTTCTTCTTTACGTCATGTGCTGTTTGGGGAGTATTTTTTGGAAGGGCCATCCTGCGTGACACTGCAGTGCCACTCCTAGATGGGCCAGGTGTTTGTGTCGGCCACTAGGGTCACTTATCTTAGTCACACAGCTACCTCATTGCGCCTCTTTTTTTTCTTCTTTGCGTCATGTGCTGTTTGGGGAGTATTTTTTGGAAGGGCCATCCGGCCTGACACTGCAGTGCCACTCCTAGATGGGCCAGGTGTTTGTGTCGGCCACTAGGGTCGCTTAGCTTACTCACACAGCTACCTCATTGCGCCTCTTTTTTTCTTTGCGTCATGTGCTGTTTGGGGAGTGTTTTTTGGAAGGGCCATCCTGCGTGACACTGCAGTGCCACTCCTAGATGGGCCAGGTGTTTGTGTCGGCCACTTGGGTCGCTGAGCTTAGTCACACAGCTACCTCATTGCGCCTCTTTTTTTCTTTGCGTCATGTGCTGTTTGGGGAGTGTTTTTTGGAAGGGCCATCCTGCGTGACACTGCAGTGCCACTCCTAGATGGGCCAGGTGTTTGTGTCGGCCACTTGGGTCGCTGAGCTTAGTCATCCAGCGACCTCGGTGCACATTTTAGGACTAAAAATAATATTGTGAGGTGTGAGGTGTTCAGAATAGACTGAAAATGAGTGGAAATTATGGTTATTGAGGTTAATAATACTTTGGGATCAAAATGACCCCCAAATTCTATGATTTAAGCTGTTTTTTAGGGTTTTTTGAAAAAAACACCCGAATCCAAAACACACCCGAATCCGACAAAAAAAATTCGGTGAGGTTTTGCCAAAACGCGTTCGAACCCAAAACACGGCCACGGAACCGAACACAAAACCAAAACACAAAACCCGAAAAATTTCTGGTGCACATCTCTAGATACATTATGCCACACACCGCAATGCCCACTACACATTAAGCCCTACAGTAAGGCTTCTAATTACTTTTAAATTACCTGATAGTTGCCAAGGGTTTCATGATCTTGGTTCCATGCACGGTGCCAGGGGTTTTCATGCTCAGGGTGTCATGCTTGTTGCCAGGGGTTTCATGCGCTGGGTGTTACGCTCCTTGCCAGAGGTTTCATGCACTGAGTGTCATGGGGAGTAATGCTGCCCAAACCGCTCCCCATTGTTTAGTGTGCCGCGTGCACCGCTGCCCGATCCCCCTGTTGCTGCTGCCACCGCCGTGCCAGGGTAGCAAGTTGGCAGGGCTGTAGCCTGCAGGGTGCCGCCGGCCGCGGCCAGCGCTATGCGCTCCCGGCACTTCCTAGACGCTAGAGATCAAGTATGAACTCTAGCATGTCTCCTTCATGGCGGCGACCATTTTGGAAGGGACATTTAGCAGATTGACATGCAGACGACAAGTCCGCATGCCAAACTGCTCTGAATCAGTGGCAGTGCCCCCGTAGCCCTGCGCCTCCTAGCCTCCACAGTGGCTGCGGGGGCAGTAGTTACGCCACTGAATAGGACACTTTATCTCCCCCCCCATTAATATGCAACTCTCTAGCACACATTAATATGACACTACCCCCAAAACAAATATAATACAACCCACCCCCCCAAAAAAACACATTAAAATGACATTACCCCCAGCTTATATTAATATAACACTACCCCCCTTTCCAGCACACAATAACATGACAGTAACACTACCCCCCCCAAAACACATTAATATGAAATTATCCCCCAAGCACATATTAATATGTCACCCCCCCCCCCCCCCCCCAAAAAAAAAAAAAAAACACATGAATATGACACTTTAACTCTCTCCCCTTCTTCCACCCTCCCTCCCTTCATTTATCTGCAGCAGAATTTACCTGAGACTTAGCTGGGCCTCTGCTCCCATGGTTGCGTCTAGATTCTCTTTGCGCTAAGGACCTTTCCCATAACCCCCTGGGTCCATGTCACAATCTATTTGGAATAGAAAAGTGTGGCGAGCGAAGCGAGACACCGAGCCCGATGCGTGGCGAGCGAAGCGAGCCCGCGAGGGGTCCAATGCTGCATAGAAAAAAAAAATACCCTAAACGAACGGAGAACGAAGGAAACATTTAGGAGCTGTAAGGGCGGAAGTTGTTTCCTGCCCACTCGTTTTGTCACGTACAGGTCCTTTGCACGAAGGCAAGATAGACACAACCCTGCTCCCATGTGGTGCTGCAGGCTGCTACACTGCAACGCTGCTCCTGTTCTGGCTGGCTCCTCCTGTGCATCATGTGACTTCCTGTTTATCGGTGCCCCGTGAATCCAGCACTGATGGGAAGGGAGGGAGGCTGCTGAAAACGGCTGTGTCTCCTCAGTGGCAGACTGAGGAGACTCAGGAGAAGGGGGTATAGGGGGGGGGGAGAGGAGAGGGGGCAGGTGCGCGCACTGCTGCCTGTCTTCCAGGTAGGTGCAGCGCAGAGGAACAAGCCAAAGAGGAGAAGGATGGGGGAGGCACCTGACAGGCTCACACACAGCACACAGGAGAAGACCTTATGTTCGTTCTGCCGGCGCTGCCTGTCAGTTTGACAGGCAGAGCCTGCGGCAGCGGACGGCAGCACTGCGGACCAGCAAGGTAGCAGAGCGGGGACAGCGCCTCTCCCACCCGGCACCTCCCTGCTTTGCAGACCTTGTTGAGCGGGTAGCGCCGGGCCTGACCATGGGGTATAGACGGGTCCACTAGGAGCTACTTAGAGTTTAATAGTGTGGGCTGGCTCCTCGCTCTATGCCCCTCCTACCAGACTCAGTTTAGAAAATGTGCCCGGAGGAGCTGGTCACAGCTAGGGGAGCTCCTAGAGTTTCTTTAGTTTTTTTTTTTTTTTTAGTATAGGCACAGGGAGGCTGCTGACAACAGCCTCCCTGCTTTGTGGGACTTAGGGGGGGTGTAGTGTCCACCCTGCGGGGTTTGAGCCACTATCTCCGCTGACAGGACACTGAGCTCCTGAGGGTGATGATCGTTAGCCGCCCCAGGCGACTGCTCACTCCCGCAACACTGCCGCCACCCCCTAACAGAGCCAGAAGATTCCGGTGGCGAGTGAGTCACCGCCCCCCCCTGGAAAGCGGGAGCCGGTGTGAAGATGGCGGCAACAGGGTGGGAGCGCAGTATTAACTGCGCTCCGGAGGCTCAGCGGTACATAGTGCGGTGATGTGAGGGGCGCCCTGAGCCAGCGCCTATACCCTACACTGGCACCAAGGCTGTCAGGGACCTCTGTAACGCTGGCAGCACAATTCCTCAGGCCAGTATAAAGAAGTACAGAGCGGGAAGCAGCGCCATGTTCAGGGGGTGGAGCTTCTCCTCAGAGCGAACACAGCATCGTTCAGCGCCATTTTCCTGCCTGCAGATCCTCTACAGTGATGCTGACAGGGAGAGCTGTCCCTCCAAGCAACTCCAGCTATCCTTTGCTGTATCAGGGGTTTGTCGAAGGGGGGAGAGAGGCTGTGTAAATACTGTGTAGTCTATTAAGGTACACAGTAAGCGCCAGGTAGTTGTATTATCTCTACCTTGGGAAGCGCTGTGTGTGGGTTGGCTCCAATCTCTGTGGCATTCTTGGGGGGGGAGGGGGGGGACTGTGTCTGATATTTCCTTGTGGGTGTTGTTGTCTCACATTGCCATGTCTGGGGACTCTGTGTCTTATGCTGCAGCGGACATTTCCTCTCAGGAGGAATCTATTCCATGTACGCAGGAATGTAATGCATTGTCTCAGATCCCTATTGCTGAGCCTGAGTGGTTAACCTCTATTAAGGGAATGATCTCTCAGATCTCTACTAGGGTAGTCCATACTGAGACTGAAACTCAGGTTTTAAAGAAGTCTATGGCAGTGTGGTCAGGTTCTGTTCCTATTTCTTCAAAATCACCTAGCATATTCCCACAGAAATGTGCACTTGCCCAGATACCGACTTTGACACGGCAGACGGTGATGGGGAGGTGCTGAGGGGGGCGGCATCCCTTGCAAAGGGGGTGCAGCTCATGATTGAGGCCATTAGAGATGTGTTAAATATTACTGACACACCATTTGAGCAGGTTGAGGAGGCTTACTTCACAGATAATAAGAAAGCCTCGCTAACCTTCCCGGCGTCTAAATAAACGCTTTGTTTTAAAAATCCTGGGAAAACCCGGAGAAAAAATTCCAGATTACTAAAAGGATTCTGGTTGCTTTTCCTTTCCCTGAGGAAGATAGGAAAAAATGGGAAAAACCCACCTATAGTTGACGCATCTGTCTCCAGACTGTCGAAAAAGGTGGTTTTACCTGTCCCTGGGTCTTCCGCGTTAAAAGAACCGGCTGACTGTAAGATTGACACTACGCTCAAATCCATATACACTGCTTCAGGGGTGGCGCTGAGGCCTACTAGTGCCTGCGCATGGATCCCTAAAACTATAGTAAAGTTGTCAGGCATGTTACTTGAGGATTTGGATTCAATGGATAGAAGTGACATTGAATTATTTTTACGTAACATACAGGATTCTGCGGGGTTCGTGGTGGAATTCATGAAGGACCTGGGTACACTGACTGAGGGAATATCTTCCATGTCTCCTGTGCACGGAGGCGGGGATATAGAGGAGGCGGCGCTATGCATTCTGGGAAGAAGGTCAAAACTTTTAGCCTGTTGGTGCCTCGGATCAAGATCCTACTCTACACCTCAATGTCATTCCCTGTGGAGCCCAGTGTACCTCGCAGAAAGAGATTTAACAACGGTAAGTTTTTACGATAAATCTATTTTTTTTCCACATGCGATGGTAATGTTTAGACGTTACTCCTTTCCTAGCCTGTATCAGAGTAGGAATAACCTTGTTCGGAATGCCCTTCCGAGCTAATATCTGGTGTTCAACCTCCATGCCATCAAACATAGCCGTGGTAAGTCTTGATAAGCAAACAGCCCCTGCTGCAGCAGGTCCTCCCGAAGAGGTAGAGGCCTCGGCTCTTCCAGCAGTGAGTCCAGAAGATCTATCTCTCCTTTCCTCCTATTGCTCTCTGAGAGGTTCGGCAATGTTTAGTTCAAGTGACAGGTTAGCCTCTGATAATTGAAACACTATCCTCTCCTGACTGGAAGTAGGTTGGTTAAGTACTTATATCTGAATCTATATATATATATATATATATATATATATATATAGCAAATACAACTGACTCATCACAAAATCTCCCGAACCATAAGGCTGCACTTCCTTGCCAGTGGCAGTTTTAGAGCAGTCCATTATTCAAATAGGGGAACCACACTCAGCGATGTATGGCAATTAATGTGGGTCCCCTATTTGAATTGGTAGGAGGAGCATAGAGGGAGGAGCCAGCTCACACTATTAAACTCTTAAAGTGCCAATTGCTCCACGTGGACCCGTCTATACCCCTTGGTACTAATGTGGACCCCAGCATCCTCTACGGACTACGAGAAAAGGATTTACCGGTAGGTAATTAAATTCCTATTTTTTTTTTCTACATTCACATCAGCTTTTTCTTTAAACAGAGCAGCACATACTGATAAATCTGTAGGACAATGTACCAGGGCCGTAACTACGTGTGTGCCAGGTGGGCCTGGCACACAGCGCAGTTGCCTGAGGGCGCAACGGCCAGCGGCATGTAATGAGTCAAATTGACTCATTACATGCCGCCTCTGCTGTGTGCGCCACGCTGGGGAGGAGAGCAGCAGCGCCGGAGGCAGCGGAGAAGGAGGAGGAGGGAGGGGGACTGGAGCCACAGCAGCGCTATGTAATTGGTAGTAGCGCCACTGCAGCAGTCCCCTCTCCTTCCGTATTGGCTGCCCGGCGCTGCTGTGAATGCTGGGATGCAGTTCCTTCATCCCAGCATTCACAGCGGTGGCGGGCAGCCAATACGGAAGGAGAGGGGACCGCTGCAGCAGTGCCTCTACTAATTACATAACGCTGCTGTGGCTCCAGTCCCCCTCCCTTCTCCTCCTCCTCCCCTGCCTGCACCGAGGGATCTGCCAGCACGAGGAGCTTGAATGCCAGCGGGGAGAAATGGTAAGTATCTCTCTCTCTCCCCTGTCTGCCGCAGTGTGTAAAAAGGGGGACGCTGTCTGCCGTGCAGCAGTATATACATGTGGGTATTATACACAGGTGTTGTAGTATATACATGTGGGTATTATACACAGGTGTAGTAGTATATACATGTGGGTATTATACACAGGTGCAGCAGTAGATACATGTGGGTATTATACACAGGTGCAGCAGTAGATACATGTGGGTATTATACACAGGTGCAGCAGTAGATACATGTGGGCATTATACACAGGTGCAGCAGTAGATACATGTGGGCATTATACACAGGTGCAGCAGTATATACATGTGGGCATTATACACAGGTGCAGCAGTATATACATGTGGGCATTATACACAGGTGCAGCAGTATATACATGTGGGTATTATACACAGGTGCAGCAGTAGATACATGTGGGTATTATACACAGTGCAGCAGTAGAAACTCCTGGAAATTTGGTGAGTTTTGATCAGAGATGTTCATGAAAGAAAGGCAGGTGAGGCACTGCCATAGACTTTTTACTCCAGAGTTTTGGTTAAAAATTTATTACAATAATGCAAAGAATATATTTCAAACATATTAATCATATACAGTGTACTTCATATACTCTATACAGTCAAAACTCTGGCACAAATGTTAGTATGACAGGAAAGGCTCTGCCTCACCTGCCTCACCCCACCACATGTCACTGCTGGAAATAGAAGAGGTGCCACCCCTTGGGTGGGGGTGTCTAGGATACCCTGAATGCATGCACAAGTTCTGTATATTTAGGCTGTTGTAGCCATGTGTACAACCTGTGCAAACTTCATACTTTACATTTGCACTGAAGCCTAAAATTATGCATATTATGTTATGCATATGGAAGCGTCTCATTAAAAATGAACAATTTCTAGGAACTGACTTGAAATGTGTTTCAGCAAATTCTTGAGTTAGTTATCTAGAGGCCTCATCAGAAGGGTCAGAGATAGTGACAGATTGAAAATAACTGATGCAGACTGAGATAAAGCTGGGCATACACACTGTATAATTATCTGGCAGATCTGGCTGGTTGGAATTAGTGATGTGCACCGCACATTTTTCGGGTTTCGTGTTTTGGTTTTGGATTCGGTTCCGCGGCCGTGTTTTGGATTTGGACGCGTTTTGGCAAAACCTCACCGAATTTTTTTTGTCGGATTCGGGTGTATTTTGGATTCGGGTGTTTTTTTCAAAAAACCCTAAAAAACAGCTTAAATCATAGAATTTGGGGGTCATTTTGATCCCATAGTATTATTAACCTCAATAACCATAATTTCCACTCATTTCCAGTCTATTCTGAACACCTCACACCTCACAATATTATTTTTAGTCCTAAAATTTGCACCGAGGTCGCTGGATGGCTAAGCTAAGCGACACAAGTGGCCGACACAAACACCTGGCCCATCTAGGAGTGGCACTGCAGTGTCAGACAGGATGGCACTTCAAAAAAATTGTCCCCAAACAGCACATGATGCAAAGAAA
The DNA here is from genome assembly GCF_028390025.1 of Pseudophryne corroboree. Classification (NCBI taxonomy): domain Eukaryota; kingdom Metazoa; phylum Chordata; class Amphibia; order Anura; family Myobatrachidae; genus Pseudophryne; species Pseudophryne corroboree. Next base: position 109,832,236 of record NC_086444.1, on the reverse strand, counting down.
AAAAGAGGCGCACCAAGGTCGCTGTGTGACTAAGCTAAGCGACACAAGTGGCCGACACAAACACCTGGCCCATCTAGGAGTGACACTGCAGTGTCAGACAGGATGGCACTTCAAAAAAATAGTCCCCAAACAGCACATGATGCAAAGAAAAAAAGAGGCACAATGAGGTAGCTGTGTGACTAAGCTAAGCGACCCAAGTAGCCGACACAAACACCTGGCCCATCTAGGAGTGGCACTGCAGTGTCAGACAGGATGGCAGATTTAAAAAATAGTCCCCAAACAGCACATGATGCAAAGAAAAAAAGAGGCGCACCAAGGTCGCTGTGTGACTAAGCTAAGCGACACAAGTGGCCGACACAAACACCTGGCCCATCTAGAAATGGCACTGCAGTGTCAGGCAGGGTGCACTTCAAAAAAATTGTCCCCAAACCGCACATGATGCAAAGAAAAAAAGAGGCGCAATGAGGTAGCTGTGTGACTAAGCTAAGCGACCCAAGTGGCCGACACAAACACCTGGCCCATCTAGGAGTGGCACTGCAGTTTTCTAGCGAGAGGATGAGTGCTTCCATCCTCATGTGAATCTGAACCACTGGCCATGAACATAGGCCAGGGCCTCAGCCGTTCCTTGCCACTCTGTGCCGTAAATGGCATATTGGCAAGTTTACGCTTCTCATCAGACGCTTTCAATTTTGATTTTTGGGTCATTTTACTGAACTTTAGTTTTTTGGATTTTACATGCTCTGTACTATGACATTGGGCATCGGCCTTGGCAGACGACGTTGATGGAATTTTATCGTCTCGGCCATGACTTGTGGCAGCAGCTTCAGCACGAGGTGGAAGTGGATCTTGATCTTTCCCTATTTTAACCTCCACATTTTTGTTCTCCATTTTTTAATGTGTGGAATTATATGCCAGTATCAATAGCAATGGCCTACTACTATATATACTGCGCACAACTAAAATGCACCACAGGTATAGAATGTAGATGGATAGTATACTTAATGACGACACAGAGGTAGGTACAGCAGTGGCCTTCCGTACCGTACTGCTATATATACTGGTGGTTATTGTGTCAGCAAACTGCAAAACTGAAATGCACCACAGGTATAGAATGTAGATGGATAGTATACTTAATGACGACACAGAGGTAGGTACAGCAGTGGCCTTCCGTACCGTACTGCTATATATACTGGTGGTCACTGTGTCAGCAAACTGCAAAACTAAAATGCACCACAGGTATAGAATGTAGATGGATAGTATACTTAATGACGACACAGAGGTAGGTACAGCAGTGGCCTTCCGTACCGTACTGCTATATATACTGGTGGTCACTGTGTCAGCAAACTGCAAAACTAAAATGCACCACAGGTATAGAATGTAGATGGATAGTATACTTAATGACGACACAGAGGTAGGTACAGCAGTGGCCTTCCGTACCGTACTGCTATATATAATATACTGGTGGTCACTGTGTCAGCAAACTGCAAAACTAAAATGCACCACAGGTATAGAATGTAGATGGATAGTATACTTAATGACGAAACAGAGGTAGGTACAGCAGTGGCCTTCCGTACCGTACTGCTATATATAGTATACTGGTGGTCACTGTGTCAGCAAACTGCAAAACTAAAATGCACCACAGGTATAGAATGTAGATGGATAGTATACTTAATGACGACACAGAGGTAGGTACAGCAGTGGCCTTCCGTACCGTACTGCTATATATACTGGTGGTCATGGTGTCAGCAAACTGCAAAACTAAAATGCACCACAGGTATAGAATGTAGTTGGATAGTATACTTAATGACGACACAGAGGTAGGTACAGCAGTGGCCTTCCGTACCGTACTGCTATATATAGTATACTGGTGGTCACTGTGTCAGCAATCTGCAAAACTAAAATGCACCACAGGTATAGAATGTAGATGGATAGTATACTTAATGACGACACAGAGGTAGGTACAGCAGTGGCCTTCCGTACCGTACTGCTATATATACTGGTGGTCACTGTGTCAGCAAACTGCAAAACTAAAATGCACCACAGGTATAGAATGTAGATGGATAGTATACTTAATGACGACACAGAGCTAGGTACAGCAGTGGCCTTCCGTACCGTACTGCTATATATACTGGTGGTCACTGTGTCAGCAAACTGCACAACTGAAATGCACCACAGGTATAGAATCTAGATGGATAGTATACTTGACGACACAGAGGTAGGTACAGCAGTGGCCTACTGTACCGTAATGCTATATATTATATACTGGTGGTCACTGGTCAGCAAAACTCTGCACTGTACTCCTCCTATATAATATTATACTGGTGGTCCCCAGTCCCCTCAATAAAGCAGCACACTGAGCACAGATATGGAGTGTTTTTCAGGCAGACAACGTATACTGGTGGTCACTGTCAGCAAAACTCTGCACTGTACTCCTGCTATATAATACAGCTGCTCCCCAGTCCCCACAATTAAGCAGTGTGAGCACAGATATATGCAGCACACTGAGCACAGATAAGGAGCGTTTTCTTCAGGCAGAGAACGGATAAAACTGGTGGTCACTGATCAGCAAAACTCTGCACTGTACTCCTCCTATATTATGCAGCTGCTCCCCAGTCCTCCCCACAATTAAGCAATAAAGCACAATCAAGTTCAACAATAACGGAGAGGACGCCAGCCACGTCCTCTCCCTAACATTTCCAATGCACGAGTGAAAATGGCGGCGACGCGCGGCTGCTTATATAGAATCCGAATCTCGCGAGAATCCGACAGCGGGATGATGACGTTCGGGCGCGCTAGGGTTAACCGAGCCATACGGGAGAATCCGAGTATGGCTCGGACCCGTGTAAAAAGGGTGAAGTTCGGGGGGGTTGAACCCTGGAATGAACCCTGCAATGAACCCTGGAATGAACATCTGGTAATGGAAGGGAACAAATGACAATTGACCGTTTGCTCCCAAACTAGTGATGTGCACCGGACATTTTTCGGGTTTGTGTTTTGGTTTTGGATTCGGTTCCGCAGCCGTGTTTTGGATTCGGACGCGTTTTGGCAAAACCTCCCTGAAATTTTTTGGGCGGATTCGGGTGTGTTTTGGATTCGGGTGTTTTTTTATAAAAACCCCTAAAAAACAACTTAAATCATAGAATTTGGGGGTCATTTTGATCCCATAGTATTAGTAACCTCAATAACCATAATTTCCACTCATTTTCAGTCTATTCTGAACACCTCACACCTCACAATATTATTTTTAGTCCTAAAATTTGCACCGAGGTCGCTGGATGACTAAGCTAAGCGACCCAAGTGGCCGACAGAAACACCTGGCCCATTTAGGAGTGGCACTGCAGTGTCAGACAGGATGGCAAATTTAAAAAATAATCCCCAAACAGCACATGATGCAAAGAAAAAAAGAGGCACAATGAGGTAGCTGTGTGACTAAGCTAAGCGACCCAAATGGCCGACAGAAACACCTGGCCCATCTAGGAGTGGCACTGCAGTGTCAGACAGGATGGCAGATTTAAAAAATAGTCCCCAAACAGCACATGATGCAAAGAAAAAAAGAGGTGCACCAAGGTCGCTGGATGGCTAAGCTAAGCGACACAAGTGGCCGACACAAACACCTGGCCCATCTAGGAGTGGCACTGCAGTGTCAGGCAGGATGGCACTTCAAAAAAATAGTCCCCAAACAGCACATGATGCAAAGAAAAATGAAAGAAAAAAGAGGTGCAAAGTGGAATTGTCCTTGGGCCCTCCCACCCACCCTTATGTTGTATAAACAGGACATGCACACTTTAACAAACCTGTCATTTCAGCGACAGGGTCTGCCACACAACTATGACTGAAATGACTGGTTGGTTTGGGCCCCCACCAAAAAAGAAGCAATCAATCTCTCCTTGCACAAACTGGCTCTACAGAGGCAAGATGTCCACCTCCTCCTCATCATCCGATTCCTCACCCCTTTCACTGTGTACATCCCCCTCCTCACAGATTATTAATTCGTCCCCACTGGAATCCACCATCTCAGGTCCCTGTGTACTTTCTGGAGGCAATTGCTGGTGAATGTCTCCACGGAGAAATGGATTATAATTCATTTTGATGAACATCATCTTCTCCACATTTTCTGGAAGTAACCTCGTACGCCGATTGCTGACAAGGTGAGCGGCTGCACTAAACACTCTCTCGGAGTACACACTGGAGGGTGGGCAACTTAGGTAAAATAAAGCCAGTTTCTGCAAGGGCCTCCAAATTGCCTCTTTTTCCTGCCAGTATGCGTACGGACTGTCTGACGTGCCTACTTGGATGCGGTCACTCATATAATCCTCCACCATTCTTTCAATGGTGAGAGAATCATGGGGGTAATTCCAAGTTGATCGCAGCAGGATTTTTGATAGCAATTGGGCAAAACCATGTGCACTGCAGGGGAGGCAGATATAACATGTGCAGAAAGAGTTAGATTTGGGTGGGTTATAGTGTTTCTGTGTAGGGTAAATACTGGCTGCTTTATTTTTTCACTGCAAATTAGATTGCAGATTGAACACACCCCACCCAAATCTAACTCTCTCTGTACATGTTATATATGCCTCCCCTGCAGTGCACATGGTTTTGCCCAATTGCTATCAAAAATCCTGCTGCGATCAACTTGGAATTACCCCCCATATGCAGTGACAGTAGACGACATGTCAGTAATCGTTGGCAGGTCCTTCAGTCCGGACCAGATGTCAGCACTCGCTCCAGACTGCCCTGCATCACCGCCAGCGGGTGGGCTCGGAATTCTGAGCCTTTTCCTCGCACACCCAGTTGCAGGAGAATGTGAAGGAGGAGCTGTTGACGGGTCACGTTCCGCTTGACTTGACAATTTTCTCACCAGCAGGTCTTTGAACCTCTGCAGACTTGTGTCTGCCAAAAAGAGAGTTACAACGTAGGTTTTAAATCTAGGATCGAGCACGGTGGCCAAAATGTAGTGCTCTGATTTCAACAGATCGACCACCCGTGAATCCTGGTTAAGCGAATTAAGGGCTCCATCCACAAGTCCCACATGCCTAGCGGAATCGCTCTGTTTTAGCTCCTCCTTCAATGTCTCCAGCTTCTTCTGCAAAAGCCTGATGAGGGGAATGACCTGACTCAGGCTGGCAGTGTCTGAACTGACTTCACGTGTGGCAAGTTCAAAGGGTTGCAGAACCTTGCACAATGTTGAAATCATTCTCCACTGCGCTTGAGTCAGGTGCATTCCCCCTCCTTTGCCTATATCGTAGGCAGATGTATAGGCTTGAATGGCCTTTTGCTGCTCCTCCATCCTCTGAAGCATATAGAGGGTTGAATTCCACCTCGTTACCACCTCTTGCTTCAGATGATGGCAGGGCAGGTTCAGGACTGTTTGCTGGTGCTCCAGTCTTCGGCACGCGGTGGCTGAATGCCGAAAGTGGCCCGCAATTCTTCGGGCCACCGACAGCATTTCTTGCACGCCCCTGTCGTTTTTTTAAATAATTCTGCACCACCAAATTCAATGTATGTGCAAAACATGGGACGTGCTGGAATTTGCCCAGATGTAATGCACGCACAATATTGCTGGCGTTGTCCGATGTCACAAATCCCCAGGAGAGTCCATTTGGGGTAAGCCATTCTGCGATGATGTTCCTCAGTTTCCGTAAGAGGTTGTCAGCTGTGTGCCTCTTCTGGAAAGCGGTGATACAAAGCGTAGCCTGCCTAGGAAAGAGTTGGCGTTTGCGAGATGCTGCTACTGGTGCCGCCGCTGCTGTTCTTGCGGCGGGAGTCCATACATCTACCCAGTGGGCTGTCACAGTCATATAGTCCTGAGTCTGCCCTGCTCCACTTGTCCACATGTCCGTGGTTAAGTGGACATTGGGTACAACAGCATTTTTTAGGACACTGGTGACTCTTTTTCTGAGGTCTGTGTACATTTTTGGTATCGCCTGCCTAGAGAATTGGAACCTAGATGGTATTTGGTACCGGGGACACAGTACCTCAATCAAGTCTGTAGTTGCCTGTGAATTAACGGTGGATAACGGAAACACGTTTTCTCACCGCCCAGGCTGCCAAGGCCTGAGTTATCCGCTTTGCAGCAGGATGACTGCTGTGATATTTCATCTTCCTCGCAAAGGACTGTTGGACAGTCAATTGCTTACTGGAAGTAGTACAAGTGGTCTTCCGACTTCCCCTCTGGGATGACGATCGACTCCCAGCAGCAACAACAGCAGCGCTAGCAGCAGTAGGCGTTACACTCAAGGATGCATCGGAGGAATCCCAGGCAGGAGAGGACTCGTCAGACTTGACAGTGACATGGCCTGCAGGACTATTGGCTTTCCTGTGTAAGGAGGAAATTGACACTGAGGGAGTTGGTGGTGTGGTTTGCAGGAGCTTGGTTACAAGAGGAAGGGATTTAGTGGTCAGTGGACTGCTTCCGCTGTCATCCAAAGTTTTTGAACTTGTCACTGACTTATGATGAATGCGCTGCAGGTGACGTATAAGGGAGGATGTTCCGAGGTGGTTAACGTCCTTACCCCTACTTATTACAGCTTGACAACACACGGCTTGACACCTGTTGTTCGCATTTGTGTTAAAATAATTCCACACCGAAGAGGTGATTTTTTTTTGTAATTTGACCAGGCATGTCAATGGCCATATTCATCCCACGGACAACAGGTGTCTCCCCGGGTGCCTGACTTAAACAAACCACCTCACCATCAGAATCCTCCTTGTCAATTTCCTCCTCAGCGCCAGCAACACCCATATCCTCATCCTGGTGTACTTCAACAGTGACATCTTCAATTTGACTATCAGGAACTGGACTGCGGGTGCTCCTTCCAGCACTTGCAGGGGGCGTGCAAATGGTGGAAGGCGCCACCTCTTCCCGTCCAGTGTTGGGAAGGTCAGGCATCGCAGCCGACACAATTGGGCTCTCCTTGGGGATTTGTGATTTAGAAGAACGCACAGTTCTTTGCTGTGCTTTTGCCAGCTTAAGTCTTTTCATTTTTCTAGCGAGAGGATGAGTGCTTCCATCCTCATGTGAAGCTGAACCACTAGCCATGAACATAGGCCAGGGCCTCAGCCGTTCCTTGCCACTCCGTGTCGTAAATGGCATATTGGCAAGTTTACGCTTCTCTTCAGACCCTTTTAATTTTGATTTTTGGGTAATTTTACTGAACTTTTGTGTTTTGGATTTTACATGCTCTCTACTATGACATTGGGCATCGGCCTTGGCAGACGACGTTGATGGCATTTCACCGTCTCGGCCATGACTTGTGGCAGCAGCTTCAGCCCGAGGTGGAAGTGGATCTTGATCTTTCCCTATTTTACCCTCCACATTTTTGTTCTCCATTTTTTAATGTGTGGAATTATATGCCAGTATCCATAGCAATGGCCTACTACTATATATACTGCGCACAACTGAAATGCACCACAGGTATGGATGGATAGTATACTTGACGACCCAGAGGTAGGTAGAGCAGTGGCCTACTGTACCGTACTGCTATATATTATATACTGGTGGTCAGCAAACTGTGCAAAACTGAAATGCACCACTGGTATGGATGGATAGTATACTTGACGACATAGAGGTAGGTAGAGCAGTGGCCTACTGTACCGTACTGATATATATTATATACTGGTGGTCAGCAAACTGTGCAAAACTGAAATGCACCACAGGTATGGATGGATAGTATACTTGACGACACAGAGGTAGGTAGAGCAGTGGCCTACTGTACCGTACTGCTATATATTATATACTGGTGGTCAGCAAACTGTGCAAAACTGAAATGCACCACAGGTATGGATGGATAGTATACTTGACGACACAGAGGTAGGTAGAGCAGTGGCCTACTGTACCGTACTGCTATATATTATATACTGGTGGTCAGCAAACTGTGCAAAACTGAAATGCACCACAGGTATGTATGGATAGTATACTTGACGACACAGAGGTAGGTAGAGCAGTGGCCTACTGTACCGTACTGCTATATATTATATTATATACTGGTGGTCAGCAAACTGTGCAAAACTGAAATGCACCACAGGTATGGATGGATAGTATACTTGACGACACAGAGGTAGGTAGAGCAGTGGCCTTCTGTACCGTACTCCTATATATTATATACTGGTGGTCAGCAAAATTATGCACTGTACTCCTACTATATACTACAATGCAGCACAGATATGGAGCGTTTTTCAGGCAGCAACGTATAATACTGGTGGTCACTGGTCAGCAAAACTCTGCACTGTACTCCTCCTATATAATAAACTGGTGGTCCCCAGTCCCCACAATAAAGCAGTGTGAGCACAAATATATGCAGCACACTGAGCACAGATATGGAGCGTTTTTCAGGCAGAGAACGTATAATACTGGTGGTCACTGGTCAGCAAAACTCTGCACTGTACTCCTCCTATATAATACTGCTGGTCCCCAGAATAAAGATATTTGCAGCCCCCTGAAAGTTCTGAAACAAAGTGAGAGGACGCCAGCCACATCCTCTCACTATCATTTCCAATGCACGAGTGAAAAATGGTGGCGACGCGCGGCTCCTTATATAGAATCCGAATCTCGCGAGAATCCGACAGCGGGATGATGACGTTCGGGCGCGCTCGGGTTAACCGAGCAATACTGGAGTATCCGAGTATGCCTCGGACCCGTGTAAAATGGGTGAAGTTCGGGGGGGTTCGGATTCGAGGAACCGAACCCGCTCATCACTATCCCAAACACTGAAAAATGGACAAAATCTGTCAGTCAGACAAATTGGTTAAGTCAGGGCTTTAAACAATTTGTATGAACAACAGTTATTGGGCCTGATTCAGACCTGACCGCTGCTGTGCGTTTCCGCACAGCGGGCGATCAGGTCATAACTACGCATGCATATGCACCGCAATGTGCACACGCGTCAGACAGCAACAAAGGGCATCACTGGTCACCGATGCGAAAAATACGATCGAATGGACGTTCGCAAGGTGATTGACAGGAAGAGGCCGTTTGTGGGTGGTAACTGTCCGTTTACTGGGAGTGTTAGGAAAAACGCAGGCGTTCCCAAGCGTTTTCAGGTAGGGTGCCTGACGTCCGCTCCGGCCCCGATTAACCTGTTCTCATCGCACTGTAGGAGTAAGTCCTGGGCTGCGCAGAGACTGCAGACACTGAGTGAGGTGCGAACTGATTTGTAGCTGCCCGCACACGATTGCACACTTATCTGTTTTTCACTGTTTGGGAGCAAATGGTCGAATATCATTTGCTCTCTTCCATTTCCAGATTCTTAATTCCAACCAGCCAGATCTGGCAGATAATTGTATAGTATATGCCCAGCTTAAATATTATCAGACTGTTGCAGCGATCTCTAATCTATTACCTGCTTTGCGATGAGAGCAGATCATTTTTTGCTTCCTATATTGCTTTCAAGTTAAATTCCATTCATCCGGCAATTTGGCCTGACCCAGAATCTCTGGCTGTGTGGGTGACAAATGATGGATTCGCTCAATCTAATAGAAAATGTATTTTATTAGGCAGATCCAGAACTGGCCACAAATGACCACTTTGCATGTGTTGTTGTTATTAATATTTATGGTTTATTAAACATTACCCTGGAAAGAAATCCAATATAGTATGTCATAGAGGTGATTTACTTCTCTGTAATGTGCTGCTGCAATGTTCTGCTGCGCACAACCTGGTAGAATACGGTTCCTCAACATCTCCAATTTGTTTGACTATCTCTATGGGGTGTGAGGCTAAATGACTAATGTTACTGGCCGCACAGTTCAATCTTCTCCCATGTGTTTAAACTGAAATCTGAATATTACCTGAATTAGTAGCTCACCACGTCCTGACAGTGGTATCCGGTCTCTAGGTCGACCACACTTAGGTCGACAGTCGTTATGTCAACCACTATTGGTCGACATGCATTAGGTTGACAAGGTTTCTAGGTCGACTTAGTCACTAGGTCGAAATGACAAAAGGTCGACATGAGTTTTTCACACATTTTTTCACTTTTTTGGACCTTTTTCATACTTTACGATCAACTACGATTGGGAACGGTAACCTGAATCTTGCTTGAAGCATGGCGAGCGAAGTGAGCCATAGAAGGGTACACGGTGCACTAATTGGGGTTTCCGGTCTCTCTACGAAGAAAACGACACCAATTTTTTTTTAAACTTCATTTCGACCTTGCTCATGTCGACCTAATGCTTGTGTCAACCTATTTTAGGTGTCGACTTAGTCACTGTCGACCAATAGTGGTCAACCTAGTGGCTGACGACCAGGGCCGGCTCCAGGCCTACTAGCACCCTGAGCAAGAAAATCTCGAAGCGCCCCCCTCCCCCCCACGCTCCTGGAAAAGTGGGTGTGACTTCGCAACTTCAAACTATAAATATATTTTCACCCCCCCTCTACACACACAATTAGCAGCCTTACACATAGCCACAGTAGTGTTCTTTACACATATTGTCTCCAGTATAGTGCCAGATACACATAATGTCTCCAGTATAGTGCCAAATACACATAATGTCTCCAGTAGTGCAGTGCCAGATACACAAAATGACCCCAGTAGTGCAGTGCCAGATACACATGATATGCCCCCCAGCAGTGCCAGATATACATATGCCCCCAGCAGTGCCAGATACACATGCCCCCACAGTTCCAGATACATATATGCCCCTAGCGCCAGATACATATATGCCCCCACAGTGCCAAATACATATATACCCCCACAGTACAAGATACATATATGCCCCCAGCGCCAGATACACATGTCCCCACAGTGTCAAATATGCCCCCAGTGCCAGATACACATGTCCTCACAGTGCCAGATATGCCCCCAGGGCCAGATACACATGTCCCCACAGTGCCAGATATGCCCCCAGTGCCAGATACACATGTCCCCACAGTGCCAGATATGCCCCCAGTGCCAGATACACATGTCCCCAAAGTGCCAGATATGCCCCCAGTACCAGATACACATGTCCCCACAGTGCCATATATGCCCCCAGTGCCAGATACACATGTCCATACAGTGTCAGATATGCCCCCGTGCCAGATACACATGTCCATACAGTGTCAGACAGGGGTGTATCTACCTATAGGCCAGGATGGCACTCGCCAGGGGCGCCAGGCAAGGAGGGGGCGCCGCCTGGCTGTGCCACCCGCGGCTAAAGGATAGAAAAGCAGTACTGTCAGACTGTACCTGGTGAGAGTCTGTTACTACCGGCGCGGCGCCGGTGTCCATCCGTACCGCACTGCACTAGTGTTCAGACTAGTGTCCGGCAGCACCGCACTTGTAATCAGACACAAAATAAACTACAGCTCCCAGCAGCCCTTGTTGCTGGGAGCTCCCGGCAGCAAGGGCTGCTGGGAACTGTAGTTTATTGTGACTAGTCTGATCACTAGTGCAGTGCGGTGCTGACGGACACCGGCACCGGCAGTAACAGACTCTCACCAGGTACACAGCAATTGTTACATAGCACATATAGATCTATATGTTGTTGAAGATAATAAAAAAGTGTCAGTGTTTGGTAGAAGAAACTGTATGTAGTACCTGGAAAACTACACGATTTTCATGCATGTTAGATGTAAGTAAGTAGTAAGTAAGTGAAAACTTTAACTTGTTGAGTGTAATAAAGAAAATACATATCTTACCTATTTCAAGGCCATGTTAAAGGAAATGCATATCAGTTAATTGTTAAGGTCAGGCTGTGGGAAAGGTAGGTTAGGGTGGAGGGATGGTGTAACGTGAATACGAGACACTACTGTGCAGTGTAATGTGAATGAGGGACACTACTGTGTGGCATAATTTGAATTGGAAGTACTATTGTGTCCACGTCCTTCCCCCACAAGACCATGCCCCATTTCCAATACTCACACCTTATTCCAAATGTGTGTAGGGGAGGGCGCCAGCCGCTTACTTTGCCAGGGGCGCTCAGACCCATAGATACACCCCTGGTGTCAGATATGCCCCCAGTGCCAGATACACATGTCCATACAATGCCAGATATGCCCCCAATGCCAGATACATACAATGTTGTGCATGGTAATAGAGGGAGGCAGGCGCTGGTAGGCTAGTGTGGCTGCCGCTGCTGATACTGTGTGTGGATACAGAAGGGGGAAGTATCTCTCAGCCCACATGTGAGAGGAGCCGAGGGGAGAGGGAGCTGCTACTACTACTGTAGATCTCAGCTGCTGCCCTGGAAGTGCAGACGGGAGGACGCGGAGGGAGTGATACGCTGCCTACTGTATGCAGGAGGGCATGACACGGGCGCTGCCACCGGAGCTGAAGAGAAGAGCGTAGAGCAGGAACTGGGGAGGACAGGGAAGGAGGGAGCCGCCAGCTTTCCAGCCGAGTGATTCCCCAGCTCCAATTAGGCGCCGGCCCATGAGCAAATTAAAGCTTGCGGTCCGACAGCCAATCAGGAGCCTTAGCTGCTGGTCCGAGAGCTCCGATTGGCTCACGGGCCAGCGCCGCTTACATGGGGGCTGTGGGAGGCGGGCTGCGGGATGGACGCTGTGCAGACAGGGACCTGGATCCAGGGCAGGCTCAAATATGGCGGCGAGAACCAGCGACGCCCATTAAGTGTTCTATTCGAACGTGCCTGGAGCCGACCCTGCTGACGACCTAAGTGTGGTCTACCCTATGAACCACATTCCCTGGCAACATAAAAAGGGGACCAAAATGGGGTATAACTAACATGGGTAAAATTGTAGTAACATGGATGTTGATTGCAGCTTATATAATTATGCTTGTATGTGTATGATGAGGAGTTACAAGTGAAAGCCTTACGTCATCCCGCCTGCGCCACACGGGTGTGGAAACGACAGTGCAGAAGACGGCATCAAGAACGGGGCAGCAGAACACGATCCACATGTGAGAACCGAGTGACGGACGTGACTACAGGTAGGCAGAGTAAGGGAGAGACAGACAGTTAGGTTTCCCCACTGCAGCCGCAGCACGGATCACAGCTCCGGTGTCCATAAAAGGACTCACGCACAGGACTTTCACATCAGCACAGAAGTGCTGTAAACATTATTAATTAACCATTTTCTTTTTTTCACAGGTGTTTGCAACTTTTTAATTCAATTTATCATTTTTAATCTCTCTCTCTTTCCAGCGCTCCTGTTTTTATCTTTTTACTGTCATTATTAATTTAAAGGAGCAGCTCCACACTTTTTAGCGCGGGTCATTTACCACATTTATTGTATGTGTGCTATTGGCAGTCACAGATGATTTACTCTTAAGGTGCATACACACGGGGGGTAATTCCAAGTTGATTGCAGCAGGAAATTTTTTAGCAGTTGGGCAAAACCATGTGCACTGCAGGTGGGGCAGATATAACATTTGCAGAGAGAGTTAGATTTGGGTGGGTTATTTTATTTCTGTGCAGGGTAAATACTGGCTGCTTTATTTTACACTGCAAATTAGATTGCAGATTGAACACACCCCACCCAAATCTAACTCTCTCTGCACATGTTATATCTGCCTCCCCTGCAGGGCACATGGTTTTGCCCAATTGCTAACAGAATTCCTGCTGCGATCAACTTGGAATTACCCCCACGGTGCGATGTATGCTCACGATTTTGACTATATAGACAAAATCGTAAGGAAAGTTAGTCAATATCGCACCGTGTGTACACAGCTTGCGATACCGGTGCGCGCTCTCGTGGGGTTGGTATCGCAAGAAAAGATAGACTGTGCAGGCAAGGCAATTTTGGCTGTCTAGTACAAAGTATAGTATAGTCAAACTCATACATAGGTGGTCATTCCGAGTTGTTCGCTCGCAAGCTGCTTTTAGCAGCTTTGCACACGCTAAGCCGCCGCCTACTGGGAGTGAATCTTAGCTTATCAAAATTGCGAACGAAAGTTTCGCAATATTGCAAAAAGACTTCTCTGTGCAGTTTCTGAGTAGCTCGAAACTTACTCTGCCAGTGCGATCAGTTCAGTGCTTGTTGTTCCTGGTTTGACGTCACAAACACACCCAGCGTTCGCCCAGACACTCCCCCGTTTCTCCAGCCACTCCCGCGTTTTTCCCAGAAACGGTAGCGTTTTTTCACACACTCCCATAAAACGGCCAGTTTCCGCCCAGAAACACCCACTTCCTGTCAATCACATTACGATCACCAGAACGAAGAAAAAACCTCGTAATGCCGTGAGTAAAATTCCTAACTGCATAGCAAATTTACTTGGCGCAGTCGCACTGCGGACATTGCGCATGCGCATTAGCGACTAATCGCTCCGTTGCGAGAAAAAAATAACGAGCGAACAACTCGGAATGACCCCCATAGCCAATATCTCAAGTAAAGATAGTCAAAATCAGAGCTAGTGAATATCTCACCGTGTTATGCACCTTTACAGAATTAGGAAGGGGTGTAGTATGGTATGCCGGCTGTCGGGCTCCCGGCGACCAGGCATACCGGTGCCGGGAGCCCGACCGCCGGCTTACCGACAGTGTGGCGAGCGCAAATGAGCCCCTTGCGGGCACGGTGGTGCGCTACGCGCGCCACGCTATTTTATTCTCCCTCCAGGGGGGTCGTGGACCCCCACGAGGGAGAATAAGTGTCGGTATGCCGGCTGTCGGGATTCCGGCGCCGGTATACTGTGCGCCGGGATCCCGTCAGTCGGCATACTGAAGACCACCCTTAGGAAGCATACGCTGATATTTTTCCATACCTGTTACAATATGAAATCTCTACATTGTAGAAAAAAATACTGTTTTTAAAGCAGAATTCTTCCTCTGTGATAATTGGAGGTGTCTCATCAAGAGAAAAAATCATTAATGAAGCACAAAGTTGCGTCACTGTATTGTCACAATATGCTTTGCGTTCTCTCTTTTGCAACTGTTTGCATGTACTGTATCACAGATGGACTCAGTGTCGGGCGGGAGCATGAAAGGCCCACTGGGGGGAATGCAGTGGTAGGGGCTCATGCTTAGGGGTGTGGCCAGTCTCCAGAGGGAGTGTTGCCTGCCAACACAGAGGCTTGGCTAACCATTAGAGAGTGTATGGTCTGGGCCCCTTTCTAAATATATTCCAAGCATGATAATTTGCCAGATTACTCCACTGTAGAAAATACACCATAGTCCTCTGCAGTATAATGTACTGTAAGATATGTATAATGTATAATTCAACCTGATCCCTAGGTGAGGCTATAATAAACATAGATATTATTGACGTCTGTGGACGTTATTCTCTCCTCCTACAGCTCTGCTCTTTCCCTCGCCAAGAAATCCTTTTTCCAAGTACTCATCTCTTCTCAGTCCTCCAGTCCACGCCATGTCTTTGAAACTTTCAACACTCTCCTTCACCACCCTCCTCCTCCCCTCCCATCCTCCCTCACTGCCACTGACTTGCCTCCTTCTTCATCTCCAAAATTGAAGAAATCCGACACGATATCTCCTCCCGTCACCCCTCTGCTGCCCCCCTGCCCCCATCACCCTTCCCCTCCATCTATCCCACCCTGTCCTCCTTCCATCCCACTACAGACAAGGAAGTCCACTCCCTCATTTTATTCCCCCCCTCAACCTGCCCCCTGAACTCCCTCCACTCCCGTCATCTCCGCTCCCTCTCCCCCACTGCCTGCTCCCACCTTGCTCACCTATTCGACCTAACACTCTCTACTGGCATCTTTCCCTCACCATTCAAACATGCTCTGGTCTCACCTATTCTAAAAAAAATCCCTTCATCATCCACTAGCTACCGCCCCATCTCTCTACTCCCATTCGCCTCCAAACTACTTGAATGACTGGTCTACATCCATCTCACAAGCTACCTCTCTGACAACTCCATCCTTGATCCGCTACAATCTGGCTTTCGCCCACTCCACTCCACTGAGACTGCTCTGGTGAAAGTCACCAATGACCTGCTTTTGGCCAAAGCCAGGGGCCACTTCTCTCTGCTTGTCCATCTGAACTTCTCTGCTGCCTTTGACACCATAGAGCATCCTCTCCTCTTCCACACATTCCAAAACATTGTCCTTTCTAGCACTGTCCTTGACTGGTTTACCTCTTACCTCACTAACCGCTCCTTCTCTGTGTCTACTTCCAGCACCACCTCACACCCTTCCATCCTCCCTGTTGGTGTCCCTCAGGGTTCTGTAATCATCCCCCTTCTGTTCTTCATGTACACCTCTTCCCTGGGTGCGCTCATTAACTCCTTTGGCCTTCAATACCACCTCTATGCTGATGAAGCTCAACATGGACAAAACTGAACTCATTATCTTTCCCCCAGCCAGAGTATAACCCCCTACCAATATCTATATTAACACCATCATCTCGCCCGTTCCCAAACTCCACTGCTTGGGCATCACTCTTGACTCCTCCCTCTCCTTTGCACCCCACATCCAAGCTCTGGCGCAATCCTGTCGGTTCCAGCTATGCAACTGTTAGGCGCCGGGGTCCGCTCGTCGGTGCGGCCCGGCGCCTAGCAACCAGGGACGCCGTGCGCGTACAGCCGCCGGCTCCCTGGCAACACTAGACGCCGGGCGCATGGAGCCGCACGGACCCTAGCAACGGGGACGCCACTGGCGGACCGCGTTCCCCGTTGCTGGGTCCATTTAAATTAGTAAGGGCACCTGTTTCCTGGCCGTGCAGCAAGGCAGCTGCACGGCATTCATGCAATCAGCACTGGCAGCAGTTGATTGGAGGGCTTCGGTTTATATGCTCTTGCAGTGCCTCACACAGACGCCGGTAATAGCTTCCTGCATGCTGTATCTGTTTGCTGAGAGTGTTTCCAGTCCTGCTGTATCCGGTCGTTCCTGTCCTCAGTTGTCCTGCACTCGGAAGTCGTCATCTGTTCCTAGAGTCCTGACTGAGCACCGTTAAACATCCAGTGGTGTTCATGAGTCGCGGCGTAGCCGTGTGTTGCGGCTTGGCCGCTTTATTACTTATTATCTATTATTTGTCTTTTGGAGCTTTTGCGGAGGATTCCGCTCCCACAGATCCACTCTGGTATCCAGCGGTGCTGGGTAGGAGTAATGGACTAGTGGATTTTGGTTGTCCTTTTATCTGGCGGTTTTTCCGCGCATACTTCAAGTTTGGTTAGTTAGCTTGTTGCCCTTGGCCTGTTGTAGTCAGAGGTCCTCTTGTCATCATCCTGCCTCGGATTTCCCTTTGTCTCTCACTAAGACCGGGGGGCACCGGAGTTGGGCAGACATAATCCGTCTTTCAAACGTGGCTGCCAGGGGCTCAAGAAACCATAGTCTCGCAAGGGATTTCCGACAGCACGGGTGAGACAATAGAGTTAGGGCGCCAGGGGCAACTAGTCTTTCCTGCTCCCGTAACCAGCATTCCCTTCCAGTACTCTGGCCATTGTCATAAGATCTCCTCCGGTCAGGAGTACTGGAATCATAACATTATTACCGGCCCAAACCAAAACTTAAAATTAAACAGGGTTTGATTTTTTCCTTATTCAGTTTTTTAAGAGTTATCGGCCTCATGAATCCCACAGGTTTAGGGCCAAATCCTGGTCAGCTCCTAGTCAGCCAGATTCAAGAACTTACTCAGAGGGTTCAGGATCTTTCCCTGCGGGTGAAGTCGCAGGAAGATCTTTTACGAACTTCCCCGAGGGTAGTCCCTGAACCAAAAATGCACTTGCCTGACCGTTTTTCTGGTGATAGGAAGGAGTTTTTTAATTTTAAAGAATCCTGTAAACTTTATTTTCGTTTAAGACCGATCTCCTCAGGTACTGAATCTCAGCGGGTAGGAATCATTATTTCTTTGCTCCAGGGGGATCCTCAGACCTGGGCATTTGGTTTAAAAGCAGAGGATCCGGCATTGTTGTCAGTCGACGCTTTTTTGGGGTCTTTAGGGCTTTTGTATGATGACCCTGATAGAGAGGCATCCGCTGAGAGTCAGTTACGCGCTCTCAGACAGGGTAGAAATCCTGCAGAGGTTTATTGTACAGAGTTTCGCCGTTGGTCGAACGACTGTGGCTGGAATGACCCAGCCCTGCGCAGTCAGTTTCGCCTCGGCTTATCTGAGTCTTTAAAGGACAGTCTCCTTCAGTATCCCGCTCCTGAGACACTCGATAAACTCATGGAGCTTTCTATTAAGATTGATCGACGTCTCAGAGAGCGGAGGGCTGAAAAAGGAGCACCAGTCAGGACTACTCCATGTGTATTTTCCATTCCTGAGGACGTAGAGGAGCCCATGCAGATGGGTTTCTCCCGACTGTCTCCAGAAGAAAGAGCCAGAAGGCAAAACTCTGGTCTTTGTTTGTACTGTGGGGGTAAGGGACATTTTGCCCGTAATTGTCCGAACAAGTCGGGAAACGCCTCGACCAAGTGAATTGTGAGGGGGTTCACTTTGGTCTGCAGCTTATCTCCTCGAATAACTCCCTTTTAGTCCCAGCTAAAGTTTCCTTTGGCAGCCTCAGTTCTTCGGTGTCGGCTTTTGTCGACAGTGGAGCTGCAGGGAACTTTATGGACTTAACTTGGGCCAAGGCCTTAGGTATTCCTCAGTTAGCCTTGGGTAGGTGTATCACCATGCATGGTTTAGATGGGAGTCCCTTGTCCAATGGGGCTATTTCCCTCTGTACACCTCCTGTACTACTTACGGTAGGAGCTCTTCATTCCGAAAAGATCGAGTTCTTCCTTACCCATTGCCCAGCAGTTCCAGTGGTTCTGGGTCACCCTTGGCTGGCCTTTCATAATCCCACCATTGATTGGCAGTCGGGGGAGATTTCACAATGGGGTACCATCTGTAATAAGGAATGTATTACGTTCCCGAATAGCTGCTGCCATTCCCGAACTCATTCCCGTGGAATACCAGGACTTTGTTGATGTGTTTTCCAAGGGCAATGCGGACATTCTGCCTCCCCATCGGCCTTATGATTGTGCTATTGAGCTAATTCCCGGTGCCACATTGCCAAAGGGAAGGTTATATGCTTTATCCGGGCCAGAAACTGCGGCCATGAATGAGTATGTTAAGGAGAGTCTAGGGAAAGGATTTATCAGGCCATCTAAATCCCCTTTAAGTGCAGGCTTCTTCTTTGTGGAGAAAAAAGATGGATCACTCAGACCTTGCATTGACTTTAGAGCCCTGAATAAGATCTCAGTTAAAAATACTTATCCTCTGCCGCTGATTTCTGTCCTCTTTGATCAGCTGCGTTCGGCTGTGATTTTTTTCTAAAATTGACCTGAGGGGAGCATATAACCTCATCCGAATCAAGTCTGGAGATGAGTGGAAGACGGCTTTCAGTACTCAGTCGGGTCACTACGAGTATCTGGTGATGCCGTTCGGCTTGTCTAACGCTCCGGCAGTTTTCCAGGATCTCATTAACGATGTGCTCCGTGACTTTCTAGGAAGATTCGTGGTCGTTTACTTAGACGACATCCTGATCTATTCTGACTCAATTGAACAACATGTTACCCAGGTGCGTCAGGTTCTTCAAAAATTACGTGAAAATCATCTATATGCCAAGCTGGAGAAGTGTGAGTTTCATGTCACGGAGGTATCCTTTTTAGGGTACATTATTTCCCCTCGGGGATTCTACATGGAACCTAAGAAGCTCCAAGCCATCCTTAGTTGGGCGCAACCCACCAACTTAAAAGCAATTCAGCGCTTTTTAGGGTTTGCGAATTATTATAGAAGATTTATTCATTCTTTTTCCGACCTGGTTGCTCCCATGGTGGCACTGACTAAGAAGGGAGCGGATCCTACCAACTGGTCACGTGAAGCTGAGTTATCCTTTCAGGCCTTGAAACAAGCTTTTGTCTCAGCTCCAGTCCTCAGACATCCCAACCCAGAATTGCCCTTCATTGTTGAGGTTGATGCCTCGGAGGTTGGAGTGGGGGCTATCCTATCTCAAAAGGATCCGGAGTCTCTGGAACTACATCCTTGTGCCTTCATGTCCAGGAAATTCTCATCCGCTGAATCCAACTACGATGTTGGTAACCGGGAGTTACTGGCTATTAAATGGGCTTTCGAGGAGTGGAGACATTGGCTTGAGGGAGCAACACATACCATTTCAGTATTGACTGACCACAAAAATCTTCAGTACATCGAATCAGCTAAGCGGCTGAATGCCCGGCAGGCTCGTTGGGCTTTATTTTTTACTCGTTTCAAGTTTATTATCACCTTTAGGCCAGGTTCCAAGAATACCAAGGCGGATGCCCTGTCACGCAGTTTTCTTCCAGTTCATAATAACAGTCCTGTTACTCCCATACTTCTGTCTTCAGTCATTTGGGCAGGCCTTACACAAGATTTATTTACCCAGTTAAAGCAGCTTCAACATCAAGCTCCTGGAAATACTCCTGCTGGTCGTCTTTACGTCCCTGAGTTTTTGAGAGCTACTGTTTTGACTGAATTTCATGATAGCAAAGTTGCCGGGCATCCGGGGATCTCTAAGACTTTGGAATTAGTCTCCCGCTCAGTATGGTGGCCTGGTCTTTCTAAAGACATTAAGGAGTTTGTTTTTTCTTGTCAGGTCTGTGCACAGCATAAGGTTCCCCGTTCCTTGCCTATCGGGCAACTTATGCCCTTAAATGTTCCTCTCAGGCCATGGTCTCACATTTCCATGGATTTTGTGGTAGACCTCCCTCTGTCAGCCGGATTCCGAGTCATATGGGTGGTAGTGGACCGTTTTAGCAAGATGGCTCATTTCATTGCTCTTCCCCGACTGCCATCTGCCCAGGGATTGGTTGTTTTGTTTCTCCGCCATGTTTTCAGACTTCATGGGTTGCCCACTGATATTGTTTCTGATCGGGGTCCACAATTCATTGCACAATTCTGGAAGTCCTTTTGTGCCTCATTAAAGATGAAATTGTCTTTAACATCCGGTTACCATCCCCAATCCAACGGGCAGACCGAACGAGTTAATCAATCATTAAAACAGTATTTGCGTTTGTACTCAGCCAAACTCCAGAATGATTGGTCCGAGTTTCTTCCTTTGGCGGAGTTTGCTTACAATAATTCTTGTCATTCCTCCACTAATGTGTCTCCATTCTTTTCAGTTTTTGGTTTTCACCCCAGAGCTAATTCTTTTTTTCAACATTCTTCTGTTTCCTCGCTAACCTTAACCTCTCATCTCAGAGTCATTTGGAAAAAAGTGCATCTTGCCCTCAGAAAAGCGGCATTTCGAGAGAAATTTTTTTCGGACAGGCTCCGACGTCCTTGCACTTTTAAGGTGGGAGACAGTGTATGGTTGTCGACTCGTAACATTAGACTTCGACAAACCTCAGCTAGATTGGGCCCCAAATTTATTGGACCATTTCATATTATTAAAAAAATCAACCCAGTTGCTTTCCGGTTACGTTTACCAAGAGCTCTCCGGATCGGAAATACATTCCATTGCTCCCTGTTGAAACCATACGTTTCTTCCAGTAGATTTCCTCGGAAGATCTCTCAGGGGAAATCACCAGTAGATGTACAGGGACAACAGGAGTTCTTGGTGGAGAAGGTTCTCGATTCCAAATTGTCCCGGGGTCGGCTTTATTTTCTGGTGCACTGGAGAGGCTATGGTCCAGAGGAAAGGTCTTGGGTCCTGGATAAGGATCTCCATGCCCCAAGGCTCAAGAGGGCATTCTTTCGGGAATTTCCTCGGAAACCTGGCTTTAGGGGTTCCTTGACCCCTCCTCAAGGGGGGGGTACTGTTAGGCGCCGGGGTCCGCTCGTCGGTGCGGCCCGGCGCCTAGCAACCAGGGACGCCGTGCGCGTACAGCCGCCGGCTCCCTGGCAACGCTAGACACTGAGCCGCACGGACCCTAGCAACGGGGACGCCACTGGCGGACCGCGTTCCCCGTTGCTGGGTCCATTTAAATTAGTAAGGGCACCTGTTTCCTGGCCGTGCAGCAAGGCAGCTGCACGGCATTCATGCAATCAGCACTGGCAGCAGTTGATTGGAGGGCTTCGGTTTATATGCTCTTGCAGTGCCTCACACAGACGCCGGTAATAGCTTCCTGCATGCTGTATCTGTTTGCTGAGAGTGTTTCCAGTCCTGCTGTATCCGGTCGTTCCTGTCCTCAGTTGTCCTGCACTCGGAAGTCGTCATCTGTTCCTAGAGTCCTGACTGAGCACCGTTAAACATCCAGTGGTGTTCGTGAGTCGCGGCGTAGCCGTGTGTTGCGGCTTGGCCGCTTTATTACTTATTATCTATTATTTGTGTTTTGGAGCTTTTGCGGAGGATTCCGCTCCCACAGATCCACTCTGGTATCCAGCGGTGCTGGGTAGGAGTAATGGACTAGTGGATTTTGGTTGTCCTTTTATCTGGCGGTTTTTCCGCGCATACTTCAAGTTTGGTTAGTTAGCTTGTTGCCCTTGGCCTGTTGTAGTCAGAGGTCCTCTTGTCATCATCCTGCCTCGGATTTCCCTTTGTCTCTCACTAAGACCGGGGGGCACCGGAGTTGGGCAGACATAATCCGCCTTTCAAACGTGGCTGCCAGGGGCTCAAGAAACCATAGTCTCGCAAGGGATTTCCGACAGCACGGGTGAGACAATAGAGTTAGGGCGCCAGGGGCAACTAGTCTTTCCTGCTCCCGTAACCAGCATTCCCTTCCAGTACTCTGGCCATTGTCATAAGATCTCCTCCGGTCAGGAGTACTGGAATCATAACAGCAACATTGCCCGCATCAGGCCATTTCTCTCCCAGAGTGCAACTAAACTTATCATCCACTCACTGGTCATCTCACGGCTCGACTACTGCAATGTTCTCCTCACTGGCCTCACTTGCTCCCATCTTGCTCTCCTCCAATCTGTCCTCAACTCCGCATCTAGGCTTTTGGCACCGTAGAAATAAAATGTAATAATAATAATAGGACACACTGACTTACACATGTTTCAGTAACTGGCGCACATGGAGATTGTGGAATTATTAGTCTATTTATTTTTTTGAATGATGGTGACTCATGATCTCTGTGCTTATATTCATCTATACTGTGCTCACCTTGTGTTGTCCTCAACCACAGGTCACTCAAGACGAACTGAGAAGTTTGCACATACCGCTAGACCCTGCACTCAAGTCCTACATATTGGTCACTTACCATGAAGTCCAAATATCCACCTCCTGCTTACATAATGCATTAGCTACTAAGTAGTGTTCTGATAGTTGTCCTTTCCTTGCACAGAAAAAGCAAAGCCAAAACTATCCAATATTCTAGCTGTATACCCAGACAGAACTGCTAGGGCTGTCGACGCGCCTTACTTTGACATGAAGCATAGCCTCTAACGCTCTATTACTGTTAGTATGTTTCTTTATATATTATCATACCCACTCTTTCCATGCACTGCCATAGTGCTCCCACCAGGAGTG
This sequence comes from Pseudophryne corroboree, assembly GCF_028390025.1. Taxonomy (NCBI): domain Eukaryota; kingdom Metazoa; phylum Chordata; class Amphibia; order Anura; family Myobatrachidae; genus Pseudophryne; species Pseudophryne corroboree. The sequence goes on along the minus strand of NC_086444.1, from coordinate 109,809,024 downwards.
GAAACCTGGAGCTAGAAAAGAGGATTTTGGTACTGACCGTTAAATCCATTTCTCAGATTACACAGGGGACACTGGAGTTAGTACTGCGTGGTATAGATGGGTGATCAGTAGAGCCGGCACTTTAAAAATGATAGATGTGGGACTGGCTCTTTCCCCTCTATGCCCGCCCCCCCTTCCCCCTTCTCAGAAACAGGGCCCAAGAGGAGACCAAGAGATGCGGAAAGAAGAAACCCCCTTCAAGAGGAAGGAACATAGGCAATCATTCCGAGTTGATCGCTAGCTGCCGTTGTTCACTGCGTAGCGATCATCTAAAAAAATGGCAAAACTGCGCATGCGTATGCACCGCAATGCGCACGCGCGGCGTACGGGTACGAGCATCGTGGTTTTGCACAGGTTCTAGCGATGCTTTCAGTCGCACTGGTGAACGCAAGGAGATTGACAGGAAGTGGGAGTTTCTGGGTGGCAACTGACCGTTTTCTGGGAGTGTTTGGAAAAACGCAGGCGTGGCCGGCCGTTTGCTGGGCGGGTATCTGATGTCAATACCGTGTCATTCGTCGGAGCAATCATCGCACAGAATAAGTAACTACAGGGCTGGTCTTGTTCTGCACAAAATGTGTTTGCTGACGCTCGGCTGCACAGGCGTTCCACTCCTGCAAAGCGAAAATACACGGCGACTATGCGTTTGCACGGCTGCTAAAAGTAGCTAGTGAGCGATCAACTCAGCATGAGGGCCATAATCAGGAGAACATCAAGAACAGAGAACAGAATAACAACAAGAACAGTCACATAAACAAGACAGAGAGCAGCACAGGGTGGGCCTCCAGTGTCCCCTGCGTAATCTGAGATACGGATTTAACGGTGAGTACCAAAATCCTGTTTTCTCCTTCATCCACAGGGGGCACTGGAGCTAGTACTGTGGGGACATCCTAAAGCTATACCCATGGGAGAGTGATGCAACACCTGTAGAACCGAACAGCCAAACTGAGAAGTGGAGGCTGCAAAGGTGTCAAACCTATAGAACCATACAAAAGTATGGGTTTCAGACCAAGTGGCTGCATGGCACAGTTGTGACACAGAAGCCCCTCTGGCAGTGGCAACCACCCAGGAGGCCCCAACTGAGCGCATAGAATGCACTGCAATGGAAAGTGGAGGCATCTGAGATGCCATTAAGTATGCCTGACGAATGATCAGTTGAATCCAATGTGCCAGGGTCTGCTTGGAGCAAGGCCAGCCTCGTCTGACTACATCATAGAGACCGAACAGAACATCAGATCTTCTCAAAGAAGCCGTATGATATACATAGACTCATAAGGCGCACACCACATCCAGGTACCGAGAGGATGGTGAGTCCCCCGACAAAACCGGCACCACGGTGGGCTGGTTGATTTGGAAGGAGGAAGTGGAAACCTGGGGCTAGAAATAAAGATGGATCTTGATTGTTTGGAATAATCACCATCATTGAGTGACTGTCACATCACCGTTTACTGTTACACAGTCTGCCCTGCAGTAAGTTGAGGTCACTTCGTCCTCAGCAGCTCAGGGGACATTTGCTTTTCAAACTTTTGCCCTAAGAATTGTGCTCCATCTATATATCTAATGTACAGTATAGTACTCAAGATGAATACATTCAGATCTGAATAAGGAGACAATGTTAACTAGATTTCTCTTAAGTCCTAGAGGATGCTGGGGACTCCGTAAGGACCATGGGGTATAGACGGGCTCCGCAGGAGATAGGGCACCTAAAAAGAACTTTGACTATGGGTGTGCACTGGCTCCTCCCTCTATGCCCCTCCTCCAGACCTCAGTTAGATCTTGTGCCCAGAGGAGAATGGGTGCACTGCAGAGAGCTCTCCAGAGTTTTCTGTTTTAAAAGAATTTTGTTAGGTTTTTTATTTTCAGGGAGTCCTGTTGGCAACAGGCTCCCTGCATCGTGGGACTGAGGAGTGAGAAGCAGAGCTGGCTTGTTAAGTTGGGCACTGCTTCTAAGGCTACTGGACACCATTAGCTCCAGAGGGAGTCGGAACACAGGTTTCACCTGGGGTTCGTCCCGGAGCCGCGCCGCCGTCCTCTTCACAGATGCCGAAGATAGAAGCCGGGTGAGTATGAGAAGGCAAAGAAGACTTCAGGCGGCAGAAGACATCAGATCTTCATGAGGTAAGCGCGCAGCGGTAAGCTGCGCGCCATTGCTCCCAGTCACACACACACAAGCAGGCACTGAAGGGTGCGGGGCACAGGGGGTGGCGCCCTGGGCAGCAATATTCCTCATATTTGGCATGGATAAGCATGGATTAGGCTGCGGCACAGTAAATCCGGTAACCCCCGCCATTTTTTTATAGAAAGTTGATGGGACCGAAGCCCGCCGTCGGGTGGGCGGGGCTTGATCCTCAGCACTAACCAGCACCATTTTCTCCACAGAGACCGCATGAGGAAACGCTGGCTCCCTGTTCTCTCCCCTGCTGAGCTTCACAGGCTGGAAAAAAGAGGAGGGGGGCACTTTGGCGACGCAGTGAGTGGAGATTACAATTATATACATATAACAGCGCTATCTGGTCATATATTCCAGTGTTTTTAAGCGCTGGGTGTGTGCTGGCATACTCTATCTCTCTGTCTCTCCTAAGGGCCTGGTTGGGGTTTTGTCCCCTTATTGGTAACTCCCTGTGTGGGTGGGGTGTCGGTACGTGTGTGTCGACATGTCTGAGGCGGAAGGCTTCTCCAAGGAGGAGGTGGAGCAAATGAGTAGTGTGTCCCCGTCGGTTGTGCCGACTCCAGATTGGATGGACATGTGGCATACGTTGCATGCAAGTGTGACATCTTTACATAAAAGGCTTGATAAGGCTGGTTTAGGGGGGACATCAGGCGGTCAATCCTCAGATTGGACCGACTCACAGGGCCCGTCGGGGTCTCAAAAGCGTCCCTTAACACAAGACACTACTACAGACACGGATTCTGATTCCAGGGTCGACTATGACGAAGTAAAATTGCACCCTAGGGTGACTAAAACCATTCAGTGCATGATTGTGGCAATAAGGGATGTGTTGCATATTGTGGATGAACCCTCGGTCCCCGACACAAGGGTACACATGTTTAAGGAAAAGAAACAGATTATTAATTTTCCCACATCTCATGAATTAAATGAGTTCTTTGGAAAAGCTTGGAAAAGCTTGGGAGACTCCGGATAAGAGACCGCAGATCCCCAAAAGAATTTTTATGGCATACCCTTTCCCTAAGCAGGACAGGGAGATTTGGGAATTACCCCCCACTGTGGACAAGGCCCTGACGCGCTTGTCCAAGAAAGTGGCGCTACCGTCTCCTGACACAGCAGCCCTTAAGGACCCTGCAGATCGCAGGCAAGAAACTACATTAAAGGGTATTTATTCTCATACGGGTGCTGTGTTAAGACCGACGATTGCGTCGGCATGGGTGTGTAGTGCAATTGCAGCTTGGACAGATGAGCTGACAGATCAATTTGATACTATGGATAAGGATACTATATTCCTAACTCTAGCCCATATAAAAGACGCAGTCTTATTTATGAGGGATGCTCAAAGGGACATTGGATTGCTAGCTTCCAGGGCCAATGCCATGTCTCAGCGAGAAGATCCTTATGGGCTCGCCAATGGACGGGTGATGCGGATTCCAAAAAACATATGGAAGTACTACCCTATAAGGGTGATGTATTGTTTGGGGATGGGCTGACGGACCTGGTTTCCACAGCTACAGCAGGTAAATCTAATTTTTTACCATATATTCCCCAACAGCAAAAGAAAGCAACACCCTATCAGATGCAGTCCTTTCGGTCGCACAAGTTCAAAAGAGGTAGGGGTCCTCTTTCCTCGCCAGAGGTAAGGGCAGAGGCAAGAGAGCACCTGCTTCGGCAGGTGCCCAGGAACAAAAGTCCTCCCCGGCTGCTCCAAAAACCACAGCATGATGCTGGGACTCCCCTGAGGGAGTCAGCACCGGTGGGGGCACGTCTTCGACTTTTCAGTCAGGCCTGGGTCAGTTCGGACCTGAATCCCTGGGTGTTGGAAATAGTTTCCCAGGGTTACAAATTGGAATTCGAGGATGTGTCCCCGAGCCGATTTTTCAAATCGGCCCTACCAGCTTCCACTTCGGAAAGGGATGTAGTGTTAGCTGCAATTCAAACGCTGTGTATACAGCAAGTGATAATCAAGGTTCCCCTGCACCAGCAGGGAAGAGGTTACTATTCAACCCTATTTGTGGTCCCGAAACCGGACGGTACGGTCAGACCGATTTTAAATCTGAAATCCCTAAACCTGTACATAAAAAGATTCAAATTCAAAATGGAATCTCTCAGAGCGATAATAGCCAACATGGAGGAGGAGGGGGAGTTTATGGTGTCTCTGGACATAAAGGATGCGTACCTTCATGTCCCCATATATGCCCCCCATCAGGAATACCTGAGATTCGCTGTACAGGATTGTCATTACCAATTTCAGATGTTGCCGTTTGGACTTTCCACGGCCCCGAGGATTTTCACCAAAATAATGGTGGAAATGATGGTGGTCCTGCGCAAGCATGGAGTCACAATTATCCCATACTTGGACGATCTCCTGATAAAAGCGAGATCAAGGGAGAAATTGCTGAGCAGTGTGGCGCTCTCTCTCTCTGAGAGTGCTCCAGCAACACGGTTGGATTCTAAATGTACCAAAGTCACAGTTGATTCCGACAACTCGACTACCGTTCCTAGGTATGATACTGGATACGGAACAAATGAAGGTCTTTCTCCCAATAGAGAAAGCCCAAGACATCCAGAACATGGTCAGAGACCTGCTAAAACCGAAAAGGGTGTCAGTTCACCAATGCACTCGAGTTCTGGGGAAAATGGTGGCGGCCTACGAGGCCATTCCCTTCGGAAGGTTCCATGCAAGGACTTTTCAATGGGACCTTCTGGACAAGTGGTCAGGGTCCCATCTGCACTTACATCGGAAAATAACTCTGTCCCCAGGAACCAGAGTGTCCCTCCTGTGGTGGTTGCAAAGTGCTCACCTGCTGGAGGGTCGCCGGTTCGGGATTCAGGACTGGATCCTGGTTACCACGGACGCGAGCCTCCGAGGATGGGGAGCGGTCACACAGGGAAAGACTTTTCAGGGTCTTTGGTCAGACCAGGAGTCCTGTCTACACATCAATGTGTTGGAACTCAGGGCCATTTACAACGGCTTTCGACAAGCGGAGAGTTGTCTTCGAAACCTACCGGTTCTGATTCAATCAGACAGTGTCTCAGCAGTGGCTCATGTGAACCGCCAAGGCGGGACAAGAAGCAGAGTCGCGATGGCGGAAGCCACAAGGATACTTCGCTGGGCGGAAAATCATGTAAGCGCTCTGTCAGCTGTCTTCATTCCGGGAGTGGACAACTGGGAAGCAGACTTCCTCAGCAGACACGATCTCCATCCAGGAGAGTGGAGACTTCATCAAGAAGACTTTGCCGACGTAACACGTCTTTGGGGAACTCCTCAAATAGACATGATGACGTCACGCCTCAACAAAAAACTTCGGAGGTATTGCGCAAGGTCTCGGGACCCTCAGGCAGTAGCAGTAGACGCACTGGTAACACCGTGGGTGTTCGAATCGGTCTACGTGTTTCCTCCTCTTCCTCTAATCACAAAAGTGTTGAGGATCATAAGACGAAGAAGAGTACAGACGATACTCGTTGTCCCAGACTGGCCTCGAAGGGCCTGGTACTCGGATCTACAAGAGATGCTCACAGGAGACCCCTGGCCTCTTCCTCTGAGGGAAGACCTGTTGCAGCAGGGGCCCTGTGTATTTCAAGACTTACCGCGGTTACGTTTGACGGCATGGCGGTTGAATGCCGAATCCTAGCAAAAAAGGGGATTCCGGAAGAGGTCATCCCTACTTTAATAAAGGCTAGGAAGGAGGTGACGATAAAACATTATCACCGTATCTGGCGAAAGTATGTGTCTTGGTGTGAGACCAAGAATGCACGTACGGAAGATTTTCATCTGGGTCGTTTTCTCCACTTCCTACAGACAGGAGTGGATATGGGCCTGAAATTAGGCTCGGTTAAGGTACAGATTTCGGCCCTCTCGATTTTCTTCCAGAAGGAATTGGCTTCTCTTCCAGAAGTCCAGACGTTTGTAAAGGGAGTGCTGCACATCCAGCCCCCTTTTGTGCCTCCAGTGGCACCATGGGACCTGAACGTGGTGTTGCAGTTCCTAAAATCACACTGGTTTGAACCGCTTAACAAGGTTGAGTTGAAATTTCTTACCTGGAAGGTGGTCAAGTTGTTGGCCTTAGCATGAGCAAGGCGAGTGTCAGAATTGGCGTCTCTCTCACACAAGAGCCACTACTTGATTTGTCATGTGGATCGAGCTGAATTGAGGACACGTCCGCAATTTTTGTCTAAAGTGGTTTCGTCGTTCCATATGAATCAACCTATTGTGGTGCCTGTGGCTACCGGTGACCTGGAGGATTCCAGATCCCTAGACGTAGTCAGGGCCTTAAAGATTTATTTAGCCAGAACGGCTAGAATTAGGAAAACAGAGGCTCTGTTTGTCCTGTATGCGGCCAATAAGATTGGCGCTCCTGCTTCAAAGCAGACTATTGCTCGCTGGATCTGTAATACGATTCAGCAGGCTCACTCTACGGCTGGATTTCCGGTACCAAATTCGGTTAAAGCCCATTCCACTAGGAAGGTGGGCTCTTCTTGGGCGGCTGCCCGAGGCGTCTAGGCTTTACAACTTTGCCGAGCGGCGACTTGGTCAGGGTCAAACACTTTTGCTAAGTTCTACAAGTTTGATACCCTGGCTGATGAGGACCTAGCGTTTGCTCAGTCGGTGCTGCAGAGTCATACGCACTCTCAGTGGCGGATCCAGTGCCCCCCCTGTCATTTGTGGCCTCCGTCCCCCTTCCCTCTCCGGTTCCTCCCCCCCCCCCCCGGCGCCGCACAGGGAGATGACGGGCGCCCGCTGAGATTGTGTTACCAGCGGGCGCTCGTCTCCCTGCACAGCGGCAGCCGGAGGCCAGAGCTCAGTACTGAGCTCCGGCTTCCGACGCTGTCACTGTGCGGTGTGCGCTATGGGAGAGATGTCAGTCATGACGTCTCTCTCATAGTGCTGAGGAGAGGACGCCAAGAGAGGAGGAGGACTGCAGAGATCTGGAAGCGGGAACGGGGCTTGGTAAGTATGTTGTGTTTTGTCTTCTTCAGTGCAGCGGGGGCATCTACTGGGGGCAAACTACGGGGGGGGACATTACTACTGGGGACATCAACAAGGGGCATTACTACTGGAAGGACAATACTACTGGGGGCATTATTACTGGGGGAGCATCTACTGGGGGCATTACTACTGGGGGCATCAACAAGGGACATTACTACTGGGTGGGGGGGGGCATTACTACTGGGGGCATTATTACTGGGTCTACTGGGGGCATTACTACTGGGGGGCATCAACAAGGGACATTACTACTGGGTGGGGGGGCATTACTACTGGGGGCATTATTACTGGGGGAGCATCTACTGGGGGCATTACTACTGGGGGGCATCAACAAGGGGCATTACTACTGGGGGCATCAACAAGGGACATTACTACTGGGTGGGGGGCATTATTACTGGGGGAGCATCTACTGGGGGCATTACTACTGGGGGGCATCAACAAGAGGCATTACTACTAGGGGCATCAACAAGGGACATTACTACTGCGTGGGGGGCATTACTACTGGGGGCATTATTACTGGGGGAGCATCTACTGGGGAGTCATCTATTGGGGGCAACCTCCTAGGGGGCATTACTACTGGGGGCAAACTACTGGAGGACATTATTACTGGGGGCAAACTACTGGGGGACATTATTACTGGGGGCATCTACTGGGGGCAAACTACTGGGGGACATTATTACTGTGGGCCAACTACAAAGGGGCTAACTACTGGGGGCATACTACAGGAGGGCATTACTACTGGAGGCTTAACTACAGGGGCATTACTGCTTGGGGGCTAAACTACAGGGGGGCTAAACTACAGGGGGGCCAAACTACTGGGCGCCAAACTACTGGGGGAAAACTACAGGGGCCAAACTACTCTGGGCAGTACTACTGGGGGCTAAACTACAAGGGGGGCATAACTACAGGGGCTAAACTACAATGGGGCAAACTACAGGGGGGGCATTACTACTGGGGGCTAAACTACAAGCAGGCAAACTACTGGGGGCATTACCACTGGGAGGCTAAACTAAAGGGGGGGGGTAAACTACTGGGGTCACAACTGCAGGGGCATTACCACTGGGGGCATAACTACTAGGGCGCCAAATGACTGGGGGCATTACTACAGGCAACATTACTACTGGGGGCAATACGGGCATTGTATAAGGGGCACCACTACTATGGGGTCTATATAAGGGGCACTACCAGTACAGTGGACATTGCATAATGAGCGCTAAAACTGTAGGCATTGTATAAGAAGCGCCACCTCACATGCACCGATGCCACACGCAAATGTACTTGCCCCTTCCATGGTGTCCCCCCTATCATTTTCTTCTGGATCCGCCCCTGCGCACTCTCCCGCCCGATTGGATGCTTTGGTATAAACCCCATGGTCCTTACGGAGTCCCCAGCATCCTCTAGGACGTAAGAGAAAATAAGATTTTAAACCTACCGGTAAATCTATTTCTCCTAGTCCGTAGAGGATTCTGGGCGCCCGTCCCAGTGCGGAAACTCTGCAAGACTTGTATATAGTTGTTGCTTACATAAGGGTTATGTTACAGTTGACATCGGTCTTGGGCCGTTACTGTTGTTTTTGTTCATACTGTTAACTGGTTATGTATGTTCCAGGTTACATGGTATGATTGGTGTTGGCTGGTATGAATCTTGCCCTTGGATTGCTAAATCCTGCCTTGTATTGTCCATCTCCTCTGGGCACAGTTCTCTAACTGAGGTCTGGAGGAGGGGCATAGAGGGAGGAGCCAGTGCACACCCATAGTCAAAGTTCTTTTTAGGTGCCCTATCTCCTGCGGAGCCCCTCTATACCCCATGGTCCTTACGGAGTCCCCAGCATCCTCTACGGACTAGGAGAAATAGATTTACCGGTAGGTTTAAAATCTTATTATAACAGGAACACTACCTCAAGCCAGTAAGGAGGCTAGAAGGGAAACATGTCAATCTAAAAGATTTGATTTTGACAGTACGGGACCAATTCACAGACTCAAGGGGAGATGTATCAATGATTGGAGAGAAGTAAAGTGGAGAGATATAAAGTACCAACCAATCAGCTCCTTTCATTTTTAAAACACAACCTGTAACATGGCAGTTAGGAGTTGATTGGTCGGTACTTTATCTCTCATATTTATCTCTCTCCAATGATTGATACATTTCACCCTCAGAAACAAAATGACCTCTTGAGCATGTTTACATGGTTGGGTAGATCTAGGTATGGGTTTGGTATCTCTGTGTATGGCGTGGTTGGTTCCGGGCATAGTTTGGGTAGGTTTGGGCATGGATGGGGAGGCTCTGGGTGTGGTGTGGGTGGGTCATGGATGGGACTTATCTTGTATCTTTTAAAATTTTGGGACATATGATAAAATAATGGATAAAATTAGTTTAAAAGTGTGTGAAGGCCATATTAGTTGTTTAGGGGCCCAAAAGAATGCTTCTATTTTTTGGGGTTTTATTTAAGGTGGCCATATGCAAGACCAACATTTTCGTCATCTCATTAGCTTTATTTTTAATATCGGCCAGCCTCAATCGCCAGGTTATCAAAACTGTTAAATGACATTCAATCTACCTAATGCAAGTGACCTAACACATATTAGAAGGCTATGGTTTATTATAAATATTGTAGACAAGGGTTGCATTTTAAATGTGTTGCTTGATTGTACTTAATCAGGCAGAGTAACAGTTTCCTGGATACTAATGGGTATATTCAATTAACAGCGATAACGGACTTTTCGCGTGAACCCCATACCTTGAACCCCATACCTTGAACCCCAATTTCCATCACTTTGTACAAAGTGATGGAAATTGGGGTTCAAGGTATGGGACAGGTATATTGGGGTGCTTTATGAGTGGGACAGGTGTTTTTAGGCTTGCAGATGGGAGTAATCGGTCTGTTTCCACTTTTTTTTAAGTACCCTAAAATGACCCAAATATATACTTATACCCATTTTCATGTACCCCAAATTTAATGAGAGCATTTATTTTGCTCAAAAAATCTTGCTTTCTATCATTTTTTTGCATTTAAAAAAAAATGCATATAACAGCCATTTCACACAATTTAAGTCCCCAAAAACTCTCTAATGTGATCTCTAATACACTTCTCTTCTGTTTTCCTATGTTAGTTTAGCATTTTTTTGGGGTACAGGCTGATTTCCCCATTTTCACCTGCACTTTTCACTGCAAGAATTTTCAGGTGAAACCAGTTTGGAATTAAATAGGTCGAAAAAACGGAGCGTTTTCGCGGCAATTTTCGCCCGATTGCCGCGAAAAAAATTTTGGACGAAAAATTGCCGCGAATTTGCGGATAATTGAATACCCTAGTAAGATTATACAAACTAACACTTGAGAAAAAAAATTGAGAAAGGATTAATCAAGTTCATTTCAAAGATCCTATAAATAATGACACCCCAGTAATGAAAATACTGCACAATGGCCCTCATTCCGAGTTGTTCGCTTGCAAGGCGATTTTAGCAGTATTGCACACGCTAAGCCGCCGCCTACTGGGAGTGAATCTTAGCTTCTTAAAATTGCGAACGAAAGATTCGCAATATTGCGATTACACACCTTGTAGCAGTTTCTGAGTAGCTTCAGACTTACTCGGCATCTGCGATCAGTTCAGTGCTTATCGTTCCTGGTTCAACGTCACAAACACACCCAGCGTTCGCCCAGACACTCCTCCGTTTCTCCAGCCACTCCCGCGTTTTTTCCGGAAACGGTAGCATTTTTTCCCACACGCCCATAAAACGGCCTGTTTCCGCCCAGTAACACCCATTTCCTGTCAATCACACTACGATCGCCTGAGCGCAGAAAAAGCCGTGAGTAAAAATCCAAACTTCATAGCAAATTTACTTGGCGCAGTCGCAGTGCGGACATTGCGCATGCGCACTAAGCGGAAAAACGCTGCGATGCGAAGAAATTTTCCGAGCGAACGACTCGGAATGACCTCCAATATTTGTATCAATAAGAGATCTACTGTAGTATTGCTCCTGTTGTTTGCTAAGGTCTTCAAATATTATAATGTCAGTTTTGTATGCATTGTAACATGGAACCATTGAGAATGTCCTTAGATGAACTTATCCATCCATTTATCAATTGGAGTTTTATCAATTATTTGGGCTGCAACCACTCAACAGTACTCTGCCTAATTGCATTTAATATAACATGTATAGTAGTTGTTAGAGGCAATATGCATCTATATAGAAACCAAATGCACAACAACGCTTCCACAGAACAAGCCACCATATCAGGGATGATAGAGACACATGAATCATGTCAGACGTTAGCGTAAGGATAAAGCTTACATTATTATGGGATGTGTCTGTTACATGCGGTGAGATGTATCAGAGAGATACTCTTGGAGAGAGATAAGGAGGATGAAAATAAAGGGGTCTATGCATGTAGGTGCAACTGGGGAGAGCGATCGCTATCGCTATATATTGCATCATATCGATGCGATATACCATATAGTAATTATAAGTACAAATTCACTTATACTTACCTGACCGGTAAAATGATCTGAAAATCCAGCGCCTTCCGCCATCCCGGGATGCAGCAGATAGACAGACATATCGGGAAACATACGTCTTCTCACTGCGCATGCGCCGGCAGGAATAGAGGAGCAGCGCAGCATAGGGATGGCCATCGGTGTGTTTGTCATTGATGGTTGCCATTGATGGTGAAACTGTGAGTGGCCATCAATGGTCACTAACTATGCTATGGAAGACCATCGATGGTTTCACTCATCGAGGTCCATCCCTGTTATGTATGTAATTGACCCGCGGGCTCATCACAGACCGGAGCTTCAAGGGTGCTGGGGGCGGAGCTATCCTCCGTGTCCCAGCATCTTTAAAAAAAACTTTAAAAAAAACTATTTGTTTAAGCTAAGCCATCGATGGAGAGAAACCATCTGGTTCTCTCCCATCGATGGCAAAACTATTCAACATCGGCCGTAAACCATCAATGATTAGGAATTGTCAATGGCCATCCCTAGCGCAGCATCAGTCCTGGGGTTGGCAGCCAGCTGGGGGGCAGAGTGAGAGGAGGCGGCGGCGGCTTTAATTACCATGAATAGACTCCAAAGTACCAACCAATCAGCTCATAACTTCCATGTTACAAGTGACAGGAGCTGGTTGGTTGGTATTTTGGGGTCTATTCGTGATCATTACAGCCTCCGTCTCCTCAAGCTCAGCCACCCAGCAGACTGCCAGCCTCAGGCAGATAATATTTACTAAGATTTGGACGCAGTACAAGCCGACCAGCTCCTAGCTGCCATGTTACAGCCCGTGTTTGAAAAATGACAGGAGCTGGTTGGTTGGTACTTTATCTCTCTCCACTTTATCACTCTCCATGCTTTGATACATATCTCCCACAGGGGCCTATTTATCCAAATAAATGTGCGGGATATCCCCCGGAAATTGGTGATATCCAAAAATGTAAAGTATCCCCAAGATGTCTCTAAGTGGGGAGCACAACATATATCGGAGATCCCCCATTTTTAATACCACACACTGCCGCGGCCCAAGGGTGTAGCTACCATAGGTGCAAGTAGTGCAGCTGCTATGAGGCCCAGACCTGAGAGGGGCCCACCTTCCCTGTCAAAATTAAATGTGTTCACAGTTTACTTTTTACACCATTGGTAGATACATAGGAGCACTTACAAACATTTACCTTGGGGAATACAATATATCTATTTATATTGGTCCCCTGGACCTGTTCATTGTAATGTGGTATAAAATGAACTGGAGGGCATTATACTGTTACATAATAATAGGATTTTAATTACCTACCGGTAAATCCTTTTCTTGTAGTCCATAGAGGATGCTGGGGTCCACATTAGTACCATAGGGTATAGATGGGTCCACCAGGAGCCACTGGCACTTTAAGAGTTTGAGAGTGTGGGCTGGCTCCTCCCTCTATGCCCCTCCTACCAGACTCAGTCTAGAAACTGTGCCCGAGGAGAGGACATACTTCGAGAGAAGGATTTTACACAGATAGTGGTGAGATTCATACCAGCTCACACATACAAGGACGTCAAGTCAACTAGCTTGAACTAGCTTGAACTACTCAGCAACTGCTGAAACATTACTTACCAAGTAACAATGCAGTAGTGAACTAAAACGAAGTGGTACTTAACCAAATAACAATTGCAGGAAAACAAAGTACTGGGCGGGTGCCCAGCATCCTCTACGGACTACAAGAAAAGGATTTACCGGCAGGTACCAAAATCCTATTTTCTCTTACGCCCTAGAGGATGCTGGGGTCCACATTAGTACCATGGGGATGTACCAAAGCTCCAAGAACGGGAGGGAGAGCACGGAGGTTGCTGCAGAACTGATTGAACTTCAGATCATCAGCAGTATCGAACTTGTAAAACTTCGCAAACGTGTTCGACCCAGACCAAGTTGCAGCTCGGCAAAGTTGTAATGCCGAGACCCCCCGGCAGCCGCCCAGGAAGACCCCACTTTACGAGTAGAGTGGGCCTTAACAAATTTTGGACACGGCAGTCCTGTAGTAGAATAAGCGTGCTGGATAGTGAACCTAATCCAGTGAGAAATAGTCTGCTTAGAAGTAGAGATGAGCGCCTGAAATTTTTCGGGTTTTGTGTTTTGGTTTGGGGTTCGGTTCCGCGGCCGTGTTTTGGGTTCGAACGCGTTTTGGCAAAACCTCACCGAATTTTTTTTGTCGGATTCGGGTGTGTTTTGGATTCGGGTGTTTTTTTCAAAAAATACTAAAAAACAGCTTAAATCATAGAATTTGGGGGTCATTTTGATCCCAAAGTATTATTAACCTCAAAAACCATAATTTACACTCATTTTCAGTCTATTCTGAATACCTCACACCTCACAATATTATTTTTAGTCCTAAAATTTGCACCGAGGTCGCTGTGTGAGTAAGATAAGCGACCCTAGTGGCCGACACAAACACCGGGCCCATCTAGGAGTGGCACTGCAGTGTCACGCAGGATGTCCCTTCCAAAAAACCCTCCCCAAACAGCACATGACGCAAAGAAAAAAAGAGGCGCAATGAGGTAGCTGTGTGAGTAAGATTAGCGACCCTAGTGGCCGACACAAACACCGGGCCCATCTAGGAGTGGCACTGCAGTGTCACGCAGGATGTCCCTTCCAAAAAACCCTCCCCAAACAGCACATGACGCAAAGAAAAAAAGAGGCGCAATGAGGTAGCTGACTGTGTGAGTAAGATTAGCGACCCTAGTGGCCGACACAAACACCGGGCCCATCTAGGAGTGGCACTGCAGTGTCACGCAGGATGTCCCTTCCAAAAAACCCTCCCCAATCAGCACATGATGCAAAGAAAAAGAAAAGAAAAAAGAGGTGCAAGATGGAATTGTCCTTGGGCCCTCCCACCCACCCTTATGTTGTATAAACAAAACAGGACATGCACACTTTAACCAACCCATCATTTCAGTGACAGGGTCTGCCACACGACTGTGACTGATATGACGGGTTGGTTTGGACCCCCCCCCAAAAAAGAAGCAATTAATCTCTCCTTGCACAAACTGGCTCTACAGAGGCAAGATGTCCACCTCATCTTCACCCTCCGATATATCACCGTGTACATCCCCCTCCTCACAGATTATCAATTCGTCCCCACTGGAATCCACCATCTCAGCTCCCTGTGTACTTTGTGGAGGCAATTGCTGCTGGTCAATGTCTCCGCGGAGGAATTGATTATAATTCATTTTAATGAACATCATCTTCTCCACATTTTCTGGATGTAACCTCGTACGCCGATTGCTGACAAGGTGAGCGGCGGCACTAAACACTCTTTCGGAGTACACACTTGTGGGAGGGCAACTTAGGTAGAATAAAGCCAGTTTGTGCAAGGGCCTCCAAATTGCCTCTTTTTCCTGCCAGTATAAGTACGGACTGTGTGACGTGCCTACTTGGATGCGGTCACTCATATAATCCTCCACCATTCTATCAATGTTGAGAGAATCATATGCAGTGACAGTAGACGACATGTCCGTAATCGTTGTCAGGTCCTTCAGTCCGGACCAGATGTCAGCATCAGCAGTCGCTCCAGACTGCCCTGCATCACCGCCAGCGGGTGGGCTCGGAATTCTGAGCCTTTTCCTCGCACCCCCAGTTGCGGGAGAATGTGAAGGAGGAGATGTTGACAGGTCGCGTTCCGCTTGACTTGACAATTTTGTCACCAGCAGGTCTTTCAACCCCAGCAGACCTGTGTCTGCCGGAAAGAGAGATCCAAGGTAGGCTTTAAATCTAGGATCGAGCACGGTGGCCAAAATGTAGTGCTCTGATTTCAACAGATTGACCACCCGTGAATCCTTGTTAAGCGAATTAAGGGCTGCATCCACAAGTCCCACATGCCTAGCGGAATCGCTCCCTTTTAGCTCCTTCTTCAATGCCTCCAGCTTCTTCTGCAAAAGCCTGATGAGGGGAATGACCTGACTCAGGCTGGCAGTGTCTGAACTGACTTCACGTGTGGCAAGTTCAAAGGGCATCAGAACCTTGCACAACGTTGAAATCATTCTCCACTGCACTTGAGACAGGTGCATTCCACCTACTATATCGTGCTCAATTGTATAGGCTTGAATGGCCTTTTGCTGCTCCTCCAACCTCTGAAGCATATAGAGGGTTGAATTCCACCTCGTTACCACTTCTTGCTTCAGATGATGGCAGGGCAGGTTCAGTAGTTTTTGGTGGTGCTCCAGTCTTCTGTACGTGGTGCCTGTACGCCGAAAGTGTCCCGCAATTTTTCTGGCCACCGACAGCATCTCTTGCACGCCCCTGTCGTTTTTTAAAAAATTCTGCACCACCAAATTCAAGGTATGTGCAAAACATGGGACGTGCTGGAATTTGCCCATATTTAATGCACACACAATATTGCTGGCGTTGTCCGATGCCACAAATCCACAGGAGAGTCCAATTGGGGTAAGCCATTCCGCGATGATCTTCCTCAGTTGCCGTAAGAGGTTTTCAGCTGTGTGCGTATTCTGGAAAGCGGTGATACAAAGCGTAGCCTGCCTAGGAAAGAGTTGGCGTTTGCGAGATGCTGCTACTGGTGCCGCCGCTGCTGTTCTTGCGGCGGGAGTCCATACATCTACCCAGTGGGCTGTCACAGTCATATAGTCCTGACCCTGCCCTGCTCCACTTGTCCACATGTCCGTGGTTAAGTGGACATTGGGTACAACTGCATTTTTTAGGACACTGGTGAGTCTTTTTCTGACGTCCGTGTACATTCTCGGTATCGCCTGCCTAGAGAAGTGGAACCTAGATGGTATTTGGTAACGGGGGCACACTGCCTCAATAAATTGTCTAGTTCCCTGTGAACTAACGGCGGATACCGGACGCACGTCTAACACCAACATAGTTGTCAAGGACTCAGTTATCCGCTTTGCAGTAGGATGACTGCTGTGATATTTCATCTTCCTCGCAAAGGACTGTTGAACAGTCAATTGCTTACTGGAAGTAGTACAAGTGGGCTTACGACTTCCCCTCTGGGATGACCATCGACTCCCAGCGGCAACAACAGCAGCGCCAGCAGCAGTAGGCGTTACACGCAAGGATGCATCGGAGGAATCCCAGGCAGGAGAGGACTCGTCAGAATTGCCAGTGACATGGCCTGCAGGACTATTGGCATTCCTGGGGAAGGAGGAAATTGACACTGAGGGAGTTGGTGGGGTGGTTTGCGTGAGCTTGGTTACAAGAGGAAGGGATTTACTGGTCAGTGGACTGCTTCCGCTGTCACCCAAAGTTTTTGAACTTGTCACTGACTTATTATGAATGCGCTGCAGGTGACGTATAAGGGAGGATGTTCCGAGGTGGTTAACGTCCTTACCCCTACTTATTACAGCTTGACAAAGGGAACACACGGCTTGACACCTGTTGTCCGCATTTCTGGTGAAATACCTCCACACCGAAGAGCTGATTTTTTTGGTATTTTCACCTGGCATGTCAACGGCCATATTCCTCCCACGGACAACAGGTGTCTCCCCGGGTGCCTGACTTAAACAAACCACCTCACCATCAGAATCCTCCTGGTCAATTTCCTCCCCAGCGCCAGCAACACCCATATCCTCCTCATCCTGGTGTACTTCAACACTGACATCTTCAATCTGACTATCAGGAACTGGACTGCGGGTGCTCCTTCCAGCACTTGCAGGGGGCGTGCAAATGGTGGAAGGCGCATGCTCTTCACGTCCAGTGTTGGGAAGGTCAGGCATCGCAACCGACACAATTGGACTCTCCTTGTGGATTTGGGATTTCGAAGAATGCACAGTTCTTTGCGGTGCTGCTTTTGCCAGCTTGAGTCTTTTCATTTTTCTAGCGAGAGGCTGAGTGCTTCCATCCTCATGTGAAGCTGAACCACTAGCCATGAACATAGGCCAGGGCCTCAGCCGTTCCTTGCCACTCCGTGTGGTAAATGGCATATTGGCAAGTTTACGCTTCTCCTCCGACAATTTTATTTTAGGTTTTGGAGTCCTTTTTTTACTGATATTTGGTGTTTTGGATTTGACATGCTCTGTACTATGACATTGGGCATCGGCCTTGGCAGACGACGTTGCTGGCATTTCATCGTCTCGGCCATGACTAGTGGCAGCAGCTTCAGCACGAGGTGGAAGTGGATCTTGATCTTTCCCTAATTTTGGAACCTCAACATTTTTGTTCTCCATATTTTAATAGGCACAACTAAAAGGCACCTCAGGTAAACAATGGAGATGGATGGATTGGATACTAGTATACAATTATGGACGGGCTGCCGAGTGCCGACACAGAGGTAGCCACAGCCGTGAACTACCGCACTGTACTGTGTCTGCTGCTAATATATAGACTGGTTGATAAAGAGATAGTATACTCGTAACTAGTATGTATGTATAAAGAAAGAAAAAAAAACCACGGTTAGGTGGTATATACAATTATGGACGGGCTGCCGAGTGCCGACACAGAGGTAGCCACAGCCGTGAACTACCGCACTGTACTGTGTCTGCTGCTAATATATAGACTGGTTGATAAAGAGATAGTATACTCGTAACTAGTATGTATGTATAAAGAAAGAAAAAAAAACCACGGTTAGGTGGTATATACAATTATGGACGGGCTGCCGAGTGCCGACACAGAGGTAGCCACAGCCGTGAACTACCGCACTGTACTGTGTCTGCTGCTAATATATAGACTGGTTGATAAAGAGATAGTATACTCGTAACTAGTATGTATGTATAAAGAAAGAAAAAAAAAACCACGGTTAGGTGGTATATACAATTATGGACGGGCTGCCGAGTGCCGACACAGAGGTAGCCACAGCCGTGAACTACCGCACTGTACTGTGTCTGCTGCTAATATATAGACTGGTTGATAAAGAGATAGTATACTCGTAACTAGTATGTATGTATAAAGAAAGAAAAAAAAACCACGGTTAGGTGGTATATACAATTATGGACGGGCTGCCGAGTGCCGACACAGAGGTAGCCACAGCCATGAACTACCGCACTGTACTGTGTCTGCTGCTAATATATAGACTGGTTGATAAAGAGATAGTATACTCGTAACTAGTATGTATGTATAAAGAAAGAAAAAAAAACCACGGTTAGGTGGTATATACAATTATGGACGGGCTGCCGAGTGCCGACACAGAGGTAGCCACAGCCGTGAACTACCGCACTGTACTGTGTCTGCTGCTAATATAGACTGGTTGATAAAGAGATAGTATACTCGTAACTAGTATGTATGTATAAAGAAAGAAAAAAAAACCACGGTTAGGTGGTATATACAATTATGGACGGGCTGCCGAGTGCCGACACAGAGGTAGCCACAGCCGTGAACTACCGCACTGTACTGTGTCTGCTGCTAATATATAGACTGGTTGATAAAGAGATAGTATACTCGTAACTAGTATGTATGTATAAAGAAAGAAAAAAAAACCACGGTTAGGTGGTATATACAATTATGGACGGGCTGCCGAGTGCCGACACAGAGGTAGCCACAGCCGTGAACTACCGCACTGTACTGTGTCTGCTGCTAATATATAGACTGGTTGATAAAGAGATAGTATACTCGTAACTAGTATGTATGTATAAAGAAAGAAAAAAAAACCACGGTTAGGTGGTATATACAATTATGGACGGGCTGCCGAGTGCCGACACAGAGGTAGCCACAGCCGTGAACTACCGCACTGTACTGTGTCTGCTGCTAATATATAGACTGGTTGATAAAGAGATAGTATACTCGTAACTAGTATGTATGTATAAAGAAAGAAAAAAAAACCACGGTTAGGTGGTATATACAATTATGGACGGGCTGCCGAGTGCCGACACAGAGGTATCCACAGCCGTGAACTACCGCACTGTACTGTGTCTGCTGCTAATATAGACTGGTTGATAAAGAGATAGTATACTCGTAACTAGTATGTATGTATAAAGAAAGAAAAAAAAAACACGGTTAGGTGGTATATACAATTATGGACGGGCTGCCGAGTGCCGACACAGAGGTAGCCACAGCCGTGAACTACCGCACTGTACTGTGTCTGCTGCTAATATAGACTGGTTGATAAAGAGATAGTATACTACTAATATTATATATACTGGTGGTCAGGTCACTGGTCACTAGTCACACTGGCAGTGGCACTCCTGCAGCAAAAGTGTGCACTGTTTAATTTTAATATAATATTATGTACTCCTGGCTCCTGCTATAACCTATAACTGGCACTGCAGTAGTGCTCCCCAGTCTCCCCCACAATTATAAGCTGTGTGAGCTGAGCAGTCAGACAGATATATAATATATATAGATGATGCAGCACACTGGCCTGAGCCTGAGCAGTGCACACAGATATGGTATGTGACTGACTGAGTCACTGTGTGTATCGCTTTTTTCAGGCAGAGAACGGATATATTAAATAAACTGCACTGTGTGTCTGGTGGTCACTCACTATATAATATATTATGTACTCCTGGCTCCTGCTATAACCTATAACTGGCACTGCAGTAGTGCTCCCCAGTCTCCCCCACAATTATAAGCTGTGTGAGCTGAGCAGTCAGACAGATATATATAATATTATATATAGATAATAGATGATGCAGCACACTGGCCTGAGCCTGAGCAGTGCACACAGATATGGTATGTGACTGAGTCACTGTGTGCTGTGTATCGCTTTTTTCAGGCAGAGAACGGATTATAAATAAAACTGGTGGTCACTATCAGCAAAACTCTGCACTGTACTGAGTACTCCTAATGCTCCCCAAAATTAGTAAATCAAGTGTCTCTCTAATCTATTCTAAACGGAGAGGACGCCAGCCACGTCCTCTCCCTATCAATCTCAATGCACGTGTGAAAATGGCGGCGACGCGCGGCTCCTTATATAGAATCCGAGTCTCGCGATAGAATCCGAGCCTCGCGAGAATCCGACAGCGTCATGATGACGTTCGGGCGCGCTCGGGTTAACCGAGCAAGGCGGGAAGATCCGAGTCGCTCGGACCCGTGAAAAAAAACATGAAGTTCTGGCGGGTTCGGATTCAGAGAAACCGAACCCGCTCATCTCTACTTAGAAGCAGGACACCCATCATACAGGACAAACAGAGAGTCCAACTTTCTGTGACGAGAAGTTCTCTTCACATATATATTCAGAGCCCTTACAACATCCAAGGACTTTGAAGTAATTGAGGAGTCAGTAGCCACTGGCACCACAAAAGGTTGGTTGATATGAAATGCAGACGCAACCTTCGGAAGAAACTGCTGACAAGTCCGGAGCTCAGCTCTATCTTCATGGAAGATTAAGTAAGGGCTTTTACATGATAAAGCCCCCAGCTCGGATACACGTCTAGCAGAAGATAAGGCCAACAATGTGACCTCCTTCCAAATAAGAGACTTGAGCTCTATCTCCTGTAGAGGCTCAAACCAATCGGATTGAAGGAACTGCAACACCACATTAAGGTCCTATGGCGCCGTAGGCGGTACAAAGGGAGGTTGGATATGCAGGACTCCCTTCAAAAAGGTCTGAACCTCAGGGAGGGCAGCCAATTGTCTTTGAAAGAAAATGGACAGGGCCGAGATCTGGACCTTCACAGATCCCAACCTCAGACCCATATCCACTCCTGCTTGCAGGAAGAGGAGGAAACGTTCCAGTTGAAACTCCACTGTAGGAAACTTCTTGGACTCACACTAAGAGACATATTTCTTCCAAATACAATGGTAATGTGTAGACGTTACCCCTTTCCTAGCCTGTATGAGGGTTGGAATAACTTTCTTCGGAATACCCTTCCAAGCAAGAATCAGGCGCTCAACTTCCATGCCGTCAAACGTAGCCGTGGTGTCATGCCTGTGGTTTTTGTGAACCCGGTGTTAGTGAAGTCTGTGCGGGGGACTGGAGGACTATGTGAATATTAGGCTGGTCTGTAGGAATCAGTGAGAAAAAGGAGCAATCCCTGACCGGGGATCGAACCTGGGCCTCGGCAGAGGAAGCCGTATCCTGACCACTGGATCACCAGGGACTTGGTGTTGATAGCAGGATGATGAATGTATAGGTGAGATTGAACTGGATATAGTGTCACAGGAGTAGGTGCTTATGTACTCAAGGTTACTGGGGAGATAGTAAGCCGGACTGGTTACTGGTGAAATTGAGAACCGGGCTGGTTATTAGTGAGACTGGGGTGCAACTATAATCCAGGCTGGTACCAGATATGACTGGAAATGCAACTGAAAGTAGAACGATGACTGTGGCTGTGACTTTAAGATAAGACTGTGGAATACTGCAACTGTGACTTTAAGATGAAACTGTAGAATACTGCAGCTGTGGCTTTAAGAGGAGACTGTGGAATACTGCAACTGTGACTTTAAGATGAAACTGTAGAACACTGCAGCTGTGGCTCCAAGATGAGACTGTGGATGTTATGAACCACAGGTAGTGGTTCATTCCTATTTTATGTTTATTAGTTGTCTTGCAGGCCAGGATTTCCCGTTGCTCTGTTTAAGAATACTCTTGTTTGCTGCCGGTGGTGAGTCTGTGTAATTGCAGCTTGTTCCCATGTGTTCAGCCTCACCTGGCTGCTAATTGCATCTTGTCAGTTTGGAGTCATGCAACAGGGCAGCTGCATGACATAATTAATTAGGCCTCTCTGTTATATGCTGGCTGAGTGCAATTCACAGACGCTGGTGATATTTCTAGGTTTCCAGTCTTCCAGAGTGCTTGTGTTCTGAGCTTGTTCCTGCCAGTTCCTGAGCTCCTGTCTAGCAGTGTCTGTCTAGCTGATTCCTGTGTCAGTCCCTGTGTCGATTCCTGTGTCTGATCCTGTGTCCTGCCGTGAAGTGTTCCTGTCCAGAAGTCCTGTGGCTTTGCCTATGCCTGGTCGAGTTTCTGGCTTCTTGGTGTCCACCGGTCTGTCGTTTGGGATTCTGCCTGTCCTCCAGTTCTGAGAGTCTGTGTCGGCAGCATTAGGGGTTCTTTCCGTTTGCCAGTGTTTGTACCGGTTCCGTGAGTAGCGGCTTTGCCGCGTCCGTCGGCCTAGGCCGCTGTATTCCTTGGTTGTATCTGTCACTGGTGTTTTGCAGAGGGTTCTGCTTATGCTGTCACCGCCGGTACACAAAAGTATTGTGTCGGCGTTTGGTCAGCATTTCCTTTGTTGTTCTTTTCCTTTGGCGGCAAGCCGCACATACATTTAGTTTTAGCCTAGTTAGTAGCCCCTGGCTTTGGTTGTTTCAGTTAGAGGGCCCCTTGTTATTACCCTGTCTCAGTTCACGCTTTGTCTCTCTTTAAGACCTGAGGGGGCATCGGAGTTGGGCAGACCTAATCCGCCCTTCAAATGCGGCTGCCATGGGCCCAAGAAACCATAGTCCTGCAAGCGTGAATTGACAACACGGGTAAAACAACGGAGGTAGGGTGCCAGGGGCTATTCCCGTTCCATTTCACCAAATCCAGTATTACGTCCTGGTGCTCTGGACTCACTTTATAACATCTCCCTTGTTCTGAGCACCAGGAATCTAGCCATACCACAAAAAAGAAATAAAACTTTTTCTTTTTTGGCCCAGTCCAGTGTCTAGTCTAGAATCCAGTCCGGTGTTTTGAATCCAGTCCTGTCTAGAATTCAGTGTGCTGAATCCAGTCCGGTGTTTAGAAATCCAGTCCTGTCTAGAACTTAGTGTGCAGAATCCAGTCCGGTGTTTAGAATCCAGTCCTGTCTAGAATTCAGTGTGCTGAATCCAGTCCGGTGTTTAGAAATCCAGTCCTGTCTAGAACTCAGAATCCAGTCCAGTATTTAAAAAAAAAAAATCCAGTCTTGTTTTGTCTAGTTTAATAAATTCAGTCTTGCCTTGTCTAGTCTTGCCTTGTCTAGTCTTGCCTTGTCTATTCTTGCCTTGTCTTGTCTAGTTTTAAATCCTCCTATGTCTACTATGCAAGCCCTGCAGGCATCTCTCTCAGCCCTGAACTCTGCTTTCAGTGCTTTGAGACCTGAGCGACTAGAAGTTTTGCAGCAATCCTTAAAGCAACTGCAAAACCTTCTGACTAAAATCTTGCTCATCTTGCCAGAAGTTGTTGAGAGTACATCTATCTCTAAAGAGACTCTTGTTCACAGTATGGTGACAAGAGAATCCTCTGGTTTAATTGAAGAGAAAAGGTTTAAAAGTTTTCTGCGGCCCAGGCTCTCAGAAGAGGAGCGTCTGCGTCGCAGAAACTTAAACTTATGCCTATATTGTGGGGGTTTAGGCCACTTTCTGCAGACCTGTGAGTTGCGCAAGCCAAAGTGTGGTGACAAGTCCTGTCCTCTGGCCAAGTTGAGTCAGGATACAAGACCTACTCCTGTCTCTACTGTGGCAGAGGTACTTGTCACACAACCCACACTAAAAAGCTCTCTGTCCTATAATTGGGGTCCTTGGGCAAGGGAGCCCCATTATAGATTCAGGAATCAAAAGAGAATGTTTCTCTCCTCTCTTGATTTTCCTGTTCAAGCAGAGTTGCACACCCCTGGAGTGGTGCCCGATGCCCAGGGTCCTGGAGCGGTACCCAATGCCCAGAGTGCTGGAGCGGTACCCGATGCCCAGAGTGCTGGAGCGGTACCCGATGCTCTAGCTTATAGAGGGACATCAAATATTATAGCTCAGGTTTCCATACCAGAAGGGGTCTCAGAAGCTGTTACCCCAGGTAGGGACTTGAAAAGCGCAACCCCAGAAAGGGTATCTAAAACCATAGTTCTAGAAGGGAACTCGAGAAGCAAAACCCCAGAAGGGATCTTTGAAGTAATATCCCCAAGTGGGGTCTCGAGAGACGCAGCCTCAAAGAAGGGTCTAGAGGTCGCTTCCCCAGGAAAGAACTTAAGAGGCATAGCATTAGTGGAGGTTCTGAAGGTTATAGCTTCAGCAAAAGTCCCGGAAGTCATAGTCCCGGGAAGAGTTTCGATAATTATCGACTCAGAGAGGGAGGCCAATGGCTCAGTCCCAGTGAGGGAAGCCGATGGCTCGGTCCCAGTGAGGGAGGCCGATGGCTCGGTCCCAGTGGGGGAGGCCGACGGCTCGGTCCCAGTAAAAGAATCCGAGGTGCTGACCCCAGCGGGGTTCCAGAAGGCCACTGCCCCAACGGGGTTCCCGAAGGCCACTGCCCCAGCGGGGTTCCCGAAGGCCACTGCCCCAGCGGGGGTTCCCGAAGGTCACTGCCCCGGGTGGGGTTCAGAAAGTCACTGCCCCGGGTGGGGTTCAGAAAGTCACTGCCCTGGGTGGGGTTCAGAAAGTCACTACCCCAGGTGGGGTTCAGAAAGTCACTGCCCCAGGTGGGGTTCAGAAAGTCACTGCCCCAGGTAGGGTTCAGAAAGTCACTGCCCCGGTTGGGTTCAGAAAGTCACTGCCCCAGGTGGGGTTCAGAAAGTCTCAGCCTCGAGTAAGGTCAATAGTGACCAGATCCTAGCTAAGCACTCTAGTCAGTCAGATGGGAAGGAAGCAGATCCTGACTCTGTTGATATCTCAACATCTATAATCTTTGATGGGGACTTAGTCCAATTTCTGGCGCTTTACAAACATTATTACACCATTTTGTTGTCTAGACCATTTCTGGGCATCACTTCAGAGAACATTGTGCTCTATCTGATTTATTCCTTTAGAGGAGAGCCTTTTGAGTGGGCAACCAGTCTAATGAAAGCTGAAGATCCCATTCTTCAGGATCCCCCGGCATTCAGTGATGCAGTTATTAAGAGATATGGTTCCAAAGAAATTGGTTCAGGTTCCTCTAGGTCACCCGTCTTATATGCTGAGAGTCCACTGTATACTGTAAACTCGGCACAAAAATCTCAGCCCATTGCTTTGGCAACTGGATGTGCTTTTCTGTCTTCTCCCTACAGGAAATCTTCTAAAGTTTCGGTACCTAGGGGAATGGAACCAATCTATGGTCTGTTTTCAGATTTCGAAACTGATGAGGTTTCTTATATGCCGGGGCACTCTGGTAGGAGATGGAAGAAGCATCTGATTGCTCGACCTTTATGCTTTGAAGAATTTTTTGAGTCAGAGATTTCTTCCTTTCCTGGTGTCGCCAAGCAAGCACAGGGTAAAAAGAAAAAGTAATATTGCTGACTCTTGCCTTGTGGTGTATAAAAAAAAAAGATTTTTTTTCCTTGTCTTGTGTCTAGTGGCCACCGTCAAGAGGGGGGCACTGTTACAAGCTGTTGCCACAGCTTGTTTCTGTTTCTTGTATGTTTATTCCAGTGCCAGGTTTAATGTATACCTTGTTTTGGAAAGTCTGAATTTTGGGGTCCTTTGACCCCTCCTCAAGGGGGGGGGGGGTAATGTTATGAGCCACGGCTGTGGCTCATTTCCATTTTTGCATTATGGTTATGTATTTTATGTTATACTTCTGTTTATGTTCCCCGTGGGTGTCATGGGGTGCTCGGATCTCACCCTTAAGGAGAGGATACTGTTATGAACCACAGGTAGTGGTTCATTCCTATTTTATGTTTATTAGTTGTCTTGCAGGCCAGGATTTCCCGTTGCTCTGTTTAAGAATACTCTTGTTTGCTGCCGGTGGTGAGTCTGTGTAATTGCAGCTTGTTCCCATGTGTTCAGCCTCACCTGGCTGCTAATTGCATCTTGTCAGTTTGGAGTCATGCAACAGGGCAGCTGCATGACATAATTAATTAGGCCTCTCTGTTATATGCTGGCTGAGTGCAATTCACAGACGCTGGTGATATTTCTAGGTTTCCAGTCTTCCAGAGTGCTTGTGTTCTGAGCTTGTTCCTGCCAGTTCCTGAGCTCCTGTCTAGCAGTGTCTGTCTAGCTGATTCCTGTGTCAGTCCCTGTGTCGATTCCTGTGTCTGATCCCGTGTCCTGCCGTGAAGCGTTCCTGTCCAGAAGTCCTGTGGCTTTGCCTATGCCTGGTCGAGTTTCTGGCCTCTTGGTGTCCACCGGTCTGTCGTTTGGGATTCTGCCTGTCCTCCAGTTCTGAGAGTCTGTGTCGGCAGCATTGGGGGTTCCTGTCCGTTTGCCAGTGTTTGTATCGGTTCCGTGAGTAGCGGCTTTGCCGCGTCCGTCGGCCTAGGCAGCTGTATTCCTTGGTTGTATCTGTCACTGGTGTTTTGCAGAGGGTTCTGCTTATGCTGTCACCGCCGGTACACAAAAGTATTGTGTCGGCGTGTGGTCAGCATTTCCTTTGTTGTTCTTTTCCTTTGGCGGCAAGCCGCACATACATTTAGTTTTAGCCTAGTTAGTAGCCCCTGGCTTTGGTTGTTTCAGTTAGAGGGCCCCTTGTTATTACCCTGTCTCAGTTCACGCTTTGTCTCTCTTTAAGACCTGAGGGGGCATCGGAGTTGGGCAGACCTAATCCGCCCTTCAAACGCGGCTGCCATGGGCCCAAGAAAACATAGTCCTGCAAGCGTGAATTGACAACACGGGTAAAACAACGGAGGTAGGGTGCCAGGGGCTATTCCCGTTCCATTTCACCAAATCCAGTATTACGTCCTGGTGCTCTGGACTCACTTCATAACATCTCCCTTGTTCTGAGCACCAGGAACCTAACAGTGGAATACTGCAACTGTGACTTTAAGATGAAACTGTAGAATACTGGAGCTGTGGCTTTAAGAGGAGACTGTGGAATACTGCAACTGTGACTTTAAGATGAAACTGTAGAAATACTGGATATCAATGGTAACACAACTGTAATCCAACGGTAACACAACTGTAAACTGGGTGGCAAAGGAGCAGAGTTTTACAGGAACCGAAGTACAAGTGTTACCTTTAGGGAGCTCAGCTTCTAAGCTCACACAGACCTGTGTGTGACACGAGGAACTGGCAGAGTTTCCAACTCAAGTCTCCTCAAGTCTCCTGACTTATACTTCCTGGTCCCTGGTGATTGGTGAGCAGTGTCAGGTGATTCAGAGAGTCTCAGGCTGGCACAGGATTGGACAGCTCTGGGTCAGGGGAACAGTCATTGTCATGTGAGTACTCTAGACTAGGCTGTGATGTGGAGTGAGGCCTAGCAGGCCGAAAGAACACTGAAGCCTGAACCTCTGCAAACAAACAGAGGATGCTGGCTTTTAGGCCTCAACTTCAGATTGCTGAATTCAGTCTCACACAGAAGATTAATCACCACAGGTGGAGCTCGTTAACTCTTACCTTCCAGGCAGAGAACTCAGGACTCAGGAAACTCATGGTATTGGCAAGCTGTTTATCGCAGTGAGCAGAAAGATGCAGGATCCAGGACAGAGATGGCAGAGGTAAGTCACCAAATATGAGAACTACAGTGAGAATCGTGACACGCGGTAAGTCTTGGTAGGCGAACAGCCTTTCTTGGCCAGTCTGGGGCAATAAGGATCGCTTGAACCCTTGTTCTCCTTTTGAGCTTTAGGATTCTTGGGATGAGTGGGAGTGGTGGAAACACGTACACTGACTGGAACACCCACGGAGACACCAGGGTGTCCACTGCCACTGCCTGTGGGTCCCTCGACCTGGTACAATAACGCAGAAGCTTCTTGTTGAGACGAGAGGCCATCATGTCTATTTGGGGTAGACCTCAAAGATCTGTTACTTCCTTGAACACCTCCTGATGAAGTCCCCACTCTTCTGGATGGAGATCGTGTCTGCTGAGGAAGTCTGCTTCCCAGTTGTCTACTCCCGGAATGAAGATGGCTGACAGCGCCAATGCGTGCTTTTCAGTCCAGAGGAGTATTCTTGTCACTTCTGACATTGCCGATCTGCTCTTCTTTCCGCCCTGTCGGTTTATGTAACCCACTGTTGTTATGTTGTCCGACTGTACTTGAATGGCCCGGTTTCTTAGAAGAGGGGCCGCCTGAAGAAGACCATTGTAGACGGCTCTTAGTTCCAGAATGTTGATGGACAGGCCGGCTTCCAGGCTTGACCACCGTGTTTGGAAGGTCACCCTCTGAGTGACTGCTCCCCAGCCCCGAAGGCTCGCATCCGTCGTTAGCAGGACCCAGTCCTGAATCCCGAACCTGCGCCCCCCCCAGGAGGTGAGGCAATTGGAGCCACCACAGGAGTGAAATCCTTGCCCTTGGCGACAGACGAATTCTCTGATGCATGTGGAGGTGAGATTCCGACCACTTATCCAGGAGATCCAGTTGGAAGGTCCGAGCATGGAATCTCCTGTACTGGAGAGCCTCATAGGAGGCCACCATCTTTCCCAATAGGTGAATACATTGATGAACCAACACCCGGGGTGGCTTCAAGACATCCCGGACCATGGATTGGAACACCAAAGCCTTGTCCCGTGGAAGAAACACCCGCTGCACTTCCATATCCAGGATCATTCCCAGAAATGACAATCTCTGGGTTGGTTCCAAATGTGACTTTGGAAAATTCTGAATCCAACCGTGACTCTGGAGCAGTCGCGTTGTGAGAACAATGGAACAATGGACTGCAGCAGCTTCTCCTTGGACGATGGCTTTATCAGGAGATCGTCCAGATAAGGAATGATGTTCACACCCTGCTTGCGGAGTAGTATAATCATTTCCGCCATCACCTTGGTAAACACCCTTGGTGCTGTGGAGAGGCCAAATGGCAGGGCCTGGAACTGATAATGACAGTGCAGTAATGCAAAGCGGAGATAAGCCTGATGCGACAGCCAGATTGGAATGTGAAGGTATGCATCCTTGATATCCAGTGATACCAGGAATTCCCCCTCTTCCAGACCTGATATCACCGCCCTGAGAGATTTCATCTTGAACTTGAACTCCTTTAGAAAGGGGTTCAATGACTTTAAGTTCAGAATGGGCCTGACCGAACCATCTTGTTTCGGTACCACAAAAAGGTTCGAATAGTAACCTTTGTTCAGCATGTGAGGTGGCACCGGCACAATGACTTGTGCCTCCACCAGCTTCTGGACAGCGTCTTGAAGCACCGCGCTGTCCTCCAACAGAGTTGGTAAGCCCGACTTGAAAAAGCGATGAGGAGGGAGACTTTGAAATTCCAGCCTGTATCCCTGAGACACAATATTTACTACCCAGGGATCCAGGCCGGACGATACCCAGACATGACTGAAATGTCTGATTCTCGCTCCCACAGGCCCCACCAGCGGGCCTTGCAGTCCACCATCATGCAGAGGACTTTGGGGTACCTGAAGCAGGCTTTTGTTCCTGGGAACCTGCAGCGGCAGGTTTCTTGGACTTAACCCTACCTCCCTAAAGAAGGTATTGGATGTTCTGGCCTTTCTAGGCTTGTTAGGCCGAAAGGACTGCTGACGATTTCTTCAGAGCAGGTGCTGCTGAGGGAAGAAATGGAGACTTACCCACCGTAGTGGTGGAAATCCACGCATCTAAAGCTTCCCCAAAGAGAGCCTGACCTGTATAGGGTAGCGACCGCACTTCTTCTGGATTCCGCGTCGGCCGACCACTGGCGCAGCCACAGTCCCCGACGAGCTGAAACAGACATGGAAGAAATTCCCGCAGCCATGGAACCCAGGTCTTTCATGAATTCTACCATAAAACCTACAGAATCATGAATGTTGCGTAAATACAATGCAACGTCATCCCTATCCATCGTATCCCATTCCTCAAGCAAGGTAGCCGACCACTTCACTATTGCCTTTGCAATCCATGCGCTAGCAATAGTGGGACGTAATATGGCCCCTGAAGCAGTGTACATTGATTTAAGCGTGTTATCAATCTTTCTATCTGCCGGCTCCTTTAAGTCGGTAGATCCCGGAACAGGTAAAACCACCTTTTTTGAGAGTCTGGATACAGATTCGTTAACAATCGGCGGGTTTTCACACTTTTTCCTGTCCTCTTCAGGGAAAGGAAAAGCCGCCAGAACCCTCTTAGGGATCTGAAACTTCTTTTCAGGGTTTACTCATGTTTTTTCAAATATAGCATTCAGCTCCTTTGATGCAGGGAAGGTTAGCGAGGCTTTCTTATGTTCAGTGAAAAAAGCCTCCTCAACCTGCTCAGGTGTGGTATCTGATAAAGCTAGATATTTATCGTATATAAAACCCTTTGTGAGGTCTAAGAACACTGTACGCTATCTACGTATGAAGTACCGTAAGGGTACGCACGTTGCGTAACAATCGCTTAGCCGTAGTCGAGACGCTCAAGCGTCACGTTCGCTCACGGCCAAGAGATCACGGGCAGGCACGCTATTGGCTGCCGACTAACGTAATGGTTCACTATAGCGTAACGGACGCTGTATCGGGAGCGGGCTGCTCGAGCGATACAGACGCTCACGAGAATACGCTGTTGGTATCGGGCACACTTATAGGTGAGCGACTACCGTAATGCTATGCTATCAGCGTAGCGGACGCTCGAGACCACGAGGAGATCACGAGCGGCGCTGACGCTCACAATGTTAAACCTTTAAATCTAAACCATAAACAGTATATTATGCAGTAAAACCTTAGTGTAGTGATAGTGTGTAGATGCAACCTTGTGTAACCTGATTAACTTAAAAGCTGTTTGAGCGTCACCGACGCTCTGAGAATACTAGACACTATAAGAAATACACAGATACCTGGGCTTAGGGTCCAACGCCTAATATATATATATATTATGAATGATATACTTGCAAAAGAATTAATACAAATACAAATCATACACTACAATATAACATAGACTACCTAACCAGATAACTACACAGGAAATACAATACAATTACTATTTAAGAGAAAATAAGAGAGAAAGAGGAGGAGAGAGAGAGAAAGAGAGAAATTGGCCCACTATAACAAGAAGATCAATATAGTTGCGGAGAAACACTTACGCACAAAGGAAACGATCGCATGCGCCTCTGGACATCCAGCTCCCGATTTTCAGCAATGATAACCGTTGAAGAGTGAGAGCTGGATGTGATCGGCTTGTCTATTTATGCCCCACACACAATACAATTCAATGGTCCCTATAATCTCATTGTTCATTGGACACAGGAATTCGGCTTCGCATTATAACAAAAGGTCATAGGTTGATTCATACAGGTGGGCTGTGACTGCTTCCAACTGTTCAGGTGGGTGGGACACTGAGTTTCCCGCCGCATGACTAAATAAGAACAAATAATAGTAAATGGACATAAACTTCTTATGTCCATAACTATTCGCACGAGCGATTAATCCGCTCCAAACCAACACCGGAATATTGCTATTTAAATACTCTTCCGATGGGTACCAAACACCACTGTATGACCCCTGTTAGACCCTTCGTACAATACAAAGAGGGATCTCTCTGTTCAGGAACATGCTATGTTAACTAAACTTTCAGAATCTATCAAAGGGACCATGATCTACAAAATACATTATATAGTGAAAATATGTAACGATTGAGTCGCACGCTACGATCACATAAACTCTACCGTAAATACGCATACCATGCGCCTGCGGGTGCCCGCGACTGTGAGTATGCGCACGTACGGGAGAGCGCACGCATGCGCAGCACGGACCTGTGTGAGGTGCAAATATGGTAGTGTGCATAGAGATATTTTTCTGACTTTGACATATCATTAACATTTAACACATCCCTGATAGCCTCTATCAACAATTGCACCCCCCTAGCAAGAGATGCGGACCCCCGCAACACATCCCCATTACCGTCTGTGGTATTAGAATCGGAATCCATGCCGTCTTGTGTGACATGCACAAGCGCACGTGTGTGGGGGTATATAGCGGGGTGTCCTGAGGTAGCAGACATGGGCCATACAGCTATAGAGCTCTGGCCCTGGTTCCCTTGCTGGTATCTGTGCTAACCTGATTACATGGAATGGGATCATCCTGGGAGGATAAATCCTCTGCAGTATATGACACAGTGTCCCTGGACATAGCTAAAGGAGACCACCAAACACTACACACACACACACACACACACACACACACACACACACACACACACACACACACACACACGTGGGGGCAGACAGAGTCCCCCCCTCCCAAGAATGGCAAGAGAGACACAGAGATTGGAGCCAACCCACACACAGCACTTTTTAGCAAAGGGAGACCCCTTGTCAGCGCTGACTGTGCTCCTTCATAGGAGACACAGTCTAATTACAGCCTCCCCTCCCTTCTACAACCCCCTGGTCCCGTGTAGAGTAAGCAGGAGTTACTGTGGAGGGACCTGTTCTTCCTCCCATCGCTGTGCAGTCAGGAAAATGGCGCTGGAACGCTGCTGGGTCCGCTCTTAGGAGAAGCTCCGCCCCCTTTAATGGCGCTGTCTTCCCGCTCTTCAGATTCTTATACTGGCCTGAGGACTTTTGCTGGCTGAGATCCGCAGACCCCGACAGGCTTGCTGACCAGTGTGGGGCACTATGTGCCTCTGGTACCTTACAGGAGCGCAGTTAATACTGTGCTCCCTCCCCATTGCCGCCATCTTCACACTGGCCCCCCGCTTCTTAGGGGGGTCGGTGACTCACTCACCACTTCTTCAGCTCTGTAAGGGGCTGGCGGCATGCTGCTGGGGCGAGCGGTTCCCCTGTGGCGGAGACCGATCAGACCCCTCTGGAGCTCAGTGTCTAGTCAGCGGAGTCAGTGGCTCAGACCCCGCAGGGCGGACACTGCTCCCCCCCCTTAGTCCCTCGCTGCAGGCAGGCTGTTGCCAACAGCCTCCTGTAAAAAAATAAATGGTAAAATAAAACTTTACTAGAAAAGCTCAGTAGAGCTCCCCTAGCTGTGACCGGCTCCTCTGGGCACATTTTCTAAACTGAGTCTGGTAGGAGGGGCATAGAGGGAGGAGTCAGCCCACACTCTCAAACTCTTAAAGTGCCAATGGCTGCTGGTGGACGCGTCTATACCCCATGGTACTAATGTGGACCCCAGCATCCTCTAGGACGTAAGAGAAATAAACTAAAGCACTGTAATGTGGCACAATATAAAGTGGAGGCATAATATGAACTATATTATAATGTGAATTTGGGATACTGTGTTGCATAATATGTACAGGCAGCCCTTCAATGTGACATAATGTGAATTAGAGCACTACTGTGGTTCCTAGCACACTACTATGGGACATAACATTAACTAAGGCACTACTGTGGTTCAGAAAATGAACTAGGGCACTATTATGGGGTGTAAAACTGACAGGACAGGGGCCCTTGAAAATGTTGCTATGGGGCCCATTAAGTTCCAGGCTGTAGAATGCTTTGCACTCCGGAACTTGGCCCCAGTAAGAAATGCCATCTTTAAGTCTAAAACCCTATCATACTGTAAATAAATATGCCCCTTAATATTGTTATATACATTTTACAGTGGTTATCAATCATATTTAAAACTATAACCCTTAGAATTGCAATTTTATTATCTTATGGCGGAGACCTATGAAGTAGAGATGAGCGGGTTCGGTTTCTCTGAATCCGAACCCGCCAGAACTTCATGGTTTTTTTCACGGATCCGAGCAGACTCGGATCCTCCCGCCTTGCTCGGTTAACCCGAGCGCGCCCGAACGTCATCATGACGCTGTCGGATTCTCGCGAGACTCGGATTCTATATAAGGAGCCGCGCGTCGCCGCCATTTTCACACGTGCATTGAGATTGATAGGGAGAGGACGTGGCTGGCGTCCTCTCCATTTAGATTAGGGTTGAGAGAGAGAGAGAGAGATTGACCTGAGGCTGTGATACTGTAGAAGAGAGTGCAGAGTTTAGTGACTGACGACCACAGTGACCACCAGACAGTGCAGTTGTTTGTTTTATTTAATATATCCGTTCTCTGCCTGAAAAAAACGATACACACAGTCTATATATTAGCAGCAGACACAGTACAGTGCGGTAGTTCACGGCTGTGGCTACCTCTGTGTCGGCACTCGGCAGCCCGTCCATAATTGTATATACCACCTAACCGTGGTTTTTTTTTCTTTCTTTATACATACATACTAGTTACGAGTATACTATCTCTTTATCAACCAGTCTATATATTAGCAGCAGACACAGTACAGTGCGGTAGTTCACGGCTGTGGCTACCTCTGTGTCGGCACTCGGCAGCCCGTCCATAATTGTATATACCACCTAACCGTGGTTTTTTTTTCTTTCTTTATACATACATACTAGTTACGAGTATACTATCTCTTTATCAACCAGTCTATATTAGCAGCAGACACAGTACAGTGCGGTAGTTCACGGCTGTGGCTACCTCTGTGTCGGCACTCGGCAGCCCGTCCATAATTGTATATACCACCTAACCGTGTTGTAACCAAGCTCACGCAAACCACCCCACCAACTCCCTCAGTGTCAATTTCCTCCTTCCCCAGGAATGCCAATAGTCCTGCAGGCAATGTCACTGGCAATTCTGACGAGTCCTCTCCTGCCTGGGATTCCTCCGATGCATCCTTGCGTGTAACGCCTACTGCTGCTGGCGCTGCTGTTGTTGCTGCTGGGAGTCGATGGTCATCCCAGAGGGGAAGTCGTAAGCCCACTTGTACTACTTCCAGTAAGCAATTGACTGTTCAACAGTCCTTTGCGAGGAAGATGAAATATCACAGCAGTCATCCTGCTGCAAAGCGGATAACTGAGGCCTTGACAACTATGTTGGTGTTAGACGTGCGTCCGGTATCCGCCGTTAGTTCACAGGGAACTAGACAATTTATTGAGGCAGTGTGCCCCCGTTACCAAATACCATCTAGGTTCCACTTCTCTAGGCAGGCGATACCGAGAATGTACACGGACGTCAGAAAAAGACTCACCAGTGTCCTAAAAAATGCAGTTGTACCCAATGTCCACTTAACCACGGACATGTGGACAAGCGGAGCAGGGCAAGGTCAGGACTATATGACTGTGACAGCCCACTGGGTAGATGTATGGACTCCCGCCGCAAGAACAGCAGCGGCGGCACCAGTAGCAGCATCTCGCAAACGCCAACTCTTTCCTAGGCAGGCTACGCTTTGTATCACCGCTTTCCAGAATACGCACACAGCTGAAAACCTCTTACGGCAACTGAGGAAGATCATCGCGGAATGGCTTACCCCAATTGGACTCTCCTGTGGATTTGTGGCATCGGACAACGCCAGCAATATTGTGTGTGCATTAAATATGAGCAAATTCCAGCACGTCCCATGTTTTGCACATACCTTGAATTTGGTGGTGCAGAATTTTTTAAAAAACGACAGGGGCGTGCAAGAGATGCTGTCGGTGGCCAGAAGAATTGCGGGACACTTTCGGCGTACAGGCACCACGTACAGAAGACTGGAGCACCACCAAAAACTACTGAACCTGCCCTGCCATCATCTGAAGCAAGAAGTGGTAACGAGGTGGAATTCAACCCTCTATATGCTTCAGAGGTTGGAGGAGCAGCAAAAGGCCATTCAAGCCTATACAATTGAGCACGATATAGTAGGTGGAATGCACCTGTCTCAAGCGCAGTGGAGAATGATTTCAACGTTGTGCAAGGTTCTGATGCCCTTTGAACTTGCCACACGTGAAGTCAGTTCAGACACTGCCAGCCTGAGTCAGGTCATTCCCCTCATCAGGCTTTTGCAGAAGAAGCTGGAGACATTGAAGGAGGAGCTAACACGGAGCGATTCCGCTAGGCATGTGGGACTTGTGGATGGAGCCCTTAATTCGCTTAACAAGGATTCACGGGTGGTCAATCTGTTGAAATCAGAGCACTACATTTTGGCCACCGTGCTCGATCCTAGATTTAAAGCCTACCTTGGATCTCTCTTTCCGGCAGACACAAGTCTGCTGGGGTTGAAAGACCTGCTGGTGACAAAATTGTCAAGTCAAGCGGAACGCGACCTGTCAACATCTCCTCCTTCACATTCTCCCGCAACTGGGGGTGCGAGGAAAAGGCTCAGAATTCCGAGCCCACCCGCTGGCGGTGATGCAGGGCAGTCTGGAGCGACTGCTGATGCTGACATCTGGTCCGGACTGAAGGACCTGACAACGATTACGGACATGTCGTCTACTGTCACTGCATATGATTCTCTCAACATTGATAGAATGGTGGAGGATTATATGAGTGACCGCATCCAAGTAGGCACGTCACACAGTCCGTACTTATACTGGCAGGAAAAAGAGGCAATTTGGAGGCCCTTGCACAAACTGGCTTTATTCTACCTAAGTTGCCCTCCCACAAGTGTGTACTCCGAAAGAGTGTTTAGTGCCGCCGCTCACCTTGTCAGCAATCGGCGTACGAGGTTACATCCAGAAAATGTGGAGAAGATGATGTTCATTAAAATGAATTATAATCAATTCCTCCGCGGAGACATTGACCAGCAGCAATTGCCTCCACAAAGTACACAGGGAGCTGAGATGGTGGATTCCAGTGGGGACGAATTGATAATCTGTGAGGAGGGGGATGTACACGGTGATATATCGGAGGGTGATGATGAGGTGGACATCTTGCCTCTGTAGAGCCAGTTTGTGCAAGGAGAGATTAATTGATTCTTTTTTGGGGGGGGGTCCAAACCAACCCGTCATATCAGTCACAGTCGTGTGGCAGACCCTGTCACTGAAATGATGGGTTGGTTAAAGTGTGCATGTCCTGTTTTGTTTATACAACATAAGGGTGGGAGGGCCCAAGGACAATTCCATCTTGCACCTCTTTTTTCTTTTCTTTTTCTTTGCGTCATGTGCTGTTTGGGGAGGGTTTTTTGGAAGGGCCATCCTGCGTGACACTGCAGTGCCACTCCTAGATGGGCCCGGTGTTTGTGTCGGCCACTAGGGTCGCTAGTCTTACTCACACAGTCAGCTACCTCATTGCGCCTCTTTTTTTCTTTGCGTCATGTGCTGTTTGGGGAGGGTTTTTTGGAAGGGACATCCTGCGTGACACTGCAGTGCCACTCCTAGATGGGCCCGGTGTTTGTGTCGGCCACTAGGGTCGCTAGTCTTACTCACACAGTCAGCTACCTCATTGCGCCTCTTTTTTTCTTTGCGTCATGTGCTGTTTGGGGAGTATTTTTTTGAAGGGCCATCCTGCGTGACACTGCAGTGCCACTCCTAGATGGGCCAGGTGTTTGTGTCGGCCACTTGGGTCGCTTATCTTAGTCACACAGCGACCTCGGTGCAAATTTTAGGACTAAAAATAATATTGTGAGGTGTGAGGTGTTCAGAATAGACTGAAAATGAGTATAAATTATGGTTATTGAGGTTAATAATACTATGGGATCAAAATGACCGCAAATTCAATGATTTAAGCTGTTTTTTAGTGTTTTTTGAAAAAAACACCCGAATCCAAAACACACCCGAATCCGACAAAAAAATTCGGTGAGGTTTTGCCAAAACGCGGTCGAACCCAAAACACGGCCGCGGAACCGAACCCAAAACCAAAACACAAAACCCGAAAAATTTCAGGCGCTCATCTCTACTATGAAGGCTGAAGCAACCATAGCAACCTTATTGCTACCTTAAAGCTGATTGGTTGCTATGGGCAACTTCTCCACTCTTTAGGAGACTTGACATCGGTTTGTGCGTCCCATTTATTTAGAGAGTGTGCACCCACTGAGATCGAGAAGGATACTCTGTGCCATATCATCATGACCCCATCAATTTCCTCAATACTGTTACCTCACTTACCTATAGAGCACAGGTTCCCAAACTCGGTCCTCAGGACCCCACACAGTGCATGTTTTGCAGGTCTCCTCACAGAATCACAAGTGAAATTATTAGTTCCATCTGAGGACCTTTTAAAATGTGTCAGTGAGTAATCAATACACCTGTGCACCTGATGGGTTACCTGCAAAACATGCACTGTGTGGGGTCCTGAGGACCGAGTTTGAGAACCACTGCTATAGAGGAATTACATTCAGCCCATGTGACTGCTAAGTACAAGGAAGGCAACCTGGGGCCTAATTCAGACCTGATCGCAGCAGCAAATTTGTTCTCTAATAGGCAAAACCATGGTGGTCATTCCGAGTTGGTCGCTCGGTAATTTTCTTCGCATCGCAGCGATTTTCCGCTAATTGCGCATGCGCAATGTTCGCACTGCGCCAAGTAAATTTGCTATGCAGTTAGGTATTTTACTCACGGCATTACGAGGTTTTTCTTCGTTCTGGTGATCGTAATGTGATTGACAGGAAGTGGGTGTTTCTGGGCGGAAACTGGCCGTTTTATGGGTGTGTGTGAAAAAACGCTACAGTTTCTGGGAAAAACGCGGGAGTGGCTGGAGAAACGGAGGAGTGTCTGGCCGAACGCTGGGTGTGTTTGTGACGTCAAACCAGGAACGACAAGCACTGAACTGATCGCACTGGAAGAGAAAGTCTCGAGCTACTCAGAAACTGCACAGTTGCAATAATAAGAATTTACTTACCGATAATTCTATTTCTCGGAGTCCGTAGTGGATGCTGGGGTTCCTGAAAGGACCATGGGGAATAGCGGCTCCGCAGGAGACAGGGCACAAAAGTAAAGCTTTTACAGGTCAGGTGGTGTGTACTGGCTCCTCCCCCTATGACCCTCCTCCAGACTCCAGTTAGGTACTGTGCCCGGACGAGCGTACACAATAAGGGAGGATTTTGAATCCCGGGTAAGACTCATACCAGCCACACCAATCACACCGTACAACTTGTGATCTAAACCCAGTTAACAGTATGATAACAGAGGAGCCTCTGAAAGATGGCTTCCTAAACAATAACCCGAATTAGTTAACAATAACTATGTACAAGTATTGCAGATAATCCGCACTTGGGATGGGCGCCCAGCATCCACTACGGACTCCGAGAAATAGAATTATCGGTAAGTAAATTCTTATTTTCTCTATCGTCCTAAGTGGATGCTGGGGTTCCTGAAAGGACCATGGGGATTATACCAAAGCTCCCAAACGGGCGGGAGAGTGCGGATGACTCTGCAGCACCGAATGAGAGAACTCCAGGTCCTCCTTTGCCAGGGTATCAAATTTGTAAAAATTTACAAACGTGTTCTCCCCTGACCACGTAGCTGCTCGGCAGAGTAGTAATGCCGAGACCCCTCGGGCAGCCGCCTAAGATGAGCCCACCTTCCTTGCGGAATGGGCCTTAACAGATTTAGGCTGTGGCAGGCCTGCCACAGAATGTACAAGTTGAATTTTGTTACAAATCCAACGAGCAATCGACTGCTTAGAAGCAGGTGCACCCAACTTGTTGGGTGCATACAGTATAAACAGCGAGTCAGATTTTCTGACTCCAGCCGTCCTTTAAATGTATATTTTTAAGGCTCTGACAACGTCCAACAACTTGGAGTCCTTCAAGTCGTCTGTAGCCGCAGGCACTACAATAGGCTGGTTCAGGTGAAACGCTGATACCACCTTAGGGAGAAAATGCGGACGCGTCCGCAGCTCTGCCCTATGTCGAATGGAAAATGAAATAAGGGCTTTTATAAAACAAAGCCGCCAGTTCAGATACTCTCCCGGCCGAAGCCAGGGCCAGTAACATAGTCACTTTCCATGTGAGATATTTCAAATCCACCTTCTTTAGTGGTTCAAACCAATTTGATTTGAGGAAATCTAAAACTACATTTAGATCCCACGGTGCCACCTTAGGCACCACAGGAGGCTGTATATGCAGTACTCCTTTGATAAAAATCTGGACCTCAGGGACTGAGGCCAATTCTTTTTGGAAGAATATTGATAGGGCCGAAATTTGAACCTTAATAGATCCCAATTTGAGACCCATAGACAATCCTGATTGCAGGAAATGTAGGAAAACGACCCAGTTGAAATTCCTCCATCGGAGCACTCCGCTGCTCGCACCACGCAACATATTTTCGCCAAATACG
This sequence comes from Pseudophryne corroboree, assembly GCF_028390025.1. Classification (NCBI taxonomy): domain Eukaryota; kingdom Metazoa; phylum Chordata; class Amphibia; order Anura; family Myobatrachidae; genus Pseudophryne; species Pseudophryne corroboree. Next base: position 109,768,807 of record NC_086444.1, on the reverse strand, counting down.
GCGATAATGCTTCGCGGTGACTTCCTTCCTTGCCTTTATCAAGGTAGGAATGACTTCTTCTGGAATGCCTTTTCCTTTTAGGATCTGGCATTCAAAACGCCATGCCGTCAAACGCAGCCGCGGTAAGTCTTGAAAAAGACAAGTACCCTGCTGAAGCAGGTCCCTTCTCAGAAGTAGAGGCCACGGATCGTCCGTGACCATCTCTTGAAGTTCCGGGTACCAAGTCCTTCTTGGCCAATCCGGAGCCACTAGTCTTACTCCACTTTGCCGTATAATCCTCAATACCTTTGGTATGAGAGGCAGAGGAGGAAACACATATACCGACTGGTACACCCAAGGTGTTACCAGCGCGTCCACAGCTATTGCCTGCGGATCTCTTGACCTGGCGCAATACCTGTCCAGTGTTTTGTTGAGGCGAGACGCCATCATGTCCACCATTGGTTTTACCCAACGGTTTAATAGCATGTGGAAAACTTCTGGATGAAGTCTCCACTCTCCCGGGTGAAGGTCGTGTCTGCTGAGGAAGTCTGCTTCCCAGTTGTCCACGCCCGGGATGAATACTGCTGACAGTGCTATCACGTGATTCTCCGCCCAGCGAAGGATCCTGGCAGCTTCTGCCATTGCCCTCCTGCTTCTTGTGCCGCCCTGTCTGTTTACATGGGCGACTGCCGTGATGTTGTCCGACTGGATCAACACCGGTCTTCCTTGAAGCAGAGGTTCCGCCTGGCTTAGAGCATTGTAGATTGCTCTTAGTTCCAGAATGCTTATGTGAAGAGACTTTTTCAGGCTCGACCACACTCCCTGGAAATTTCTTCCCTGTGTGACTGCTCCCCAGCCTCTCTGGCTGGCACCCGTGGTCACCAGGATCCAATCCTGCATGCCGAATCTGCGGCCCTCCAATAGATGAGCCTCCTGCAACCACCACAGAAGGGATACCCTTGTCCTCGGCGACAGGGTTATCCGCAGGTGCATCTGAAGATGCGACCCTGACCATTTGTCCAACAGATCCCTTTGCATGGAATCTGCCGAAAGGGATTGCTTCGTAAGAAGCTACCATTTTTTCCCAGGACTCTTGTGCATTGATGTACAGACACCTTTCCTGGTTTTAGGAGGTTCCTGACCAGGTCAGATAACTCCTTGGCTTTTTCTTCGGGAAGAAAAACCTTTTCTGAACTGTGTCCAGAATCATCCCCAGGAACAGCAGACGAGTTGTCGGCATTAATTGGGATTTTGGAATATTCAGAATCCATCCGTGCTGCTTTAGCACCTCTTGAGATAGTGCTAAACCCATCTCTAGCTGTTCTCTGGACCTTGCCCTTATTAGGAGATCGTCCAAGTATGGGATAATTAATACGCCTTTTCTTCGAAGAAGAAATATTATCTCGGCCATTACCTTTGTAAAGACCCGAGGTGCCGTGGACAAACCAAACGGCAGCGTCTGAAACTGATAGTGACAGTTTTGTACAACGAACCTGAGGTACCCCTGGTGTGAGGGGTAATTGGAACGTGGAGATACGCATCCTTGATGTCCAAGGATACCATAAAGTCCCCTTCTTCCAGGTTCGCTATCACTGCTCTGAGTGACTCCATCTTGAACTTGAACTTCTTTATGTACAGGTTCAAGGACTTCAGATTTAGAATAGGCCTTACCGAGCCATCCGGCTTCGGTACCACAAAAAGAGTGGAATAATACCCCTTCCCTTGTTGTAGAAGAGGTACCTTGACTATCACCTGCTGAGAATACAGCTTGTGAATGGCTTCCAAAACCGTCTCCCTTTCTGAGGGGGACGTTGGTAAAGCAGACTTCAGGAAACGGCGAGGTGGCTCTGTCTCTAATTTCAACCTGTACCCCTGAGATATTATCTGCAGGATCCAGGGATTTACCTGCGAGTGAGCCCACTGCGCGCTGTAATTCTTGAGACGACCGCCTACCGCCCCCGAGTCCGCTTGCGAAGCCCCAGCGTCATGCTGAGGCTTTTGTAGAAGCCGGGGAGGGCTTCTGTTCCTGGGAAGGAGCTGCCTGTTGCTGTCTCTTCCCTCGTCCTCTGCCTCGTGGCAGATATGAATAGCCCTTTGCTCTCTTATTTTTAAAGGAACGAAAAGGCTGCGATTGAAAGGTCGGTGCCTTTTTCTGTTGGGGAGTGACTTGAGGTAGAAAGGTGGATTTCCCGGCCGTAGCCGTGGCCACCAAATCCGATAGACCGACCCCAAATAACTCCTCTACGCATCGCCTGTCCACTGTCGTGTCCATAAAGCTCTTCTGGCCGAAATGGACATAGCACTTACCCGTGATGCCAGTGTGCAGATATCTCTCTGTGCATCACGCATATAAAGAAATGCATCCTTTATTTGTTCTAACGACAGTAAAATATTGTCCCTGTCCAGGGTATCAATATTTTCGATCAGGGACTCTGACCAAACTACCCCAGCACTGCACATCCAGGCAGTCGCAATAGCTGGTCGTAGTATAACACCTGCATGTGTGTATATACCTTTTTGGATATTTTCCATCCTCCTATCTGATGGATCTTTAAGTGCGGCCGTCTCAGGAGAGGGTAACGCCACTTGTTTTGATAAGCGTGTTAGCGCTTTGTCCACCCTAGGAGGTGTTTCCCAGCGCTCCCTAACCTCTGGCGGGAAAGGGTATAAAGCCAATAACTTCTTTGAAATTAGCAGTTTTTTATCGGGGCACCCCACGCTTCATCACACACGTCATTTAATTCTTCTGATTCGGTAAAAACTACTGGTAGTTTTTTCACACCCCACATAATACCCTGTTTAGTGGTACCTGTAGTATCAGCTAAATGTAACATCTCCTTTATTGCCAAAATCATATAACGTGTGGCCCTTTTGGAAAATACGGTTGATTCGTCACCTTCACTACCGGAATCAGTGCCTGTGTCTGGGTCTGTGTCGACCGACTGAGGCAAGGGGCGTTTTACAGCCCCTGACGGTGTTTGAGGCGCCTGGACAGGCACTAAGTGAGTGTCCGGCCGCCTCATGTCGGCAAACGACTGCTTAAGCGAGTTGACGCTATCCCGTAATTCCACAAATAAAGGCATCCATTCTGGTGTCGACCCCCTAGAAGGTGACATCCTCATATTTGGCAATTGCTCCGCCTCCACACCAATAACGTCCTCATACATGTCGACACACACGTACCGACACACAGCAGACACACAGGGAATGCTCTATACGAAGACAGGACCCACTAGCCCTTTGGGGAGACAGAGGGAGAGTCTGCCAGCACACACCAAAAAGCGCTATATATGACAGGGATAGCCTTATGATTAAGTGCTCCCTTATAGCTGCTTTTATATTAATATATTGCCATTTATTTTGCCCCCCCTCTCTGTTATACCCTGTTTCTGTAGTGCAGTGCAGGGGAGAGACCTGGGAGCCTTCCTGACCAGCGGAGCTGTGACAGAAAATGGCGCCGTGTGCTGAGGAGATAGGCCCCGCCCCTTTTCCGGCGGGCTCGTCTCCCGCTATTTAGTACATTTAGGCAGGGGTAAATATCTCCATATAGCCTCTGGGGCTATATGTGAGGTATTTTTAGCCTTTTTAAAGGTTTACATTTGCCTCCCAGGGCGCCCCCCCCCAGCGCCCTGCACCCTCAGTGACTGCCGTGTGAAGTGTGCTGAGAGGAAAATGGCGCACAGCTGCAGTGCTGTGCGCTACCTTAAGAAGACTGCAGGAGTCTTCAGCCGCCGATTCTGGACCTCTTCTTGCTTCAGCATCTGTGAGGGGGCCGGCGGCGTGGCTCCGGTGACCATCCAGGCTGTACCTGTGATCGTCCCTCTGGAGCTTCATGTCCAGTAGCCAAGAAGCCAATCCATCCTGCACGCAGGTGAGTTCACTTCTTCTCCCCTCTGTCCCTCGTTGCAGTGATCCTGTTGCCAGCAGGAATCACTGTAAAATAAAAAACCTAAGCTAAACTCTCTAAGCAGCTCTTTATGAGAGCCACCTAGAATTGCACCCTTCTCGGCCGGGCACAAAAATCTAACTGGAGTCTGGAGGAGGGTCATAGGGGGAGGAGCCAGTACACACCACCTGACCTGTAAAAGCTTTACTTTTGTGCCCTGTCTCCTGCGGAGCCGCTATTCCCCATGGTCCTTTCAGGAACCCCAGCATCCACTTAGGACGATAGAGAAATTGCAATAAGTAAATAAGTGCAATATTGCGAATCTTTCGTTCGCAATTTTGCTAAGCGAAGATTCACTCCCAGTAGGCGGCGGCTTAGCGTGTGCAATGCTGCTAAAAGCAGCTTGCGAGCGAACAACTCGGAATGAGGGCCCATGTGCACTGCAGGTGGGGCAGATGTAACGTGCAGAGAGAGTTAGATTTGGGTGTGGTGTGTTCAAACTGAAATCTAAATTGCAGTGAAAACATAAAGCAGCCAGTATTTACCCTGCACAGAAACAATTTAACCCACCCAAATCTAACTCTCTCTGCACATGTTATATCTGCCCCACCTGCAGTGCACATGGTTTTGCCCATTAGAGAACAAATTTGCTGCTGCATCAGGGGTCACTCTGAATTAGGCCCCTAGTTACCTCCCTGAGCACTATGTGGCTGATCTCTGCATGTGCAGAGATTAGCTGTAGCAGTGTGTGGTCTGTCTGATTTTTGATCAGTTCTCCCTGACCCAGGCACTCCTGTGCTCTGCATGTGGGGGAGGGGTAATGCCTCATGGGAGTGGGGCACTGGGGGTTAGTACAAAAGGGAGGGAGGCTCTATTGGCACTGGGCGTGCATGGTGGTGGTGTAATGCTCTATAAGAAAAAAAAATCACACCGCGTTATGGAGTTTTTTTTAAATAGTAAAATACCGGACACAGGGAGTGAAGGGGTCTGAGAAAAAACGTGGCTCTATTACCACTAGGGGATGGGGAGTTATAATAGAGAGAAAATGCCACTTGGGGGGAGTGGGGGTTTATAGCCAACTGGAGTGGGACGTCATTTTATGAAGGCCTGTGTATATGAGGAGGTGCAAGACACCCTATAATTATGTTTTTAAATGCATTATTTTTATTTCTCTCTAACCCAGAGGTTCCCAAACGCGGTCCTCAAGGCACCCCAACGGTCCTGGATTTAAATGTATCCATGCTTGGCCACAGGTGACTTAATTAGCACCTTAGTCAATTTGATTTTACCATCTGTGCTGAGCCATGGATATACCTAAATCCTGGACTGTTGGGGTGCCTTGAGGACCGCGTTTGGGAACCTCTGCTCTAACCTTTATGTTTGTATTCATGATCTGACCTGATGCCTTTTTTATTTAACAGTCGCCTATGGAAGCACGCTAGGATATGTTCATTGTTTTTTGCTCAATGTGTGTGATAATTATTATGCTATATATATTAGATTAATTTAAAAAAAAAAGTTTTTCTACTTTAATTCTATTTTTTTTAAAAATCAAAAAATGTTGAGGCCCATTTCGAAAACAAAATGTCATTTAAGTGGTTAAGATACTTTATGATTCAGAAGAAAGCATAATTTGAAGATGATAAATTAAATGTCAAATATTTTATACTGATATCCAGTTAATGGATTTGCCAGGAGCTATCCAATTGGCCCCGATGCTGGCACTTATCGGGAATTATGCTTCGTGTGCCGTACAATCCGCGAGACCCTCAGAGCCTTGTTGACACATGGGTCCGGAAACTTATCCTGGATCCCATGTGTTATCACACAAAAATGGGAAATTTTTCGATAGAAAAAAATAAGCTATAAATTGGATAGCCCGATAATCACCATTAGGCTAAAATTGTAATATTGGCCCATTTTTTTCAGCCGAAAAATAAACTGAGCTACTAGGATATGGCCCTTAAAGCATTGTACATGAAAAGTTTTAATAGTTTAGGAATTGTCTGAAATTCTCATGCAGTATTCTGTATGGGTTGGGTATGGAATCCCAGCGGTCGGGAGCCTCCCTCCAGAATGCCGGAGTGCTACGAAGCCCAGGGCCAGATTAAGGTCTGTGGGGGCCCCTGGGCAACAAATTTGTGGGGCCCCCACACACTGTCCTCACAACTGCAAAAAAAACATTGGAGTAGGAGTACAGCATTTACCTGTCTCCTCTCTGTCCTCCCCGGCAGCTGAGATGTTCCATTACTGCTGCGTCCGCTGAGGAGCTTTACTCACAGCCACAGCAGTGTGAAGTCTCGCGAGATAATGTCAAATCTCGCGAGACTTCACACTGCAGTGAGTGAAGCTCCTCGGTGGCCGCATCTGTAATGGAATGTCTCAGCTGCCAAGGAGGACGGAGAGGAGACAGGTAAATGCTGTACTCCTACCCCGATGGTTTTTTTTTTTTGCAGTTGTGAGGACAGTGGGGGCCATTCCGAGTTGTTCGCTCGTTGCCGATTTTCGCTATGCTGCGATTAGTTGCTAAATGCACATGCGCATGGTACGCAGTGCGCATGCGCTTAGTTATTTAACTAAAAACTTAGTAGATTTGCTGTTGCCTTTGCGGCGCTTTTCAGTCGCTCTGTTGATCGCTGAGTGATTGACAGGAAGTGGGTGTTTCTGGGCAGCAACTCAGTGTTTTCCCGGCGTTTGCTAAAAAACGCAGGTGTGTCAGGGAAAAACGCAGGAGTGGCTGGAGAAACGGGGGAGTGGCTGGGCGAACGCAGGGCGTGTTTGTGACGTCAAACCTGGAACTAAACGGACTGAGCTGATCGCAATCTGTGAGTAGGTCTGGAGCTACTCAGAAACTGCAAAGAATTATTTAGTAGCAATTCTGCTAATCTTTTGTTCGCAATTCTGCTAAGCTAAGATACACTCCCAGAGGGCGTCGGCCTAGCGTGTGCAATGCTGCTAACAGCAGCTAGCGAGCGAACAACTCGGAATGAGGGCCAGTGTGTGGGGGCCCCAGGATGACCGCCCCTTCCGCCCCGCCGTTAATCCGGCTCTGACAAAGGCCCTTGCGGGCCAGCTGCGCTCGCCATGCTGCGGGCTCTGTGGCTAGCTGCGCTCACCACAGGTTCTATGCCCACTCCATGGGTGTTGTGGACACCCAGAAGTGGGAATAGCTGTGGCGGTGCTGCAGGCATTTTGGCAAATGGGATCCCGGAGTCCGTATTCTGTATATAGTGAGTTTTATATATAATGACAGTGGATTAAATATTTCTTTACGCTTGTGATGCAGAACTAATTTTACTGTAGGTAACAATAAAGTTGAAACAACTACGTAACTGTGAAGACATTTACCATTTATTTTTGTTTTTTTACAGTGACACGTTACAGAGTGTCCGTAAGCACAAAAGAATACAGAAAAAAATGTGCAAATCTTGTTAGAATGAATCTGTATACATACTATTACAGTGCATTGGATGGTAATTTCCCAAAATACCTCTTCAGTCCCCATAAACAGTTACATAATGGCAGTGACATTTCACACTTTAACCTTTGGATTTTCTTTCCTATGCTGGTACTTAAAAACTTATGAAATGGAAGCGCTATAGGGCATTTAACCTTATTTAGAACTTCTGTAAGTCTAAAACAGAAAGCCAGTACATGCATGCGATATGAAAATGAATCAGGTCATACACATACAGATCATCTTCCCACTAATTTTGTTAGTGCACATGCAGCTGCAGGCTGAAATCTAAGAAACTAATATTCAAAAGTGCACCAACACACAGTATTACTTCATGTTAGAACTTTACCTTGGTGGTTGCCTAGAGTGCCACAGGTTATGGGGCTCCCAAAACACTCACAAAAAAAAAAAACACCAGCTGACATCTAAGAAGCAGCCAGCAGCTTCTTACATGTGAAGCTGTCGACTGATGTTCCTAAATATCAGTGTTAACTGGGGATTGTTGTGTTTGGTTACGACATCACAGTCTTGGTCTAGATCACAAGTCTACAGAGCAGGTAATGCAGCCCCCACATCCTGTCTGCTAAGAGGCATAGAGAAGGGGTGCTGCTTCAGAGTGGCATAAGCAGGGCAGTAGAGAGCCTGGCTGGGTCCAGGTACCTTTCACGGGGTGTGGCCATGCACCCTTTGAAAAAAAATACAGAGAAAAATAGTACTTTAAGTGCCTCCTTGGCCACATTGCTGTCCAGCACATAGCAGCGTGTGCTGGTCTGAGGAGAACTGCATCCATCAAGCCTGGGTAATTAATACCCCCTTCCCCCCCCCCCCCCCCCCCTCAGCGCCACTGGGTATAAGACACAATTAAATATGGGCTCATGGCTTGCACTGGCTCTGAACTAACCCCACTTCACACCTTACTGATATCAGTAGGCTCTACTGTAATGAATATTAGTTCATCATACCTCCCACTTGTCCTGATGGAGGGAGGACTGTCTTGATTTGGGGGTTCTGTTCCAGCATCAAACCTACGGCCCAGAGAGCTGAGAAGTATTTTCAAATTTGGCGCTGCTTAACATGACAGAGCCACTAGTGCCACGTGCCCTGCCCACTAATGTATAGTACATGGCAATGAATACGTTTTTGAAAAGGCAGCTGCCTGACACGTCGAAAGCCCTATAGTAGTAGTATTGAAATGTTGCTAATATATCAAAGAAGTATATTACCTAGTTTTGTTATTTTGTATTAACAGAGTTATACAATAAAAATATCAACAACCATTCTGCATAAAACCAGTGCCACCAAGATGTACTGCAGGCCCGGGTGCTCGATGGGGGCTTGGCCAAACACGGGAGCATGGATATGCCTGCTCATTAACACATGTGGTAAAAATATTGCACACACCAAGGAGAGGGGCATTTTTCTGCCTACACTGCTGACCCAGGCCCCCCGCCAGGCCCTTAGACAAGCCTAGGGCAAGTAATCAGTACCTGCCCCACCTCTGTCTCTGTGCCCCTGCATATATCTTCCGATAACTAACATCTTCAAAAAAATATACAATTCTAAAGAGACTTTACACATTAATGTATAATATATACAAAGCCACGTTTCCAATGCACATTTCTACAGTGTATTAGACTGATCATGTTTTGGATAAATAAATGCGATTTCTAGCTTACTACGCCTAAGTAATGTGTTCAAAGCATGCCGCCACTGTGACATAATATCATTAATAATGTATAGGCCTTTAAAGTACAATGGTTATCATGCACTCATGCAGAAGAAGTAGCCTTTGGTGTACAGTGTGTGCTTTGTGCAATGCTTAACAAAAACACAATCAATGTGTAACAATAACGGCCCTCATTCCGAGTTGATCGCTCGCTGCCATTTTTTGCAGTGCAGCGATCAGGTTACTACTGCGCATGTTTATGCACCGCAATGCGCACGCGCTTCGTACGGGTACAAACAGCATCGTTGCTGTGCAATGCTTCTAGTGACGAATCCATTCGCACAACCGATCGCAAGGAGATTGACAGGAAGAGGGCATTTATGGGTGTCAACTGACCGTTTTCTGGGAGTGGTAGGGAAAACGCAGGCGTGTCCAGGCGTTTGCAGGACAGGTGTCTGAAGTGATCACAAGGGCTGAGTAAGTTCAGACCTACTCAGAAACTGCAAAAAACGTTTTCGTCCCGCTCGGCTGCACATGCGATCGCACACTTGCAAAGCGAAAACACTCCCCTGTGAGCGGCGACTATACGTTTGCACGGCTGCAAAATGTAGCAAAGCGAGTGATCAGCTCGGAATGAGGGCCCACATGCGCTGGATAACAGACCATAGAGGGTCCCAGCTCAGTGCATTGCAGTCTGTTTGAAGAAAATTAAGGAGGGTTATGACAATGGGGGAGTGGGTGTGTTGGTGGCAGAGATGTAAGGAAAGGTGGGGGAAGGGTTAATGGGGGTGAATTTTGCACATGGGTGTATAAGCAGTTACCCTAGTGCACAGGTTCTCAAACTCGGTCCTCAGGACCCCGCACAGTGCATGTTTTCCAGGTCTCCTCACAGAATCACAAGTGAAATAATTAGCTCCACCTGAGGACCTTTTAAAATGTGTCTGTGAGTAATTAATACACCTGTGCACCTGCTGGGTTACCTACAAAACATGCACTGTGTGGGGTCCTGAGGACAGAGTTTGAGAACCACTGCCCTAGTGGCTTAGTTTGTTGGACGGACAGAGGGGCTTATTCATAGGAGGATGCTAACTGCACCGCCACTGCGTCTGTTCTATGCAGACGAGGTGTAAAATTATGCAAAAGCCGCAGGAGGTGAATTGAGTTAAAAGACGCCCATTGCCGTCTTGTCTGACCCGTTGCTACTTCCTAGGACACTGCATCGGATCAACTGCGTGACTATCAGACATCTGAGTAACCCTGAGATATCTCCGGATGTTCGGTGAGATCGTGCTGCCGGGGGTCAGTGATGCTGCATCTGAGAACGCAGGAACTGGCTTCAGCACCCTCCCCACCCCTGAAAACGGGCCCGTTTTCTGGAACACTGCCTGTTGCTGCCCCCAAGCACCAGCACCATGTCAATCGTGCTGCACTGTTTGGGGAATTACAAGCGACATCTCTGAATTAAGTCCAAAAATATGGCAGCATGTGCTGAGCAACTTTTAATTGTTTTCCTGAGTTAAAATTATTTCTTACATTCAAAGTAAAGATAAGGCACTTAGCTATATACATCATAACAAAATGTTTTCCCTGTCAGTTGTACTTACTGTATATTTCATACGTTGAAAATAAAAATCATATTTGCTATAATAGAGCGTGCCTTTAAATTGTTACTTGCACAGTATCTGATTGCAAAATTAAGTCACATTATATGAGGTAGTGGAAACCTTGGAAGAAATGTAGAAGCATGCAAGGCTGCCACAGCTGTAATTTAAAGAGGGATGACTGATGGCTGTGGGAGACCCCTAGTGGATGAAAGTGGAAATGAGGGCACCAATGAAGCTCATCAAATGCTTACAGGTGTTACAGTGCTAATTGGTAAAGGTTATTTAATTAATAGTCAGCAGCAATTGCTTCTAAATTCCCAAATTCCTTTGTAAATAGAATGTGAAAGGGGAATGGGCTTTAATGTAAGTGTGTGGGGAGATACTGTACATGGGTCTTGTAGTGTGGGAGCTCTGCTTTAAGGTCTGTTCACTGATGTCGGGCTGAGCTTGGGAGAAGGAGGGCTGTTCATTAAACATGAATACGATTACTGTTGGGTTTTGTCCTGAGTCTAGATTTAATATTATAGCCTTTTTTAATCTCACGGGCAGACAAGCATCAATCGGACTTCACTTATGTCCCTTATTTCTCACTCTGCCCCTGCCATTAAAATCATCAGCATCAACCACAGAAGGGAACCCACTACTGTACCTCATGTTTTGTACTGTCATTTATAATTTACAACCAATTTCCGATAAATGATTCGTCAAAACCTATATTTCTCTAACGTCCTAGTGGATGCTGGGGACTCGGTAAGGACCATGGGGAATAGACGGGCTCCGCAGGAGACTGGGCACTCTAAGAAAGATTTAGTACTACTGGTGTGCACTGGCTCCTCCCTCTATGCCCCTCCTCCAGACCTCAGTTAGAATCTGTGCCCGGACAGAGCTGGGTGCATTTTAGTGAGCTCTCCTGAGCTTGCTAATAAGAAAGTATTTTAGTTAGGTTTTTTATTTTCAGAGAGCTTCTGCTGGCAACAGACTCTCTGCTACGTGGGACTGAGGGGAGAGAAGCAAACCTACTAACTGCGGCTAGGTTGCGCTTCTTAGGCTACTGGACACCATTAGCTCCAGAGGGATCGAACACAGGAACCTGACCTTGTTGTCCGTTCCCGGAGCCGCGCCGCCGTCCCCCTCGCAGAGCCAGAAGACAGAAGCCGGCGGGTTGAAGCAAGAAGACGTCAAAATCGGCGGCAGAAGACTCCTGTCTTCATATGAGGTAGCGCACAGCACTGCAGCTGTGCGCCATTGCGCCCACACTAACCCACACACTCCGGTCACTGCAGGGGGGCGCGCCCTGGGCAGCAATTAAGTACCTCTTGGCAAAAGCAGCATATATACAGTTGGACACTGTTATATGCATGAGCCCCCGCCATTAATTTTACACAAAATCGCGGGACAGAAGCCCGCCACTGAGGGGGCGGGGCCTTCTTCCTCAGCACTCACCAGCGCCATTTTCTCTCCACAGCTCCGCTGAGAGGAAGCTCCCCAGGCTCTCCCCTGCAGACTCACAGTAGAAAGGGTATAAAGAGAGGGGGGGCACATAAATTTAGCGCATTAATTATATATACAGCAGCTACTGGGTGAACACTAAGTTACTGTGTGATTCCTGGGTCATATAGCGCTGGGGTGTGTGCTGGCATACTCTCTCTCTGTCTCTCCAAAAGGCCTTGTGGGGGTCCTGTCCTCATATAGAGCATCCCCTGTGTGTGTGGTGTGTCGGTACGCGTGTGTCGACATGTTTGACGTAGAGGGCTAGGTGGAGGCAGAGGAAGTGCAGATGAATGACGTGTCTCCGCCGACGGCGCCGACACCTGATTGGATGGATATGTGGAAGGTGTTAAATGATGATGTAAACTCCTTACATAAAAGGTTGGATAAAGCTGATGCCTCGGGACAGTCGGGGTCTCAGCCCATGCCTGATCCTACAGCGCAGAGGCCGTCAGGGTCTCAGAAGCGCCCACTATCCAAAATTGTTGACACAGATATCGACACGGATTCTGACTCCAGTGTCGATGACGATGATGCAAAATTGCAGCCTAAAATGGCTAAAGCCATCCGCTACATGATTATAGCAATGAAGGATGTTTTGCACATATCAGAGGTAAACCCTGTCCCTGACAAGAGGGTTTATATGTATGGGGAGAAAAAGCAAGAGGTGACTTTTCCCCCTTCACATGAGTTAAATGAATTATATGAGAAAGCGTGGGATTCCCCCGATAAGAAAGTGCTGATTTCCAAAAGGTTACTTATGGCGTACCCTTTCACGCCAACGGACAGGATGCGCTGGGAATCCTCCCCTAGGGTAGATAAAGCTCTGACACGCTTATCTAAGAAGGTGGCCCTGGCGTCACAGGATACGGCCGCCCTAAAGGATCCTGCAGATAGGAAGCAGGAAAGTATCCTGAAGTCTGTTTATACACATTCAGGTACTCTACTGAGGCCGGCAATTGCGTCGGCCTGGATGTGTAGTGCTGTAGCAGCATGGACAGATAATCTGTCGGAGGAAATGGATACCTTAGACAAGGATACCATTTTACTGACCCTGAGGCATATAAAAGACGCTGTCCTATATATGAGGGATGCCCAGAGGGACATTTGCCTACTGGGCTCTAGAATAAATGCAATGTCAATTTCTGCCAGAAGGGTCCTGTGGACTCGGCAATGGACAGGTGATGCCGACTCCAAAAAGCACATGGAGGTGTTACCTTACAAGGGTGAGGAATTGTTTGGGGACGGTCTCTCGGACCTAGTTTCCACAGCTACGGCTGGGAAGTCAAACTTTTTGCCATATATTCCCTCACAGCCTAAGAAAGCACCGTATTACCAAATGCAGTCCTTTCGATCACAAAGAAACAAGAAGGTCAGAGGTGCGTCCTTTCTTGCCAGAAGCAGGGGTAGAGGAAAGAAGCTGCACCATACAGCTAGTTCCCAGGAACAGAAGTCCTCCCCGGCTTCCACTAAATCCACCGCATGACGCTGGGGCTCCACAGGAGCCAGGAGCGGTGGGGGCGCGTCTCCGAAATTTCAGCCACCAGTGGTTTCGCTCACAGGTGGATCCCTGGGCTATACAGATTGTGTCTTAGGGATACAAGCTGGAATTCGAAGTGATGCCCCCTCACCGTTACCTCAAATCGGCCCTGCCAGCTTCCCCCATGGAACGGGAAGTAGTGTTAGAGGCAATTCACAAGTTATATCTCCAGCAGGTGGTGGTAAAGGTTCCCCTCCTTCAACAGGGAAGAGGATACTATTCCACAATGTTTGTGGTACCGAAACCGGACGGTTCGGTCAGACCCATATTGAATTTAAAGTCCCTGAACATTTATCTGAAAAGATTCAAGTTCAAAATGGAATCGCTCAGAGCGGTCATTGCAAGCCTGGAAGAGGGGGATTTTATGGTGTCTCTGGACATCAAGGATGCTTACTTGCATGTCCCCATTTATCCACCTCATCAGGAGTACCTCAGATTTGTGGTACAGGACTGTCATTACCAATTCCAGACGTTGCCGTTTGGGCTCTCCACGGCACCGAGAATATTTACCAAGGTAATGGCAGAAATGATGGTGCTCCTTCGAAAGCAAGGAGTCACAATTATCCCATACTTGGACGATCTCCTCATAAAGGCGAGGTCCAGAGAGCAGTTGCTAATCAGCGTAGCACACTCTCAGGAAGTGTTGCAACAGCACGGCTGGATTCTGAATATCCCAAAGTCGCAGCTGATTCCTACAACGCGTCTGCCTTTTCTGGGCATGATTCTGGACACGGACCAGAAGAAGGTATTTCTCCCGGCGGAGAAGGCTCAAGAGCTTGTGACTCTAGTCAGAGACCTCTTAAGACCGAAACAGGTGTCGGTGCATCGCTGCACGCGAGTCCTGGGAAAGATGGTGGCATCATACGAAGCCATTCCCTTCGGCAGGTTCCATGCGAGGATCTTTCAATGGGATCTGTTGGACAAGTGGTCCGGATCGCATCTTCAGATGCATCGGCTGATCACCCTGTCCCCGAGGGCCAGAGTGTCTCTTCTGTGGTGGCTACAGAGTGCTCACCTTCTCGAGGGCCGCAGGTTCGGCATACAGGACTGGGTCCTGGTGACCACGGATGCGAGCCTCCGAGGGTGGGGGGCAGTCACTCAGGGAAGAAACTTCCAAGGGTTGTGGTCAAGTCAGGAGGCTTGTCTGCACATAAATATCCTGGAACTAAGGGCCATATACAACGCCCTGAGTCAAGCGGAGCCTCTGCTTCGAAACCAACCGGTGCTGATTCAGTCAGACAACATCACCGCAGTGGCTCATGTAAACAGCCAGGGCGGCACAAGAAGCAGAGTGGCGATGGCGGAAGCCACCAGGATTCTTCGTTGGGCGGAAAATCACGTGCAAGCACTGTCAGCAGTGTTCATTCCGGGAGTGGACAACTGGGAAGCAGACTTCCTCAGCAGGCACGACCTCCTCCCGGGAGAATGGGGACTTCATCACGAAGTCTTCACTCAGATTACAAATCGATGGGAACTGCCACAGGTAGACATGATGGCGTCCCGTCTCAACAAAAAGCTACAAAGGTATTGCGCTAGGTCAAGAGACCCTCAGGCGATAGCTGTGGACGCACTGGTAACACCGTGGGTGTTCCAGTCGGTCTATGTGTTTCCTCCTCTTCCTCTCATACCCAAGGTGCTGAGAATCGTAAGAAGAAGAGGAGTGAGAACAATACTCATTGTTCCGGATTGGCCAAGAAGGACTTGGTACCCGGAACTGCAAGAAATGCTCACAGAGGACCCGTGGCCTCTGCCTCTCAGACAGGACCTGTTGCAACAGGGGCCCTGTCTGTTCCAAGACTTACCGCGGCTGCGTTTGACGGCATGGCGGTTGAACGCAGGATCCTAGCGGAAAAAGGCATTCCGGAGGAAGTTATTCCTACGCTGATAAAGGCTAGGAAGGACGTGACAGCAAGACACTATCACCGTATATGGCGAAAATATGTTGCCTGGTGTGAGGCCAGAAAGGCCCCTACAGAGGAATTCCAGTTGGGTCGTTACCTGCACTTCCTACAGTCTGGAGTGACTATGGGCCTGAAGTTGGGGTCCATAAAGGTCCAGATTTCGGCCCTATCCATTTTCTTTCAAAAGGAACTGGCTTCTCTTCCTGAAGTTCAGACGTTTGTTAAGGGAGTGCTGCATATTCAGCCCCCTTTTGTGCCACCAGTGGCACCTTGGGATCTCAACGTGGTGTTGGGTTTCCTGAAATCCCACTGGTTTGAGCCACTTAAGACCGTGGAGCTAAAGTATCTCACGTGGAAGGTGGTCATGCTATTGGCCTTAGCTTCGGCTAGGCGTGTGTCAGAATTGGCGGCTTTGTCATGTAAAAGCCCCTATCTGGTTTTCCATATGGACAGGGCAGAATTACGGACTCGTCCGCAATTTCTGCCGAAGGTGGTGTCATCTTTTCATTTGAACCAACCTATTGTGGTGCCTGCGGCTACTCGTGACTTGGAGGATTCCAAGTTGCTAGATGTAGTCAGGGCTTTGAAGATCTATGTAGCCAGGACGGCTGGAGTCAGGAAGACTGACTCGCTGTTTATCCTGTATGCATCCAACAAGCTGGGTGCTCCTGCTTCAAAGCAAACCATTGCTCGCTGGATCTGTAGCACGATTCAGCAGGCTCATTCTGCGGCTGGTTTGCCGCATCCAAAATCAGTGAAAGCCCATTCCACTAGGAAGGTGGGCTCTTCTTGGGCGGCTGTCCGAGGGGTCTCGGCATTACAGCTTTGCCGAGCAGCTACTTGGTCGGGTACAAACACATTTGCTAAGTTGTACGAGTTTGATACCCTGGCTGAGGAGGACCTTGTGTTTGCCCATTCGGTGCTGCAGAGTCATCGCACTCTCCCGCCCGTTTGGGAGCTTTGGTATAATCCCCATGGTCCTTACGGAGTCCCCAGCATCCACTAGGACGTTAGAGAAAATAAGATTTTACTCACCGGTAAATCTATTTCTCGTAGTCCGTAGTGGATGCTGGGCGCCCGTCCCAAGTGCGGATTTTCTGCAATACTTGTACATAGTTATTGCTTAATAAAGAGTTATTTTATGTGGGCATCCATTGTTGATGCTCTGTTGTTGTTCATACTGTTGACTGGGTAAGTTTATCACAAGTTATACGGTGTGATTGGTGTGGCTGGTATGAGTCTTACCCTGGATTCCAAAATCCTTTCCTTATAATGTCAGCTCTTCCGGGCACAGTTTCCTTAACTGAGGTCTGGAGGAGGGGCATAGAGGGAGGAGCCAGTGCACACCAGTAGTACTAAATCTTTCTTAGAGTGCCCAGTCTCCTGCGGAGCCCGTCTATTCCCCATGGTCCTTACAGAGTCCCCAGCATCCACTACGGACTACGAGAAATAGATTTACCGGTGAGTAAAATCTTATTTTTCTTTAACAATACGGAACTATTGGCCGTATTCTTACTTCCTTTTTAGGTTTTGGTTTCGTAGATAATAGAACAATTAAGTGGATTTATAGGAGATTGTTTTATATTGTACTCCACACAGGTCTCAGTGCTAGAGCATGTTTGGGGCTCCACGGGGCCCTACGCAGCATACTGGTTTGGGGCCCCTTCACCGCATCCATTTGCTTCCCAAAAATAGGCTCTCACCACTACCATGCATTTTAAATGCAGCTGCGAGGCTGATTTTCCTCGCTAGACATTCATTGTCTGTGGATCCATTCGGTCAGTCCCTCCATTGGTTACCTGTATTCAATATAAAATACTTTTACTCACCCACAAAGCCATTAACCAAACTACACCAATGTACATCGCTTCACTTATCTCAAAACATCTCCCTACCCGACCTCTCCGCTCTGCACAAGATCTGCGTCTCTCATCCACACGCATTACTCACTCCCATTCATGATTGCAGGTCTTTGTTTGGGCTGCACTCACTCTGTGGAATGCCCTACCATGCACAATAAAATTGTCCTCTAGTCTCCAAACCTTCAAGCATTCCCTGAAAACTCACCTCTGCAGGCACGCTTATTGAATTCCAGAACCGCTCATATTACTTTCATAAACTTTCCTATCCAGTTACATCCCCTCTGTACAGTCCGTACATATCCTCACATATTTTATCTTTCTTCACTTTCCCTTCCTCCTGACCCCAGGCCAACATTGCTAGGTGACCTTATCATACAGCCCATTAAGAACCTTTGCATTCTGGTGAACCATTATGCAATAGCATCTATCCTTGTGTATGGGTGTAGTATGGTATGCCGGCGGCCGGGCTCCCGGCGACCAGCATGGCGGCGCCGGGAGCCTGACCTGCCGGCATACCGACAGTGTGGCGAGTGCAAAGGAGCCCCTTGCGGGCTCGCTGCTCTCGCCACGCTGCGCTCGCCACGCTGCGGGCACGGTGGCGCGCTTCTCCCTCCAGGGGGGTCGTGGACACCCCACGAGGGAGAATAGCTGTCGGTATGCCGGGTGTAGGGATCCCGACGCCGGTATACTGTGCGCCGGGATCCCGACATTCGGCATACTGAAGACCACCCCTTGTGTATCAATGCCTATTTCCCTACAGATTGCAAGCTTGCGAGCAGGGCCTTCCTACCTCTGATTCTGTCTGTTTTTACCCAGAAATGAATGCCACTCAGTGCCCAGATGGCCGTAGGCAGGAACCTTGGTTGCTTTACGGCTGATCTGGCTCTTGGAGTAGCTATCATAGGGAAGTGGCTTATGTATAATTCTGCACTTATACAGGCTGGAGTAAATTCCCTTTATTGCAATAGAGAAGTGACAGACATGAATTAGCCATAGAACACTAGGACGGTGCAGTTCTGTCTGCCAAACACATGCACTGATAATTTGGTAACCACACATTGCTTCTCGTCCACACCAGGGCAAGTATTATTAACCTTAAATAGTGGCAGCATCGCTGTGCAATCTGAGAATGATTGTGGAGTTCACAACAGGGGAGGAATTCCCAGAGGAAGTGGTGAGAGTGAAGGAATGCCTTCTTCACTCCCCGTATGCACATTGGATACCTGCTTCCTTAAGCTGTAGATCCATGAGTCTTTTACGGGGCAGTGTGTGTGTGTGGGGGGGGTCTTAGGTTCATTTCTGACGAGTGGCGGGACGAAAGGGAGTGGAACCTGCCTCCAAGCACCATGGTCGAACTTCCACCACAGGTTTACAGGCTAATTTTCTACCACAGTTCCCACAAACACACGCCAAGACCACACTCAAGAGGACATATTTAGTCAGCTGCCAATAATCCTCTCAGTTGGGAATAAACTCACGGAAGCATGAGGAGAACATAAAGACTAAGGCCCTCATTCCGAGTTGTTCGCTCGGTAAAAATCTTCGCATCGCAGCGTTTTTCCGCTTAATGCGCATGCGCAATGTTCGCACTGCGACTGCGCCAAGTAAATTTGCTATGCACTTAGGAATTTTACTCACGGCTTTTTCATCGTTCTGGCGATCGTAATGTGATTGACAGGAAATGGGTGTTACTGGGCGGAAACAGGCCGTTTTATGGGCGTGTGGGTAAAAACGCTACCGTTTCCGGAAAAAACGCAGGAGTGGCCGGAGAAACGGAGGAGTGTCTGGGCGAACGCTGGGTGTGTTTGTGACGTCAAACCAGGAACGACAAGCACTGAACTGATCGCAGATGCCGAGTAAGTCTGGAGCTACTCAGAAACTGCTACGAGGTGTGTAATCGCAATATTGCGAATACATCGTTCGCAATTTTAAGATGCTAAGATTCACTCCCAGTAGGCGGCGGCTTAGCATGAGCAAATCTGCTAAAATCCGCTTGCGAGCGAACAACTCGGAATGACCCCCTAAGTACAAATCTAGGGTCCCATTGCTGCTATACAGTATATATGAGGGTTCAGTTTGGGATACTGTTGTGGTTGCCCAATTGTCCCATCAAAGCATAAAACAACCTAATATGAAGACAAAGGCAAAATAAAGTGAAACTAATTACAATAAACCCCTGAAAACAGGAGTGTGCCTGCTATAGGGCAGGGTGAGCACCTTGCATTGGACGACACATCTGGGCAGAGCCATTGCCGCCTTTTGCTAATGTGGTGTGCCGGTGTCGGGAGGTGACGTCAGCGCTGACGTCCCACCTCACAGCATATAGCACCTCTTGCAGCACATCCATGACCGCTGCCAGACAGGCTTCTGTGAGGCTGACACAATATTCAAGTATTAACAGAATGTGTTCATAGAAAAGAATTTCTCATTCTTCCATTTTCTTTTTCAGTGGCCTTTTGAAGAAGCCGAGCTGTAAGACACAGAAGCAGAAACATTTACATTTAGATCATTTCAGTAAACATAATTTATTTAATAACTTTATTGATTTGTAATCACTTTCACAAATGAACGGATTTGCGCCACCACAACTCCGGCCAATTCTCAGGAGTTTTGGGCGTGATCTGAAATTCCGGGGGAATAGGCAAGTATGATGTGAGTCTAACATTGGAATCTATTATTTCCCATTACATAAGTACAAATGCCATTGGGTGGAAGGCCTGAGACCTTTGTACCTTCTAAGGAGTACTGCTCTTAAATATGGTATATAGCAATATCGCCGCCCTATATGTTTCTATCCACACAGCAGATGTAGGATATTCACCCGTGTCCTGTTTCACTAGCAAGGATTCTGTATCTTACACCATGTAATGACAGATTTTTCAGTCTTGAATCCATGGAGAGGTAGATTTAGGGGGTCTATTTACTAAGCCTTGGATGGACATAAAGTCACTGGTGATAAAGTACCAGCCAATCGGCTCCTGTCATTTTTCATAGAGCCTGTGACAAGACAGGAGCTGATTGGCTGGTACTTTATCTCCAGCGAATTTATCTCCATCCAAGGCTAAGTAAATAGCCCCTATAGTGTCTTTTGACCCAGGGATAAGTAAATCACAATATCTATATTTTATCTATTAACTGTCAAAGTGTACTATTAGGGGTAAATTTACTCAAATGTGTTTTTTTTTTTTTTTTTTAGAAGTGGAGATGTTGCCCATAGCAACCAATCAGACTCTACTTAACATTTATCTAACACCTTCTAGAAGATAATAGATAGACTCTGATTGGTTGCTATGGGCAACATCTCCACTTCTAAAAAAACCACACTTTAATAAATGAACCCCTTAGTGTTTTGCATTTTTGAAGCCATCAGTATCTTAAATGTTTCATTATAATGTTTTTATTTTAAAATTTGAATCCATGCACTGTGTTATGGCCCATGAATGCTGATTAGCTTCAGAACATGTTACCACCATGATTTTACTAGATCATAAGTAGCTCATCCAGCTATACAATAATCCGGTAAGGTCTGTCCAGTCTCTTATATGTAGGCGAGAGAGCCGGGTTGCGAGTCTCAGGAGCCAACAGCTACTACCTCAGTGACGGGACAGACCATAGAGGGCGGAGTACCACTCTTCAGGCTTCGGGAACATGGTATTATGTGGGGATGGAGGGGGCGGGCTTGGGTGGAGTGTGGGTGGGGCAGGGTGGAGCGGAAGGCCGACTAGGGTGACCTGGCATATGCCGGCTCCCTTTACTAGTTGTATTATATTATGTGAAGTGCCAACAATTAGATGGATAATGGGAGGAGCCATGATACTGGGGTTGGTTCAGAGTCACATCGCAGATGCAGCCACAATGCCTGCACAAAAATAAAGGTGGATCTTCACCTGTGTTCAGAGTTGGCTCCCTCTACATGGCGGCACTACCCCTGCTTATCTACTGTATACGTTTGTGAAAGAAGTCGTAATCACTATTTGTTCACCTTTGCACCAGCACTACCTTGGTGTACTAACCTTGGTGCAAAAAAACCATCTGAAATCAGCCGGATCTCTCTGCGCACGCTCACCTCTGAACAGCTCGCCATTCTTTCTCCATGTCAACTGAACTTATCCAACTCGCAAACGCCCCATTGCTGCCCAGTTACACCCACTCATATACAAGTTATGCGACTGGAATAAATAAAACTCTGAATTGCTGATAGTCCCTCAGAGTTACAAATGCTGGGTTATGGTGCATGTGCAATGCAGGTAACAGCAAGATCTGTCACCCAAATGGACCAGCGTGCAACTCTGAATGAGCCCCACTGTGCATGGAGCAGAGGTTCCCAAATGCGGTCCTCAAGGCACCCCAACGGTCCTGGTTTTAAATGTATCCATGCTTGGTCACAGGTGACTTAATTAGCACCTTAGTCAATTTGATTTAACCATCTGTGCTGAGCCGTGGATATACCTAAAACCTGGACCATTGGGGTGCCTTGAGGACCGCGTTTGGGAAGCTCTGGCATAGAGTGTGATGTTACTGTGAGGATAAACAGAATGACAACCTCCAGTGATACTTTCCCTGTCATACTCACTTTCCACATTGCAAATATGATGAGGGCGAGAATGAGCAGTCCAATAATGATACTTAATGGGATGACCCAGAGGGGCACCCTGCTGCGCTCCAGCTCTTTAGATATCTTAATCATTGTCTGCAATGTAAGAAAATCAGACAATAAACACAGAACCACTCGTAATGTGAAAGTTGCTAAATATCATACATACAGAACATATGGTATGGTTGTATGGTCTAAAGATATTTTTGATTAGGATAAATTAAGCTTTATGGTGGGATGTACCAAGCCTTTGTGGTATATCCCGTCACTTACCACATTTATACTAATCGCAAATGTACTAACATACGCGATTAGTATCGCAGAGGACAGCTCTCCCGATAAGAGAGACACGGCAGCTTCAGAGAGACACGGCAGCTGCAGGGATGCTGGGAGGGATCCGATCGGAATCCTTCTACAGCACGGGAGTGGAAAGAAGCCCATAGGCTACTACAGGCTAATGCCAGCTTTTGCTGGCATTACCCGTCGCATCGGAAACCCAGCGGCCGGGTGTTAATACATGTCAGAAATGCAACGCTTTGGCCGCATTTTCACGTTAGCACATCCCGCCCTAAGTCTTTATTTACTATACATCTATGATTCTGGATGGAAAGTCCACCATGTATAGAGATTTAACATACTTGCACTTAAAACTTAGGGGGATATTCAATTACCCGCACGTACTGTCGGGTGTAAAAATATTGCCGGGGGGGCTATTAAATTAGCCCTGATAAACCAGAGCATGCCGCGGCTTTACGGGGATTTGTTTCACCGGCGTCCGGGTGAAAAAAACGATGAAATATCACCCGAAGCTTCATCGGCGGAAATTGAATATCCCCCTTATCATAATCAACCACAGTGGTCAGTTACAACCTTCCTTGTGCTTGTGTTTTTGTTCTTATTTCATACCTCCAAACATGACCCTCTCCAGGAGGGACACAATGCTCTGCTTCTGGACTTTTCTCTTAATTTATGATTGCCGGCACCTGTTTTGAACAGGTTAATGCAGTGGTTCCCAAAATTTTTTGAATCACGGCACCCTAGAACATCAGAATTTTTTTCACGGCACCCCAAGGCCAAAAATTTCTTATTGACAAATTTAGAATAAAATATTAAATGAAGTAAATTGTATTTATAGACCACAAGTTCCCCCTGCACACGAGCACATCCTGCACATCACCACCCCTTCCCAGCCAGGTGACTCCAGTCACCGGTTACTCCCCCCCCCCTGCACCTGAGAGCACAACATCTTCTTCTCCTCCCACCCCACTCCCCCCTCTCCTCTCCTCTCTCCCCCCCAACCCGACAGGTGACTCCGTGACATCCCGCACAAAACCACCCCTTCCCAGCCGGGTGACTCCAGTCACCATTTACCTCCGCCCCGCCCTCCTTGCACCTGAGAGCACAACATCTTCTTCTCCTCCTCGCCACCCCCCACCCCGACGGGTGACTCTGTGACATTCCGCACGCTCCTTCCCCCCACGGCGCCAGCTGATTACACGCGCGAGCATCGCCCGCACTGACGGCCGCTCCAGCCGCCCGCGCTCTCCTCTCCTCCCCCCCCCCCGCTAATTACTTACTAGACGCCGCTCCAGACGGGCCGCACTTCACCCCCGGTTAAGTACACTCTGGACGGCAGCACGCACCTCCTTCCCCCGGCTGACTAGCCTGGACGCTCCTGCAGCACACACTCTCCCCTTCCATACTCTCTGGCTCCGGCTAAGGCTGCGGTGGCGGCACCCCTGTGACAGCGCTGCGGCACCCCAGGGAGCCGCGGCGCACAGTTTGGGAACCCATGGGTTAATGGATAACAAAGGTGTTTCAGCACAGGTGATGGCAATCATAAATTAAGAGGGAAGTCCAGGAGCAGAGCATTCTGTCCCTCCTGGAGAGGGTCATGTTGGGAGGTATGTTATTTTACTTGAAGTTTGCAGTGTTTTTAGATTAACAAAGGTCTATTTACTAAGCCTTGGAGAGCAATATCATAAAGTGGAGAGAGAGATAAACTACCAACTAATCGGCTCATTTTTGAAACACGGGGAAATGTAATAGGGTGTGAGAATCAGAAAGTGGGAGATTTTGGTAAATTTCTCCTGTTTTTTTTTAAAGTGGCAATCATTTACAAGTTGATTTTGCCATGTAAACGATTGCCATTTAAAAAAAAACAGGAGAATTTTACCAAAATCTCTCACTTTCTGATTCTCACACCCTATTACATTTCCCCCATAGTCTGTAACATTTAGCAGTTCGGGGCTGATTGGTTGTTGCTCTATCTCGCTACACTTTTATGATCTCTCTCTCCAAAGCTTAGTAAATAGACCCCCTAAGTCCCTTGAAAATGTAAAAATAGGATTTTGATAACCTACCGGTAAATCCTTTTCTCCTAGTCCGTAGAGTATGCTGGGGACGACATCAAGACCATGGGGTATAGACGGGAACCGCAGGAGACATGGGCACTCTAAAGACTTTTCATTGGGTGTGAACTGGCTCCTCCCTCTATGCCCCTCCTCCAGACCTCAGTTGTAGGAACTGTGCCCAGGGAGACTGACATTTTGAGGAAAGGAATTACTTAACTAGTGGTGAGATATCTACCAACTCACACCCTCAACCATGCCGCACACATGGCATTCAACATAACACACGCCAACAGGCATGAACTAATTGCAGCAACATGCTGAAACCAAGATAACACAACTTGTGTAACTGTAATAACTAAACTGCAGGTAAAGTACGCACTGGGATGGGCACCCAGCATCCTCTACGGACTAGGAGAAAAGGGATTTACCGGTAGGTTATCAAAATCCTATTTTCTCATAAGGATGTTGGGGACGACATCAAGACCATGGGGTCTATACCAAAGATCCAGTACGGGCGGGAGAGTGCGGATGACCCTGCAGCACCGATTCACCAAACTTTAGGTCCTCATCGGCCAAGGTGTCAAACTTGTAGAACTTAACAAATGTGTTTGACCCTGACAAAGTAGCTGCTCGGCAAAGTTGTAATGCCGAGACCCCCCAGGCAGCCGCCCAGGATGAGCCCACCTTCCTAGTGGAGTGGGCCTTTACCGACGTCGGTAACGGCAATCCAGCCGTAGTATGAGCTTGCTGAATCATATTTCTAATCCAACGTGCAATAGTCTGCTTGGAAGCTTGACAGCCAATCTTGTTGTGATCATACAGGACACACAGAGCCTCTGTTTTCCGTATACGAGCTGTTCTAGCAACATAGATTTTTAAAGCTCTAACCACATCTAGAGACTTTGAATCAGTGACTGTGTCAGTAACTACTGGCACCACAATAGGTTGGTTTATGTGAAAAGCAGAAACCACCTTTGGAAGAAAATGTTGGCGAGTCCGCAACTCTGCCCTATCTTCATGGAAAATCAGGTAAGGGCTCTTGTGAGACAAGGCCCCCAATTCAGACACCCGTCTTGCGGATGCCAATGCCAAAAGCATCACTACTTTCCAAGTGAGAAACATCAACTCTATCTTTTGTAGAGGCTCAAACCAATCCGATTGAAGGAACTGCAATACCACGTTAAGGTCCCATGGTGCCACTGGAGGCACGAATGGAGGCTGGATGTGCAGAACCCTTTCACAAAGGTCTGAACCTCTGGAAGAGAGGCCAATTGTTTTTGGAAGAACACTGACAAGGCCGAAATTTGGACCTTGATTGATCCCAATCGTAGGCCCGTCTCCACACCATCCTGCAAAAAATGGAGAAAACGTCCTAAGTGAAACTCTTCCGTAGGAGCTTTCTTGGATTCACACCAAGACACATATTTTCTCCAAATACGGTGGTAATGTTTTGACGTTACTCCCTTTCTGGCCTGAATAAGGGTGGGGATGACCTCCTTAGGAATACCCTTCCTAGCTAGGATACGGTGCTCAACAGCCATGCCGTCAAACGTAGCCGCGGTAAGTCTTGGTACACACATGGCCCCTGCTGCAGCAGGTCCTCCCGAGGAGGAAGAGGCCGAGGATCTCCTATGAGTAACTGCTGAAGATCTGGGTACCAAGCCCTTCTTGTCCAGTCTAGGGCAATGAAGATTGCTCGAACCCTTGTCTTTCTTATGATCCTGAGTACTTTTGGGATCAGCAGAAGTGGAGGGAAAACATACACTGACGGAAACACCCACTGGGTCACCAGTGCATCCACTGCTACTGCTTGAGGGTCTCTCGACCTGGAACAGTTTCTCTGAAGCTTCTTGTTGAGACGAGACGCCATCATGTCTATTTGAGGAACTCCCCAAAGACTTGTCACCTCTGCGAAGACTTCTTGGTGGAGGCCCCACTCTCCTGGATGGAGATCGTGTCTGCTGAGGAAGTCTGCTTCCCAGTTGTCTACTCCCGGAATGAATATTGCCGACAGAGCTCATAGATGTTTTTCTGCCCAGCTGAGGATTTTTATCGCCTCTGCCATTGCCGCTCTGCTTTTCGTTCCGCCCTGCCTGTTTATGTATGCGACTGCTTTTACATTGTCCGCCTGGATCTGCACGGGACGGTCTTGAAGAAGATGTACCGCTTGTTGAAGGCCGTTGTAAATGACTCTTAGCTCCAGCACGTTTATGTGAAGGCAGGCTTCCTGATGTGACCAACGTCCCTGGAAGTTTTCTCCCTGAGAGACTGCTCCCCATCCTCGGAGACTTGCATCCGTGGTTACTAGGACCCAGTCCTGAATGCCGAACATGCGTCCCTCTAGCAGGTGAGAGCTGTACAACCACGACAGGAGCGAAATCCTGGTTTTTGACGACAGGATTATCTTTCTGTGCATGTGTAGGTGTGACCCCGACCACTTGTCCAACAGGTCCCACTGGAATACTCTGGCATGGAACCTGCCAAACTGTATGGCCTCGTAGGCCGCCACCATCTTTCCCAACAACCGAATGCACTGATGGATCGACACACTTGATGGTTTCAATATGTGTTTTAGCATTTTCTGGATTTCCAGAGCCTTTTCCAGCAGAAGAAATACTCTCTGAACTTCTGTGTCCAGAATCATCCCGAGGAAAGATAACCTTGTCGTCGGTTCCAACTGTGACTTTGGGTAATGTATGATCCACCTGTGTTGTTGGAGTATTGACAGGGAGAGGGATATGTTTTGTAATAACTGCTCCCTGGATCTCGCCTTTATCAGGAGGTCGTCCAGATAAGGGATTATATTGACTCCTTTCTGACGAAGGAGGACCATCATCTCCGCCATCACCTTGGTGAATACCCTCGGCTCCGTGGAGAGACCGAAAGGTAACGTCTGGAATTGGTAATGGCAATCCTGAATCGCGAATCTCAGATAAGCCTGGTGAGGAGGATAAATGGGAACATGCAGGTAAGCATCCTTTATGTCCACCGACACCAAGTAGTCCCCCTCCTCCAGACTGGCAATCACCGCCCGAAGTGATTCCATCTTGAACTTGAACCTTTTCAGGAAGAAATTCAGATTTTTTTAGATTTAGGATCGGTCTGACCGAGCCGTCCGGCTTCGGAACAACAAAAAGGCTTGAATAAAAACCCTGCCCTTGTTGTGACAACGGTACCAGACTATGACCTGGTCTTGACATAATTTTTTGGATTGCCGCTGTTACTGCTTCTCTCTCTGGCGGAGAAGCTGGCAAGGTCGATTTGAAAAATCGTCATGGGGAAATGTCTTGAAACTCTAGTTTGTATCCCTGGGATACAATTTGCAACACCCAGGGGTCCAGGCCAGACAGAATCCAATCCTGGCTGAAGAGTTTGAGACGTGCCCCCACCCGAGCGGCCTCCCGCAAGGGAGTTCCAGCGTCATGCTGGGGATTTGGCAGAATGAGGGGTAGACTTTTGCTCTTGGGAACCTGGAGCCGGTGTGGGCTTCTTTCTCCTTCCCCTTCCTGCAAAGAAGGGGGAACCTCTCGTCTTTTTGTATTTATTGGGCCGAAAGGACTGCATTTGCGGGTGATAGGTCTTTTTTGCCGGTGCAGGCGCAGAGGACAAAAATGTTGACTTACCTGCGGTAGCCGCCGAGACTAACGCATCCAGGCCATCGCCAAATAAGGCCTCACCTTTATATGGGAGAGCCTCCATGTTTCTTTTGGAATCTGCATCCGCGTTCCACTGGCGAATCCATAACGCCCGCCTAGCCGATACTGCCATGGCAGCGGCTTGTGAACTGAAGAGTCCAATATCCTTCTTTGCTTCCTTGATATTCCCTAACTTAAGGAGTATCTCATCTTTATCAATCGTGTCAATTTCTGATGACACGCTATCTGACCATTTTTCAATAGCGCGACTCACCCATGTGCAGGCAATAGTGGGCCTGAGCAGTGTACCATTGGTAACATAAATGGATTTCAATGTCATTTCCATTTTGCGGTCTGCCGGCTCTTTAAGAGAAGTCGTGCCAGGAGCAGGGAGAATTACCTTCATTGTCAACCTGGAAAGTGCACTGTCTAACACAGGGGGTGACTTCCAATTTTTCCTGTCTTCAACCGGGAAAGGATAAGCTATGTGAATCCTTTTGGGAATACAATTTTTTTTATCAGGATTCACCCACATCCCTTCAAACAGAGCTTTTAGTTCGTGTGAAGGAGGGAACGTGACTTTGGATTTCTTTTCCTTACATAAATAAGCTTTCTCCTGAGGTACAGGAGTGCTTTCTGTAACCTCCAAGACGTCCCTTATAGCCACAATCATGTATTGTATACTTTTTGCCAATTTATGATCTATCTCTCTGGATTCACTATTGTCGACACAAGAATCAGAATCTGTGTCGGAATCAGTGTTTACAACATTTGCAAATGGTCTCTTATGTGACCCAGAGGGGCCGCCTGCATAAGAAATAACAGCATCCTGAAAAATCACATCTTCCACATATTTTCTCCAGCATACAGCCTTAGATTCAGACTTATCCAATCTACGGTTAATCAGATGCATAGTGTCACGTAGCTCTTTCACCCATGCAGGCTTTTGGTGTGCCGGTAGCGCCACCACATTACAACTCTGTGTCCCTAAAATGGCTTCCTCCGGGGAGGATCTCCTTGCCTCAGACATGCCTCACATGTGTACACCACACTCACAGACACACTGGGACTTATTTTGGGGACAGACCCACAGTAAAATCTGTCAGAGGGACACAGGATAGGAGCAGCCAGTTCACAAACCCAGCGCCAGTATTGCCTGTGAACACAGTATGTCCACACCCCAAAAGCGCTTTTAATAGTAATATACACCATCAAATGCACCACAATCGCTTTGTGCCCCCCCTTTATAACACCCTGTACTTGTCAGAAGTGGAGGAGAGGACCAGCGTGTTCTCTGCAGCCTGAGGAGAGAGAGAAAATGGCGCTGAGTAGTGTGCTGGCTGCCTGAGGAAGAAGCTCTGCCCTTTTTACCTCAGAAACTTTTCATAATATTTATACTGGCGGGGGTAGGGCTGTGCCTGGGCATCCTATGTCCCCTTTTAGCCAGTTTGAGGTATTTTTCTTGCTGCCCAGGGTGCCCCCCGCAGTGCCTGTGTGTGTGGACAACAATGGCGCGCTGCGCTCCCGCCAGCCGCGCCGCACCTCAGCCGTCACTTACTTGATTGAAGATCATTCTTCTCATACTCACCTGTCTTCTGACTTCTGGCTCTGTGAGGGGGGTGACGGCGTGCTGTGGGAGTGAGCATCTAGACACGGCTAGCGTTCAGTTCCCTTCAGGAGCTAATGGTGTCCTGTCAGCCAGAAGCAGAGCCATGAAACTCTGAGGAAGTTGGTTCTGCTTCTGCCCCCTCAGTCCCACAAAGCAGGGAGTCTGATGCCAGCAGATCTCCCTGAAAATAAAAAACCTAACATAAGTCTTTTCAGAGAAACTCAGTAGAACTCCTCAGAGTGCATCCAGTCGACCTGGGCACATTTCTAAAACTGAGGTCTGGAGGAGGGGCATAGAGGGAGGAGCCAGTTCACACCCAATGAAAAGTCTTTAGAGTGCCCATGTCTCCTGCGGATCCCGTCTATACCCCATGGTCTTGATGTCGTCCCCAGCATCCTCTAGGACGTATGAGAAATAAGTTTTTGATGGTATCAAAACTTTTTTCAATCCTGAAGCCACAGCCCAACTGACACGCTAGGCAGCGAGTTAGATTTGAATCAATACTGAGCAGCTTTGCTGTGATTGGTCAGAGTGGGAAAGCTGCTCTTATTGGTTAATAGTGGTGAGACCCAAGTGGACTACACTGTATGGATGGAGTGAATTCAGGGATTTTAAAGAAATTGTTTTTGTAAAGTGTATTGTACTTACCTCATACGTTTCACTCTCACTGTTCAGGACTATCAGCGGATTCTCACTTTTCAGCACAGCGCGTAAAACAAGATTCAGACTGTGGATACTGGCCTGCAGAACAGCATAATGTGAACTCAGCATTGCAGGAAATACTGTGCTGTTAGGCTTATCAGCCACACCATAATATACTACAATCAAATCTGTAGTTATGTCATTATGTTTATATGTAGTGATTACACATCACTAGGCATGAATTGTTCTTAAAGTGATATAATCCAAAATACTGTAGTAGTTACTTTCTGTAGCATGCAATGTATATGCTAGGGATAGATTTAAGATGTACTATTGTTCATAAGATTATCACGCAATAATGATTAACGAGATGCTTTAAGATGTTAAACGAGCATTTAGGGACAGACAAAAACAACAGATTTGAAAGCAGGCTAAAATGTGCAAACAGACTCAGTAACACTAAAGATGTGTACACACGGTGAGATATTGCCTTTCGATTTTGACTAAATAGTCAAAATCACACGGAAAGTTAGTGCAAATCGCAAGGTGTTAGCCACCTTGCGATACCGATTCGATCCCGATGCGCTGTCCCGCGAGGTCGGCATCACAAGCCTTGATAGACTGTGCAGGCAAGTCAGTCTTAACTATCTAATACTAAAGTATAGTCAAAACTGGCACTTAGCCAAAATCGCACATTGGGGGTCATTCCGAGTTGATCGCTCGCTAGCTATTTTTTGCAGCGCTGTGATCAGATAGTCGCCACCTATGGGGGAGTGTATTTTCACTTTGCCAGTGTGCGAACGCTTGTGCAGCCGAGCGGTACAAAAAAGTTTTGTGCAGTTTCTGAGTAGGTCTGAACTTACTCAGCTGCTGCGATCACTTCAGCCTGTCCATTCCCGGAATTGACATCAGATACCCGCCCTGCAAACGCTTGGACACGCCTGCGTTTTTCCAAACACTCCCTGAAAACGGTCAGTTGACACCCATAAATGCCCTCTTTCTGTCAATCTTCTTGCGATCGGCTGTGCGAATGGATTCTTCGTTAAATCCATCGCCCAGAACCGATCCGCTTTGTACCCGTACGATGCACCTGCGCATTGCGGTGCATACGCATGTGCAGTTTTGCAGAGTTTTGACCTGATCACAGCACTGCAAAAAATAGCTAGCGAGCGATCAGGTCATAATGACCCCCTCAGCCAATATCGCAAGCACACACATTCCGAGTTGATCGCTAGCTGCTTTCGGTCGCAGCGCGGCCATTAGGTGAAAAAGCAGCATTTCTGCGCATGCGTATGGGCCGCAGTACGCACGCGCGAAGTACTTTCACATAAAACTATGCAGCTTTACACAAGGCCGAGCTACGCTTTTCTGTCGCTCTGTTGATCGGTGAGTGATTGACAGGAAGTGGGTGTTTCTGGGTGGTAACTGGCCGTTTTCAGGGCGTGTGCTAAAAAACGCAGGCGTGACAGGTAAAAACGCAGGCATGTCTGGAGAAACGGGGGAGTGGCTGGCCGAACGCAGGGTGTGTTTGTGACGTCAAAACAGGAACTAAACTGTCTGCAGTGATCGCAAGGTAGGAGTAGGTTTTGAGCTGCTCAGAAACTGCATGAAAAGATTTTCGAGCAGTTCTGCTAACCTTTCGTTCGCACATCTGCTAAGCTAAGATACACTCCCAGAGGGCGGCGGCCTAGCGTGTGCACTGCTGCTAAAAGCAGCTAGCGAGCGATCAACTCGGAATGAGGGCCGCCGCCATAGTCAATATCACATAGTCAAAATCGAACATAGCCAAAATCTCACAGTGTGTGCACCTTTACAGTATGTGTGAGAATTATGGGCCTGATTCATGTTTGTTAAGGCACAAAAAAAATAATTTGCAGACATTTTTCCCAGAGTTAAAGATTCCCCAATCTACCAATTGTGTTTAGTACTTCTTAAGTGTCTGAAGTGTGCTCATGTAATTATTGTCATGAATACTTTAATAATTTAGTCAGTTTATATTTAAAAAGACAAATAAAAAGTAGTGATGAGCGAGGTTCGGTTTTACTCGGTTTTACTCGGTTTTACTCGGTTCTCAAAACGGCATCTTATTGGCTATCCAAAACACGTGACATCCGTGAGCCAATAAGATGCCGTTTTGAGAACCGAGTAAAACCGAGTAAAACCGAATCCGCTCATCACTAATAAAAAGGCAAATAAAAATAGGGTGATGGCGTCTTTAAAAGTGTAATGTAGGATCCAATTACCTTAATAAACGTTGCTTTCCATATTCTCATTGAGATATTGATTTGAGTAATGTCAGATGGCTCCACAGTGCAGTAGAACGCAGGGCAGTTAACTCTCTTGCAGTCCTGTTATATAATGTCTTATTATTTACATAACATAGTTGAATATATACATACAAAGTGTACAACTAATATCTTTTTCTGAAATATTTTCAAGCTCCTGAATTGAAATACGTGGTTTCAGAAATCTTCAGTGATGTCAATGCCTATCTTGCATTAAACTCTTTATATTGCAATGTGGCTATTTATATAATTAACTGTTGTAATCAAACTTGATTGGGACAAATAAGACATTATTTTGGAAGTAAAGCAGCCATTTACCCTGCACAGAAATAATGTAACCCACCCAAATCTAACTCTCTCTGCAAATGTTATATCTGTCCCCCCCTGCAGTGCACATGGTTTTGTCCAACTGCTAACAAACTTGCTGCTGCGATCAACTCAGAATTACCCCCATGGTTTTGCTCATTAGAGAAAGATTTTGCTTTTGCAATCAGGTCTGAATTAGGCCCCATATCCCTAACATTGGTAGCCATGGGTTCCACAGCGTGATTATAAAGGTGGTGGCACAGATACTATGGGCTAAATGTAATAGCCTGTGAGCTGCCGGACTTTGTGCGAGTCTGTCCAGATTTTTAAAATGGCAATCATTTACAAAGCAAAAAAAGATTGATTCTGCCTTGTATATGATTGCTGCTTTAAAGATCTAGACAGACTCGCACAAAGTTCCACACTTCCAGCAACTCACAGGCTATTACATTTACCCCCATATGTATGTGATTGAGTGCTGAACATACATTTTTATCCTCTATATGGGTGATACTCAGGGTTGGACAGGCCTACAGGGGCAACCCCCGGTGGGCCCCACTGCCTAGGGGCCCACCTTCTCTTCTAGGGACCAGGTTCCAGATTGTGCACTTGAATTATACATTATGCATATGTTGCCTTCTAGTGCACAGGACCATGGTGTATTTTCTGCATTACTGTTATTAATCTGGTACATTATCAAGCACGACACTAGCAGTTTTTACTATAAATGATTAGTCAAGCCTCTGTGGCAGCTGGCCACACCCCCTCTGGAGACTGGCCACATCCTTAAATATGGCCCCATACCATTGCAGTTCCCCGGTGGGCCCTTCATGCCCCAGGCCGACACTGGCGATACTCTTCCCTTTCTTTCTAGGTACTGCAGTTTAGCTTACTCTAATTTATAAAGAGTTTACGGTACATAGGGACAGATGTATTAAGCCTGGAGAAGTGATAACACACTATCCAATCAGCTCCTAACTGCCAATTTACATATTGGAGCTGATTGGCTGGTGCGTTATCACCTTGCACTTATCACTGCTTTATCACTTCTCCAGGCTTAATACATCTGCCCCATAGTTATCAATAAACATTAGTCCATCCTGTCTGATGTCTGGCACTTTAGGGAACTTTACAGAGCCTTAAAAATGGCAGATAACAGAGCGCAGAAGCTTACATCGACGTAACCGTGTCAATAAGTTATAGTTAAGAAACATGGCTTAACACACCAATAATGTGGAGACTATGGGGGTCATTCTGAGTTGATTGCTCGCTGCGCAGCGAACAGGTTACTGCTGCGCTTGCGTATGCACCGCAATGTGCAGGCACGTCGTACGGGTACAAAGTGGATCGTTGCTGTGAGATGGATTTAACGAAGAATCCATTCGCACAGCCGATCGCAAGGAGATTGACAGAAAGAGGGCATTTGTGGGTGGCAACTGACCGTTTTCCGGGAGTGGTAGGAAAATGCAGGCGTGTCCAAGCGTTTGCAGGGAGGGTGTCTGACGTCAATTCCGGCCCCAAAAAGACTGAAGTGATCGCAATGGCTGAGTAAGTCCAGAGCTACTCAGAAACTGCAAAAATCTTTTTCATTCCGCTCGGCTGCTCACGCGTTCGCAAACTTGCAAAGCAAAAATACACTCCCCTGTGGGCGGCGACTATGCATTTGCACGGCTGCAAATAGTAGCTAGCGAGCGATCAACTCGGAATGAGGGCCTATAAGCTATTCTGAGCAGGGCTCTGCCTATTCTCTACCTCCTGCACCCTACTCCTCTGTGTCTGTACTTCTTCTGTTTTATGTGTCATTTGTATTACTAGAAAAAAAACAATATATTTAGGCGCTTATATGTTGTTTACAAAAATATTTTTGTTATTTTGTAGATAAACTAAGCAGCAAAATGTAGTCCAGTTGTGTCTGTATACACACAACCTAAAAACTGGCAACTTTACAGCTCCCAGAACAAGCAATACTGAAAAATAACTATTTGCGCTATTTAAGAATTATCAATTGTATGACTGACACATTTGCTTTGAAGTTTTAAATTCCTTTATATAGTTTTCTCATATAGCAAAATTAAAGATAAAATATTGACCATACAACATTAAAAATAACACTTTCTTAGGCATCTATATCTTGCATGTAGCATCCAATGTTATATAATAAAAATGTCACATGACAAAAATACTGCACACATTACATGTACAGGACAAATGTAATAATAAACGTATAATAAAAAATGACTCCGATTACTGATATCACTTCCGTTGGTGTTATATAGTGTACTTCTTAATAATGTTCCAATATATTGTAACAAGACAGGGTTGATAGCTTGTGGCAATGTAAAGTCAGCGTCTGCCCTGCCTGTACATATACCTGCCATCCTCCGTATTAATCAATACTGTCTCTGGTAAGTATTAACCAGCCTCTGCACTTATAGCTGCTAATGTTGTTATACAGCCTCAGCGTAGATCTTCCGGCTTGCAGCAAGGTTTCACCATGCAAATAGCATGAAGTCACCTGTGGATTTGACTACCGTTAACTCACCAAGCCTAACTTGCTGCAGCGGGTACCTGGTGCCTCGATGTACACTGAGTGGGAGCGGCCTCCTCCGCCCTGTTAGCTGTCGTCCCTAGTCACAGGGGACTCTTTTTTAAAGAGTGCTTTGAAAAAGTGCCTAAGGGTGTGAAACGCGTTAGCGAATTACCTGAGCTTTCCCAGGAAGGACATTCTTACGTCAGAAGCACCTGTTAGAAACACCGTTGTACTTCCAAACCAGCCACCAGCTGTCTTGTGAGTACAGGACGTTGTGTGTGGAGCCGCATGCTGGAAGCGCCCGCCGGACATATTTATCAGGTTACTGTGACCGGGGACGACAGCTAACAGGGCGGAGGACAAGCGGCATCACACTGTCAATCACTGACATTCTAATGCCGATCTACAGAGCCGGCCCTAACCAATATGATGCCCTAGGCAAGATTTTAGCTGGTGCCCCCTAGCACCACCGCTGGTTCCGCCTCCGACCTTGCACCTCTTTCCCAGCACCATCACCCCTCACCCCATAGCAGTCCTTATTTTGGTGTTTGTACCCCCTATATTTTAAATAGGAACAGCTCGCACATTTGGCGCACAGACCAAAAAGGGGTGTGTTTTTGCTGGCAAGGGGCATGGCCACACAATAGTAACCCCAATTCCAATTATGCCACACAGTACTGCAACTTTATTCACATTTGATCATGTGATAGTTTCCATAATTCATATTATATCACACAGTAGTATCACTTTACCTTATAAACGTTACTCCTCATAGTAGAGCCCCTTATTCACATTACATCACGCTGCATTGCTCGTTATTCACTTTACACCATACCCTATTGCTCTTTATTCACATTAGACGACACAGTAGTGCCATTTCTATATGCAACGCCACATAGTAGAGCACCTTATACACATAATGCCACACATTAGTAAGAGACACCTTATTAATGTCCTTATAAACATAATGCGCCTTACACATTATGACAATCTTTATTAATGCCCTTTTACACATAACGTCCCTTAAACATATGCAGCACATTATTAATGCCCTTATACACATAATGACACACATAGTGCCACCTACACATTTGCTGCACATTATTAGTGCCCCTTTACACATAATGACACACATACAGTAGTACCCTGTTACACATATGCCGCACATTATTAATGCCCTTATACACATAATGACACACATAGTGCCCCTTACACATATGTTGCACATTATTAATGCATTTTGACATGACACACATAATGCTCCTTACACATATTCCGAACACTACTGCACAACCAACCCACTCACATGCACACAGCACTCACACTGCCACTAACACTGTGACCTCTGCCTCTGCTTGGATACAGATGTGTCCTCATAAATCTTGCCTCAATGCTAATGTCGGGCACCTTTTTTTATGAAAATGCATCTTATTTGCATTGCTCTGTGGATAGGATGCACAAGCAGCTTCTGCTGATTAAACTGATATGCAGCATGCCTATATACTGTGTGAGACTGTGGCTGTATCTGCATATGAAATGTTATATACAGAATATAGGCATGCCGCATATCATTTTAATCAGCAGAAGCTGCTGATGCCCCTAGGCATATCAAATGCCCTAGGCAATTGCCTAGTTTGCCTATGCCTATGGCCGGCTCTGCCGATCTACGTCAGTCATCACAGGTCCTGCACATGTTTAAAGTACTGATAATCTGTATTCTGTGCACATTTATTGGAAAGCTGCTCAATCAGATTGTGATGTAACTCAGGTGCTAAAAGGGAGGGTTAATTCTGTGTAAGAGAAAAACATTTTGCTATTCGTAATGCACAACTGAGTGAAAAATAACACTACATAATAATCAGTACAATCTGTATTTTGTGACGGACGCTGCACGTCCGATCACGGGTAGGATGTAATGCCTTCCAAGCTTGCCGAAAGCAGACTTTTTTAAAGGGGCAGTCATTTACAAAGCAAAATTATGCCTTGTTAATGATTGACCCTTTAAAAAACGTCCGAGTTTGGCCAGCAACCCGCACCTCTGGTAAGCTTGGAAGGCATTACATCCGGCCCCACATTGTTGTATATAAACGTCTACAAAAACTTACCACTATTGTATCTTTTATATTTTCTTTAGCTTTTTGGACATTGTGCATTATTCCTGAATTGATTTTGAAAGGATCCAAAAGTTCATCAGTGCTGCAATTCACATTCTGCAGACAGCAAATACAATTAACTTTAGGTGACAATAAATGATTATGTTACTGTATAAGCCTATTCGAAAAATAATGGTTTTAAGTTATTTATATCATGCCTAGGGTTCTGTAATAATAGGACCACAAAATTATATTTGAATTATATTCATATTAAAATTAGGATTTTACTATCTATCACTTTAAAACGGGATTCAATTAAAAACCCCAACTAGGTTCTACAGAACGCCATCAATTCTTGAAATTATTAAATTCACCAACTTTAAAAATTCTATTTCTAGTGCCATCATTTTTTTGCTAGGGTACGATTAGGGACAGTGCTCTATGATGCATTCGGCTGTACATTTTGCCTCTGTCTTAAGGGCCCCATACACTACAACGATCTCATGTCGGAGGTGATCGCTCTAGTGTATGGGGCCCTTAATACTTCCACCAGTGATGGTTAGTGGGTTCTAATAGTGACTAAAACATGAATTGTTAGGGCATAAGAAAGTTTCTTAAAACATTCTGTGAGGAAAGCAGAAGATACACGAGGATGATAATAAACTTACAGGAGAAGATGACAGATTGGTCCAATAAAGGAGAATGGAGCGGTCTGGAGTGGTATGTGGGAAAGAGAGACTAAATGTAACTCTTGGCATTGGAATGTAATCATCCTTCTTAATCTGTAAGAGAACAGGACATTTAAAGACAACTTCTAATTACAAGTATTAACATAGCTACTTTGATTGACAATACTTAAGCCTATGTTATTATAAACAAAGCCATTATCTGCGTAATTTAAGAAGGGTGACAATGACCTAATTCTGATGTGGTTGGAGGTGCTATCGCTGCTGATTACATACTGTAGAAGCAGCAGCGCTAATATGGTAATGTAGCATTAGGCGTCACGCCTCCTGCATGCATTACTGATCTGTGCTGCGTCCAAGGGCAAAGTATCATCTGTGACTGGAGATGAGCGGGTTCGGTTCGTTGAGATCCAAACCCCTCCGAACTTCACGTGGTTTACACGGGTCCGAGGCAGCCTCGGTTCTTCCCGCCTTACTCGCAAAACCCGAACGGGGGAAAACATCATCATCCCGCTGTCGGATTCTCGCGAGATTCGGATTCCATATAAAGAGCCGCGCGTCGCCGCCATTTTCACTCGTGCATTGTAGACTGAGCGGAGAGGACGTGGCTACGTTCTCTGCCTGAAAATCCCAATATCAGCTAAATAGCTCAATATCTGTGCTCAGTATCAGTGCTGCATTGTGGTGTCCAGTATATAAGTAGTCCAGTACAGCAGTCCATTGCTGTATTTTGCTGCTCCGTGTCAGTTCTATTATCCTGAACAGTGCTCAATATCTGTGCTCATTTTATTATCATTGCTGCATTGTGGTGACCAATATATAGTAGTACAGTACAGTAGTCCAGTGCTGTTCTCGCTGCCCAGTGTCAGTTCTATTATCCTGAGCAGTGCTCAATATCTGTGCTCATTATTATCATTGCTGCATTGTGGTGACCACTGACCAGTATATAGTAGTACAGAACAGTAGTCCAGTGGTGTTCTCGCTGCCCAGTGTCAGTTCTATTATCCTGAACAGTGCTCAATATATGTGCTCATTATTATCATTGCTGCATTGTGGTGACCACTGACCAGTATATAGTAGTACAGTATAGTAGTCCAGTGCTGTTCTCGCTGTCCAGTGTCAGTTCTATTATCCTGAACAGTGCTCAATATCTGTGCTCATTATTATCATTGCTGCATTGTGGTGACCACTTACCAGTATATGGTAGTACAGTACAGTAGTCCAGTGCTGATCTCGCTGCCCAGTGTCAGTTCTATTATCCTAAACAGTGCTCAATATCTGTGCTCATTATTATCATTGCTGCATTGTGGTGACCAGTATATAGTAGTACAGTACAGTAGTCCAGTGCTGTTCTCACTGCCCAGTGTCAGTTCTAGTATCCTCATCAGTGCTCAGTATCACTGGTCAGTGTCAGTGCTGCATTGTGGTGACCAGTATATTGTAGTACAGTACAGTAGTCCAGTGCTGTTCTCGCTGCCCAGTGTCAGTTCTAGTATCCTGAACAGTGCTCAATATATGTGCTCAGTGTCAGTGCTGCATTGTGGTGACCAGTATATGGTAGTACAGTACAGTAGCCCATTGCTGTATCTTGGTGCTCTGTGTCACTTCTAGTATCCTGAACAGTGTTCAGTATCACTGGTGAGTGTCATGACAGAACAAAATGTTTTGGAGGTTGTGGAGGTGTCATCCTCAGAGAAGTCTGTACCAGGTACTCAGGATTGCCTTGAGTGGTTTCATTCCATTAGGATGGAGACAGAATGGCTGGATAGCCTAGGAAATAAGATTCCTCAGAGTTCATTAGGGCATACTCTATTAAGTTGCTGGAAAAAAGCTACGAAGAATGCTCTAGATATGGATCAGTCCACTTCATCTTGGACCCCCTCAGCTCCTGATACACAGGTCTTGCGGCCAACGCGGACATCGATGCCGACACAGAGATCGACACAGAAGTTAGAGGGGGCACTATGATAGATTGGAATATAAAATTCAGCAATTTATCAATGCCATTAGGGATGTGTTAGAAATACCTATACAAATAGAGGAACATTCTTGTATGCTAACTGCAAAATCATTAGTGACATTCCCAGTTTCGGAAGAGTTGAATACCCTATTTGAAAGATCCTGGTTAAACCCAGAAGAGGTTTTTCACATCCCCAATAAAGTACTTAAGACATATCCCTTTCCTGAGGAGGATAGAAGGAGATGGGAGATTCCTCCCATAATGGACATTTTGGTGTCCAGGCCACCAGGGGTAATTACATTACCTGTACCAGGCTAGGCCTCGTTAACGGAGCCAACTGACCGCAAGATACTGTAGAGACAACTCAAAAATCCATTTACACGGCTACTGGAGCCGCCCTTAGGCCCACTATTGCATGCACTTGGGTAGCTAGGGCTATATTAAAATGGTCAAACAATTTAATAGAAGACCTTGATACAATCCATAGGGATGATGTTGTCTTGATTCTAGGTCACATAAAGGATTCGGCTAAATTCATGGAGAAAGCCATGAGGGACATTGGGCTGATGAATTCTAGAGCATCCTCCATGACAGTAGCGGCTCACAGAGGTCTCTGGATCTGCCAATGGAATGCAGATGCCGAATCCAAGAGGTACCTCCCCTTCGCAGGTGAGACACCGCTTGGGGACACTCTGAATACAAATCCTTCCGCAGTACCACCTGTGAGAAGACGTAACTCTGCTTCTCTGATGCAGTCCCCTTGGGCTGCCAGATCGAGAAAATTCGGGAGGGCCTACTTCTGCACGAGGCTAGGCCATAGAAAGAGCAGAAAGTCTGCACCCTCTACAGGTGCACGGGTTCAGAGATTGGATTCTACTCCCTTAGCGTCCTCAGCGTGACGCGGAAGGACTCCCATGTGGGGTCCACTGGGGGGGGGATCTCATCTACATCACTACAGGGGAGCCTTAGTGATTATTATTATATCCCGGATAATAAAAATTATTACCCAGGGTTAGAAACTGGATTCAGGAGTTTCCCCCTGGCTGTTTGTTTAATCAGCCCTGCCAATTGTTAGGACAGTGGGTTTGTCCCTGTCATATAAAAAAATATTTTTTTTTAAAGTGCCATCATGTCTGACACTTCCGTATATGTCCAGTGGTACTGCCATTTGATATAATTCCCGACATTACTGCCATTTAATTCCAGTGATTTTGTCATTTTCTTCCAGTGATTTGGACCAATAATACCATTGATTAGAACGAATAATTCCTGTGATACTGGCTTTTAATTCTAGTGATTTTGTCATTTTCTTCCAGTGATTTGGACCAATAAATAATACCATTGATTAGAACGAATAATTCCTGTGATATTGAGGTGTTTGTGTCGCTTAGTTTAGCCATCCAGTGCCATCCTGTCTGACACTGCAGTGCCACTCCTAGATGGGCCAGGTGTTTGTGCGGCCCACTTGGGTCGCTTAGCTTAGTCATCGACCTAAGCCAGCGAACTCGGTGCAAATTTTAGCACTACAAATAATATTGTGAGGTGTGAGGTGTTCAGAATAGACTGGAAATGAGTGGAAATTATGGTTATTGAGGTTAATAATACTATAGGATCAAAATTACCCCCAAATTCTATGATTTAAGCTGTTTTTGAGGGTTTTTTAAAAAAACAAAACACCCGAATCCAAAACGCACCCGAATCCGACAAAAAATCTTAAGGGAGGTTTTGCCAAAACGCGTCCAAATCCAAAACTTAAACACAAAACACGAAAAATGTCCGGTGCACATCTCTATCTGTGACACCATCGGCCAACTGCGTGACCCATGGGGCCGTGCAAGCTGGCCGCCACCGGAACTGCCAAGAGGCCGGGAAATCTCCTCGGATGGAGATCAGGCCTCTTCCCTCCCCTGCAACAGCGGCAACACGCCTCCATTTTGAGAAATGGAGGCCACAGCTGCCCCCTCTCCACCCCCAAACGGCATCAGACTGTTAATCACTGACTGTGTGATGCCACCTTGCGCCCACTGATGCAGACCCAAAGTACAGATGTTGGGTAGTACGGATGGTGTAATGGTTAGCATTACTGCCTCACAGCACTGAGGTCATGAGTTCGATTCCCACCATGGCCCTAACTGTGTGGAGTTTGTATATTCTCCCCGTACTTGTGTGGGTTTCCTCCGGGTACTCCGGTTTCCTCCCACAATTCAAAAATATACTGGTAGGTTAATTGGCTCCCAACAAAATTAACCCTAGTGTGAATGTGTCTGTGTGTACATGTGATAGGGAATATAGATTGTAAGTTCCACTGGGGCAGGGACTGATGTGAATGGGCAATTATTCTCTGTACAGCGCTGCGGAATATGTGTGCGCTATATAAATAACTGGTAATAAATAAATAAATATTACATCCTAGCTGCCATAATGCTTGAAGTTGCGCCATGCCGTTGCAGGACTCGGTAGCACTGAGCATCTTTTTTTGTGTTTTTTTCCACGAAAAATGCAACGTAATG
Source organism: Pseudophryne corroboree (assembly GCF_028390025.1). NCBI lineage: Eukaryota > Metazoa > Chordata > Amphibia > Anura > Myobatrachidae > Pseudophryne > Pseudophryne corroboree. Next base: position 109,726,220 of record NC_086444.1, on the reverse strand, counting down.
TAATAAGACGCACTAGCTGCTTCTGCTGATTAAACTGATATGCTGCATGCCGATATTCTGTGAGTAATAGCGGCTCTATCTGCATCCACAATTCTACGTTACAGTGTTTTTCATGAAAACACTGTAGCATGGCATTTTATATGCAAATACAGTCGCAGTCACACACAGAATATAGGCATGCTGCATATCACTGTCATCAGCAGAAGCTGCTTGTGCGTCCTATTACATTACATTGCGCATTTTCACAGAAAAAAACACAAAAAAAGATGCTCTGTGTTACCGAGTCAATCGGCAGTCGCGCGTTATGTGTAGCGTGATTTGTAGCGACAACGCAAAGATGTAAGAGGACACATCGTACTTTGCGGCGTGCACCGCTTATGCGTCGAGACCTGAATAAGGCCCAATGTCAATAGGATAAAAAAGTAAAGACAATAGGAAAATGTATTAAATCCTTTGGGATCATATAGATGTGGGCAGAAAGGGTTATAGAGTGGCTGAGGATATGAATGTAACTGATGTGGGTCAAAAAGAAGAATAAAAAAAAAAAACTTCATAAACTACCACTATTCTGACAAGAACGGGTGGGATGTGTCTATGACACATTGTTCACATCAAATGTAAGTATTTATTGTGTTACGTAAACCTCCTAATGATAATGTGTGGACCCTTATTCAAAAAGTAAAGCATTCAATACCTTTAATACCAAGAAATAATGACACGGAGACTTGAATTTGGCAGAAAATTGTTAGCTATTTATTGTACCCTAACCATTAGAAAAAACCTGGTGGCAGAAAAAAGAACGGCTATATTCCACTGACGATAACCTCAAAAAACATTAAAACCCAAATGATCCTAATTTACCACAAACCATACATAGGTAATAGGTGCCCGACTCAGACCTCCACGCTGACTGCCCACCCTGATGGGTGATGACGCTGCCCCCTGATGGGTGATCTAGCGGCCTTAAAAGTCAATGGAGGTGAGTGCACCTAAACCACACCGAAACTGTAAACAACTGTAACTAACAAGACAAACTACAACCTGCCGTTCTTTTCCGCCAACAATAGCCAACGATAAACCATACTAACAATTTAGAGCCAAGGCACTCCGTGCCAAAACCTCTACCAAATGGGGAGGGAGGGCGGGAAGGCAAACCAGCAGCAAGAGAGACTTAGCTAGCCTATACATCCCTATATATACTGATCTCTCCCCTCTCTACCATTGGCTGTACTTTTCATAACAGTTAGGTCCACCCCCCACAGGAGGTTTAACTCTCTCCATTCCTATGTCTGTCATTTCGCTCTCCTTATGACAACATCTTTTTTGCAGTAGGTGGACCCTAAGTATGGCATAGTACTAATGCTGCTCCAATAACATACTGTATTACACATCCCAGGGGTGTATGAAAGAGTCTCAGCTGAATACCCATATAACTTTATGTAAAACAGTGGGAAACGTTTTAGGGATTTAGACATGTGCAAAAAATTGCACAGTAAGTGATCATCAGCGTTGTGTCCGACTCAGAATTATACCCTTGAAGAACAAATTCCCTAATTATGTTTTAAAATTCCATGTATAAATTGGTTGCATTTTACAGTTAAAGTAATTGATCCTCCAGCTTAGAGATGTCGCTAGATTGTTTGTCTGCAGAAATATTTTGTTATGGTGGAAATGATATCATTCACAGCACATACAGATTTGTTGAACGCATACTCGTCCAGTGAAATGTTAAATAAAAAAAATGTTTAAATTGATTGATACATTCATAGCGTACTCACCACGTAGCTTAGATTAATTTCTGGACCAATTGCATCAGTGGAATTAATCTCAGCAGGCAGTGAATCATTGGCAGCAATAGACACATGGTATTCTTTGGGTGAACTTGCAAACGACAACAAAATATAAAGTACAATATACTGCATAAACAATGTACAGATAAAGGTTACAAATTCTAATCATATTGCCGCATCCTGTAGTATAACATTACCCCCCCTTTTTTTAGCAAGAGAAAAATACAATACTAAAAAAACTATAAATGATTATAAACAAAGACCCGGTGCACATACCTAGTAAATGTCAGCCAGGATTGGTATTTCACTGGAAAAGTAATGTTTATTCTGTTGTTATGTAAGGTTTCAGTCTTCTCTTCACTGTCACTAGAATAGGATAAAAGAATTGTATCAGACTCTTAGTTTTGCTGGGATCGGTATGAAATACCTCCAATCAAAATCCCGACAGCAATTGACCGATGGTCAAAATCCCGACAAGGTCAAAATCCCGACATGGACAAAATACCGACATTTAAAATACCGACAGGTCAAAATACGTTATTGCGTTTTTCATTGTTTTTTTGTGCGTGTATGTCAACATAGGTCGACATGGACACCATATAAGTGTACCGCGTCCCCCCTTCGGGCACGGTGCCTCGCTGCGCTCGGCACACTATTATATTCCCCCTCCAGGTCCACTGGGATGGTAAAGTATGAACAAGTCGGTTTCAATGAAAAAAATCATGTCGGCATTTTGACTTGTCGACATTTTACATGTCGGTATTTTGACCATGTCGGTATTTTAAATGTCGTTATTTTGTCCATGGCGGGATGTTGACCGTCGGTCAATTGCTGGCGGGATTTTGATTGGAGGTAAATTGACTGCACCCCGTTTTGCTAAAGCACTGACATACCTTTCACATCGCACAAATAACCCGGTATCAATCCGGCATATTACTGGGTCGACACGGGTCAGTGTGCGGTGTGAAAGCGCCATGTCGGAATTCCCGGGTCGCCTGACCCGGTAATTCAACCCGGGTTATAAGAAGTGTTATTCCCGGGTTGAATACCGGGTCAGTGGCTGCGTAAACGGATCCCCAGGTCGATGCGACCTGGCACCCGTCTACTAGATAGGGAGAGGTGGCGCGGAGATGAGCTCATCTCCCAGCGCCACCTCCGCCCCCGCTGCCGGCTCTGCCCCCCGACGCTATGTCAACCGACACGGTATATTGCCGGGTCTGGAAGCCAGCGAAAGGGGTAGCAGAGTCTTCAGTGCCGGATCCCACTCGGGATGGACCCGTTTCCAATTCCCAGGTGGGATCCGGCATTGGAGATCTGAAAGGTGTAATAGGGTCAGTCGCTCGCTATGCCTATATTCATGCAAACCACTGACGTGGCACTGTGCATGCATCCCGATTTTGTACATACAGAGTCACGGTACAAAGTTAGACACAGTAGCAGAACTGCAATGGGCATTCCTGGGAGGTAAAAGAGCGTGACTGATAAGACTCACGGAGATGTTGCATCTTACGGTATTGTCACAGGAGTGTTGCTGAACGTGGCTGCATACACAGAAGCTCAACAACTCACTAGGAGCCCATACTCAGACGAAGAAACTGCACCTGCCGTTGGGCTGTTGGGACTGATGGAGCATCAAAAGAAGCACCAATGGTATTACTGTATCTATGGACGCTGACAGTGGTTGTCTCAATCCTTGACCATGCACACTGGGATGCTTGGATGTGCACCAGGGAAGGCCTTTGTTCTGGCAGTAGCATAAAGTCGCAGATGTGACTGGGACAAAAGACGCAAGGATGGCCATGACTGCATCTGACTCAGAATCATGCCCATTGCATATTCTTAGTTTCAAATGTTGATCAAGCTGCAGTCACCACTTGGAAGAGCCACCCAGAGTGTCCATAGGATGCTCCGGGGACTTCTCTGCTTGCTGGTTCCAGGAGCCCCACACCCCCAACATGAAAGGTCCTCATTAAAACAGAGGTTTGACGAAGTGTATGGTATATGCGAGTAACAATGTTGTTATTTTTCCACAAGATGATATATTACAGCAACGATATTGATACATTCAATTAATCCAATTTAAAAGAAACAACAGGATCATGTTACCGATACATACCTTGTTGCATTAATGAATATGGAAACTGTATCCAGGAGGTGTGACACATTGAACTGGAATGTAACGGCGAAGGTAATCTTTATTTTAAAAAAAAAAACACAATAGAAAAAGGAAAATTAACAAATTAAATTCCATTTCAGATTATAATATGATATCAATGATTTCTATAAACAGGTCAGGATGTTTAGTTAAAAGCTTACAGATAATCCATTCTTCAAAGTATCTCAAAACTATCTGATAGAATCCCATGAGGTTAACTTTTTTAATACCCAGTAATATAGTGGAACCGTAAAAATTCCTTTTGAAACAATTGAATTTTTTTTTAGGTTTTCCATAATGTATCCAGATGTCGCTGTGATGCAAAACATGATGCACAATATTCCATCACTGCCACCAATTTGTCATGATTCCAGCCTTCCCTCACATACCACAACCTAGGACAGCTGGTTCACTCACAGAGTCCTTATGTTCTCCGCACACATATTAATACTTCACACTTAATTACACATAGGTATGTAGCATTGGCCTCACATGATCACAAGTTCAATAAGAATCATGGAGCGTATGCTAGATAAAATATATTTTATCCAAAAGGCTTTGTTACAAAAATATTTTTTTATGGCTACCACTTCCTTTGTTCTTCCTTTAAACAGGTTCTACTTGTCAAGCTAGCAGTGCTTAAGATCAATAGAGGACACCTGGGTCTTTCCAATATGTGGTCACCTTATCAAAGTAGCAGCATCAAAGTTACAACGTCTATTAGAAGTGTCCACATCACCTCTAGCAATGACTAAATCACCCATATGTCAAGAAACATTTGGGATTCACCTTCCTTTTTGGCTTCAGGAAATCTGTTACCTCTGTAGCCTTAAAGGTGCATACACACTGTGCGTTTTTGCCCAGTGTGTATGCACAGCAATGATCGCTGACATCGCTGGGCTGAAAACCGCTCAGTGCATACACACTGAGTGCTTATCCCCGCTGGCCAGCGATGTCAGCGGGGGGGGGAGCGGCTTTCCATAGCAGTAATACCAGTAGATGAACGGCGGCTGCCAGCGATGAAGCTGGAGCGCGCATCAGCGCTCATCGCTTGCTCGAACACACTGGGCGGCTTTGAGCAGAAATCCGCTCAAAACACCAAAAGTAACCTGCTTTCAGCTCAAAATCGCCCAGTGTGTATGGGCCTTAAGTGGGGTACACAATGAGTGGGGATCGTTATGAAATACCTCCAATCAAAATGCCGATGGTCGAAATCCCGACAAGGTCAAAATAGCGACATGGACAAAATACCGACATTTCAAATACAGACAAGGTCAAAATGCCGACATGTAAAATGCAGACCGGTCAAAATACCGACATGTGTTTTGTGTTGTTATTGTGTGTGTATGTCGACATAGGTCGACATGGACACCATATAAGTGTACCGCGTCCCCTCGCATGCTCGCTGCGCTCGGCACACTATTATATTCCCCCTCCAGGTCCACTGGGATGGTAAAGTATGAACAAGTTGGTTTCAATGAAAAAAATCATGAGAAACTCATGTCGGTATTTTGACCTGTCGACATTTAACATGTCGGTATTTTAAATGTCGGTATTTTGTCCATGTCGGGATTTTGACCTTGTCGGTATTTTGACCGTCGGTCAATTGGTGTCGGGATTTCGACCGTCGGGATTTTTATTGGAGGTAAATTGACTGCATCCCACTGAGAGACACGTGCTTAATTTCTAAGCAATCTGACTAGATTGCTTAGAAATTAAGCACAGATCTCTCCGTGTGTATGCCCCAGGACTTCTCTAGCTCACACATGGCCCCCTGCTTTGTATAGTACACACATATATTTTTACAACCTGGGAGAGGAAAGATAGGGAGACCTCTCTTTCTGGTGTCATGCTGTTTATGTAAACAGCTTGTTCTTACACAAACTGGTCTTCTAATTTAAACAACTCACTTGTACAGTTTTAAGATACAATGGGGTAAATTTACTAACATTCGTGTTGCAGTCGAATTCACCGTTTAAAAAAACAACACTGTAATTTACTAAACTACCGTGTTTTTTCAATTCCAGTTCACCGATGTCGATATGATTCATATTGTCGGGCAGTGTTTTACGGGAGAGATTAGTAAAACACTGCTGGATCATATCGCTCTTCTGATTGGCTGTGCACTCCCTGCCTGCCATTCATGCAAAGCGCATAGGCAGCGATAGAGAATGAAATCCCCATTATGGCCTATGGTGGGAACTTGGTGTATTGCTTGATTGGTTGCGTGCTCCCAGCCTGCCAATCAGGAGAGTGATATGACGTGGCACTACCTGATTGGCTTGCACATCCCCAAGTGACAGGAGTCACAGGGGTCCCGGTGTATTTTTTTTTTCCAACCCCTGGATGCCTACATGGAATGAAGAGGACCGATCTTTACTGGAAATAGGCGAGTATATATACTTTTTTTTCAGGTTCCCTAAGGATTTTACTGGACAAGTGGACATGAATGGCGGCATGGGATGTAGGTAGGTATGTGTAAGTGTGTGTATGTATGTGAGTGTGAGTGTGCAAGTGTGATTTATTAAAGTTGTACTGTCATGGTGTGTGTGTATTGTCTTCATTTGAATATTTATTTTGTTGTGGAACTACAGGTACCAGCGGGCCCTTTAATGCCTGCATGCTGGTACTTGTGGTTCTCCAAGTACCAGCATGCAGGGGAGGCTTGATGGGACTTGTAGTTCCACAGCAAAAGTCAATATTTCTATTTTTACACTAAAGCTATGAAGTCGCCACCCACAGCCCAGGGGTGATGGCCATAGCCCCGGGCTTCATCCCTGGCCCTTGGGTGCCAGGATGGAGTGAGCCCTTTATTGGGGCGGGTACCCGCTCCCCCCCGGAAACCCCGGCCATGGGTGACTAGTTAGGGGGTTGACGCCACGGCTGCAGGGACCAGTATAAATGTGTCCCCCTGCTGTGGCATTGACTAGTGGAGCCCGGTGCAGGTTTCACAAATACGGGAACCCCAACGTAATTTCCCCCCCCCCATATTTTTGGGAGCCATTGGAACCAGGACTGGTCCAAGAGCCCAGTGCTGGTTTTTAAAATAATGGGAACCCCAATGCATTTCCCCCCCCCCGGTATTTTAACCACCAGGACCAGCTCAAAGAGACCAGTCTGGTTATGCTTAGGAGAGGAGACCCCATGCAATTTATTTTTTATTTTTAACTCTTTACTACATTTTTAAATAGAGAAGCATGCACGGATGTCAGTGATCCGTGCATTATTCTCCAAACACGCCAGCCAAAAGCAGGTCTATTTGAAAGTTCTATTTCTGTACGAATTCCATGCTTTTCCGGCAGTGTTTGGCTATTGTCGGCAGTGATTGAGAATACAAATCCTTAGTAAATTCCCGTGTTGTATGAGGTATATGTGAAAAAAATACAGTGTTTGACCGATGCTTTATTGATTCGGATTTGTGTGGACAACAGTGCACTCTGTGGAATGCCCTACCACGCACAATAAGACTCTCCCATAGTCTCCAAACCTTTAAACATTCCCTGAAAACTCACCTCTTCAGGCTAGCTTATCACTTTCCAGAACCGCTCACTCAACCTTCATAAGCTTTCCTATCCGATTATATCCCCACTGTACAGTCCGCACATATCCTCCACTTATTTTCACTTTCTTCACTTTCCCTTCTTTCTGACCAGGGTTCATCATTGCTGTGGTGTGATATCATGCAGCCCACCTAGGGGGCTGCATGATATCATGCATATATGTCCACCGGTGGACATATATGCAATAGATAATGCCTTTCCTTGTGTATCAATGCCTATTTCCCTATAGAGTGTAAGCTTGCGAGCAGGGCCTTCCTACCTCTGACTGTTCGTTTATTACCCAGTTTTGTTGTATCATTATGTCCAATTGTAAAGCGCAATGGAATTTGCTGCGCTATATAAGAAACTGTTAATAAATAATAAATAAATAATAAATATCTCAATACGAATTGCCGCAACACTGCTGAGATTTGTGTTTAGTAAATTTCCGAGTTGCATTTTCATATGAAAATGCAAACTCGAATCAAATCGGGAGCTTAGTAAATTTCCACCAATGTTTTATACAGAACAGCAAATGGCAGGTTATACATAGTAAAATAGGATTTAATGGTACCTATGTCACACTATATAAACATTCAATCTAGAAAGACATAGGATATTGCACTGTGCTTATGGCAGTCAGTGGGGTAAATTTACTAAGATGAGAGTTCTATTTAAGATGGGATGTTGCTCATATCAATCAATCAATCAATCAATCAATCAATCAATCAATCAGATTCCAGGTATTATCTTCTAGAAGGTGCTAATTAAATGAGAAGTAGAATCTGATTGGTTGCTATGGGCAACATCCCATCTTAAATAGAACTCCCATCATAGTAAATTTACCCCAGTGTGTCCCTTGGAAATGTGTTCCCCTATCCCAATATATAGCAATCCATCAGTCTGTAAATCTCAGTGAAATCTAGTACAGGTTAAGTATTCCTTATCCAAAATGCTTGGGACCAGAAGTATTTTGGATATCGGATTTTTCCGTATTTTGGAATAATTACATACCATAATGAGATATCATGGTGATGGGACCCAAGTCCAAGCACAGAATGCTTTTATGTTTCATATACACCTTATACACACAGCCTGAAGGTCATTTAATACAATATTTGTAATAACTTTGTGTATTAAACAAAGTGTGTGTACATTGAGACATCAGGAAACAAAGTTTTCACTATCTCACTCTCACTCAAAAAATGTCCGTATTTTGGAATATTTCGTATTTTGGAATATTTGGATATGGGATACTCAACCTGTATACCAAAAGCCACATATTTTTTTTTTTATAAATCATATTATACACAGTGCTATAAACCTACATGACAATGAGCATCATATATACAGTGTTAGCTGTACCTGTTCATTTTTTCTTAAAAAGGGATATCCGACCTTACATGTAAACTCTATCTCTGACTCGCAGCTTACTTTTGGCTTATCCTGTGAAAAGAAAAAAATGCATTGGCTGTTACAGGATAACTATTATCAAGAAAGGTAGAACCAACATCACTCAGGAATATAATTAAAGTTTTTGGGGATCAGTATGAAATACCTACAATCAAAATCCCGACGGTCAAAATACCAACAACAATTCCCGGTCAAAATCCCGACAGGGTCAAAATACTGACAAGGTCAAAATACCAGCATTTAAAATACCGACAAGGACAAAATACCGACATTTAAAATGTTGACAGGTCAAAAAGTTGACACAAGTTTTTCATTGATTTGGGGTGTGTATTTCGACATAGGTTGACATTGACACTGTTTTGGTGTAGCGTGTCCCCTCGCATGGCTCTCTGCGCTCGGCACTATTATATTCACCCCTCCAGGTCTACTGGGATGGTAAAGTATGAACAAGTCAGTTTCAATAAAAAAAATTATGAAAAACTGTTGACTTTTTGACCTGCCGACATTTTAAATGTCGATATTTTGACCTTGTTGGTATTTTGACCATGTCAGTATTTTGACCTTGTGGGGATTGTGACCGTCGGTCAATGGTTGTCGGGATTTTGACCATCAGGATTTTGATTGTAGGTAAATTGGGGAAGGGGGGGGGGGGGGTAGGTCAGCCAGGCACGCAGCCTTTTAGTCCTTAAGTTCCAGCAGCCATCCCGCAGACCATTCTCCCCTTCAGCCAGTGTCCCGTCCACGCAGCCTTTCCCCTGCAGCCGCTGCATTCTGTTTCTGTTGCCCTTTCTCTGACCCTGCTACCAGTGTGTCCTGTCAGCGCAGCTCTCAACCCCCTGCAGCTGCTGCATGAATGACTGGGTCTCTGCACCACGGACTCCAGCCTCCGGTAAGTAATTAGTGGGTAGGGTGGGTCACGACAGGTTGCGTGTGCTGCCGGTGGGGGTGGCGGGTTGCAAGTTCAGGGTGCTGTGGGTGGGGAAGGGGGGTGCTGTGGGTGGGGAAGGGGGGTGCTGTAGATGGGGTTGAGGGGGTTCTTCCAAGTTGCGGGTGCTGTCGGCAAGGAGGGGGGGGGGGGGGGGCAGTGTCACTGGTTGTGGGTGCTGCTGAAATGGGGGGGTGTTTGGGGTCGTGGGTTGCACTGGGAGCCGCAGGCAGAGAGGATACAGCAGGGAGGAATCTAAAAGATTGTCTGCTGCATGTAAATGGCAGCTTGTAAAGGGTATTGGGTGCTGTACATGCACAGAGTACCATTAAAAAGACCCAGAGTGTGGCATCGGTGACACCATTCAGGACAGCAGTCTGGGCTCCACATGTAACCCACTGCCTCCATGTCGCCCACTGCCTCTTATATCACCCATTATCTCCCTGTCACCCTCTGACCCTACCTGTCACCCCTGTCTCTCTTTGTCATCCGTTGCGTCCAGGTCAACCACTATCTTCCTGTCTCCCTCTGCCTCTCCCTGTCACCCTCTGGTGCTACCTGGCTACCACCCACTGCCTCTTACTGTCACCCCCTGCCTCTCCGTCTCTCACTATCTCTCCCCATCACCTCGCTCTTCTGTTACCTACTGCCTCTCCCCATGAATCTCTATGTCACCCACTGCCTCTCCCTGGCATCACCCACTTCCTCCCCCTGTCACCCATTTCCTGACATCACCCACTGCCTCCCCCTGTCACCCATTCCCTGGCGTCACCCACTGTCTCTCACTGTCATGCTCTGCTTCTCCTTCTCCCACTATCTCTCCCCATTACCCTCTGCCTCTCCTCTGCATCACTATCTTCCTAGCACCCTTTCCCTCCTGTAACTCTCTGCCTGTCCAAGGCATAACCCTCTCCCTGTCATACTGATATGGCATTCCCTTTGAGTCCAATGCCCCTTTTAACCAGGCGTGTACGCGCCCAAATAACACCCTTCCTCCTTCCACTGTCATAGTGCTCCCCCTGTCATTTTTTTCGGGATCCGCCCTGAGCAGGGGTTCCTAGTAGAGATGAGCGGGTTCGGTTTCTCTGAAACCGAACCCGCACGAACTTCATGTTTTTTTCACGGGTCCGAGCAGACTCGGATCCTCCCGCCTTGCTCGGTTAACCCGAGCGCGCCCGAACGTCATCATGACGCTGTCGGATTCTCGCGAGACTCGGATTCTATATAAGGAGCCGCGCGTCGCCGCCATTTTCACACGTGCATTGAGATTGATAGGGAGAGGACGTGGCTGGCGTCCTCTCCATTAGAAATTAGATTAGAAGAGAGAGAGAGATTGTGCAGAGTCAGACAGAGTTTACCACAGTGACCAGTGCAGTTGTTGTTAGTTAACTTTTATTTATTTTAATATAATATATCCGTTCTCTGCTATATCCGTTCTCTGCCTGAAAAAAAACGATACACAGCAGCAGCCAGTCACACAGTGTGACTCAGTCTGTGTGCACTCAGCTCAGCCCAGTGTGCTGCACATCAATGTATAAAAGGCAAAGCTTATAATAATTGTGGGGGAGACTGGGGAGCACTGCAGGTTGTTATAGCAGGAGCCCCCAGGAGTACATAATATTATATTAATTTAAAATTAAACAGTGCACACTTTTGCTGCAGGAGTGCCACTGCCAGTGTGACTAGTGGTGACCAGTGCCTGACCACCAGTATAGTAGTATATTGTTGTATGTATTGTATACTATCTCTTTATCAACCAGTCTATATTAGCAGCAGACACAGTACAGTGCGGTAGTTCACGGCTGTGGCTACCTCTGTGTCGGCAGTCGGAACTCGGCAGGCAGTCCGTCCATCCATAATTGTATTACAATATATACCACCTAACCGTGGTATTTTTTTTTCTTTCTTTATACCGTCGTCATAGTGTCATACTAGTTGTTACGAGTATACTACTATCTCTTTATCAACCAGTGTACAGTGCGGTAGTTCACGGCTGTGGCTACCTCTGTGTCGGCAGTCGGCAGGCAGTCCGTCCATCCATAATTGTATTATTATTATAATATATACCACCTAACCGTGGTTTTTTTTTCATTCTTTATACCGTCATAGTGTCATACTAGTTGTTACGAGTATACTACTATCTCTTTATCAACCAGTGTACAGTGCGGTAGTTCACGGCTGTGGCTACCTCTGTGTCGGCAGTCGGCAGGCAGTCCGTCCATCCATAATTGTATTATTATTATAATATATACCACCTAACCGTGGTTTTTTTTTCATTCTTTATACCGTCGTCATAGTGTCATACTAGTTGTTACGAGTATACTACTATCTCTTTATCAACCAGTGTACAGTGCGGTAGTTCACGGCTGTGGCTACCTCTGTGTCGGCAGTCGGCAGGCAGTCCGTCCATCCATAATTGTATTATTATTATAATATATACCACCTAACCGTGGTTTTTTTTTCATTCTTTATACCGTCGTCATAGTGTCATACTAGTTGTTACGAGTATACTACTATCTCTTTATCAACCAGTGTACAGTGCGGTAGTTCACGGCTGTGGCTACCTCTGTGTCGGCAGTCGGCAGGCAGTCCGTCCATCCATAATTGTATTATTATTATAATATATACCACCTAACCGTGGTTTTTTTATACCACCTAACCGTGGCAGTCCGTCCATAATTGTATACTAGTATCCAATCCATCCATCTCCATTGTTTACCTGAGGTGCCTTTTAGTTCTGCCTATAAAATATGGAGAACAAAAAAGTTGAGGTTCCAAAATTAGGGAAAGATCAAGATCCACTTCCACCTCGTGCTGAAGCTGCTGCCACTAGTCATGGCCGAGACGACGAAATGCCAGCAACGTCGTCTGCCAAGGCCGATGCCCAATGTCATAGTACAGAGCATGTCAAATCCAAAACACCAAATATCAGAAAAAAAAGGACTCCAAAACCTAAAATAAAATTGTCGGAGGAGAAGCGTAAACTTGCCAATATGCCATTTACCACACGGAGTGGCAAGGAACGGCTGAGGCCCTGGCCTATGTTCATGGCTAGTGGTTCAGCTTCACATGAGGATGGAAGCACTCAGCCTCTCGCTACAAAACTGAAAAGACTCAAGCTGGCAAAAGCACCGCAAAGAACTGTGCGTTCTTTGAAATCCCAAATCCACAAGGAGAGTCCAATTGTGTCGTTTGCGATGCCTGACCTTCCCAACACTGGACGTGAAGAGCATGCGCCTTCCACTATTTGCATGCCCCCTGCAAGTGCTGGAAGGAGCACCCGCAGTCCAGTTCCTGATAGTCAGATTGAAGATGTCAGTGTTGAAGTACACCAGGATGAGGAGGATATGGGTGTTGCTGGCGCTGGGGAGGAAATTGACCAGGAGGATTCTGATGGTGAGGTGGTTTGTTTAAGTCAGGCACCCGGGGAGACACCTGTTGTCCGTGGGAGGAATATGGCCGTTGACATGCCAGGTGAAAATACCAAAAAAATCAGCTCTTCGGTGTGGAGGTATTTCACCAGAAATGCGGACAACAGGTGTCAAGCCGTGTGTTCCCTTTGTCAAGCTGTAATAAGTAGGGGTAAGGACGTTAACCACCTCGGAACATCCTCCCTTATACGTCACCTGCAGCGCATTCATAATAAGTCAGTGACAAGTTCAAAAACTTTGGGTGACAGCGGAAGCAGTCCACTGACCAGTAAATCCCTTCCTCTTGTAACCAAGCTCACGCAAACCACCCCACCAACTCCCTCAGTGTCAATTTCCTCCTTCCCCAGGAATGCCAATAGTCCTGCAGGCCATGTCACTGGCAAGTCTGACGAGTCCTCTCCTGCCTGGGATTCCTCCGATGCATCCTTGCGTGTAACGCCTACTGCTGCTGGCGCTGCTGTTGTTGCCGCTGGGAGTCGATGGTCATCCCAGAGGGGAAGTCGTAAGCCCACTTGTACTACTTCCAGTAAGCAATTGACTGTTCAACAGTCCTTTGCGAGGAAGATGAAATATCACAGCAGTCATCCTACTGCAAAGCGGATAACTGAGTCCTTGACAACTATGTTGGTGTTAGACGTGCGTCCGGTATCCGCCGTTAGTTCACAGGGAACTAGACAATTTATTGAGGCAGTGTGCCCCCGTTACCAAATACCATCTAGGTTCCACTTCTCTAGGCAGGCGATACCGAGAATGTACACGGACGTCAGAAAAAGACTCACCAGTGTCCTAAAAAATGCAGTTGTACCCAATGTCCACTTAACCACGGACATGTGGACAAGTGGAGCAGGGCAGGGTCAGGACTATATGACTGTGACAGCCCACTGGGTAGATGTATGGACTCCCGCCGCAAGAACAGCAGCGGCGGCACCAGTAGCAGCATCTCGCAAACGCCAACTCTTTCCTAGGCAGGCTACGCTTTGTATCACCGCTTTCCAGAATACGCACACAGCTGAAAACCTCTTACGGCAACTGAGGAAGATCATCGCGGAATGGCTTACCCCAATTGGACTCTCCTGTAGAGATGAGCGGGTTCGGTTTCTCTTATCTTATCTTATCTCTTATCTTTCTCACACAGTCAGCTACCTCATTGCGCCTCTTTTTTTCTTTGCGTCATGTGCTGTTTGGGGAGGGTTTTTTGGAAGGGACATCCTGCGTGACACTGCAGTGCCACTCCTAGATGGGCCCGGTGTTTGTGTCGGCCACTAGGGTCGCTTATCTTTCTCACACAGTCAGCTACCTCATTGCGCCTCTTTTTTTCTTTGCGTCATGTGCTGTTTGGGGAGGGTTTTTTGGAAGGGACATCCTGCGTGACACTGCAGTGCCACTCCTAGATGGGCCCGGTGTTTGTGTCGGCCACTAGGGTCGCTTATCTTACTCACACAGCTACCTCATTGCGCCTCTTTTTTTCTTTGCGTCATGTGCTGTTTGGGGAGGGTTTTTTGGAAGGGACATCCTGCGTGACACTGCAGTGCCACTCCTAGATGGGCCCGGTGTTTGTGTCGGCCACTAGGGTCGCTTATCTTACTCACACAGCGACCTCGGTGCAAATTTTAGGACTAAAAATAATATTGTGAGGTGTGAGGTATTCAGAATAGACTGAAAATGAGTGGAAATTATGGTTTTTGAGGTTAATAATACTTTGGGATCAAAATGACCCCCAAATTCTATGATTTAAGCTGTTTTTTAGGGTTTTTTGAAAAAAACACCCGAATCCAAAACACACCCGAATCCGACAAAAAAAATTCGGTGAGGTTTTGCCAAAACGCGGTCGAACCCAAAACACGGCCGCGGAACCGAACCCAAAACCAAAACACAAAACCCGAAAAATTTCCGGCGCTCATCTCTAGTTCCTAGTATGTGCACAAATAATGTAAATTAAACATTAAAATGTGCGAGTGTGACTCATGAAATAACAACAGTCCCGACTGATCTAAGACATCAACAGGGCTGGGACTGGATATAGTTTAGAGAAAGTTCAAATTAATTAAGAGGATTGTACATAACGGATAAGTGCTAGAAGTGTGTACCTTGTTATGTGGGAAAAGTAGATGAATTTTCACAAATGTGATACGTGATTGCATGGTTTGCAGGTAGTAAATGAGGCTGATAAATAAGATAATAATAATTATAGTAGTAGTAGTCGTAGTAGTAATAATAATAATAATAATAATAATTAAAAAAAGGAAAGTCTAGAAGTGTGGTGGGTTGCATTGCATAAATTGGAACAGCAGGGGGTGCTGTTAGCATGCAAAACAGTGTGCTAGAATAAAATGGAATCCAATTAACCTACCACAAACATACTAGTAGGTTAACTGGATTCTGAAAAAAACATAAAAATAAATAAATAAATAAATAAACCTAGCATATACGTGTGTCCACATTTGCTAGGAAATAAAAATGACTAAATAATTTCTATATAGTGCTTTGGAGTATGTGTGCTCTATATAAATAACTATTAATAAATAAATAATGCTAAATGTGCCGCTAAACTCTTTTAAGAAACATCTCTCCAACATAGCTCCAGCTGGAATACTTCTTGTGCTTTCTTGTGTATTAAAGCATATCTGGAAACTCTCCTGGAACGCCCAAGAGAGACCCAAATTTAGGGGGTTTCTCCCTCCCTGCAAAGTTGGACAATCGCAAATTTCAGAGTTGGCCAATTTCATCTAAAGTGAACAAGCTGGGGGTGCGATGACGTGATTTGCATTAAATTGCATCAATCCTGTCTTTGAAAAGAGGGCCACAGTACCACGTCCCTAGAGATGAGGGGATTCTGTTTTACTCGGTTTTACTCGGTTCTCAAAACCGAATCTTATTGGCTATCCAAAACACGTGACACCCGTGAGCCGAGAACCGAGTAAAACCGAGTAAAACCGAATCCGCTCATCTCTAACGTCCACCAAACTCCCCCAACCTCCCCGGACGGCCATTCAAATATGGCTTTCCTGGGGGTGGGGGTGGTGGTGGTGGGTAATTGGGTCAAGTATTTATTTAAGGTGGAGTCTACTTTAGAAAAAACAGTGCCTTCCAGGCTGAACCTTACCATTGTGAACATTGCACAGAACGTATGGGAGGGCAACAGAAATAACCAAGGAACTAGGGGGTAATTCAGAGTTGATCGCAGCAGCAATTTTGTTAGCAGTTGGGCAAAACCATGTGCACTGCAGGTGGGGCAGATGTAACATGTGCAGAGAGAGTTAGATTTGGGTGGGGTGTGTTCAAACTGAAATCTAAATTGCAGTGTAAAAATAAAGCAGCCAGTATTATTTACCTTGCACAGAAACAATATTACCCACCCAGATCTAACTCTCTCTGCACATGTTATATCTGCCCCACCTGCAGTGCCACATGGTTTTGCCCATCTGCTAACAAATCTGCTGCTACGATCAGGTCTGACTTAGGGGGTCATTCCGAGTTGATCGCTCGCTAGCAACTGTTTGCAGCACTGTAATCAGATAGTCGCCGCCTATGGGGGAGTGTATTTTTGCTTTGCAAGTGTGCGAACACCTTTGCAGCTGAGCGGTACAAAAACAGTTTGTGTAGTTTCTGAGCAGCTCTGGACTTACTCAGCCGCTGCGATCACTCCAGTCTTTTTGGCCCCGGAATTGACGTCAGACACCCGCCCTGCAAACGCTTGGACATGCCTGCGTTTTCCCAAACACTCCCAGAAAACGGTTGGTTGACACCCATAAACAGGGCGTTTATTGGTGTCAACCAACCGTTTTCTGTCAATCACCTTGCGATCGACTGTGAGAATGGATTCTTCGTTAAATCCATCGCCCAGCACCGATCCTCTTTGTACCCGTACGACGCGCCTGTGCATTGCGGTGCATACGCATGCGCAGTTTTTCCGAGTTTTAACCTGATCGCAGCGCTGCAAAAAGTTGCTAGCGAGCGATCAACTCGTAATGACCCCCATAGGCCCCAAGTCTGCCTGCAAGATAAACACTACTACTGTGGATGTTTTATAGTGTAACGCTTTTTAAAATTCCACCCTCATTATAATAGACATTTTTTTACGAGTATTCTAAGATCGCAGTAAAAAAGAACACTGTTAATTAATCTTTTAGTAATTTTTATTCAATATAGTTTTATTACGCTGTACAAATGACACGTATTCTATGTGAGAAAGCACAGTGCACATCACTTACCTCTCTTCCAGCCAGTATAATGTTTGGAGAATACTTCATTATCACTCTGGCGTTATATGCGCTGTCCTGACTGTTCTTTAGGCTCACCATAACGCTGAACTTGTCTTTGCTGTATTTCACAATGGCCTGGTTAAAGCTGGAAAACATGTACAGAAAATAAACAGGCAAAATATTTAGTTACATTGTTTTGTTGATATAATGAGTCAAACAAAAAAGTCCTCATAAGGGGGGTATCCAGTTAGCCCCGATCCATTTCCAATCAATAAAAACCCGATGGTCATTAGCAATAAAACCCGATGGTCATTATTGCGGTATCCTATTACAGGCCGATTTCATAGGTCGAAAACCGACCTGTGACAGTGCGAAAACACATCGGGGATAAGTGCCCGATCCCATATGTTATCGAGGCTTCGGCAGCCCACTTATCGTGGATTATGCTTCGGGTGCCTGTCTAGTCTTCCATGCACAAGCTTCGGTAAGCTTGCTGACAGGTTATCTAGTGTGCGTAGGTATAATCATTTCCCTATGATCTAAGTATAATTTTGGAATACATATAGAATGGAACCAATCGCATAAGCATTTTGTTTCTAACGCCTAGGGTGACAAGTGAGCAGGGGCAGCACTGTATAGATGATCTACTATGTCTAGGTTGACATGCATTAGGTCGACACTGACACATAAAAAGGTCGACGGGTAGAAAATGGTCGACACAAAAAAAGGTTGACACATTTTTTTAATTTTTTTTTAAATTGTGTCGTTTTCACTGTCAGAGCACAGAGAACCCTAATTAGTGTACCGCGTCCCCTTGCAAGCTGCGGACAGGTTACTATTCCCTATTGCAGTCCACATGGATGGTAAAGTATGAAAAAGCTTGTCGACCTAGACATTGTCTAAAGTAAACATTGGAACCCCACTGGTTTGTGTGAAAGGCCCCTTTAAGAACAAGTGAATCACCTAAAGAATGAGTTACTGTACCTCTTCTCACCCATACTTAATTGAGCATCCAGAATAAGGTCAGTTATACATTTTTTATGACCGCCACAATCCATAGTGAAAGGAATCTATAAAATAAGAAATTGCACGGTAAAAAGACAGCGGTGTAAAACATTTCAGCAATAACAAACAAAAAACAAAGCTTTATCTTAACAAAATAATAATAATACAAAAAAAGTCCAGGTGACAACTGTGACTGCCGTGGGTTGAAATTGTAAGGGCCCCTCAGCTGTGTGCAGCCCAGCACACAGCAGCAGTGGTGCCAAGGGGGGGGGGAGTTGGGTACTCTTTACCCTAGCCTATTGAAGGGGCCCGGTGGGGTCCCGCTGCCCCCCTCTGCTGTTGCAGAGAGCCGTACTTTGGGAAGGGAGAGAGAGAAGACTGCTGCTACACATGCCGCTGTGTGCCTGGCTGGAGAGACAGGCAGCTGTAGCAGTAGTCAGTTGTGGAACAATCCCGCCTGCCAGATTGGACACCGGCTACACCCCCCGTGTGGTGTGCATAGCAGCACTTTATACATCAGTTTTCATATTCTTTAAGGAGGGGTTTGGCCACACCTCCCTCACATTGGCCACGCCCCCTCCCTGTACTGGGGCCCCTGTCAGCACTCCTGCATAGCAGCACGGGCTGGGCTGGGGGGAGAGGCTGCGGCCACTGAGCAGCAGCAGTCTCCTCTCTCTCCCTGCCTAATGTTCCACTGCGCTGCAGGGAGGGGCTTCTAACAATCCTGGGCCCATGATAAGTATACACTCCTGTCTGTTATGAGTTTTCTAAATTAGAAGCACTGTGCAGCTATTGAGCACACAGTCACTTGTGTTCCCATAAGAATGAGAGCTAGAAAGTCTCTAATATCTCTGTTTGGGTAACAAGTATGGAATATGTAACACATGAATGAATGAAGGCTGAGAAGTGAAAGCGGTGATACGTTTTACTGCTAGTAGCTGCACAGAAATGGCCCAATGTCTGCATTATTGTTGGAGGCTGATATTGTTTCTGCTTTACAACAGCTGCACGCACATTACCCACCAGCAGCTACAACCTTATGTAACAGCAGGTGTTCACCTACCAGAGTGTCAGCTCATATGGACAGAGCCATCTTGTCATTGTAATATATTTATATCATGAGCTCTCAATGGGGATCTCGTTAGCAAACAGGCAGTCGGCATGCCGGCAGTCAGAATGGGTGTGGTTCGTTTTATCGACAGTATCTAGGTCGACAATGTTTAGGTCGACCACTATAGGTCGACAGTCACTAGGTCAACACGGATGGGATGTCGACAGGGTTTCTATGTCGACATGTGCTAGGTCGACAGGTCTAAAGGTCGACATGAGGATTTTTGTTTTTGTGTCGTTTTCTTCGTAAAGTGACCGGGATCCCAAAATTAGTGTACCGCTTCGCTCGCCATGCTTCGGGCATGGTGCCTTCGCTCCGCTACCGCTTCGCTCGGCACACTTTACCGTTCCAATAGTAGTCCACGTGGATCGTATGAAAAAAAAAAAGTTAAAAACTCATGTCGACCTTTAGACCTGTCGACCTAACACATGTCGACATAGAAACCCTGTCGACCTTCCATCCATGTCGACCTAGTGACTGTCGACCTATATTGGTCGACCTAAACATTGTCGACCTAGACACTGTCGATCTTCAGACCGGATCCCAGTCAGAATACCGTCGCCGGAATCCCGACATCACTCATAATGCCGGCGCCGGAATCCCGACTGTCGGCATCCCAATTGTAAGTATGCCGGGGAAGGTTAGGTACTAAGGGGCAGGGTTGGGTTAGGCTGTGGGGGGTGTGGGGGGGTTAGGGTTCTGCTGCAGATAGGGATGGATAGGTTTAGGGGGTAGAGGGGGAGAGCTACCATACGTAATTAAAAGGTGTCAGGTACATTGAGGTAGATAGTATTGGGATCCTGACCATCGAGACGCCTGCATCCCAAGTGTCGGGATCCCAATACCATTGTATATTGCTGCATAATGGCCCTCATTCCGAGTTCATCGCTAGCTTCCGTTGTTCGCAGCACAGCGATCAGGCTAAAAATTGGCACTTCTGTGCATGCGTACGGGCCGCAGTGCGCATGCGCGAAGTACTTTCACACAAAACTATGCAGTTTTACACAAGGCCGAGCGACTCTTTTCAGTCGCACTCCTGATCGGTGAGTGATTGACAGGAAAGGGGCGTTTCTGGGTGGTAACTGACCATTTTCCGGGAGTGTGCTAAAAAAACGCAGGCGTGTCAGGCTAAAACGCAGGAGTGGCTGGGGAAACGGGGGAGTGGCTGGCCGAACGCAGGGCGTGTTTGTGACGTCAAAGCAGGAACTAAACGGACTGAGCTGATTGCAAGGTAGGAGTAGGTTTGGAGCCACTCTGAAACTGCATGAAAATTATTACGAGCAGTTCTGCTAACCTTTCGGTCGCACTTCTGCTAAGCTAAGATACACTCCCAGAGGGCGGCGGCTTAGCGTTTGCACTGCTGCTAAAAGCAGCTAACGAGCGAACAACTCGGAATGAGGGCCCATGTCAGTGCATTATAAATAAATGACAATGATTTAAGTGCTGCTTTAACTGTTGTAGAACAAATAAGTAACAATAAAAATAAGACAGATGCTTCAATATATACTTTCTTAATGTGTTTGGATATTTATTTAAAATTATGCTTTGACGTAAGTAAATACACAAACCGCCACAAACTGGTCTGGCTGCTCTCATTCTGCTGCCTAATGCAATTTAGCAGTTTCAGAATGAATTAGTTGCACATTGTATCAATCCCATAGTGCAATCCTAGAGTATATCAAATGGATCATTTCCATAAAGCAGCTGTTCTCAAACTGTGTGCCTAGGCACCCTCGGGTGCCTTGGGACACTTGCAGGGGTGCCGTGGATTGGTGGTCTAGGACTAATTCAAAATATTTCTGGTCAGTGTAATAGGCAAAACCAGTGCTGGTGGCTGTCAATCATACAAATATGTGGACAAACAGAAGTGAATCCTGTCCCTCACCACATAATTGAACCTAAGGATAACATATGAACACAATTTTCTTAATTTAAAATGTATTTTTCTACATTTCTCAATAAGTAATTTAAGGCTAGGGGTGCTGTGAAAACAATTCTTATACTCTAGGGTGCCGTGATTCAAAAAGGTTTGGGAACCACTGCCATAGAGCAATACTATGATTTATAAATCATTCATGACGTATATTACACAATGCTGAACACAATTTGCTATTAAATGCTTTGGATGCCCAAAACCTCTGTACTCCCATTTCCATGCATTTGTTCCAGGCATGTCTGCGTACCTGCATATCTACTAATGATATCTGTGAGCTCACACCAGCATACATAATATCTGCCTACTCATATGTATTATTCATTATCACTGTTAGTTGTGTACTCACAAACGCATTGATGAAGTCTGGGTGCTCACGGCTGAGAACGGGACCTTCTTCTGGGTCTTTAAATTTAAAATCCACTGAGACGTTCACAGCGTTCAAAAAATCTGGCTTTTCCTGTAATAAGAAACACGCAGATAAAACTGAAGGAGTAATTCACTGGTTAAATGAGCTGACAGAATAACAATGAGAAGGAGAGCTTTTTCTCACTGCACCAGGCTGTATGGTGTAAGAGATAATAATAAAAAAATTATAATTCTATATCAAAATGTTACACTAATAGCACGTCATATAAATGATGGTGGGTAAGATAAATAGTGGTCTTAAATAGAAAACAGGAAAGAGGGAAGTGCTACTAAGTTAGGGGAGGTTATGGTTAGGCAGTAAGGGGTGGAGGTTAGGGTTAGGCAGTAAGGGGTGGAGGTTAGGGTTAGGCAGTAAGGGGTGGAGGTCAGGGTTAGGCAGTAAGGGGTGGAGGTTAGGGTTAGGCAGTAAGGGGTGGAGGTTGGGGTTAGGGGTGGAGGTTAGGGTTAGGCAGTAAGGGGTGGATGTTTGGGTTAGGGGTGGAGGTTAGGGTTAGGCAGTAAGGGGTGGAGGTTAGAGTTAGGCAGTAAGGGGTGGAGGTTGGGGTTAGGGGTGGAGGTTAGGGTTAGGCAGTAAGGGGTGGAGGTCAGGGTTAGGCAGTAAGGGGTGGAGGTTAGGGTTAGGCAGTAAGGGGTGGAGGTCAGGGTTAGGCAGTAAGGGGTGGAGGTTAGGGTTAGGCAGTAAGGGGTGGAGGTCAGGGTTAGGCAGTAAGGGGTGGAGGTTAGGGTTAGGCAGTAAGGGGTGGAGGTTAGGGTTAGGCAGTAAGGGGTGGAGGTTAGGGTTAGGCTGAGGGAAGGGAGGGTTAGGGGGTAGGGGAGAGGGGATAACATACTGTCCTCTACCCTGTTGGGATTTCAACTAGCGGGATGCTGGCATTGCAGACTGATGGCATCCCGTTCACCAGTCAGTCATACTGAACCCTCAGAAAACATGACCTGTTGGTGGTACTTGAGGACTGGAGTTGATTACCCCTGGTATATAGGAAACTGATTCATAGGTACACATGTCATACACACTTTATTTTACAGGATTAAGGGGCCTATTATCACCATCTGCATCCTTGTATTCGGATGGCATGTGGTAAAATCGCCCCAAACTAGCACTGCGATAATTGATTACATTGCAGGGATTACATCCCTGCAATGACACTCCACAGCATCATTGGGGTATTTTTCTTAAAAAATACCCCGATGTCCTGCTGCGCATGTGCCGTCCCCACCGACATCGCTGCTACTGCTGCCGCCCAGTCAACCCCTACTGTTGCGACTACCCCCCGCGCCGCGGACTCCCCCTCTCCCGCAGGATAATTATACTTGCCAGTCCAGGGAGAGGTCCAAGATGCTCCTGCTGCTGGGCTGCCGGGCGCCGGATCCTGTGCGCTGCAGTAACCCCCGGTAAAGTGCACTGCCACTTTGCAGTGTCACTTTACTACACTGGGGTCACAGCGCAGCATATGGGGGACCCGGCGCCCGGCAGCGCTCACAGGAGCAGCGGACACCAGCTCCCTGCACTGGTAAGTTTTGTTGTTGTTTTTGTACTTTTTTTTTTTTCATTTTACACTGTGATCAGCTTGTGTGTCCATCGGGTACACAGAGCTGATCACTGGAGCCTGGTCCCGCACAACTTTCTCTGCCAGGGAAAGAGAACGCTGGGCAAATGCCTGCCTATCGGGTGCTGCCCTGTGATCTCGCCCGCCTGAGCTGGCGAGATTATCACAGGGCACACTGCGGTGTTTTTTCACATTTATTTTTTTTAGTAAATTTGGCCACATCGCATTTCCCATTCTAAGTATGGGAAATGCGATGTGGGTTACTAAAAAAAAGTGAATTAAAGGGTTCAGAGCAGTTTTTCATGAAAACTGCTCCAAATGTCCTTTAATACATAGGAGTGATACTAAAATAATGTGAAATGGGTGTGAAAACACCCTTTTTCACATTATTTTAGTAAAAATAATGTTAATAAATGGGCCCCATAGTCCCAGTGTACTAGTGAAAAACATCTGATATATTCTATAATAAGTTTTATAAGAAAGTTGCAGACAGTCGCATAACGGGTACTAAAATGTTTCCTTTTAGAGTCATGATCATCAAGCACACGTTTCGTCTGATTGGACATTCAGATCCAATACAGTAAGTGCCCTATCAGCATGGCACATCAGATTAGCTCATACCGTATCTGATCAGATGTAGGCTGTTGATGATTGCAGCTATAAAAGGAAACATTTTGGTACCAGTTACAGGACTTTTTCAAACTTATTACAGAATACATCAGATGGTTTATGGTTGGACGCTTTAAGAAAGTATCTCCACTGAAATGAAAAGTGGAAGAACCTGTTTCATACTGTATGTAGATAATGATTTATGTATGTATTTCAACATTTCAAGTTGATCTTTTACATTTCACTGTTGCGTTAATATTTTAGGTTTTATTATATCATCAAATATCTAACTCTGAGGTTTTTTTATCGAGTGCCGCACTGAAACAGCACTTTTAATTTACAAAGTGAGGTTAATTAGAATCTCTAAAGTATGTATATGCAATTCCCAAGCTGTGATCATATCCGGGACGTGCAGTGCCTCCCCTGTCATAATGATTAAAATAATATAAAGAAGATACTAATAAAAAAATTCTACTTTGTATTATTTTAATCATTTTTACCTGACAATGCAGCTAAATCTGTATGGGAGGCAGTGAGAGCGCTGCCTCCCAGTGTCTGAAGAGGGGGGCGGGCAAGGGGCGGAGCCAAGTCACGGGCTGGAAAAGCCCATTGAAAAATGAATGGAAAGCGCACCAGCAGAATTGCCTCATTGACAGGGGGCTGTGCCTTCAGCTCACATCAAGGCACACCCCTGTCAATCATTGGACAGCGGCAGGGGGTGGGATGGGACGGATGGGCAGAGAGTCAGATGCCCCTATTTTGATTGGCCGCATATCCCCGCTGCTCGCAGCCGCTCCTCGCGTTCCCCATCCGCTCTCTTGCAGGAGCAAGATTCTCTGTGTGCTGCGCTGTCTCGGTCGCCTCCGCCCGCCCGCATACTCAGCTGCGCTCCCGCGCGCCCCCCTTCCCTCCCTTAGCTCCCGTGTTCTCAGCCTCGGCCCCCGCTCTCTTGGTCCCCCCTGTGGTCAACGGCCTGTCTCCCCATTCTGACTGCTGAGCTGAGCTCCCGAGGCCCCCCCCTCCTCTTGGCCTGCAGTGCAGTCACAGTGTACAGATTGAGGGAGCGCCGGGTCAGGAGCCTGTAGCAGCGCCGGAAGAAGAAATCATGTAAGTAGCTGCACTACACACTACACTACATTATACTACAGTACACTATACTACATTACACTACAGTACATTATACTACACTACATTACACCCTAAGGGTAGAGGGTGTGATGTAAAGTGCTCTACCTGCCGTTATGTGTAAAAAACGGGGACACTGTCTGCCGTAATGTGCAAAAAAGGGCTGCTGTATGCCGTAATGTGTAAAAAGGGGACGCTGTCTGCCGTAATGTGTAAAAAGGGGACGCTTTCTGCCGTAATGTGTTAAAAAGGGACTCTGTCTGCCATTATATGTAAAAAAGGGGGACGCTGTCTGCAGTAATGTGCAATAAAGGGACGCTGTCTGCCATAATGTGTAAAAAGGGGACGCTGTCTGCAGTAATGTGTAAAAAGGGGACGCTGTCTGCCGTAATGTGTAAAAAGGGGAACGCTTTCTGCCGTAATGTGTTAAAAAGGGACTCTGTCTGCTGTAATGTTTAAAAAGGGGAATCTGTCTGCCATAATGTGTAAAAAGGGGACGCTGTCTGCCGTTATGTGTAAAAAAGGGGGACACTGTCTGCCGTAATGTGCAAAAAGGGCTGCTGTATGCCATAATGTGTAAAAAGGGGACGCTGTCTGCCGTAATGTGTAAAAAGGGGGATGCTTTCTGCCGTAATGTGTTAAAAAGGGACTCTGTCTGCCATATGTAAAAAAGGGGGACGCTGTCTGCCGTAATGTGCAATAAAGGGACGCTGTCTGCCGTAATGTGTAAAAAGTGGACGCTGTCTGCCGTAATGTGTAAAAAGAGGACGCTGTCTGCCGTAATGTGTAAAAAAGGGACTCTGTCTGCCGTAATGTTTAAAAAGGGGAATCTGTCTGCCGTAATGTGTAAAAAGGGGACGCTGTCTGCCGTTATGTGTAAAAAAGGGGGACGCTGTCTGCCATAATGTGCAAAAAAGGGCAGCTGTCTCCCGTAATGTGTAAAAAGGGTCGCTGTCTGCCGTAATGGGTAAAAAGGGGGACGCTTTCTGCCGTAATGTGTAAAAAAGGGACTCTGTCTGCCGTTATGTGTAAAAAAGAGGGACACTGTCTGCCGTAATGTGCAAAAAAGGGACGCTGTCTGCTGTAATGTGCTCTACCTGCCGTTATGTGTAAAAAGGGGACCCTGTCTGCTGTAATGTATAAAAGGGGACGCTGTCTGCCCTAATGTGTAAAAAGGGGACGCTGTCTGCCGTAATGTGTAAAAAAGGGAACACTGTCTGCCATAATGTGTAATAAGGGTACGCTGTCTGCCGTAATGTGTAAAAAGGGGACGCTGTCTGCCGTAATGTGTAAAAAGGGGATGCTGTCTGCCGTAATGTGTAAAAAGGGGAATGCTGCCTGCCGTAATGTTTAATAAGGGGACTCTGTCCGCCGTAATGTGTAAAAAGAGGACGCTGTCTGCCGTAATGTGTAAAAGGGGCTCTACCTGGTGCAGTGGTGCTACTGTGCAGCGTAATTTGAATAATGGAGACTACTGTGCACCGTTATATGAATTGGCATTATTTTGTGGCCACACCCCTTCCCCACGAAGCCACGCCCCTATATTTTTTGCACTCGCCTAAGGCGCGCACTGCCCCGGTTTTATATAAGGGGGGGGGGCTCGGATGTGTTTCTTGCACACAGCACTAAAATGTCTGGTTAAGGCACTAGTGCTAGGTATCCATTTCCATGGCCCTGAGCAGGTCACCCTCACCAGATCCTCTCCAGGGGTGGACTTGGATGGGATGGGGGGGGGGCAAAGCATTTTGTCGCACCTGGGCCCACCGCTCGCTAGTTCCGCCACTGGCTCTACCTGCTGTAATGTGTAATAGTGGGCTGTACCTGCCATAATGTGAAAAAAGGGATCTCTACCTGTCGTAATGTGTAATAGGAGGCTGTACCTGCTGTAATGTGTAAAAGGGGGCTCTACCTGCCGTAATGTGTAAAAGGGGGCTCTACCTGCCGTAATGTGTAAAAGGGAGCTCTGCCTGGCGCAATTTGTGTAAGTGGTGCTACTGAGCGGCGTAATTTGACTAATGGAAGCCCTGGACAACAAAATTGCATTCATGTCTTCCTCCCACTCCCTTCCCAAACACTATTTTTTTTTCTATAAAAATGTACAATATATCACAAGTATGATGAGCAGGCAGGCAGCGGGCATTGGCAGCAG
This sequence comes from Pseudophryne corroboree, assembly GCF_028390025.1. Taxonomy (NCBI): domain Eukaryota; kingdom Metazoa; phylum Chordata; class Amphibia; order Anura; family Myobatrachidae; genus Pseudophryne; species Pseudophryne corroboree. Next base: position 109,698,857 of record NC_086444.1, on the reverse strand, counting down.
TGGCGGCATCGAACTGAGATGTAAATTAGTGGCGGAGGACTGGGTCAGTTGATGGTGGGCGAGTTTGTAAGCCATTGGCGGTGGCAGCAGGCATCGGCGCAGGGGCAGTAGCGGGCATTGGCTCGGTGGCAGCAGGGGTCATCGGCAGGATTCGGCGGACATTATGGCTGTAGTGCCTCACCAGCCACTGAACTCACCGCACGCCACTGGATCATATATGATGGAAGGGACATTGGGCCTTATTCAATAAGTCGCATCTGTGATGCGATCGCATACTCCTGAATAGCGGCCCAGTGCTCACGCGCAGGGCCAGCATTGGGCGTGCGTGGGCAGCGAGATGCATCTCAGTAATGCGAATGCCTCTGCCTTATTGACAAGCGGTGATGCAGCATTGCAGGGGCGTGGCGGTGGGAATGCAGGTGGGTCTGGGCCATTTTTGGGGGCGGCTGCTGTGATGGGAATGCAGGCGGGTCCGGGCCAATTTCGGGACGGCCAGGCAGTGCAGACAGGGGGCTTCACTTATTTTGCGGGGACAGCGATGCTTGCATTGCTGGTGCCATTAGATTGCGATCATTAGCAGTTGCAGTTTTGATAATTTAGCAAAACTGCAAGTGATACTGAATCAGGTCCATAGTCATCTTATTTAGTTTAAACCTTCTTCCCTTATATATACCCCAATATTACAGTCCATATCCACAGTGATTTTTGATATACCTATATCTTATGGTAGGTAGGGGGTATTACCATCATTGTATTATTTTCAAGTAGAAAATAAAGCTAAATTATTACTTGCCACCATATAAAAGATGTAGTTCACACATTCCCCACTTCGATTAATAAGGCCTTTTGCAATCCGCCCATGGGTTTCATTGAAAAGGCTTCGGGATATAAATCTATGTGAATCAAGTGTCATTTTGAACTCCAGATCTGCGGAAATAAAGATAAAAGTGAAAGTAACGTTTCCTCAATATCAGCAGAAATCCCGCGTGGTGTCAGCCCGTCTAACTTACCAAATGTATGGTCTTTATTTCCATCAGATTTGATATGTATCAGAAAGCAACACGTAGCCGCGATGCACACTGTGTCTTTGTTGTTGACTTTACAATTTTTCTTTTCAATATTAATGGTGTCTGGGTTAAACTTTAAGATTACTTCTACTTCTGCAACATCGCGGGACCTGGAGAAAGTGCGAAGCTCAGTTATTGTGTCAACACATGCCGTCTCACAGGTACTAATGCAAGGTATTTCTAGCTACGTATAAAAGTACAAGAGTCATCCAAAGTGGGTAGTATTAACTAAATAGCATTCCAACCAGTACCTTTGTATAAATGTATCAATTACATACTTAATGTAACTTATCAGAGTATACTGTATGACATCCAGGCTATTTCCCTGGTCCAAACGTGAAATCCCTCAACGGCGTATAGAGTTCGTTTTACTCATGTGGAGTCTGTATATTCTCCCTATGCTTGAGTGGGTTTCCTCTGGGTACTCCAGTTTCCTCCCACATGCCAAAATATACTGGTAGGTTAATCAGCTCCTGACAAACCCTTGTGTGTATGCATGTGGTAGGGACTATATACTGAGGCTCCACTGGAGCAGTTACTGTTGTCAACGACTAAATATTTTCAATAAAGCGCTGCGGAATATGTGTGCGCTATATAAATACTGTTAATACATAATAGGCACGCAAATTATTATTATTATTATTATTATTATTATGATATGCAGATCATGTAGATGAGCGATTCTTTGCAACAGTGCATGTGCAAAAATGTCTGAAAATCCCAGCAGAGTCCATGCGTAACACAGATTGTATGCATTACACAGAGTGCATGCGTTACACAGGGTGCATGCATTACACAGAGTACATTACACAGAGTGCATGCGTTACACAGGGTGCATGCATTACACAGAGTGCATTACACAGAATGCATGCATTACACAGAGTGCATGCGTTACACAGAATGCATGCGTTACACAGGGTGCATGCATTACACAGAGTACATTACACAGAGTGCATGCGTTACACAGGGTGCATGCATTACACAGAGTACATTACACAGAGTGCATGCGTTACACAGGGTGCATGCATTACACAGAGTACATTACACAGAGTGCATGCGTTACACAGGGTGCATGCATTACACAGAGTACATTACACAGAGTGCATGCGTTACACAGGGTGCATGCATTACACAGAGTACATTACACAGAGTGCATGCGTTACACAGGGTGCATGCATTACACAGAGTACATTACACAGAGTGCATGCGTTACACAGGGTGCATGCATTACACAGAGTACATTACACAGAGTGCATGCGTTACACAGGGTGCATGCATTACACAGAGTACATTACACAGAGTGCATGCGTTACACAGGGTGCATGCATTACACAGAGTACATTACACAGAGTGCATGCATTACACAGAGTGCATGCGTTACACAGAATGCATGAGTTACACAGAGTGCATTACAATAAGTGCATGCGTTACACAGAGTGCATGCTTTACACAGAGTGAATGCGTTACACAGAGTGCATTACAATAAGTGCATGCATTAGCGTACAGAGTGTGTGTGTGTTACACAGAGTGCATACCTTACACAGAGTACATGTGCTACACAGAGTGCATTACACAGAGGGCCTAATTCAAGGTTGAACACAAATGCAAACACATTTGCAGTTTCCGATAATCAATACACTGTGCATGCGCAAAATTCACACAGCGCATGTCCACCGCTATATTTGCGTACGGAATAGAGTAAAAATCACTGCAGCTAAATTATTCAGCAGACTTGCACATAAAAACAACCGCTCAACTAAACAATGTTAAAAAGTCGTGGCGGAGGAGTGTCTCCGCCACGAGAGTCAGGGCAGTCTCCGCAAGGTTACAAATCTGGGCGTGTAACAGAGTCGTGTAGTGGGAGTATGTACCTGGGTCCAGGGCGGTGCACACACATATCTGCAGATAGACAACCTTAAAGTACAGAAAAAGTCAATGCAGATTCTAGGCAGGTGTAGAGCTACGCACACTGGAGGTAATTCCAAGTTGATTGCAGCAGGAAATTTTTTAGCAGTTGGGCAAAACCATGTGCACTGCAGGGAGGCAGGTATAACATGTGCAGAGAGAATTAGATGTGGGTAGGTTATTTTGTTTCTGTGCAGGGTAAATACTGGCTGCTTTATTTATAAACTGCAATTTAGATTGCAGATTGAACTCACCCCACCCAAATCTAACTCTCTCTGCACATGTTATATCTGCCTCCCCTGCAGTGCACATGGTTTTGCCCAACTGCTAAAAAATTTCCTGCTGCGATCAACTCAGAATTACCCCCACTGTTCAAGTCACTATGGGGGTCATTCCGAGTTGATCGATCGCTAACTACTTTTTGCAGCGCTGCCATGAGATAGTCGCCGCCTATGGGGTAGTGTATTTTCGTTTTGCAAGTGTGCGAACGCCTGTGCAGCAGAGCTCTGCAAAAACATTTTGTGCAGTTTCTGAGTAGCTCAGAACTTACTCAGCCCTTGCAATCACTTCACCCTTGCGAGCCTGTCTGGTCCCGGAATTGATGTCAGACACCCAGCCTGCAAACGCTTGGACACGCCTGCATTTTCCAAAAACTCCCAGAAAACGGTCAGTTGACACCCACAAACGCCCTCTTCCTGTTAATCTCCTTGCGATTGGACGTGCGAATGGATTCTACATTAAATCAATTGCTCAGCAACGATCCACTTTGCACCCGTACGACACGCATGCGCATTAGTGACCTGATCGTTGCGCTGTGAAAAACGACCCCCTATAATGGCAGCAGTAACATCGATGGTTGCTGCAGTTGCAGTGAATAATTGCACACAGCTGATGTTATTTAGTAAAATCACACACAGCTTGTGTGCTGCCTCACCATTGTAGCTGCAGGTTTATTCCTTTGTTTAGATTATGTTGGTGAGTGCATCATTCAAACTGTTCACGCATTACAATTTAGGACATTAGAAACATATGCACATTACCCTTTGTTTGTAGTTTAATTTACTAGAAACACTAAGCCAGAGGTTCTCTTAGAGTGACCATATTATCCCTTTTACCTGGGACGCTCATGGATTACACAGGTTCTGTGGCTGCTGACTTCAAGCCGACATTTCAGCTGGTTTTAAACAGCCACAGAACCTGTGTAATTCCTGAGCGCTAATCTGCAAAGAAACGGCAGTATAATTGCTTCAAACGTTAGTTTGCATAGCTTTCAGGGTGATTTCTATTTTGTGTATTTTTTTGTTTGTTAGTTTGCACTGTGCTTTTGCTAATACATTTGCATTCAACCTTGAATTAGGCCCAGAGTGCTTTACACAGGGTGCGTTACAGAGTACATGCGTTACACAGAGTGTATGAGTTACACAGAGTGTGCGCGTAACACAGAGTGTGTGTGTTACACAGAGTGTATGAGATACACAGAGTGTGTGCATTACAGAGTGTGTGTGTCACACAGAGTGTATGAGTTACACAGAGTTCCTACATTACACAAAATGTGTGCGTTACAGAGTGCATGCGTTACACAGAGTTCCTTCATTACACAGAATGTGCACGTTACACAGAGTGCATGAGTTACATAGAGTTCCTTCATTACACAGAATGTGTGTGTTACACAGAGTGCAGTGCATGCTTTACACAGAGTGTATGAGTTACACAGTGTATGAGTTACACAGAGTTCCTTCATTACACAGAATGTGTGCGTTACACAGAGTGCATGCGTTACACAGAGTGTATGAGTTACACAGAGTGTATGCATTACACAGAATGTGTGCGTTACACAGAGTGCATGCGTTACACAGAGTGCATGCGTTACACAGAGTGCATGAGTTACACAGAGTGTATGAGTTACACAGAGTGTATGCATTCAGAGCCATAACTAGACTTTTTGGTGCCCTGTGCCAGAAAAAGAAATGGCATGCCCCTCTTTCCCCCCCATTTTTTCCAATAGAGACATGAGGCGCATGCCTCTTGGGGAAGAGGCATGACAAAATGTATCCCAGAGAAAGCCCATGCTGTGATGCCCCTTCCTACATATTGTTATGGACACAAATCCTCTTTATACCACATTCATGCACTTAACTTGAGAGCTCGTTGTTATTCAGTTACAATACCTTTATTAAATAACACATTTCATTACATTGTCATACCCTGGATTCAAACCTATAACCTTTTGCATTTCAGTAAAACACCCTACTCATTGATCTATTTGATCATGCATAAAAACTATGAGATTTCTAACTATATGAAGCTACTTGTACTTTGCAAAAAAAATAACCAGCATTGCAATTGAGCAGATCTATGTAGTGTATGGACACATATTCAATCCCTTACAGCCACACACTACATAGATCTGCTCAGCTGCAATGCTGACAATTTTTTTCACAAAGTACAAGATAGGCTTCAAATAGTTAGAATTCTCTAGCTTAGATGTATCTACCTTTCTATACAAGTGCCGACAGCTCAGTGAATGTGTCTGACTGCAATGCCACAGGCAATGGGTTCGAATCCTGTCAGAATCTTGAAATGTAATAAAGGACAGTATGACTCCTTAACAAAGAGCTATCAAGTTAAGTTTGCGGATGTTGGAAAGGTATTAGCGACGGAAGGGGTGGGGAAAAGAGACAGGCAGCCAGGAGATGCTGCGCTTCAAAAAGGGGGGAAGCTGCAAGTGAAAGTAATTAAAACAGATAATTGACAAGTGCCGCCAACAGCACACTCTACCCTGCAGAGCTATGTATGGTGCCACCTCTGCACACACCTAGTTACAGCGCTGCATGCGTTACACAGAGTGTGTGTGTTACAGAGAGTGTATAAGTTACACAGAGTGCATGCATTACAGAGTGTGTGCGTTACACAGAGTGCATGCGTTACCCTTTAACATGGGTTCCAAGGTCTTGATACACTGTGTGTAATATAAACAAATTTCCTGCTCAAGAAGATCTCAGTACATACCAAAAAAGAGCAGCACCCCCAGCTCCTCCGATGGTAACGTCCGTCAGACCATCTCCATTTAAGTCCATTTGTCCATGTATAGATTGGCCAAAAAATTTGACTTTTTTCCCATCGCCGCCTGACGGAATGCGCTGCCCATGCAATACAAGAGGTTTTATAGTTGTAATAAACATTGCTGCATGCAAACATTCCCAAATTACTCATCACCTCAAAATATAAAATGGCATAAATATAAAAAGGTAACAATTCTCAGTTATACCCAGGGCTTAAAGTGGTCTTGGAGAGGTGGGGGAACTCACCTACAATGCCGCAGAAAGGGTGTGGCCTCACAAGGAAGGGGCGTGGCCACACCAAAGTACCACAAATTCAAAATAATGCTTCACAGTAGCACAATCTTATTCACATTGCCCGCCCCACATACTAGTGCCCTTTACACACACAATGCCCACAATAGCAGAGTCCCCCCTTTTACACAGTACGGGAGGCGGAGCCCCCTTTTACACAGTACGGCAGACAGCGTCCCCTTTTACACAGTACGACAGGTAGAGCCCCTTCCAGGGGCAAACGCAGGATTTTATGAGGGGGTTTTCTATATATATATATATATATATATATATATATATATATACATACACACTCAGAGTCTTGAAAGTGCAAAAACAGACAAAAAGAGTGACTTGGCAAGAGAGGGTGAGAGAGACATGGATATAGAGACATTGCAAGAGAGAGAGAGAGAGAGAGACATGGCAAATGAGAGAGAGATGAAGGGGAGACATGGCAAAATAGAGTGACATGGAGAGAGAGAGAGACATGTAGAGAGAGAGAGAGAGAGAGAGAGAGAATATCAGCAGCAGAAAGACTGGGCACCCAGAGCTGTGAATTGTGGCAGCAGTTACCTGGAGGTCTTCATGAGGAGGGCGAGTTGACTCTCCTACCAGACGCCCAGGGGTGTGCCATGGTTAGGATAGGGCCTCGGACCGTCATTTACTTGCAGAAAGCGTTCCGGTGGAGGTGGGGAGGGCATTACAGGCCGCGGGTCACTAAGCTTAGGGGTGGGGTAGAATTTAAGCTGCTGCGCTGGCAGGGAGATGGGGAGTGGGCACGGGCATTACTGGCCGCTGCTCAGCCTCACAGTTAACAGTTAACAGTTAACTCCGGCGGCTGCGGGGGGGGGGATCGGGCGTTACAGCCCACGGCTCAGTCACACTCCGGCGGCTGTGGCAGCGGCAGAGGGGGGGAGAGGGGGCACTTTGAACCTGGCGCCGGCTGTGCGCCATTCACGGCTCCTGGACCGTCAGCTAATGAGAAGCTGCCACTTGGCAGCTTCTCATTGGCTGGCGGTCTGCGAGCCATGATTGGCTCACGCCAGATTTTAAAAAAGCCTCATCTACTTCTAATTGGTGCTGCAGACGGTCCGCGAGCCGTGATTGGCTGGCGGCCTCTGCCACCTTTGCAATGGAACAGGGACATGATGCTGTGGCCGGGCGGAGGCGGAACTGGTTCCGCCTGCAATTAGAGGTGACGGAACGCAGTTCCGTCCCGTTCCGGCCCACTTTAACCACTGGTTATACCCTGGCTTTCCACCGCAGTTTTTGTTTTGTTTTTTGATGTTGAGGACAAATGAAGAGGGTGAGGTATAACAGATAGACAGTGAGTAGTTAGACAGTCAATAGATAGACACCGCATGTTAGTCAAAAGGTCGACATGAACTAAAGGTAGACATGAAAAAAATAGACAATACAAAAGGTCGACAGGGTCAAAATGCTGATATGAAAATGTTCGACATAAAAAAGGTAGACACCACTTTTTTTATTTTTGGGGTTTGTGTGGATAGTTTTGTCATCTGGGACCCCCAATTGTAGAAAGGCATCCCATCGCGGGGGCACCCCCTACACTCGCACAAAGTTTGTAACCAACTCTGTGCCGACATGGATAGAGAAGGTATGAAAAAGTCCAAAAACATGTAAAATTTTAAAAAAACCTGTCTACCTTTTTTATGTTGACCATTTTCATGTCAATATTTTGACCCTGTTTACCTTTTGACTCTTACGACGTTTTGTACTGTCTATCCTTTTCATGTCGACCTTTTGACTCAGTCGAACTTTTGACCCTGTCGACCTAATGTCTGTCTAACATACTGTATGGTGTCTATCTATTGACTGTCTAACTACTAGACACTGTCTATCTATCATCCAGATACCAAATGAATACTGTGGGGGAATAGAAATTGTAGCTACAAGTTCAAATTCGCTGCAAATGGACGGTGAATTTTTGGCATCCAATCCTCCAAATGTAATACCCAGCAGTTAGGGCCGCTGTGAGGGGGCTATGCCTCCCTGCAATCCCGGACCCCTACAGGTTATCACTGCCCCCCTTCCCCTCCTTCCCCGCCCCTCTCTGCAGTTTGAAGGCTTTGGGGCTCATTTACTGTATCAATGAGTTTTAGCTATTTAAAACTTGTTGCGTATGATAAATGCTGCTCCGGCCAATCAGCTCCCAACTGTCATTTGTTTGAGAAAAGACAGGAGCTGATTGGCTGGAGCACCATTTATCATGCGCAGCAAGTTTTAAATAGCTAAAGCTCGTTGATGAATGGTCGCTTTAATATGGAAAACATAGCAATGGTGGTCATTCCGAGTTGTTCGCTCGCTGCCGATTTTCGCAGTGCAGCGATCAAGTGAAAAAAACTGCAAAAATGCGCATGGTACGCAGCGCGCATGCGCTAAGTACTTTCACACAAAACAAGCTCGAGCGACGTTTATTCATCGCTCGAGTGATCGTAGTGTGATTGACAGGAAGTGGGTGTTTCTGGGGGGAAACTGGCCGTTTTCAGGGAGTGTGCTAAAAAACGCAGGCGTGCCAGGTAAAAATGCAGGAGCTGGCTGGAGAAACGGGGGAGTGGCTGGCCGAACGCAGGGCGTGTTTGTGACGTCAAACCAGGAACTAAACGGACTGAGGTGATCGCAGTCTAGGAGTAGGTCTGGAGCTATGCAGAAACTGCAGGGAATTATTTAGTAGCAGTTCTGCTAATCTTTCGTTCGCTATTCTGCTAAACTAAGATACACTCCCAGAGGGCGGAGGCCTAGCATGTGCAATGCTGCTAAAAGCAGCTAGCGAGCGAACAACTCGGAATGAGGGCCAATGTACAGAAATGCCATGGCTTTTATACTGTTAGTGACATTTCTCAGTCATTTGGCAGAAATCACTGGAAAAATGCCAGAAAATGGCTCTGCCTGTGAGTGATATCCGTCTGGCCAAAACGTGATCTGGAGCCTTATTCAGTACTTAATGAAGGGGCTAAAATAATTCATAAATGTGTATATGTGGGGCATATTTATTTAATTATTTTTATTGGAGGTAATTTGATGCTAAATAATAACATAAGAATAACATTTTTATATAATGAACAATATAATATTATATAAATATTATGGGGTCAGTATTATTAGTAAACTAATTAACAGGGGCATTGTTATTTAGAAATCAATTATATTACTTGATTAATTGATAATTGATTGAGTAGATTCCCCCATTTGTTTAACAAAGGCCAGGTCATTCTGTTCTTTTTGTTCTCTTTTGTTTACTAAATAAACAAGAGCCACCAATGACTGCCGGAGCTCGTGCCTCAATATAAGATCAGCGGTAAACTGGAGAGTTATATAGAATTGATAAGAAAATATAACAATGTAACAATTAGATAAGTATAATTGATACAAAACCTGAGCATATTCTTTCTTTATTGACTTTCCACTCCCGTGATAAATATACACAGCTCCACGGTGGTCTCCTTCTAATGGGGCCCCAATAGCGACATCATTGTATCCATCCAGGTTGAGATCCCTCACTGCTGCTATGGCAGTCCCGAAGCGAGCTCCACACGGCTCATTCTCAGTCTCTTGTTTACAGGTTTGGTTCAGAGGTTCCAAACTCATTTCATACTTAAATGTATTCTGTGAATACAAAACATCTGTTGCTATTAATTGTCTTCATAATAACTGCATGCATTGCCCTTCACCTGAAAGCATGTCTTCACTGCCGATAGATAGATAGATAGATAGATAGATAGATAGATAGATGATAGATAGATAGATAGATAGATAGATAGATAGATAGATAAAAATAGTCACTCGGCACTCCAATAGAACAATGCAGCACCCCGGGAAGAGACGTCACCAGGTGTGGTGACACCCGGTGCACACTCTGCATTGCGCTGCCGCCCGGAAGGGGTGTGACCTGACAGAAGGGGGCGTGGTCTAATGGGGGCTCTCCATTTCTTCACTCCGGGGGCATGTCTAGCATCGCCGGAGATGCTGGATGCCCCCTAAAACTGGGCTCTGTGCAGTGCCGGCTCTTCTAATGTGACAGGATCCGAATGCTCCAGGTGAATATCACACTGCAGCACCTGGCTCCTGTCACTGCAGAACAGCCGGCAGTCGGCACTTTGGTGTCACCCCTTCCAAGGGTGACACCCAGGTGTGAGCTGCACCCCCCGCACCCGGCATGTGACACCACTGATCCCAGGTGCCCTCCATGAACATTGGATATCGCAGAGAGGGTTGCGGCAATCACGGGTATTTCAACAAAAAAAGACACCGGACCACCGGAATAGCAAATCAACATATCAATTCGGCTCAGCAAATTTTCATCAGGTCAAAAATTTGCTGAGCTGTACTGAAAAGTTGATTTACTATTCCAGTGGTCCGATTTCCTGAACCTCTCATTAAATATGACATAATCAGGAACTAGGTTGCTGAATCTGTCCTGGACCAAAATGTATTTTCTATAAGATAAGTTTTATTTTAAAGTCCATCATTTTGAGTGCCTTCTTTTCTAAAAACAATCTATCTATCTATTTACTTATAACTTTTTCAATAGCTCCACCCCCAGACCTGTAGTTCCTGAACCTATTTTTCTAGAAAAATAATACTATATATATATATACCTGCTAACGGGTGACACCGTACCCCATCCACACACAGGACAACGTTTGACAATAAAATGGCCGTTAACGTGTACTAGCCGATTTGTAGTCTATATTCTGGTTTGTCCTTGCGGCCTTTACTATGTCGGTAAGACCGAGTGTCAGCTCAAAGTGAGACTGACCCAACACCGGTCAGCAATTAGAAACGCCTTACTGACAGGTACCAGTGAGCAACCGGTAGCCCGGCATTTTGTTCAATATAAACACAACCTGGCAAGCTTGCGATACAAGGCTGTCGATCACATACCTCCATCACGCCGGGGAGGGGATCGAGGGAGAAAACTACTCCAACTGGAATCCCGATGGATCTTCAGGTTGGATTGTTTATCCCCCAAGGGTCTCAATGAATCATTGGGCCTGTCACAGTTTCTTTAAAATGAATCTTCCTTTTCATGCAAATATTCAATTATTTTATCAAGGGTACTTAAGTATAGTCTAGCTAACAGGCTCCATTTTTTAACCATAAGAGGGCGAAATTGTCTAGAAGTTTAGGTGTTTTGTTGTGTGGTCTTTTTGTCCTAAGGCTAGTTAAGTATTTTTATTACAAGATATTTTATCTCACAATCTTCCTAATGGCTGATAACACTTGCACTTTACATTTTCTCCCCCTAGATTTCCACTCAGAAAGTGTCCTGTGCTGATTTGGGTGATTCTAACACTCTGGGCAACTGAGTGTTTTACTGCACAGGATTGTTCATCGTTTTTTTAAAATTGTTGGCATTGTCACATAATGCATTTTGTCACAGGATCGTGTAATGTTGAGTTTTAACAAAATGACTTTTCAATATAATGTTTTATTACGCTGCACTTTGCCCCGTTTGTAATTAGAGGGTGTTGCCTAGGCAACCAGGCCGGACGGGTGACGTCATTTCCGATGAGACGCGGGTCCCGCGGCCGAAGGCACCGCTACAGCACGGGGGCCAGGGACACCAGGAAGCACACTGGAGTTGTGTTACCATGGCAACCAGGCCGGACGGGTGACGCGGCTTCCGGCGCGACGGGGATCCCGCGACCGGAAGTGCCGCTACTGATCGACGGCCGGGCATGCCTGGGAGCACACAGGAGGGTAAGTTTGTCATAATTGTTTGATGTATTTAAACACTGCTGTTTTGCACACTTGTTGTCTGAGGAAGGGGCTAGTCCCCGAAACGTCACATAAAGATTGCCCTGCGGGGTTTTTTCACTTCAAATTTGTGTCCAAGTCTCTGAGTGCCGCTCTCAACAAGGTTCCATATGCACACAGCGTTGACATGCTCTGAAGGGAAGGCAACGGAGCAGTATTGGCGTCATTCCGGAGTGCCGGGGTCCAACCATTGACTGTATATATATATATATTTTTTTTTTCCCCACAATAAATGGCACTCCAAACTCAGATCAACTGCTTAACTGGCATATTGAAATTACCTTTTTTTTTGGACCAAACCAGTCCATTCTCAAGTAACCAGTACTTAATTGAGAACGTGCCGTTTATTATGAACTTTTATACTACAGATGTGTCCTCATACTCATTGCTGCAGTCGCACCAAACAGCCTCCTTGACATGTAGACGATGGGACTTCAGGTTGTGGGAAAATATTAAAGTATCGCCCAGATATACAGATGTGTCTTCATCCATATTTGCTGCAGTCATGCCAAACAGCCCCTCTCGGCATGCCAGGTCCCACGAGAGTTTGCTTGCATTTGGCACCTTTTTTGTCTTCACTTTTTTTTGCCAAAAATTCATCTTAGTTGCAACGCTATGTGGTTAGTATGCACCAGGAGACAGTGCTAATTTGATATGCAACACTTGTACAGTATATCTGTGTGCGACTGAGTCCGAGTCTGTATACGAAGTGCTACAAGGTAGCAGACCCAGCATTTTTCCAATACAAGTTCCATTGTGCTCCGTATACAGACTCAGTCACACACAATATACAAGTGTCATATATCAAATTAATCAGCACAGTCTCCTGGTGCACCCTAATCACATCGCACTGTGACTAAGACGCATCTTTGGCAAAAGTAGATGGTAAACGCTAGCATAGTTGCATGGGACCTGACGGCTCATATCTCATGCTAGGAGGCTAGAAATATAATGACAGATCTGTAATTGTTTATAGCACCAAATTATCATTTTGCCAATTAGTGCACCATACTGTACTTACCTACTTTTTAGTTCTCCTCTCCAGGAGAAGGCCGGAGAGGAGATTCAGCTGATCCGTTAGAGTGGATCCTACCCGCTTCACCTCGTTCTCAGACTCTCCTGCAGCCTTCGGTGGGTGAAATGCTCGCACAAAACTCACTCATTCCATAAAAGCTGGTGCCTGACCCCTACCCTCACTAGACTTGAGAAGGAAATGCAGCAACACTAGTATTTTTTACCTCATAAATCCTATAGACATAAACTTTTCCTTGTTCATGTTTTTCTGTTCCCATAAACATTGGTGCACCAACCAGAAGTATGTCACTAATCGAATCACCATCCACATCCAGGGTGGTGAGCACGCTGCCAAAATAAGACCCAATCTGAAAAATAAATAAATAAACATTTATGTAAAGAAAACAGTGGGATTAGCATACCTCCCAACTTTGTATCTCCAAGAAGAGGCTTCGCCGCGCGCGGTCCCGGAAAAGGGGTGTGGTCTAAGAAAGGGGCGTGGTTTCACGGGAGGACCCGCAATCGTGAGCCACGCCCCATTTTCCTTACTGAGGGGGCATGCCCAGCGCTCTGTGAGCTGCTGGCATGCCCCCTCTCCCTCTGACTCCAGTGAATAGACACAGTGCGCATGCGCACAGCGTCTATTCACCGCTGCTCTGCTAAGCAGGGCAGCAAGAGACAGAGCCTCCCAACTGCCGCCCCCCCCCCCGGGTGGGACAGCGGGACAGTCCCCAAAAACAGGACTATCCCGCGAAAATCGGGACAGTTGGGAGGTATGGGATTAGGTAAATATAATGCATATCATTTGGAGTGGATAATGTCACTGAGTAATTGTCCAAGACACCCACTCTCCTCTCTGCAGGCACCAAGTTCAAAACTGAGCTCACAGTGCCTGGAGGCGGGGTTATAGAGGAGGCTCCTAAGCATCCTGAGACCGCTAAAGCTTTACCTGTTGGTGCCTCTTGATCTAGATCCACTCTACACCCCGATGTTTCCCTGTGGAAACCTGTGTACCCTGCTGCAAAAATCCACAAATAGCACACTAGTCTTCATGCTAAACAGCATTCCTTAACATGAGATGAGAGCTGTATAATCTTAAGGCTATATAAGAGTCCTTAGTTTTCTGTGATTGGTTTCAAATTTGTCAACTGTTGCTACGGTAGGTAGATTAGTGTTAGGGATTTTTTGTGATTGGTTAGGATTGGTCTATGAGGAAACCTTAGGGAGTAGCTATATTTGTGCTTTATATGGGTGGTGGTGAGCCTGGCAACCATCTTGCTGGATGGTGTTTGTCCCTTCCTCCCCAATTTCTCTTCTTCCTTTCTGTTTTAAACTTTTACCTATTCTTCGTTTCAAAAAGTGCTGTTGGGAGGGAAGGCAAAGTACCCTAACCGTCCCCTGCCCCCTTTGTGGGTGCCTAACCATCCCAGGTGGTGTCTAACCCTAACTTTCCCTTTGAAAGTGCCTAACCCTAACCAACCCTCCCCAGTACCTAACCATAACCTTCCCATCAATGCACCATAACACTAACCCCTCTTCTAATGCCTAAACCTAAATTCCCCACCAAGGTGAGACGAGAGTGCGTCCTGTTGTAAGAACGATCGGGATTCCGAGTGTTGGTATTTTGACGCTGGGATCCCATCCGGCAGCATTTTAACTACATCCAACTTTGGTATGGGGTTGAGAGTCTTCGCAACTCAGTTCACGTTTGTCACAGGAGGCGTATCAGTCACCTCCAAATTTAGTTTAGAATCATATGTCTTGAGCTGAGTGTTTGTAGTGCCCCCCAAATTATGTAAAAGCTCAGGGTCATACCGTTAATAAATACAAGTTATGACTTTTGAACCAAAGCAGTCTGTGTCTGTGTAGTTATTTTTAGTGATAAGACAGTCAAGTAAAGCTGCCCATACACCTAAAGATTTATCTTCCAATCTGGCTGCTTGAAACAAAAATCTGGTAATGGATGGGAGCAAATGACATGGTGAGAGCAAATGACAGTTGACCATTTCAAATGGTCAGCTGTCATTTGCTCCCATCCATTACCAGATTTTCGTTCCAACGAGCCAGATTGGAAGATAAATCTTTAGGTGCATGAGCAGCTTTAAATTGTAGGTATGGAGATACACACAATACCTTGGGGGCAGGCCTTCAAAATGGCTTTGTGCCCTCCCAAGAACATTGGCCCTCATTCCGAGTTGTTCGCTCGCAAGCGGATTTTAGCAGATTTGCTCATGCTAAGCCGCCGCCTACTGGGAGTGAATCTTAGCATCTTAAAATTGCGAACGATGTATTCGCAATATTGTGATTACACACCTTGTAGCAGTTTCTGAGTAGCTCCAGACTTACTCGGCATCTGCGATCATTTCACTGCTTGTCGTTCCTGGTTTGACGTCACAAACACACCCAGCGTTCGGCCAGACACTCCTCCGTTTCTCCGGCCACTCCTGCGTTTTTTCCGGAAACGGTAGCGTTTTTTCCCACACGCCCATAAAACGGCCTGTTTCCGCCCAGTAACACCCATTTCCTGTCAATCACATTACGATCGCCAGAACGATGAAAAAGCCGTGAGTAAAATTCCTAACTACATAGCAAATTTACTTGTCGCAGTGCGGACATTGCGCATGCGCATTAAGCGGAAAATCGCTGCAATGCGAAGATTTTTACCGAGCGAACAACTCGGAATGAGGGCCATTGTGTGCATCCTAACATTACCTGGATAAAGTGCAATTGTTAGGGAGTAATTTTTAACAGAAGAGTACAGAACAGTTTGTTAATTCTATTGATTGGCTTATCTAAATCAGTGATTCCCAAACGTGTTCCTCAAAGCTCCCTAACAGTCCAGTTTTTAAGGATACCCATGGCTGAGCACAGATTGTTAAATCAGGAACTAATTAAGTCACCTGTGCCTAAGCATGGTTATCCTTAAAATCTGGCACGTTAGGGTGCCTTGAGAACCGAGGTTGGGAAACTCTGACCTAAATGATATAAACAATACCCAACAGCAATATAGTGGCTCAAATATGGCGTAATTTGACTTTTTATGACGCAGAAGACAACACCGACAGCCCATTGAAGACTTACATTCTGCATCCTGAAGAACAACTACATCTACACCAGGCAGCGGGGCCCACCAGGGGTTTCCCCTGTACCCCTGTGGGCCAGTCCATCCATGGTCTACATAATCCAATCACACACACCTACGACAGTTCTTGCCAACATGTGATGCCTCTTTGGTTCCTGCAGAACTGGGCTGATGAGAGATCACCTTTTACTGATAACATGACTAAAATGCCTCAATTAGGTTACAAGTTCCTAGCTAATTAACAGACTACGGTGGTCATTCCGAGTTGATCGCTAGCTGCTTTCGTTCGCTGTGCAGCGATGAGGCAAAAAACAGCACTTCTGCGCATGCATATGCGGCGCAATGCGCACTCGTGACGTTTTATTACAACGACCAATGTAATTTCACACAGGGTCTAGCGAAGCATTTCAGTCGCACTGCTGGCCGCAGAATGATTGACATGAAGTGGGCGTTTCTGGGTGTCAACTGACCGTTTTCAGGGCGTGACAGGAAAAATGCAGGCGTGGCTGGGCGAACACAGGGTGTGTTTGTGACGTCAAAACAGGAACTGAACAGTCTGAAGTGATCACAAGCGCTGAGTAGGTATTGAGCTACTCTAAAACTGCACAAAAAAAATTTGCTGCCGCTCTGCGATCCTTTTCATTCGCACTTCGGCTAATCTAAAATACAGTCCCAGTGGGAGGCGGCATAGCGTTTGCACGGCTGCTGAAAACAGATAATGAGCGAACAACTCGGAATGACCCCCTACATTCTCAGAATTAAGGAATCAGTGCACAGAATGGTTTTCCTAAGTGTGTGTAGGGGGTTTGTTCAATGTGATAACAACACTATGATCAGTTACTTGTCTACTCAGGAATACACTTACCTGCTCCCCATTTAATGTTGTCAGTATATTAATCTTCTCTCCATTCATTTTGTAGATGATAACTTGGCCGGTGTGGTTGTATCGTGGCTGCCCAGCAATGTAGATTTCCTCTCCATTTATAAATGCAGAACTTACAGTATAACCTAATGATATAAAATACAAAGAGGACATAATCCCAATTAATATGAACTGTGAGCAAAAACGTTTATGTATTCAGAGGTTACTATAACTGTTTCTGAGAGAAACTTATTGGGGACCATGCTATAGCGCAGTATTGCATATACTCAATATTAACATGCGTTAAAGTTCACCTGTCTCCTTCATATGCTATGGCAGCCACAGTGTTTGCTGGACCAATATTCAGCCCATAAATTCAGTAGGAACGTCCCAGATGTCAGTGGATTGCTTGGCTATAGTCTATTAAATATAAGCTACACCCACTAAACACCTGACGCCAGGTACACTTTATGTTTGTGCACAAGGAAGGAGGGCCTTGCTGATCCACAAATTTGGTGCTCAGCCGATAGCTGATATTACAACCATGATCTTGGGCCAGTGTTTAAATGAGATCAGGAAAGTGTAGCTCAGATATGGAGTATGGAAAATTGTCCATCTAGGTTTCCCGAATTCGTAGGAATGGGACCCTGCAAATGTTGTTCCTTTGAATGACTTTGGTCTAGACACAGACACTTTTAGGAAACAGCCCCAGTGAGCTGCGACATAGAGTGCATCCTGTCACTGTCTTACACTACATTTGATGTTGTCATCAGAGAATCTAAAACTTCTATTGTTATGTGCAATGTACTGTATAGACACAACAAGAAAGTGCACACAGCATCCCTTGGGAGAAAGCGCAGCTCCCGCTTCCTGCACTGTAGCAGCACTCCTTCTGTTTCATTGACGTCCTTCCTCACAAAGCAATCCCTGGTATTGTCGTTTCATATTCAGGTTTTCATAGTCTAAAGTGAAAGGAGATCATCTCTATGTTGTATGGGACACCACATTCTTTACATTACAGATATTGAAGTGTTAAATGTAGAGATGAGCGGGTTCGGTTTCTCTGAATCCGAACCCGCCCGAACTTCATGTTTTTTTTCACGGGTCCGAGCGACTCGGATCTTCCCGCCTTGCTCGGTTAACCCGAGCGCGCCCGAACGTCATCATGACGCTGTCGGATTCTCGCGAGGCTCGGATTCTATCGCGAGACTCGGATTCTATATAAGGAGCCGCGCGTCGCCGCCATTTTCACACGTGCATTGAGATTGATAGGGAGAGGACGTGGCTGGCGTCCTCTCCATTTAGATTAGGGTTGAGAGAGAGAGAGAGAGATTGACCTGAGGCTGTGATACTGTAGAAGAGAGTGCAGAGTTTAGTGACTGACGACCACAGTGACCACCAGACAGTGCAGTTGTTTGTTTTATTTAATATATCCGTTCTCTGCCTGAAAAAAACGATACACACAGTGACTCAGTCACATACCATATCTGTGTGCACAGCTCAGCCCAGTGTGCTGCATCAATGTATATATATATCTGACTGTGCTCAGCTCACACAGCTTATAATTGTGGGGGAGACTGGGGAGCACTGCAGTGCCAGTTATAGGTTATAGCAGGAGCCAGGAGTACATAATATTATATTAAAATTAAACAGTGCACACTTTTGCTGCAGGAGTGCCACTGCCAGTGTGACTAGTGACCAGTGACCTGACCACCAGTATATATAATATTAGTAGTATACTATCTCTTTATCAACCAGTCTATATTAGCAGCAGACACAGTACAGTGCGGTAGTTCACGGCTGTGGCTACCTCTGTGTCGGCACTCGGCAGCCCGTCCATAATTGTATATACCACCTAACCGTGGTTTTTTTTTCTTTCTTTATAGTCATACTAGTTACGAGTATACTATCTCTTTATCAACCAGTCTATATTAGCAGCAGACACAGTACAGTGCGGTAGTTCACGGCTGTGGCTACCTCTGTGTCGGCACTCGGCAGCCCGTCCATAATTGTATATACCACCTAACCGTGGTTTTTTTTTCTTTCTTTATACATACATACTAGTTACGAGTATACTATCTCTTTATCAACCAGTCTATATTAGCAGCAGACACAGTACAGTGCGGTAGTTCACGGCTGTGGCTACCTCTGTGTCGGCACTCGGCAGCCCGTCCATAATTGTATATACCACCTAACCGTGGTTTTTTTTTCTTTCTTTATACATACATACTAGTTACGAGTATACTATCTCTTTATCAACCAGTCTATATATTAGCAGCAGACACAGTACAGTGCGGTAGTTCACGGCTGTGGCTACCTCTGTGTCGGCACTCGGCAGCCCGTCCATAATTGTATATACCACCTAACCGTGGTTTTTTTTTCTTTCTTTATACATACATACTAGTTACGAGTATACTATCTCTTTATCAACCAGTCTATATATTAGCAGCAGACACAGTACAGTGCGGTAGTTCACGGCTGTGGCTACCTCTGTGTCGGCACTCGGCAGCCCGTCCATAATTGTATATACCACCTAACCGTGGTTTTTTTTTCTTTCTTTATACATACATACTAGTTACGAGTATACTATCTCTTTATCAACCAGTCTATATATTAGCAGCAGACACAGTACAGTGCGGTAGTTCACGGCTGTGGCTACCTCTGTGTCGGCACTCGGCAGCCCGTCCATAATTGTATATACCACCTAACCGTGGTTTTTTTTTCTTTCTTTATACATACATACTAGTTACGAGTATACTATCTCTTTATCAACCAGTCTATATTAGCAGCAGACAAAGTACAGTGCGGTAGTTCACGGCTGTGGCTACCTCTGTGTCGGCACTCGGCAGCCCGTCCATAATTGTATATACCACCTAACCGTGGTTTTTTTTTCTTTCTTTATACATACATACTAGTTACGAGTATACTATCTCTTTATCAACCAGTCTATATATTAGCAGCAGACACAGTACAGTGCGGTAGTTCACGGCTGTGGCTACCTCTGTGTCGGCACTCGGCAGCCCGTCCATAATTGTATATACCACCTAACCGTGGTTTTTTTTTCTTTCTTTATAGTCATACTAGTTACGAGTATACTATCTCTTTATCAACCAGTCTATATTAGCAGCAGACACAGTACAGTGCGGTAGTTCACGGCTGTGGCTACCTCTGTGTCGGCACTCGGCAGCCAGTCCATAATTGTATATACCACCTAACCGTGGTTTTTTTTTCTTTCTTTATACATACATACTAGTTACGAGTATACTATCTCTTTATCAACCAGTCTATATATTAGCAGCAGACACAGTACAGTGCGGTAGTTCACGGCTGTGGCTACCTCTGTGTCGGCACTCGGCAGCCCGTCCATAATTGTATATACCACCTAACCGTGGTTTTTTTTTCTTTCTTTATAGTCATACTAGTTACGAGTATACTATCTCTTTATCAACCAGTCTATATTAGCAGCAGACACAGTACAGTGCGGTAGTTCACGGCTGTGGCTACCTCTGTGTCGGCACTCGGCAGCCCGTCCATAATTGTATATACCACCTAACCGTGGTTTTTTTTTCTTTCTTTATACATACATACTAGTTACGAGTATACTATCTCTTTATCAACCAGTCTATATATTAGCAGCAGACACAGTACAGTGCAGTAGTTCACGGCTGTGGCTACCTCTGTGTCGGCACTCGGCAGCCCGTCCATAATTGTATATACCACCTAACCGTGGTTTTTTTTTCTTTCTTTATACATACATACTAGTTACGAGTATACTATCTCTTTATCAACCAGTCTATATATTAGCAGCAGACACAGTACAGTGCGGTAGTTCACGGCTGTGGCTACCTCTGTGTCGGCACTCGGCAGCCCGTCCATAATTGTATATACCACCTAACCGTGGTTTTTTTTTCTTTCTTTATAGTCATACTAGTTACGAGTATACTATCTCTTTATCAACCAGTCTATATTAGCAGCAGACACAGTACAGTGCGGTAGTTCACGGCTGTGGCTACCTCTGTGTCGGCACTCGGCAGCCCGTCCATAATTGTATATACCACCTAACCGTGGTTTTTTTTTCTTTCTTTATACATACATACTAGTTACGAGTATACTATCTCTTTATCAACCAGTCTATATATTAGCAGCAGACACAGTACAGTGCGGTAGTTCACGGCTGTGGCTACCTCTGTGTCGGCACTCGGCAGCCCGTCCATAATTGTATACTAGTATCCAATCCATCCATCTCCATTGTTTACCTGAGGTGCCTTTTAGTTGTGCCTATTAAAATATGGAGAACAAAAATGTTGAGGTTCCAAAATTAGGGAAAGATCAAGATCCACTTCCACCTCGTGCTGAAGCTGCTGCCACTAGTCATGGCCGAGACGATGAAATGCCAGCAACGTCGTCTGCCAAGGCCGATGCCCAATGTCATAGTACAGAGCCTGTCAAATCCAAAACACCAAATATCAGTAAAAAAAGGACTCCAAAACCTAAAATAAAATTGTCGGAGGAGAAGCGTAAACTTGCCAATATGCCATTTACCACACGGAGTGGCAAGGAACGGCTGAGGCCCTGGCCTATGTTCATGGCTAGTGGTTCAGCTTCACATGAGGATGGAAGCACTCAGCCTCTCGCTAGAAAAATGAAAAGACTAAAGCTGGCAAAAGCAGTAGCACCGCAAAGAACTGTGCGTTCTTCGAAATCCCAAATCCACAAGGAGAGTCCGACTCCAATTGTGTCGGTTGCGATGCCTGACCTTCCCAACACTGGACGTGAAGAGCATGCGCCTTCCACCATTTGCACGCCCCCTGCAAGTGATGGAAGGAGCACCCGCAGTCCAGTTCCTGATAGTCAGATTGAAGATGTCAGTGTTGAAGTACACCAGGATGAGGAGGATATGGGTGTTGCTGGCGCTGGGGAGGAAATTGACCAGGAGGATTCTGATGGTGAGGTGGTTTGTTTAAGTCAGGCACCCGGGGAGACACCTGTTGTCCGTGGTAGGAATATGGCCGTTGACATGCCTGGTGAAAATACCAAAAAAATCAGCTCTTCGGTGTGGAAGTATTTCAACAGAAATGCGGACAACAGGTGTCAAGCCGTGTGTTCCCTTTGTCAAGCTGTAATAAGTAGGGGTAAGGACGTTAACCACCTCGGAACATCCTCCCTTATACGTCACCTGCAGCGCATTCATAATAAGTCAGTGACAAGTTCAAAAACTTTGGGTGACAGCGGAAGCAGTCCACTGACCAGTAAATCCCTTCCTCTTGTAACCAAGCTCACGCAAACCACCCCACCAACTCCCTCAGTGTCAATTTCCTCCTTCCCCAGGAATGCCAATAGTCCTGCAGGCAATGTCACTGGCAATTCTGACGAGTCCTCTCCTGCCTGGGATTCCTCCGATGCATCCTTGCGTGTAACGCCTACTGCTGCTGGCGCTGCTGTTGTTGCTGCTGGGAGTCGATGGTCATCCCAGAGGGGAAGTCGTAAGCCCACTTGTACTACTTCCAGTAAGCAATTGACTGTTCAACAGTCCTTTGCGAGGAAGATGAAATATCACAGCAGTCATCCTGCTGCAAAGCGGATAACTGAGGCCTTGACAACTATGTTGGTGTTAGACGTGCGTCCGGTATCCGCCGTTAGTTCACAGGGAACTAGACAATTTATTGAGGCAGTGTGCCCCCGTTACCAAATACCATCTAGGTTCCACTTCTCTAGGCAGGCGATACCGAGAATGTACACGGACGTCAGAAAAAGACTCACCAGTGTCCTAAAAAATGCAGTTGTACCCAATGTCCACTTAACCACGGACATGTGGACAAGTGGAGCAGGGCAGGGTCAGGACTATATGACTGTGACAGCCCACTGGGTAGATGTATGGACTCCCGCCGCAAGAACAGCAGCGGCGGCACCAGTAGCAGCATCTCGCAAACGCCAACTCTTTCCTAGGCAGGCTACGCTTTGTATCACCGCTTTCCAGAATACGCACACAGCTGAAAACCTCTTACGGCAACTGAGGAAGATCATCGCGGAATGGCTTACCCCAATTGGACTCTCCTGTGGATTTGTGGCATCGGACAACGCCAGCAATATTGTGTGTGCATTAAATATGGGCAAATTCCAGCACGTCCCATGTTTTGCACATACCTTGAATTTGGTGGTGCAGAATTTTTTAAAAAACGACAGGGGCGTGCAAGAGATGCTGTCGGTGGCCAGAAGAATTGCGGGACACTTTCGGCGTACAGGCACCACGTACAGAAGACTGGAGCACCACCAAAAACTACTGAACCTGCCCTGCCATCATCTGAAGCAAGAAGTGGTAACGAGGTGGAATTCAACCCTCTATATGCTTCAGAGGTTGGAGGAGCAGCAAAAGGCCATTCAAGCCTATACAATTGAGCACGATATAGTAGGTGGAATGCACCTGTCTCAAGCGCAGTGGAGAATGATTTCAACGTTGTGCAAGGTTCTGATGCCCTTTGAACTTGCCACACGTGAAGTCAGTTCAGACACTGCCAGCCTGAGTCAGGTCATTCCCCTCATCAGGCTTTTGCAGAAGAAGCTGGAGACATTGAAGGAGGAGCTAACACGGAGCGATTCCGCTAGGCATGTGGGACTTGTGGATGGAGCCCTTAATTCGCTTAACAAGGATTCACGGGTGGTCAATCTGTTGAAATCAGAGCACTACATTTTGGCCACCGTGCTCGATCCTAGATTTAAAGCCTACCTTGGATCTCTCTTTCCGGCAGACACAAGTCTGCTGGGGTTCAAAGACCTGCTGGTGACAAAATTGTCAAGTCAAGCGGAACGCGACCTGTCAACATCTCCTCCTTCACATTCTCCCGCAACTGGGGGTGCGAGGAAAAGGCTCAGAATTCCGAGCCCACCCGCTGGCGGTGATGCAGGGCAGTCTGGAGCGACTGCTGATGCTGACATCTGGTCTGGACTGAAGGACCTGACAACGATTACGGACATGTCGTCTACTGTCACTGCATATGATTCTCTCAACATTGATAGAATGGTGGAGGATTATATGAGTGACCGCATCCAAGTAGGCACGTCACACAGTCCGTACTTATACTGGCAGGAAAAAGAGGCAATTTGGAGGCCCTTGCACAAACTGGCTTTATTCTACCTAAGTTGCCCTCCCACAAGTGTGTACTCCGAAAGAGTGTTTAGTGCCGCCGCTCTCCTTGTCAGCAATCGGCGTACGAGGTTACATCCAGAAAATGTGGAGAAGATGATGTTCATTAAAATGAATTATAATCAATTCCTCCGCGGAGACATTGACCAGCAGCAATTGCCTCCACAAAGTACACAGGGAGCTGAGATGGTGGATTCCAGTGGGGACAAATTGATAATCTGTGAGGAGGGGGATGTACACGGTGATATATCGGAGGGTGATGATGAGGTGGACATCTTGCCTCTGTAGAGCCAGTTTGTGCAAGGAGAGATTAATTGCTTCTTTTTGGGGGGGGGGTCCAAACCAACCCGTCATATCAGTCACAGTCGTGTGGCAGACCCTGTCACTGAAATGATGGGTTGGTTAAAGTGTGCATGTCCTGTTTTGTTTATACAACATAAGGGTGGGTGGGAGGGCCCAAGGACAATTCCATCTTGCACCTCTTTTTTCTTTTCTTTTTCTTTGCGTCATGTGCTGTTTGGGGAGGGTTTTTTGGAAGGGACATCCTGCGTGACACTGCAGTGCCACTCCTAGATGGGCCCGGTGTTTGTGTCGGCCACTAGGGTCGCTTATCTTACTCACACAGCTACCTCATTGCGCCTCTTTTTTTCTTTGCGTCATGTGCTGTTTGGGGAGGGTTTTTTGGAAGGGACATCCTGCGTGACACTGCAGTGACACTCCTAGATGGGCCCGGTGTTTGTGTCGGCCACTAGGGTCGCTTATCTTACTCACACAGCTACCTCATTGCGCCTCTTTTTTTCTTTGCGTCATGTGCTGTTTGGGGAGGGTTTTTTGGAAGGGACATCCTGCGTGACACTGCAGTGCCACTCCTAGATGGGCCCGGTGTTTGTGTCGGCCACTAGGGTCGCTAATCTTACTCACACAGCTACCTCATTGCGCCTCTTTTTTTCTTTGCGTCATGTGCTGTTTGGGGAGGGTTTTTTGGAAGGGCCATCCTGCGTGACACTGCAGTGCCACTCCTAGATGGGCCCGGTGTTTGTGTCGGCCACTAGGGTCGCTTATCTTACTCACACAGCGACCTCGGTGCAAATTTTAGGACTAAAAATAATATTGTGAGGTGTGAGGTATTCAGAATAGACTGAAAATGAGTGGAAATTATGGTTTTTGAGGTTAATAATACTTTGGGATCAAAATGACCGCCAAATTCTATGATTTAAGCTGTTTTTTAGGTTTTTTGGAAAAAAACACCCGAATCCAAAACACACCCGAATCCGACCAAAAAAATTCGGTGAGGTTTTGCCAAAACGCGGTCGAACCCAAAACACGGCCGCGGAACCGAACCCAAAACCAAAACACAAAACCCGAAAAATTTCCGGCGCTCATCTCTAGTTAAATGTTGCACTGTCAAATGTACTGTATGCATCTCATAGGTCTCTATATGGTGAGAACTGTGAGGCCCAGGGCAGGATGCATCAAAGACGGTTTTGTGGTCAAGTCTCCGAAAATGCAGTTTCCAGAGGTTTGGCTGCTTACTGCATATGTACCTAGCTCCGTTGGACGCAGTAGGAAATGACATCTTTAGATGGCATTGCCCAATAGAAGCCTATGGGCTTCTTTTACTGTGTTTTCCCAGCACCCCCATCGGCAGATGCACATGTGCAGATAGGACTCCAGGACATAAACTCTTACCGGGAGAGCTGTCCTTGGTAATTTTCGTCAAGCTTACAGCATTAATAAACGCAGTTATGTTTGCGAAGAATGACGGGATGCATTGCATGCAAAATGTGATGCTTGATTCATCCCATCCCCAGTGTGGTGCTCAGGAACCACCAGGTTGTTTTACCCGTCTACTATTTCCCATATATTTCATTCACCCATATTAATAATTCCTGTTTTAGGACCATGGATCAGGAAACTGAACTGATGTCACTTTTGTAGGTACTTTACATTTGGATGTATACGCTGGGTAGTTGTGTGCTATCAGTCTGTATTGGCTATGAGACATGTTATTGAGATGCTTGGACCTGATTCTTCATCACGTACACAGAAGTTCCAGCGGTTCCAGCATCTACTGCTGGTCGCCCGTCTGCCAGTTTGTGTGACTGCCGCTACAAACTCCTTTGAGTACATTTATGCAAAACGCTCACATTTAGCATGCATGTACGCTGTAATAGCGACTGGTGCATCCTTGTACTCCATCATCGGTCACAACATCGAAACTTGCGCTGGTCCTATGGCAGGTTGTTTCTCCATCTGACCACCACCTCCTATGCCTGTGGATATGCCTCTGTGACATGCCCATGACACTCCCATGCAGAGTCAACCCTAGGCATAGTCAAGCTAGGCAAATGCCTAGGGTAATTGGTATACCTATGGGCACTAGCAGCTTCTGCTGATTAAAACGATATGCTGCATCCCTATATTCTGTGTGTGACTGCAGTTGTATCTACATACAAATTGCTATGTTATTGTGTATTCCTGGAAATCACTGTAATGTAGCATTTCGTATGCAGATTCAGCCACAGTCGCACACAGAATATAGGCATGCCGCATATCATCTTAATCAGCAGAAGCTGCTTGTGCATCTTAGCCACATAGTAATGCAAATAAGATGCATTTTCATCAAAAAAGGTGCCCGACGTTAGCAGAGTTGCCAGCTGACTCATGCCAGGCATCTCCTGCTGCATGGTGTATTGAGGCAAGATGTATGAGAACACATCTGTATCCAAGCAGAGGCAGAGGTCACAGTGTTGACAGCCATGTGAGTGCTGTGTGCGGGTGGGTTGTTTATGCAATAGTGTTCGGCATATGTGTAAGGGGCATTATGTGTGTCATGTGTATAAATGCATTAATAATGTGTGGCATATGTGTAAGGAGCATTATGTGTGTCATGTGTATAAATGCATTAATAATGTGTGGCATATGTGTATAGGGCACTATGTGTGTCATTATGGGTATAAGGGCACTAATACTGTGCGCCATATGTGTAAGGGGCACGATGTGTGTCATTATGTGTATAAGAGCATTAATATTGTGCGGCATATGTGTAAGGGGCACTATGTGTGTCCTTATGTGTATAAGGGCATTAATAATGTGCAGCATATGTGTAAGGGACATTATGTGTATAAGGGCATTAACAAAGGTTGGTATAATGTGTAAGGAGCATTATGTTTATAAGGACATTAGTAATGTGTGTCCTATGTGTAAGGGGCATTACTGTGTGGTATTATGTGTATAAAGGCAATACTAATGTGTGGCATTATGTGTATATGGTGCTCTACTGTGTGGTGTAACATATAGTTAGGGCACTACTGTTTGGTCTAATGTGAATAAAGAGCAATATGGTGTGGTGTAATGTGAATATGGGGCACTACTGTGAGGGGTAACGTTTATAAGGTAAAGTGGTACTACTGTGTGATGTAACATGAATAAGGGACACTATCTCATAATAAAATGTGCATAAAGTTGCACTATTGTGTGGCGTAATTTGAATTGGGGGTACTATTGTGTGGCCATGCCCCTTCCCAGCAAGAACACGCCCCTTTTTGGGCTGTGCGCCGAATGTGCGCACTGTTCCTATTTAAAATATAGGGGGTAGAAAGTACTAGAAACACCAAAATGAAGACTGTGATGAGTGAGGAGTGATGGTGCTGGGAAAGGGTTGCAGGGTCAGAGGCGGAACTAGCGCTGGTGCTACAGGGCACCAGCCAAAATCTTGCCTAGGACATCATATTGATTAGGGCCGGCTCTGCTCCCATGACACACAAACTGAGCAGACCATTATTGCGTGCACCACTAGCCACCTCCCAGTCACTGCCCAGGTACACCCATCACTCTCTGATCACAACAGCACCTTTGTGCATAGGACTTTCCATGCATCTAAAGTTGCAAAACATTACTCAACTACGTTTGTATGTAAATCTGCCATGACGTGACTTTCCTTGGCTCCTCTTAAAACAAATGCATGTTACTGTCAATCTGAGTCTCTGCATAATCTGACAAAAGGCGGGATGCATGACACATCACAATGTGCATGCAAACTATCCCACCACTCACTGCAAGCATGATGGCGTTTATTAACGCCATATGATTGCAGTAAATCACAATGAGATAAGAGCTGTCTTTTGCGAAAGAGAAGGACTTTCGGGTTTAGGACACACGAGTCCTTCTGCGCAAGCGTCAAGTGATGAATACGCCTCAGAGGGATCTGATTGGATCCCTCTCAGGAGGGAGACACAAAAAGAAGCAACCACACCACATCCAAGCTCCGGAATGTATCTCATTCTGGAGCTTGGTGCATTGCTGCATCCCGCCTATATTCTTTAGTGATCTATTATTAGATCATATGTTGTCTATTTATTGCTGATTACTTAGTGGGATCACACATTATTCCAGGTACGTTTATAAACCTGATATCTTCTGTTTATACCTCCAGTGCAATACTGTACTTTGACATTTCTTCACCTGAGTCCTGTGTTACCAGGCACCTATAGCATTCCACAGAGCCACCATCAAGGGGGTGCTGGGGATATAACTGTCCCGGGCCCGGCCACTCTGACAAAGAGGAGAGGGCCCAGGCCACTTATACCGCCCGCCGATATTTCCGCTGCTGTGCAATGGGCCTCCGTTCGTCCCCGGCCCCGCCTGCTGCTCATGATGCCCGGCGCGTCAGTACAACAGACACTCAGTACTCCGTATTGAATACTATTGAATATGCCCTCCCAAAATGGCTGCCGCCCTTAGAGGAGACAGTTATTAAATATGCTAGAGGAGGCGTGGCCATTTTGGGGGTTACATTTTCAATAGTATTCCATACGGAATACTGAGTGTCTGCTGCACGGGCGGACGACGGGTATCTAGAGCTGCGGGCATGGGAGGGGGGGTCAATGGGGCCCATAGATAGCAGCTGCTCTTGAAGAGGGGGCAGCCGTGAACAGCGGCCGGCAGTGGTGGCCAGGTAGGGGGATCCTGGCCCTAACGATGAGCAGAACCCCTGACAGGTACAGGGGCATAATATGTTTTCATGGCTATGTGTACAGGAATTACATTTTTATATACAGTATATATATATATATATATATATATATACACTGCTCAAAAAAATAAAGGGAACACTAAAATAACACATCCTAGATCTGAATGAATTAAATATTCTTATTAAATACTTTGTTCTTTACATAGATGAATGTGCTGACAACAAAATCCCACAAAAATTATCAATGGAAATCAAATTTATTAACCCATGGAGGTCTGGATTTGGAGTCACACTCAAAATTAAAGTGGAAACACACACTACAGGCTGATCCAACTTTGATGTAATGTCCTTAAAACAAGTCAAAATGAGGCTCAGTAGTGTGTGTGGCCTCCACGTGCCTGTATGACCTCCCTACAATGCCTGGGCATGCTCCTGGTGAGGTGGCGGATGGTCTCCTGAGGGATCTCCTCCCAGACCTGGACTAAAGCATCCGCTAACTCCTGGACAGTCTGTGGTGCAACGTGGCGTTGGTGGATGGAGCGAGACATGATGTCCCAGATGTGCTCAATTGGATTCAGGTCTGGGGAACGGGCAGGCCAGTCCATAGCATCAATGCCTTCGTCTTGCAGGAACTGCTGACACACTCCAGCCATATGAGGTCTAGCATTGTCTTGCATTAGGGAGAACCCAGGGCCAACCGCACCAGCATATGGTCTCACAAGGGGTCTGAGGATCTCATCTCGGTACCTAATGGCAGTCAGGTTACCTCTGGCGAGCACATGGAGGGCTTTGCGGCCCCCCAAAGAAATGCCACCCCACACCATTACTGACCCACTGCCAAACCGGTCATGCTGGAGGATGTTGCAGGCAGCAGAACATTCTCCTTGGCGTCTCCAGACTCTGTCACGTCTGTCACATGTGCTCAGTGAGAACCTGCTTTCATCTGTGAAGAGCATAGGGCGCCAGAGGTGAATTTGCCAATCTTGGTGTTCTCTGGCAAATGCCAAACATCCTGCACGGTTTTGGGCTCTAAGCACAACCCCCACCTGCGGACGTCGGGCCCTCATACCACCCACATGGAGTCTGTTTCTGATCGTTTGAGTAGACACATGCACATTTGTGGCTTGCTGAAGGTCATTTTGCAGGGCTCTGGCAGTGCTCCTCCTGTTCCTCCTTGCACAATTGCGGAGGTAGCGGTCCTGCTGCTGGGTTGTTGCCCTCCTACGGCCTCCTCCACGTCTCCTGATGTACTGGCCTGTCTCCTGGTAGCGCCTCCATGCTCTGGACACTACGCTGACAGACACAGCAAACCTTCTTGCCACAGCTCGCATTGATGTGCCATCCTGGATGAGCTGCACTACCTGAGCCACTTGTGTGGGTTGTAGTCTCATGCTACCACTAGAGTGAAAGCACCGCCAGCTTTCAAAAGTGACCAAAACATCAGCCAGAAAGCATAGGAGCTGAGAAGTGGTCTGTGGTCACAACCTGCAGAACAACTCCTTTATTGGGGGTGTTTTGCTAATTGCCTATAATTCCCACCTGTTGTCTATTCCATTTGCACAACAGCATGTGAAATTGATTGTCAATCAGTGTTGCTTCCTAAGTGGACAGTTTGATTTCACAGAAGTGTGATTGACTTGGAGTTACATTGTGTTGTGTAAGTGTTCCCTTTATTTTTTTGAGCAGTGTATATTTCTCTGACGTCCTAGTGGATGCTGGGAACTCCGTAAGGACCATGGGGAATAGCGGGCTCCGAAGGAGGCTGGGCACTCTAGAAAGATCTTAGACTACCTGGTGTGCACTGGCTCCTCCCACTATGACCCTCCTCCAAGCCTCAGTTAGATTTCGTGCCCGGCCGAGATTGGATGCACACTAGGGGCTCTCCTGAGCTCTTAGAAAGTAATAGTCTTAGATTTTTTTATTTTCAGTGAGACCTGCTGGCAACAGGCTCACTGCAGCGAGGGACTAAGGGGAGAAGAAGCGAACTCGCCTGCTTGCAGCCGGATTGGGCTTCTTAGGCTACTGGACACCATTAGCTCCAGAGGGATCGACCGCAGGCCCAGCCTTGATGTTCGGTCCCGGAGCCGCGCCGCCGTCCCCCTTACAGAGCCAGAAGCAAGAAGATGGTCCGGAAAATCGGCGGCATGAAGACTCTGTCTTCACCAAGGTAGCGCACAGCATTGCAGCTGTGCGCCATTGCTCCTCTCACACACTTCACACTCCGGTCACTGAGGGTGCAGGGCGCTGGGGGGGGGGGGCGCCCTGAGGCAGCAATAAAAACACCTTGGCTGGCTAAAATACCTCAATATATAGCCCCAGGGGCTATATATGAGGTAAATACCCCTGCCAGAATTCCATAAAAAGCGGGAGAATAGGCCGCGAAAAAGGGGCGGAGCCTATCTCCTCAGCACACTGGCGCCATTTTTCCCTCACAGCTCCGCTGGAAGGAAGCTCCCTGGCTCTTCCCTGCAATCTACAGTACCAGTAAGAGGGAAAAGAGAGGGGGGGCATTAAATTTGGCAGTATATATATATATATATTTTATTGAAAAGCAGCTATTAGGGACATAACTCAGTTAGTCCCTGTATATATATAGCGCTCTGGTGTGTGCTGGCATACTCTTACTCTGTCCCCCCAAAGGGCTTTTTGTGGGTCCTGTCCTCTGAGCATTCCCTGTGTGTGTGGAGTGTGTCGGTACGGCTGTGTCGACATGTTTGAGGAGGATAATGATGTGGAGGGGGAGCAGATGCCTTTAGCAGGGATGTCACCCCCTGGGGGGCAGACACCTGAGTGGATGAGTTTATGGCAGGAAATGAGTGCACGTATAGACTCCTTACATAAAAAATTTGACGACATGCCGACTGTGGGACAACCGAGTCTTCAGCTCGTGCCTGTCCAGGTGTCTCAAAAGTCATCAGGGGCTCTGAAACGCCTGCTATCTCAGATGGCACAAGTAGATGTCGACACGGATACTGACACCAGTGTCGACGACTATGAGTCAAATTTAATGCCCGTTAAGGCCATTCACTGCATGATTGAGGCAATGAAAGAGGTGTTAAATATTTCTGATTTACATCCAGGTACCACAAAAAAGGGTACAGGTTGAATATCCCTTATCCAAAATGCTTGGGACCAGACGTATTTTGGATATCGGATTTTTCCGTATTTTGGAATAATTGCATACCATAATGAGATATCATAGTGATGGGACCTAAATCTAAGCACAGAATACATTTATGTTTCATGTACACCTTATACCAGGCTTTTTCAACCAGTGTGCCGTGGCACACTAGTGTGCCGCGACCAGTTGCAAGGTGTGCCGCGGAGCCAGAGCAGCTTCCTGCACCTTCAGAGTGAACTGTTGGCCCGGGCTCTTCTTAGAGGATCATTTATGCTCTGGCTGTGACCTGTGCCGCGTTGACGCGGCGGTGTGATGTCATAGGTCACGGCCGCCGCATCTCACCACCCAGCCAGCCCACCTGCCTGCCTGCATACACTTCTTCCAGTTCCCGCGTGCATCCACAGCTTTCCTTGCCCATCCACATCCACACCTGCCTGACCGCACGCTGCTCAGTATTCGCAGCAATCCACTATGAACAACCCCCGTAACTGAGGGACAGGGAGGAGGACAGCTGCCCGGAAGGGGCTAATATTTTTTATGTTATTTCTCCTGTGGGGAGCAATAGGATTTATGAAGGGGGGAACAGTGTGAATAATTCATGTGGGGCGCAATAGGATTTATGTGGGGAGAAATGTGATTGATTGATTTATGTGTGAGCAACATGATTTATGTGGGGAGCAATGTGATTGTTTTTTCTATGTAGGCCAATGTATGTGTGGATTTTTTATTACTGTGAAGGCCAATGTGTGTTTTTTAGTTTTTTTCTGTGGGGAACGGATGGTGTGCCTTGGCAATTTTAAAATATTGTTTGGTGTGCCGCGAGTGAAAAAAGGTTGAAAATCACTGCCTTATACACACAGCCTGAAGGTCATTTTAGCCAATATTTTTTATAACTTTGTACATTAAACAAAGTGTGTCTACATTCACACAATTCATTTATGTTTCATATACACCTTATACACACACCCTGAATGTCATTTATTACAATATTTTTAATAACTTTGTGTATTAAACAAAGTTTGTGTACATTGAGTCATCAAAAAATAAAGGTTTCACTATCTCACTATCACTCAAAAAAGTCCGTATTTCGGAATATTCCGTATTTCGGAATATTTGGATATGGGATACTCAACCTGTATTATGTTTGGGGAGAAAAAACTACCTGTAGTTTTTCCCCCGTCAGATGAATTAAATGAAGTGTGTGAAGAAGCGTGGGCTTCCCCTGATAAGAAATTGGTAATTCCTAAGAAGATACTAATGGCGTTCCCTTTCCCGCCAGAGGATAGGTTGCGTTGGGAAACACCCCCTAGGGTGGATAAAGCGCTCACACGTTTGTCTAAAAAGGTGGCACTACCGTCCCAGGATACGGCCGCCCTTAAGGAACCTGCTGATAGAAAGCAGGAGGCGATCCTGAAGTCTGTATATACACACTCAGGCATTATACTTAGACCAGCTATTGCGTCAGCATGGATGTGCAGTGCTGCCGCTGCGTGGTCAGATAAACTGTCAGAAAATATTGACACATTAGACAGAGACACGATTCTGCTAACAATTGACCATATCAAAGACTCAGTCTTATACATGAGAGATGCACAGAGGGAAATCTGCTGGCTGGCATCTAAAGTGCATTATCCATCTCTGCTAGGAGATGCTTATGGACTCGCCAGTGGACTGGAGATGCAGATTCCAAAAGGCACATGGAAGTTTTGCCTTATAAAGGGGAGGAATTATTTGGGGATGGTCTCTCCGACCTAGTTTCCACAGCAACGTCTGGGAAGTCAGCATTTTTACCCCATGTCCCCTCACAGCCTAAGAAGGCGCCATTTTATCAGGTTCAGTCCTTTCGGACCCAGAAAAACAAGCGGGGAAAAGGAGGGTCTTTTCTGTCTAGAGGCAGAGGTAGGGGAAAAAGGCTGCAGCAAACTGCAGGTTCCCAGGAACAAAAGTCCTCCCCCGCTTCCTCTTCCAAGTCCGCCGCATGACGGTGGGGCTCCACAGGCGGAGCCAGGTACGGTGGGGGCCCGCCTCATGAATTTCAGCGATCAGTGGGCTCGCTCACAGGTGGATCCCTGGATCCTTCAAATAGTATCTCAGGGATACAAGCTGGAATTCGAGGCGGCTCCACCCCACCGGTTCCTAAAATCTGCCTTGCCGATTGCTCCCTCAGACAGGGAGGCGGTGCTAGCAGCGATTCACAAGCTGTATTCCCAGCAGGTGATAATCAGGGTACCCCTACTTCAACAAGGCCGGGGTTACTATTCCACACTATTTGTGGTGCCGAAATCGGACGGTTCGGTGAGACCCATTTTAAATTTGAAATCCTTGAACACATACATAAAAAAATTCAAGTTCAAGATGGAATCGCTCAGGGCGGTTATTGCAAGCCTGGACGAGGGGGATTTTACATGGTATCCCTGGACATCAAGGATGCTTACCTGCATGTCCCCATTTACCATCCTCACCAGGAGTACCTCAGATTTGTGGTACAGGATTACCATTACCAATTCCAGACGCTGCCGTTTGGACTCTCCACGGCACAGAGGGTATTTACCAAGG
Organism: Pseudophryne corroboree; assembly: GCF_028390025.1. Taxonomy (NCBI): domain Eukaryota; kingdom Metazoa; phylum Chordata; class Amphibia; order Anura; family Myobatrachidae; genus Pseudophryne; species Pseudophryne corroboree. The sequence goes on along the minus strand of NC_086444.1, from coordinate 109,664,021 downwards.
TTATGGCGGAAATGATGATACTCCTTCGAAAAAAGGGAGTTTTAATTATCCCATACTTGGACGATCTCCTAATAAAGGCACGATCCAAGGAACAGTTGTTAGTGGGAGTAGCACTATCTCAGGAAGTGCTGCACCAGCACGGCTGGATTCTGAATATCCCAAAGTCACAGCTGGTTCCGACGACACGTCTACTGTTCCTGGGAATGATTCTGGACACAGTCCAGAAAAGAGTGTTTCTCCCGGAGGAGAAAGCCAGGGAGTTGTCTTCTCTAGTCAGAGACCTCCTAAAACCAAAACAGGTATCGGTGCATCACTGCACGCGGGTCCTGGGAAAGATGGTAGCTTCTTACGAAGCAATTCCATTCGGCAGGTTCCATGCCAGAATTTTTCAGTGGGACCTGTTGGACAAGTGGTCCGGATCGCATCTTCAGATGCATCGCTTGATAACCCTGTCCCCAAGAACCAGGGTGTCTCTTCTGTGGTGGCTGCAGAGTGCTCATCTTCTGGAGGGCCGCAGATTCGGCATACAGGACTGGGTCCTGGTGACCACGGATGCCAGCCTACGAGGCTGGGGCGCAGTCACAAAGGGAAGAAACTTCCAAGGACTATGGTCAAGTCAGGAGACTGCCCTTCACATAAATATTCTGGAACTAAGGGCCATTTACAATGCCCAAAGTCAAGCAAAATCCCTGCTCCTACACCAGCCGGTGCTGATCCAGTCAGACAACATCACGGCCTTGACAAAGAGTAACCCACTCGAAACGCGTTGGCTGAGGACTATTGCCTGCTGGACACTGCCCCACCCGTGCTGTGGGAAAGGTACGACCACTTTTGTTTGTTTACGATTCAGTCAGTCAGGATACCGGTCCCTCACGTCTGGATAAAGTTGGTCCAACCAATCCCCCACATGGGTGGCCGCTGCCTGCAGCCAACATTTTATAATATTTTATTTTCATGTTTATAATCTATTAAAAAATTATATACCTTTTATAAGAGTCTCCATTCGAATTGAAGAAAAACAAAGAAACCTTGATGAGCATACCATATCGATAACATCTGTGAGTACTGGTACGCATCCATGTTTTATAAAGATACCTTGATGAGAGGATAGCACACTATATAAGTGTAAGTGAGGTACGCACAATAAGAAATTAATTCCACTATCTCAACATGCATACCGTCAGGATTGCGATCCCAATATAAAAGATACCTTGATAGGTTTATCATCACATTTGTCCTGTGTAAGTGGAGGTATGCATTTGTTTTAGAGAGATATCCCGATGATGTAATATCTTGAAAGAAACCTTGATGAGCATTGTGAATAGATTTACTTATGTAAGCCAGGTATATCTACCACTATACATACTGTTTTTGGAGAAAATAGACCCCATCTCTTAAGAAGCTTCTTTAGAATATTCCTATATATCAGCGGTTAACCCCTAGTCATTTTTATGTTTTTTCCGTACTGATAAACTCATTGGGAGAACATTGGAGTGAGGAAAACCAAAGAAGAATAAGAAAAACACCCGCAGATCCGAGTCATCACGTTATCCATGATAAGTACTGATCTCTACACACTCTCTCAGCGCCAATTCCCTTCACCATTCCTTTTCACCCTCTACTCAACATCACGGCAGTCGCCCATGTGAATCGACAGGGCGGCACAAGAAGCAGGATGGCAATGGCAGAAGCCACAAGAATTCTCCGATGGGCGGAGAATCATGTACTAGCACTGTCAGCAGTGTTCATCCCGGGAGTGGACAACTGGGAAGCAGACTTTCTCAGCAGGCACGACCTCCACCCGGGAGAGTGGGGACTTCATCCAGAAGTCTTCCAAATGATTGTAAATCAATGGGGTCGTCCACAGGTGGACATGATGGCGTCCCGCCTAAACAAAAAACTAGAGAGGTATTGCGCCAGGTCAAGAGACCCTCAGGCGATAGCTGTGGACGCTCTAGTGACACCGTGGGTGTACCGGTCAGTTTATGTGTTCCCTCCTCTACCTCTCATACCAAAGGTATTGAGAATAATAAGAAAGCGAGGAGTAAACACAATTCTCGTGGTTCCGGATTGGCCAAGAAGAGCGTGGTACCCGGAACTTCAAGAGATGATCTCAGAGGACCCGTGGTCTCTGCCGCTCAGACAAGACCTGCTACAGCAGGGGCCCTGTCTGTTCCAAGACTTACCGCGGCTGCGTTTGACGGCATGGCGGTTGAACGCCGGATCCTGAAGGAAAAGGGCATTCCGGAGGAAGTCATTCCTACGCTTATTACAGCCAGGAAAGAGGTCACAGCAACTCATTATCACCGCATATGGTGGAAGTATGTTGCATGGTGTGAGGCCGAAAAGGCCCCAACGGAGGAATTTCAACTAGGTCGATTTCTGCATTTCCTGCAAGCAGGAGTAAATATGGGCCTAAAACTGGGCTCCATTAAGGTACAGATCTCGGCTCTGTCGATTTTCTTTCAAAAAGAACTAGCTTCAGTACCTGAAGTTCAGACATTTGTTAAAGGAGTGCTGCATATTCAGCCCCCGTTTGTGCCCCCTGTGGCACCTTGGGATCTCAACGTGGTGTTGAGTTTCTTAAAATCACATTGGTTTGAACCACTAAAAACCGTGGATCTGAAATATCTCACGTGGAAGGTGGTTATGTTATTGGCCTTGGCTTCTGCCAGGCGAGTATCAGAATTGGCGGCCTTGTCCTGTAAAAGCCCTTATCTGATTTTCCATATGGATAGGGCAGAATGGAGGACTCGTCCCCAGTTTCTCCCAAAGGTGGTGTCAGCGTTTCACCTGAACCAGCCTATTGTGGTGCCTGCGGCTACTAGGGACTTGGAGGACTCCAAGTTGCTAGACGTTGTCAGGGCACTGAAAATATATGTTTCCAGAACGGCTACAGTCAGAAAATCTGACTCGCTGTTTATCCTATATGCACCCAACAAGCTGGGTGCTCCTGCTTCTAAGCAGACTATTGCTCGTTGGATTTGTAATACAATTCAGCTTGCACATTCTGTGGCAGGCCTGCCACAGCCAAAATCTGTCAATGCCCATTCCACAAGGAAGGTGGGCTCATCTTGGGCGGCTGCCCGAGGGGTCTCGGCTTTACAACTTTGCCGAGCTGCTACTTGGTCAGGGGCAAACACATTTGCAAAATTCTATAAATTTGATACCCTGGCTGAGGAGGACCTGGAGTTCTCTCATTCGGTGTTGCAGAGTCATCCGCACTCTCCCGCCCGTTTGGGAGCTTTGGTATAATCCCCATGGTCTTTACGGAGTTCCCAGCATCCACTAGGACGTCAGAGAAAATAAGAATTTACTCACCGGTAATTCTATTTCTCGTAGTCCGTAGTGGATGCTGGGCGCCCATCCCAAGTGCGGTTTATCTGCAATACTTATACATAGTTACTGTTAACTAAATTGGGTTATTGTTGAGCCATCTGTTGAGAGGCTCTGTTGTTTCATACTGTTAACTGGGTTTCATATCACGAGTTGTACGGTGTGATTGGTGTGGCTGGTATGAGTCTTACCCGGGATTCAAAATCCTTCCTTATTGTGTACGCTCGTCCGGGCACAGTATCCTAACTGAGGCTTGGAGGAGGGTCATAGTGGGAGGAGCCAGTGCACACCAGGTAGTCTAAGATCTTTCTAGAGTGCCCAGCCTCCTTCGGAGCCCGCTATTCCCCATGGTCCTTACGGAGTTCCCAGCATCCACTACGGACTACGAGAAATAGAATTACCGGTGAGTAAATTCTTATTATATATATATATATATATATATATATATATATATATATATACCTATATTTCATTATTTTATTTTATTTTTTCGGGGGGGGAGGGCCCTGCCTATTATATCAGTCCCGGGCCCCACAAACTCTTTTGGCAGTCCTGGCATCCCAAGGTATGTTAAAATCTAAATACAAATGCAACTTGCTACACATGCTGTAATTATGTTTGACAAATGAACTTATGTTGAACTGTAAATGATGCTCTTTGTGGCTGAATAAAGGCTTTAAGGCAAAGACACAGATGCTCGGTAAGCTCCAACGACTGAAATATTATCTATACATATAATAAAACTTTAAAGGTTGTGTGTGTACATAGCCCCAGTTCTGGGGACTGTTTATGAATTATGTATTTAAAAAAAACAAATGTGGGTATTTTTGTCTGTCTGTTCATTCCAACATCACACAAAAACTGTTGGATGAATTTGGATGGCGTTTTCAGTATATATATATATATATAGCTTAGTGACCAAGAAAGAAAGTGAGGTATATATGATCTTGATGTGACATCAGGGAGAGGAGAAATAAAGGAAAAACCAGAAGCTTGACACACATTGCATGCAGTGTGCAGGCTCCGCGTGTCCAAAATAACTATATGTATATACAATACTGTATATGCATATATTGTACATCGCTCAGGGCTGCAGGCGTAGCTCTCAAGGACCAGCTGCTTCTCCCATGGGCAGCTTTACGTGTCTTGCTCATGAGATACTAGCCCCAAGCATCTTTTTGTGTTAATCCCTGAAGTAAATATTCTTTACAAAGAAATTTTGGTATCAATATAAAATATAAATCACAATATTAGATGGCACTACTGTCTTTATAAAATTAGTTCTGCTGAACATTAACAGACTTCCATGCGATTGATGCCGCTGGCAAACACTGGTTAAATATAAATTCATAGTCAAAGATCTAAACTATGTTTAATATCTGATTAAAAATAGTATTGTATTGATATTGAGGACATCTAGAGCAATCATCATGATTGGCAATGAAGCCCCGAAAAGTACAATTTATTATAGCTGCATATATGATTTTATGCATCCACTAATTTTTAAAGAAAAGTCCTCCCGAGACAGAGGCTCGAGGTGTTAGCAGAGGAGGGAGGAACATTGAGCTTATTACTGATGACAGTCACCCCATAAGGACAGAACACGTAATATAATATCCAGGTAACACTAGTCATTGGGGCCATGCTCCAAAAAGCGAAGCATTCAGTGACTGGTAAATTGGCCCAGAGAGGATAATAGGGGCTGCAGTCTGCATTGTTCACCTTTGATTTTGGGGCGATTAATTTACAGTATTGCATCATTTTTGACCATCTTCACTGACTAAAAAAATGCAACTTATATTAATGGCATGATAAATAAAGAGTAACAAACACAAGACTCATATTTGTTATTAGGGACACCCACCAAGGTAAGCTGCCAGAGCTTCATTTCCTTCATGTTTCCTTGTTTTAAATGAATTATTTTGAGGTGTGACAATAGCATCAGACTTAATCATGACGACGGTTCCGTTCCAGTCATAGGCTCCAACGGCTCCAAGCATCACCCAGTCCTACACATCATAATAAGGAGATAGTGATTATAAGACAGTCCCATTACAGTACATACATTAGGGCTCTCTGCATATTGTAATAAATACAACTGATTTTTCTAAAGCAATATGAGAGTCTTCTTTCTGTATTGTCTCCATACAGCTGTTTATGGGAGCATTGTGCTGTCACTATGAATACAGTCTGTAACATATCATCACAAGGCAGTATAAGCAGTATAATGTATTTTATGGTTATGTTTGCATCAAGCAGCTCAGATCATACGTTAGGTTGGCCCATCCAAATGATCTACACCAGTGGTCAGGTAACAGGGGTAAATTACCCCAAATGGGGTAAAAATGAAATTCCTGGGGGTAATGGACGGTCACGCTGCTGAGACACAGCCCCGGCCGGCTTGCAATGTGACGTGCTGACGTCACACCACGCTCCCTCCTGCCCGCCCTGCGCTGTGCTCCTGGCCGCCCTGTGCTGTGATCCTGGCCGCGGTGTGACGTGCTGATGTCACACCGCGCTCCCTCATGCCCGCTCGTCCTGTCCTGTCCTCCCGCCCGCGGCCCGCTAACCCACACACTTGAAGTGTTCTCTGGCTGACCGCTGACAGAGTTCCGCAAGATCAGACAGTGGCCCACATAACAGTGGGAAATTCCCATTGACATTACTGAGGTGAGGATGTGACCATTTGTCTCCTAGAAGTCGTGTGTCGTCCCCCCTTCATCAATCTTTCTTACATTCATTCTGGTGTTTTGGGGAGAAAGTGTTAATTAACCCATTCATTGCCAAAAAATAATTGGCAAAAATAATGAAAAATAAAAATAATAATTTTATATATATATATATATATATATATATAGATAGATAGATACTCAGAAATGCCATATAAACAGTGATAACCAGTATATATGCACAATAATATATGATTTACTTCCTTTCAAATCAAGGGGGTAACGTCGGCGGATCTAAATATATTTTGGGGTAAAAGGTAAAAACGTTCCTTGACCCCTGATCTACACTCAGGCAACTGCTGGTTAGCTAGACCATTGTAACTTCATGTATCAAACCTGTGTTTCCATTCCTACCGCCTAAAGCACTGTGCCCATGTTTCACCTGACCACCAGTAACATCTCTCTTTTGACACACATGCCCAAACAGTCAACAACAATGTCGACAAGTTTAGAATGTCGCCATGTTCCGTCAGAATTTTGACACTTTCTTCTCAATGTTGCATTTAACATTCTGACTTTCACAATTGCAACATTGACAAAATATCAACATTATGAAATTAAGGTTAGGGTTAGGCTGCAACAGGATCAGGGTTCGGCTAAATGAGAAGTGTCAACATTATGAATGTCAACATTCTAATGTCGGCTTCCTGATTTTTGACATTCAGGCCAAGTCGACATTATGATGTTACAATTACACTATATTTTGTCAAAGGGACATCAATTATGTGAATTCCTACTTCAATAGTTCTACCAGGGACATACAGATGATGGTGCAAGGAATGCTACCGCCCAACACGCGAGGCCGGGGAGATGGTATAGCAGCACAACATCCCCGTAGGCACCGGGCTCTCAGCTTTCTCCGCCGCCATGTCAGGGGCCAGAGAGAAGAAGAAGCAGAGGACGAGCAGTGGCTAAACTGTTACGTATGGGGTGCAGAGGCATAACTGTGGGAGGCAACGGAGTCATCTGCCGCCGGGCTTCTGCACTGAAGGGGGGCACCTCTCCTCCCATTCTGTGACACCATTCAATAAAGTTAATTGATAGCCGCAGCTATCTCTTCCGTGGTCAACTCTCCCACTTGTCCCTGCGCCTTACGTCACACACTTGTTATTATAGATGCACATTTTACAAGTGTCATACCCAGGGTTAGAGCCCACAACCTATTACGGGTTGGGTATGGGTGACCGGCGCTTGGGATCCCGCCATAACTATACGGGAAGCAGATACCTTACTGATAAAGCTACTTGCTACTGTATAGGAAACATGAGAATTAAGCCACTGATGGGGTGTGAAAGTGGAAGGGTGGGTTGTAAGCTGTGGCAGGGAGGATGGGCGGAGCAATATTATTAAAAGCAGCCTATAATTTAGAAGTCTACAGTAAATATACCTTAGAATAATGGGCACTGAATCCGGTTTGGGCCATCTCCATTTCAAAGGATGATGCCTGCTGCTCAGTTGTAGCTGAAAATCAAAACACCATTGTTAATACGTTATATCATTATACAATGGCAAATGGCAATAATTTGATATTAAATTATTGAATTTATGTTTTGTGTACTCACTGGGGCTGATGCAGTTTGATGCTTGAATGCCAAACAAAACTCTAACTAAACTAAACAAACTCACGTTCAATTAAATTCCCCTCATTGGGGTAAATTTACTAAGGTGGGAGATTTTTAGCACTGGTGATGTTGCCCATGGCAACCAATCAGATTCTACTTACCATTTATCTAGCTGCTTCTAGCAGATAATATATATAATCTAATTGGTTGCTATGGGCAACATCACCAGTTCTAAAAATCTCCCACCTTAGTAAATTTACCCCATTGTGTCTAAACAGTTTTAAATGGAGATTGCATGTCATGATTATGAAAATAAAATGCTAATATACTGTGTGTCCCAATTAAGAAGTTAATTTAGTCAAAATGGTTAGCAGTGAATCACTGTGCCCCCTATACAGGTAGAAGGGGTTACTATATTACGACAAAGGAAACAGATATATACAGATGGAGCCCTGCTCATCTATCCCTTTAATAGGATTAATTGAGCCAGTGTGTCGGACTTAATCCCCTGCTGTAATGACTTTGGCAGTCATTCCGACCTGTTTGTACACTGTGGTTCATCGCTGCAGTGCGAACTGGTTGGAAATGTGCATGCGCGGCACCTGCAATGTGCACGGGCGTCGTTGCCCAGCGACAGCCGTCACCGGGCAATGACCAGAAGAAAGAAGAAAGTGATCGCTAGTGCGATCGCAAGAAAATTGACAGCGGGGTGGCGTTCCGGGGCGGATACTCACCGTTTTCCGGGAGTGTCCAGGTGTTTGGAGGGTGGTTGTCTGACGTCAATTCTGGGACCTTCATCGCTGGATCCATCGCACAGGGTAAGGAGCCGCAGGGCTGTTCTTGTTCTGCACAAAACTTTTTTAGCATAGCAGGGCTGCACAAGCGATCGCAGCCCTGCTATGCTAAAATACACTCCCCCATAGGCGGCGTCTAGTTGATCGCACAAGCAGCAAAAAGTTGCTACGTGTGATCAACTCGGAATGACCCCCTTAATCCTCTGCTGTATTATTCTCTCTGTATTGTATTTGCAGCTGAGGGCAATATATGAAAGGCTTATGCTAATAAACTTTGGTGCACCATGGCGCAGCATAGAAGGCTCCATCTGTACTATACTTCAGAGGCCGGCTTTCTTGATTACTCAGAGATGCCCTGCTGTTCCATAGGCCAACCATTCTTATTAACCCTTCAAGTTTTCAAATGTCCCTAAAAGACTGCATAATATTCACTGGCCCTGAAAGAACCATAAAATTGGAATCTAGAGACAAATATTTATTGCTTATTATTAACTGATCAAAGTAAGGCATATCATAATAAATGTTTGTGAAGGCGCTTGTGTAAATTTGTACATTCACCATAAAGTACATAGGGATAATTCAGCACATGAAATACTGCACAAGGTACCCGGTCAGGATCCCGGCAGTCAAAATGACGACACAGGGATCCCGACACTACATGGAATGCCGACACTGGCATCCTGGATTGGCTCCCATCTATGTCCCGGCGAGCATCACCCACAAGCAAGTTGGATCTCTGTCAAGCGGGTGCTCTTGAAATAATTTTAAATTGTTTTTAAACACAAAACGGCCCACCGAAAAAGTATGGTTGATGACATATTGCAAATAAATATCAGCACACATTGAATCCAAATTTCATAAGAAATACTAGCAATTAAAATGAAAAAGCACATGCAACATATAAAGCAAACAGTCACTCCTGATCAGAAGTAATATGGCTATTGAAAGCAAAAGGACAACATAATTTTGCAGTATATGAAGATAAACGTATAACATGGAATATGTCATACTTAGAAGGCTCACTGCCATCTCATTCTCACCATTGTCTGGAATTAAATGTAAATTGCTGCTGGAGCCTGGAGAGCAGTTAGAAGATCCCTAGCAGAACCAAGAAGGGTGTGAGGGGGCGTAGCCATTACAAGTCAAGCACGGTTTCCATGATAACCAGAATCTGATTTGTGCAAACCTCTGTCCAGGGTGGGTGATCGGTGAGACCCTGGTCTGAAGGGCCCTGTGAGTGCCTGGCTTATTTCCAAATGAAGGGAATGGGGAGAGTGGGGAGTGTAGCACAGCTCATACGGAGACGATGGTGAGCAGTGAGTGACAAGAGAAGTAGGGATGACCATCAATGTCTCAAAATCATCGTTGGTCAATGCCCATTGCTAAATATTTTTGCCATCGATGGGGGTGAACCGAATGGGTTCCAATGGTATAGCTCTGCCCCGGACACTTGCAAAGCCCCGCACCCAGCTGTTTTTGGCCTGTGGGCCATTCAGTGAAAGAACAGGGATGACCATCGGTGGGTGAAACAATATATGGTGCTCCATAGCATAGTTTTTTTTACCATCAATTACCACTCACAGCTTCACCATTGATGCTAACCATCACGATGGTGAGCACACTAAAGGCCATCCCAAAAGAGAGGTGTAATTTGTGCATTCACCCAGTCAACCCCCCCTCCCCCACCCCCATTCACAGGAACTTAGGACCGGGCGCCTGTTAAGGCACACAGAACAGGTACTGCAACTACGTGCAGTAGCCGGCATAGGCATCTATGAGGAGGTGATATAAATTTGGGGGAGAGCTCGCAACCCACAGGGTCAGACTGGTTCACAGGTGTCCAGGGGAATGCCCCGATGGGCCCCATAGTCTGCAGTCCCCATCCACTCCTTTAGTGTTTAGTAACTTGGTGGAGCAGGATCATGGCTGATTTGTTTCTATGGAAACTACACCAAGATTAGGACACCTGCCAACAAAAGTGGATGGTCCAGACACATCCCTATCCCCTCATTTATAAAGAGGCCCTGTTCTTTGCATGCCCTCTCTAATGGTTGGCTAATTCCCTCTGTGCTGGATTGCCATACCCCCTCTGATGGCAGACCACACCCCTTAAACTTCTTGGGCATGGAGATTACATTGTGAATTGCCAATTTTTGGGGAACAGTCTACTACTTAGGAATGTACCAAATTTTCTAGACTTTCTCCCATCCCAGACTTCACCAGAGGTTTGTGTCCATAGTTTTACTGTTGAGTCTTTTATGTTTAATTTTTATTTAACCTGTTTTGCATTTATATTTTTGGATGTCAGTGTGTTATATCTATTGTTTAATCAGCACATACTACATTGTGACTTTCTTGTAATATTAAATCCCATGTAATTAACTTCTTTCTTTGTTTTCTTAAATAATCAATTTGTCAAATAGGCTTAGTTTTTATTTTGATACATTTTTGCAGGAAATCAGTTTACATTAACTTTGATTTGACAAGAATGTGACTGCAGTTTGGAGTAAATTAGTAGTGACAGTGTTTTGTTTATAATAACGAGTGCAGGATAGATTTTTGAAGGTAATAGTAATTTGTAGGTAGTCCGGGTGGCCTTGTTTTACACAACTTTTGCACAACCACATATAGTATGCATGCCCATGTGTGCCGAATTGTCAGAATTTCTTGCTGTTATGGGCACACAGTATTACACAATTTATATTGCTGTTGGCTTAGACCAGTGTTTCTGGTCCCTAGGAAACCAGAACAGTGCACATTTTTATTGCTCCACGCTGGAGCACAGGTGTATTCATTACTGACTGACACATTTAAAAGCTCCAGAGGTGGTACTAATTATTTCACTTGTGTTTCTGTGAGGATCCCTGGAAAACATGCACTTATAGGGTTTCTGGAGGACTGGTGTTGGGAAACACTATCTTAAATAATGACATGGGACATTGCTAGATAATCCGTAATGTGAGCAAAGAGTCTAACATCTGTAGGGGCTTGTAGTGAGTAGGCTACCCTCCTCTGAGCAATGGTCTTCCCTAGTGATATTCAATAGAATGTTACATGGACACAAGATAGTAAAGGCTCTGGCACAGAGCATGTCTTTTTGCAGATGTCACTGGGAAGATGGCAACGTGTAGGAGGAAGAGGACCTGTTTCCTGGCAGCAGGTACTGTAGGTATACTTTGGGTACAGGATGTGTAGTGCGGAGCCCCCATGGACATTTCTGGTGCAATCTCTCCATTTCTGACCACAAAGTAACCCCCATAGGAGCAGCTATGACATTCTGGAGCTTGTCCCTGGTAGCAAAAGCCCTCTTCAGATGGATTTAGGCATAGTAGTTTATGAGCTACAGTTCAAAAAAGTTTCCAGGAGAGGGATCCTCCTTAGATATGCACTGTCAGCCGTCCACACGTGAGCACTAGGCTACTGGTGTCCCACAATTGAAAGTAAAGTGACCACATCAGCGATCACGTTACGTGTACACAACACAGGGACGAGCTCCTATTGGAGCCTCTGTCCGTAGATATGAGTTTTGGTTCTCATTGCTGTGATAAGAAATTACAATTATCGGGTCTAAATCCCAGTAATTGATAAATATGCCCCAAAGTCTTGATACAGTAGCACTGAGGTCATGGGTTAGATTCCCACCAAGGCCCTAACTGTGAGTTTGTATATTCTCCCAGTGCTTGCTTATACCCCTTTCACATCGCACAAATAACCCCGTATCAACCCGGAATATTGCCGGGTTGACACGGGTCAATGTGCAATGTGAAAGGGGCCCATGAGAATTCCCGGGTCGCCTGACCTGGTAATTCAACCCGGGTTATAAACTTATAATAAGGGTTATTCCCGGGTTGAATACTGGGTCAGTGGCAGTATAAATGGGTTCCCGGGTCAATGCGACCCAGGACCCGTTTACTACATAGGGAGAGGCAGCACGGAGATGAGCTCATCTCCCAGCGCCACTCCCGCCGCCAGCTTCGCCCCCGCCGCTATGGCAACCGACCCGGCAAATTGACGGGTCGGGATGCCAGCGCTTAGGCTCCAATGCTGGATCCCACCCAGGAACTACCCGTTTCCAATTCCAGGGTGGGATCCGGTATTGGAGATGTCAAAGGGGCTTAAGGTTTCCTCCAGGTGCTCCGGTTTCCTCCCACACTCTATTAACCCTAGTGTGTAAGTGTGTGTGTGTGTACATGGGCAGACTAGATGGGCCAAGTGGTTCTTATCTGCTATCAAATTCTCTGTTTCTGTGTTACTAAAGTAGTAAAAACATGGACTCATGGTTTATGCAGCTCAAAGGAAGTGTTAGAAGAGTGCGTATAAACAACTAGGAATCCTAGGACGAGTACAGATGTAGCATGTTTACGATATGTCTCTAATACACTCCTATTATACTTCTAGAAGTATAGCACAGACATATGCCAATCACATATTAGTAGTATGTACTGTATGTTAATTTATTATTACTGTGTTGCCGTTATTACAGTATATAGCGGCGGTATGCTAACCGCCGGGATCCGGGGCGCCGGCATACCATACCCAACGTGTAAAATGCTGTATCATGTTTTGTAGGGCTCTGGGGGCAATATAAAAAGAATGAGGCAACATTCTTCAATTAAAAAAAAGATCTTTCAGCTTCTGCATTTTCTCACAAAAAATAAACAAAATCTAGGAGCACTCATGAGAAGACTGAAACCTTACACTTCTCAGAGCCTGTCCTATGTACATGGAGAAAAAATATCTCCCACAGAGACCATGGTAGTCCCTTTCCAAGGACTTGGTTCTAGCGTCTACAAAAAACTTCTTAATATAAAGAAATAAAATATGACTTTAAATACAGTATATTCTGCAAGCAGCAATTACAGAGCACATTTACAGCGCACCGATGTCTTTGCTGATTTTCCAGATACGGTTTATTATCCTCAAATGTGCGCAAAAGGTCGCTCATCGACCCTTATACCTCAGATGAAGGGAACTCACTGTGTTAGGAATGGTTTCCTTTCATATCAGACATCTGTTTAGAGAGGAAGAGGTTGGGAAGGAGATGAGAGCAGGAGGGAGCAGACATGACCCCTGAGGACCATTTGTGGCTGCCTGCTGTGTGTAAATAAACTCACTGTCTAGATCATTCAGACTCTCCTTCCCCAACAACAGGAAATAAAACATACAAGTTTGCTTCATATATTGAGTTCCTTAATTTGTTGTAATGTATTTATGTAATATGGGGTTGAGTTAAGTAATACAAGTGTATTTAATGGCCCACAAGGAAAGTTTTTCATTAATTTGTTAATTGGATGTCTACTAATACAAAACATCTGAGATCAGAGCGAGTGAAAGCTGCTAGGACTGGCAAATATCTACTAATGCATATAATGTTTGACCAATTAAACCCATATTTCAGCACCTGTAACCACACTACCTATGGCCTACCTCTGTAGCAGTCCCTTAACCCCCATGACTTACACATGTAGTGACAGGTACAGGAATAACTGCAAAGCAGGCTGTAAGGGACGAGGAGGGTATTGGGCCGTATGTTGCTCCTCAGCTGTGTGCTCGGAAATAAATGACCGATGAAGCATACTGTAACTGGGCTTCATCAATGCAAACACATATGAGACGCTCTGGGACGAACTCCCCTGTCGCCCCTCCCTTAATCCGGCCCTGGCCATGAAGGAAGGGGTGGAAGGACAAAGGGGAGCTGAGGGGGAAGAAGTGAGGAACATATAAAGTGGCAGGTGAGAAGGGCGCAGGACTGGTCACAGAGGAGGGGCCAGCCCACCAAATTAGCCACACACTGAAGGGGTTGGAGCTGGGTGCAGGGGTGCGAAAGGCCATGGAGGCAGGCGGAGAAGGACTGTAGGGAGGGAGGAGGTAGAGTAGCCCGGAAAGAGTAGCATCTCACTTCTCACACTGCCTTTATTAACTGTAGATGGCGGCTGCACTGCGCCACTCAACCCAGTACTTTGACTGGCACCTCTCAAACATTGGGGGGTGGGGAGAGGGGAGCAGCAAAATCCTTGCTCCCGCTGTTCCAGGGCCTATGGATGCAGTTGAAATACGTACACTCTGTATCACCTTCATCTGCGAGGGCTCAGTTACGAAGCATACGCAGTGCGAAAACACACAAAACACGTTCTGCAAACTCTTCATCAGGACCTAAAGGCTGTTAGACTAAAGGGTAAAACTATATAATTGTGTCATGAAATGGCAAATAGTGCAGTGCTGAGGAGCCATCTATTGACATTTACTAATGTGATTCACACGTATAAATACGGCTTTTGTCCCTTATTGAGAATTAGTTTAAAACAATCAAGTTATGACCTTCTGTATATGTCGGTGTACACGCAATGTACACCCACAGACTAGCATTCATTTACTCTGTGCAATATACGTTCCCAGGACCTTCACCTACTCTCTTCCTGCTCCGAGCTATACATGAGGAGCTGAGCAAATCCCCCGAGTCCTGTATATACTAATACATTGTGTAATCTTCCTCCCTAAACATCACTACGGGCCTTACAGTAATGTGGGTTCAGGAAATCAGTTTATTCAATTTTGTTTAAAATAACATGTTTTATGTTGTGTAAGGGTGTGGAACTTTATATAATTTCTCCACGGATAGATAGAAGTTCAGAAAAAAGGAACACACCCATTCATTCATAAGGCTTTTCAGCTGTTACTGATTAAGTAAGTATATATGATTGTGTTTCTCTTTGAGAGGTCATCACATGCTTCTGTACCGGGCTTTGCATCTCTTTACATTACAATAAAAGGAGATTTATGGTAAGAACTGACCTTTGTTAAATCTCTTTCTGTGAGGTACACTGGGTTCCACAGGGAATAACATTGGGGTGTAGAGTTGGATCTTGATCCGAGGCACCAACAGGCTAAAAGATTTGACTGTTCCCAAGATGCACAGCGCCGCTTCCTCTATAACCCCGCCTCCGTGCACAGGAGCTCAGTTTTGTTAACCTGACCAATGCAGTAGCAGGTAAAAGAGACGACAATCGTTAGTAGCCACATATACCACATTCTCATGACAGAAGAAGGTACCAGTGGCTAATGCCATACAAACCCAAAGAAGCTAAGTGCGTCAGGGTGGGCGCCCTGTGAAGACCAGTGTACCTCGCAGAAAGAGATTTAACAAAGGTAAGTTCTTACCATAAATCTCCATTTCTGCAGCGGTGTACACTGGGGTTCCACAGGGAATAACATCAGGGATGTCCTAAAGCAGTTCCTCATGGGAGGGGACGCACAGTAGCGGGCACAAGAACCCGGCGTCCAAAGGAGGCATACTGGGAGGCGGACTCAAGAGGTTCAAACGGAGACTCTTGTAAGGTGTCCAGAACAACCGAAAAATTCCAAGGAGCCACAGGCGGGACATAGGGAGGTTGAATCCGTGAATGTATGAACATCAGGTAGAGTCGCAATTTTTTTTCTCTGAAACCATATCGACAAGGCAGAAGTACAGTATGAACCTTGAGGGAGGCCAGACAAAGGCCTAAGTCCAGGCCCTGTTGCAGGAAAGCCAAAAGCTTGGCAGTACTGAACTTATATGCGTCATAATGCTTAGTCACACACCAGGCGAAGTAAGAATTCCAGACCCTATAATAAATCCGAGCAGACGCCGGTTTAAGGGCCTTCAACATAGTTTGAACGACCGCCTTAGAAAATCCATTGGCCCTCAGTACGGAAGCTTCAAGAGCCACGCTGTCAAAGCCAGACGGGCCAAATCCTGGTAGACACAAGGGCCCTGAACGAGGAGGTTTGGGCGTTGCGGAAGTAGAAGAGGACGCTCTATCGTGAGACCCTGCAGGTCTGAGAACCAATGCCGTCTGGGCCACGCTTGAGCGATTAGAAGTAGTATTCCTCCTTCTTGCTTGAACTTCCTTATCACCCTGGGCAGAAGTGACACCGGAGGGAACATGTACGGCAGCCGAAAATTACATGGAGTTGCCAGAACGTCCACGAACGCTGCTTGAGGATCCCTTGTCCTTGCTCCGAAGACCGGAACCTTGTGATTGTGTCGAGACGCCATCAGGTCTACATCTGGTAGGCCCCACTTGTACACTAGGAGTTAAAAGACTTTGGCTCCAATCTCCAGCGTGCATGTCCTGACGACTGAGGAAGTCTGCTTCCCAGTTGAGGAATCCCGGAATGAACACTGCCGATATGGCTGGCAGATGGCGTTCCGCCCAACGAAGGATTTTTGATACTTCCATCATTGCCATGCGGCTTCGAGTGCCACCTTGATGATTTATGTACGCCACAGTGGTGGCATTGTCTGACTGTACTTGAACTGACCTGTTCTGTACTAGAGGTAGGGCTAGTGTCAACGCATTGAACACTGCCCACAATTCCAGAATGTTTATTGGGAGAAGAGATTCCTCCCTGGTCCACCAACCCTGAAGAGAGTGTTGCTCCAACACCGCGCCCCAGGCCCGCAGACTGGCATCCGTCATCAGAAGGACCCAGTTGGAGATTCAGAAGGGACGACCTCTGCTCAGTTGCTGGTCCTGTAGCCACCAGTTCAGTGACAAGCGGACCTCCGGAGTCAACGAGATCATTTGAGTCCTGATCCGGTGAGGTAGGCCGTCCCACTTGGAGAGTATTAACCTCTGCAGAGGGCGTGAATGAACTTGAGCGTACTCCACAATGCCGAAAGCCGACACCATGAGGCCTAGTACTTGCTTCATCGAGTGTATCGACACACGTGGGCAAGAGAGGAAGCATCTTATCTTGTCCTGAAGTTTCAGGACCTTCTCCTGAGGCAAAAACAACAGCTGGTTGTGGGTGTCCAATAACGCTCCCAGGCAGAGGCGTATCTAGGGTAGGGCGAGTGGGGCACGTGCCCTGGGTGCCTTGGCAGGCCCAGGAGAGGGGGGTGCCGCCGGCGGCCCGGGCATCATGCCCCACTCGCCCCCGTCAACCCTAAATGTGAGGGGAGGAGAGCGCAGCGTCTCTCCCTCCCCTCACCGCCGCTGCCAGCACTAGCAGCACTGCTGTGTCCGGTCTCCGGCGTTAGCCAATCAGAGCTTGCGGACTGGCTCCTGATTGGCTGCCGGTCCGCGAGCTCTGATTGGCTAGCGAACCGGCGCCAGACACAGCCGCCGGAGACGAGACGGGAGACCTGGACGGAGCGGTGAGGGGAAGGAGAGGCGGTGAGGGGAAGGAGAGGCGCTGCGCTCTCCTCCCCTCACATAAGCGGCCAGTGAGTGAACGGGGGGGGGGGGGGGGGGGCACGGGCACAGTGGGGCATGTATCTGGCACCAAATGGGGCATGTAACTGGCACTGAGTGGGGCCTGGCACTGTGGGGCATGTATCTGTCACTGTGGGGCATGTATCTGGCACTGTGGGGCATGTAGCTGGCACTGTGGGGCATGTAACTGGCACCAAATGGGGCATGTAACTGGCACTGAGTGGGGCCTGGCACTGTGGGGCATGTATCTGGCACCGTGGGGCATGTATCTGGCACAGTGGGGCAATGTAACTGGCACTGTGGGGCATGTATCTGAAACACAGTGGGGCAATGTAACTGGCACTGTGGGGCATGTATCTGGCACAGTGGGGCAATGTAACTGGCACTGTGGGGCATGTATCTGGCACAGTGGGGCAATGTAACTGGCACTGTGGGGCATGTATCTGGCACAGTGGGGCAATGTATCCGGCACTGTGGGGCATGTATCCGGCACTGTGGGGCATATATCTGGCACAGTGGGGCAATGTAACTGGCACTGTGGGGCATGTATCCGGCACTGCGGGGCATGTATCCGGCACTGCAGGGCATGTATCCGGCACTGCGGGGCATTGTATCCGGCACTGTGGGGCAATGTAACTGGCACTGTGGGCCATTTTCAGTGGCCACACCCCTTCTGGAGCGTGGCCACACCTCTTCTGCCTCTTTTTGTGTGCTTTTGTTTTTTTGTTTTTTTTTTTTTGGGGGGGGGGCGCACCATTTTACATCTTGCCCTGGGCTCCAAAATCCCTAGTTACGCCTCAGCTCCCAGGTGCACCATGCTCTGAGCAGGGATCAGGGAAGACTTCTTGCAGTTGATGAGCCACCCGTGGCAGTAATTGGACCGTCAGTTCCAGATGACGAAGGAGAACCTCCGGAGAATTCGCCAGGATCAACAAGTCGACCAGATACGGCAGGATCCTGATACCCTGACGGCGGAGTAGAGCCGTCATGACCGCCATGACCTTGGTGAAGACGCTTGGAGTCATGGTCAGACCAAATGGTAAGGTCTGGAATTGAAAATGTAGGTTGCCAATAGCAAACCGCAGGTATTGCTGATGTGACACTGCAACAGGTATATGCAGGTAAGCATCCTGAATGTCCAGGGATACCATATAGTCCTTGGGCTCCAAAGCCAGAACAATAGAGTGAAGAGTTTCCATACGGAATTTTAAAACTCTCACAAATTTGTTCAAAGATTTGAGGTTGAGAATGGGTCCGGAAGATCCATTCGGCTTCGGAAATAGGAACATCGTTGAATAGTGCCCCCTGCCACTCTGAGTTAGAGGCACCAGCACAATCACTCCCTTGTCCAGGAGGGATTGTACCCCCAGATGGAGAGGTTTTGCTTTTACTGGGTCCGAAGGAACGTTTGTTGAGCAAAACTGGCGAGGGGGACGTTTCTTGAAAGAGATGGCGTATCCGTGAGCGACGACTTCCCTTACCCAGGCACCTGAAGTGGTCTGTGACCATACCTGAGCAAACCGTAGAAGTCGGCCTCCCACTCTGGGATCCCCTAGGGGGACGCTCGCCCCGTCATGCAGCAGGCTTGTCTGTTTTGGAAGCAGGCTGATGGGCAGCAAAGGCACGTTTTGGTTTGGGCTAAGTGGATTTGGAAGTGCAAGCCTGTTTCGGGTATGCCTGACCCTTTGCTTTGCCTGGAGGTCGAAAGGAACGAAAGGAAGTACTATTAGTCTTCGGAGCTGAAGGAGTAGTACTAGGTAGACATGCAGTTTTAGCAGATGCTAAGTCAGCAACAATCTTATTGAGGTCTTCCCCAAAAAGAATGTTACCCTTAAAAAGGATCACCTCCAAGGTCTATTTAGAGTCCAGATCTACAGACCAGGAATACAACCAGTGGATCCGGTGAGCCAGAATAGACGTAGTAGGCGCTTTGGCCGCCAGGATGCCTGCATCAGATGCCGCCTCCTGTATATAATGAGAGCCTGTAATAATGTATGACAGACACTGTATAGCATTATCAGGAAAATTAGACGTAGTTCCGCTTCAACTTCCTGATCCCAGGCCTCTATGGCTTTAGCAGCCCAAGAGGCCGAAATACTAGGCCTATGAACAGCTCCAGCAAGAGTGTAAATAGATTGCAAGCAACCCTCCACTCGTTTATCCATCGGTTCCTTCAAAGAGGTGACGGTAGTGACAGGCAGACCAGATGACACCACCAGATGCGCGATTTGTGAGTCCACCGGCGCCGGTGTTTCCCAATTTTTACTTAACTCTGCAGCGAGAGGATAGTGAGCTAGCATCTTTTTAGACAGGGAAAATGTATTTCCTGGATTTTCCCAGGATTCCTGATGAACGTCAACCAAGTGGTCAGAATGAGGTAAAACTAATTTAGTAACCTTCTGACGCTTACACTTATCTGGTTTCTTAGAGGTAGCTGGGGGTTCTTCGTCATCATCAATTTGAAGAATCAGCCTGATAGACTCCAAAATGTCAGGAACATCCACCTGTGTAGTAGACTCCCCATCAGAAGCATCTGCATCAGTGTCTGAAGGGTCATTATATGCGCCATCTTCATCAGATGAAGTATCTGAAACATGAGTGGATTGTAAGGAAATAATGGCCCGTTTGGTCTTAGGCGGGCGAGGATTAGGATTTTGCTTGGCCAAAGACTGATTTAATTGCTGTAACTGAGAGGACAGAGTATCTGCCCATGGCGGATTAACAACAGGGACAATATGTGGCTGTAATGGCAAAGGATGTCCCATAGGGGGCGCAAGTCTAGGTACAAGCGTAGTCAGTAAATTAGAAAATGTAGCCCACGGTGGGTCATGAACTACCCCCATTGCTGTGGACTGACTAAGGAGTATAAAACTCCCTGTACCTGAACCCTCAGCTGCAATATTTTCCTCAGAGACATCTATGGCATTAGCACTGCAGGGGGCAGGGTTAGCCATAGAATTATCACCCTGTGTAGCTGATATGATATGAAAGCGTAACCGTAGGGCGAAATAGTACAATATAAGCAGACAAATTTCCTTACAAAACTCCCCCTGTATATTGTGACTGCAAGCAGAGCACACACTGAGAATTTAAGAGGTATATGGTGACTGTAAAACACAGAGAAAAAATAAGATTTTACTCACCGGTAAATCTATTTCTCGTAGTCCGTAGTGGATGCTGGGAACTCCGTAAGGACCATGGGGAATAGACGGGCTTCGCAGGAGACTGGGCACTCTAAAAGAAAGATTAGGTACTATCTGGTGTGCACTGGCTCCTCCCTCTATGCCCCTCCTCCAGACCTCAGTTAGGATACTGTGCCCGGAAGGGCTGACACAATAAGGAAGGATTTTGAATCCCGGGTAAGACTCATACCAGCCACACCAATCACACCGTATAACTCGTGATACTATACCCAGTTAACAGTATGAAATATAACTGAGCCTCTCAACAGATGGCTCAACAATAACCCTTTAGTTAGGCAATAACTATATACAAGTATTGCAGACAATCCGCACTTGGGATGGGCGCCCAGTATCCACTACGGACTACGAGAAATAGATTTACCGGTGAGTAAAATCTTATTTTCTCTGACGTCCTAGTGGATGCTGGGAACTCCGTAAGGACCATGGGGATTATACCAAAGCTCCAAACGGGCGGGAGAGTGCGGATGACTCTGCAGCACCGAATGAGAGAACTCAAGGTCCTCCTCGGCCAGGGTATCAAATTTGTAGAATTTAGCAAACGTGTTTGCCCCTGACCAAGTTGCAGCTCGGCAAAGTTGTAAAGCCGAGACCCCTCGGGCAGCCGCCCAAGATGAGCCCACTTTCCTCGTGGAATGGGCTGTTACTGATTTAGGATGCGGCAATCCAGCCGCAGAATGCTCCAGCTGAATTGTGCTACAAATTCAGCGAGCAATAGTCTGCTTAGAAGCAGGAGCACCTATTTTGTTGGGTGCCTACAGGATAAAAAACGAGTCAGTTTTCCTGACTCCAGCCGTCCTGGAAATATAAATTTTTAAGGCCCTGACTACGTCCAGTAACTTGGAATCTTCCAAGTCCCTAGTAGCTGCAGGCACTACAATAGGTTGGTTCAAGTGCAAAGCTGATACCACCTTAGGGAGAAACTGGGGACGAGTCCTCAATTCTGCCCTATCCATATGGAAAATCAGATAAGGGCTTTTACATGACAAAGCCGCCCATTCTGACACACGCCTGGCCGAAGCCAAGGCCAATAACATGACCACTTTCCACGTGAGATATTTCAAATCCACAGTTTTAAGTGGCTCAAACCAATGTGATTTTAAGAAACTCAACACCACGTTGAGATCCCAAGGTGCCACAGAAGGTACAAAAAAGGGGCTGAATATGTAGCACTCCCTTTACAAATGTCTGAACTCCAGGCAGTGAAGCCAGTTCTTTCTGGAAGAAAATCGACAGAGCCGAAATCTGGACCTTAATGGAACCCAAATTTAGGCCCATAGTCACTCCTGACTGTAGTAAGTGCAGAAAACGACCCAGCTGAAATTCCTCTGTTGGGGCCTTCCTGGCCTCACACCACGCAACATATTTTCGCCAAATACGGTGATAATGGTTTGCGGTTACTTCTTTCCTGGCTTTTATCAGCGTAGGAATGACTTCCTCCGGAATGCCCTTTTGCTTTAGGATCCGGAATTCAACCGCCATGCCGTCCAACGCAGCCGCGGTAAGTCTTGGAAAAGACAGGGCCCCTGCTGTAGCAGATCCTGTCTGAACGGTAAAGGCCATGGGTCCTCTGATATTATTTCTTGAAGTTCTGGGTACCAAGCTCTTCTTGGCCCATCCGGAACCACGAGTATCGTTCTTACTCCTTGTTTTCTTATTATTCTCAGTACCTTTGGTATGAGAGGCAGAGGAGGGAATACATAAACCGACTGGTACACCCACGGTGTCACTAGAGCGTCCACAACTATTGCCTGAGGGTCCCTTGACCTGGCGCAATATCTAGTTTTTTTGTTTAGGCGGGACGCCATCATGTCCACCTGTGGCCTTTCCCAACGGTTTACCAACAGTTGGAAGACTTCTGGATGAAGTCCCCACTCTCCCGGGTGTCGGTCGTGTCTGCTGAGGAAGTCTGCTTCCCAGTTGTCCACTCCCGGAATGAACACTGCTGACAGTGCTAAGACGTGATTTTCCGCCCATCGGAGAATCCTTGTGGCTTCTGCCATCGCCATCCTGCTTCTTGTGCCGCCCTGTCGGTTTACATGGGCGACTGCCGTAATGTTGTCTGATTGGATCAGTACCGGCTGGTTTTGAAGCAGAGGCCTTGCCAGACTTAGGGCATTGTAAATGGCCCTCAGTTCCAGAATATTTATGTGTAGGGACGACTCCTGACTTGACCAAAGTCCTTGGAAATTTCTTCCCTGTGTGACTGCCCCCCAGCCTCGAAGGCTGGCATCCGTGGTTACCAGGACCCAGTCCTGTATGCCGAATCTGCGGCCCTCTTGAAGATGAGCACACTGCAGCCACCACAGTAGAGATACCCTGGTCCATGGAGACAGGGTTATCAGCCGATGCATCTGAAGATGCGATTCCGACCACTTGTCCAAGAGGTCCCACTGAAAGGTTCTTGCATGGAACCTGCCGAATGGAATTTTGCTTCGTAAGAAGCTACCATTTTTCCCAGGACTCGTGTGCAGTGATGCACCGATACCTGTTTTGGTTTCAGGACGTCTCTGACTAGAGATGACAGCTCCTTGGCTTTCCCCTGCGGGAGAAACACTTTTTTCTGTTCTGTGTCCAGAACCATCCCCAGGAACAGCAGGCGTGTGGTAGGAACCAGCTGTGACTTTGGAATGTACAGAATCCATCCATGCTGTTGTAGCACTTCCCGAGATAGTGCTACTCCGACCAACAACTGCTCCATGGACCTCGCCTTTATAAGGAGATCGTCCAAGTACGGGATAATTAAAAACTCCCTTTTTTCGAAGGAGTATCATCATTTCTGCCATTACCTTGGTAAAGACCCTCGGTGCCGTGGACAGTCCAAACGGCAGTGTTTGGAATTGGTAATGGCAATCCTGTACCACAAATCTGAGGTACTCCTGGTGAGGATGGTAAATGGGGACATGTAGGTAAGCATCCTTGATGTCCAGGGATACCATGTAATCCCCCTCCTCCAGGCTTGCAATAACCGCCCTGAGCGATTCCATCTTGAACTTGAATTTTTTTATGTATGTGTTCAAGGACTTCAAATTTAAAATGGGTCTCACCGAACCGTCCGGTTTCGGTACCACAAACAGTGTGGAATAGTAACCCCATCCTTGTTGAAGTAGGGGCACCTTGACTATCACCTGCTGGGAATACAGCTTGTGAATTGCCTCTAGCACAGCCTCCCTGCCTGAGGGAGTTGTCGGCAAGGCAGATTTGAGGAAAACGGCGGGGGGGGAGACGCCTCGAATTCCAGCCTGTACCCCTGAGATACTACTTGAAGGATCCAGGGATCCACCTGTGAGCGAGCCCACTGATCGCTGAAATTTTTGAGGCGGCCCCCCACCGTACCTGGCTACGCCTGTGGAGCCCCCGCGTCATGCGGTGGACTCAGAGGAAGCGGGGGAAGAATTTTGATTCTGGGAACTGGCTGACTGGTGCAGCTTTTTCCCTCTTCCCTCGTCTCTGTGCAGAAAGGAAGCGCCTTTGACCCGCTTGCTTTTCTGAAGCCAAAAGGACTGTACCTGATAATACAGTGCTTTCTTAGGCTGTGAGGAAACCTGAGGTAAATTTTTTTCTTCCCAGCTGTTGCTGTGGATACGAGGTCCCAGAGACCATCCCCAAACAATTCCTCACCCTTATAAGGCTCTATGTGCCTTTTAAAGTCAGCATCACCTGTCCAGTGTCGGGTCTCTAATACCCTCCTGACAGAATGGACATTGCATTAATTCAGGATGCCAGCCGGCAAAATATCCCTCTGTGCATCCCTCATATATAAGACGACGTCTTATGTTCGCAAAATAGTATCCCTGTTTGACAGGGTTACAGACCACGCTGCAGCAGCACTATCTGCAGGTCTCAGTCTAGTACCTGAGTGTGTAAATACAGACTTCAGGATAGCCTCCTGCTTTTTATCAGCAGGTACCTTCAAAGTGGCCGTATCCTAAGACGGCAGTGCCACCTTTTTTGACAAACGTGTGAGCGCCTTATCCACCCTAGGGGATATCTCCCAGCGTAACTTATCCTCTGGCGGGAAAAGGTACGCCATCAGTAACTTTTTAGAAATTACCAGTTTCTTATCGGGGGAACCCACGCTTTTTCACACTTCATTCACTCATTTGATGGGGGAACAAAACACTGCCTGCTTTTTCTCCCCAAACATAAAACCCTTTTTTAGTGGTACTTGGGTTAATGTCAGAAATGTGTAACACATTTTTTATTGCCGGGATCATGTAACGGATGTTCCTAGTGGATTGTGTATATGTCTCAACCTCGTCGACACTGGAGTCAGACTCCGCGTCGACATCTGTGTCTGCCATCTGAGGGAGCGGGCGTTTTTGAGCCCCTGATGGCCTTTGAGACGCCTGGGCAGGCGCGGGCTGAGAAGCCGGCTGTCCCATAGCTGTTACGTCATCCAGCCTTTTATGTAAGGAGATGACACTGTCGGTTAATACAGTACCTTCCACCTATCCATCCACTCTGGTGTCGGCCCACAGGGGGCGACATCCCATTTATCGGCATCTGCTCCGCCTCCACATAAGCCTCCTCATCAAACATGTCGACACAGCCGTACCGACACACCGCACAAACACAGGGAATGCTCTGACTGAGGACAGGACCCCACACAGCCCTTTGGGGAGACAGAGAGAGAGTATGCCAGCACACACCAGAGCGCTATATAATGTAGGGATAAACATTATCACTGAGTGAATTTTCCCCAATAGCTGCTTGTATAAACAATATTGCGCCTAAATTTAGTGCCCCCCCTCTCTTTTTAACCCTTTGAGCCTGAAAACTACAGGGGAGAGCCTGGGGAGCTGTCTTCCAGCTACACTGTGAAGAGAAAATGGCGCCAGTGTGCCAAGGGAGATAGCTCCGCCCCTTTTTCACAGACTTTTCTCCCGCCTTTTTATGGATTCTGGCAGGGGTAATTATCACATATATAGCCTCTGGGGCTATATATTGTGATTATTTTGCCAGCCAAGGTGTTTTTATTGCTGCTCAGGGCGCCCCCCCCCCAGCACCCCGCACCTTCAGTGACCGGAGTGTGAAGTGTGTATGAGGAGCAATGGCGCACAGCTGCAGTGCTGTGCGCTACCTTGGTGAAGACTGAAGTCTTCTGCCGCCGATTTTCCGGACCATCTTCATGCTTCTGGCTCTGTAAGGGGGACGGCGGCGCGGCTCCGGGAACGAACACCAAGGACGGGTCCTGCGGTCGATCCCTCTGGAGCTAATGGTGTCCAGTAGCCTAAGAAGCCCAAGCTAGCTGCAAGCAGGTAGGTTCGCTTCTTCTCCCCTTAGTCCCTCGTTGCAGTGAGCCTGTTGCCAGCAGGTCTCACTGTAAAATAAAAAACCTAACATATACTTTCTTTCTAGGAGCTCAGGAGAGCCCCTAGTGTGCATCCAGCTCGGCCGGGCACAGAAATCTAACTGAGGTCTGGAGGAGGGGCATAGAGGGAGGAGCCAGTGCACACCAGATAGTACCTAATCTTTCTTTTAGAGTGCCCAGTCTCCTGCGGAGCCCGTCTATTCCCCATGGTCCTTACGGAGTTCCCAGCATCCACTAGGACGTCAGAGAAATACCAAGGGAGTATATCCTGTGAAACACTATATTACATGAAAACCCTGACGCACTTAGCCCCCCTCAGGGTACAGACTATAGGGATAGCAGTATATGTGCCCTGGTGGTCTAGTGGGGTCCATGTACGGCCACAGTGTCCACGCCAGCGCGCGCAATCCGTCTCCTAAAGACCATGCCGGATCGCGATTTCCAGCGGGTCCCACCTGGGTGACCCTCTTACCTCCTCCTTTGATGCGGCCATGCGATCCCGGAGAGCTGCGGCAGGTGTGTGTGCCCTAGGTGAAGAACCGGAGCCCTCCGCTGTAAGTACCTGGCAACCAGGGCGCGGGAGTATACAGCGCCGCCGGGGGAGGTGTGGGAGCCGCAGTACGATATGTCAATATGGGATATAGCACCTTTAAGTGCCTGTGCTGCGGCCCTTGAAGTTTTCTTTCTTCATAAAAGCTCTTTTCAGGGCTACTCAGCGCAGCCCTCCCTGTTAGCTGCCTGCACTGCAGGCACCAACTTACAAACTGAGCTCCTGTGCACGGAGGCGGGGTTATAGAGGAGGCGGCGCTGTACATCTTGGGAACAGTCAAAGCTTTTAGCCTGTTGGTGCCTCGGATCAAGATCCAACTCTACACCCCGATGTTATT
Source organism: Pseudophryne corroboree (assembly GCF_028390025.1). NCBI lineage: Eukaryota > Metazoa > Chordata > Amphibia > Anura > Myobatrachidae > Pseudophryne > Pseudophryne corroboree. The sequence goes on along the minus strand of NC_086444.1, from coordinate 109,637,002 downwards.
CCCTGTGGAACCCCAGTGTACCCCGCTGCAGAAATTATATTTAGGGCCTGATTCTGCAGCATCCATGGGCCTGATTCATACTTGCCTATTCTCCCAGAATGGCCAGAAGACTCCTGAAAATCGCTGGCACCTCAGCCTCCCAGAAAAGAGGGCAAGTCTCTAGAAAAGGCCTCTACTTTTCCACACCCCCCTGCATCCACACACTCCTCCCCCCAGCTCTTTGCTTACCTAGTTAAAGTGTGGGTGGGGCGATGAGACAATTCCCGCTGAATCGCATAATTGTAGCACCACCCCCGCTTTACAATTCTGTTACTATGGACATTGTATAGCGGGGGGTGGGGACAGGGGTGTATCTTCCTATTGGCCAGTATGGCACTCGCCAGGGGCGCCAGCTGTGGAGGGGTGCCGTCCAGAGGTGCCACCTGCGGGCAGTAGGTAGATTCACTTTTAGAGGCAGCAGCTATCCCTCCAACCCCGTGTAGTTCCTCACCAGCAGGGATGCCCACTAATGATCATAGTATGCAGCAGTGGCAGCTGGGGGGTGTAGTTTATGTAGAGTTTCTTATCTGTATTGTGGTGCGGTGCTGGACCCCGGCGCCAATTACAGTGGCTGCTGTATTCTTTGATCATTAATGGGCATCCCTGCTGTTGAGGAACTACACAGGGGTGGGAGGATAGCTGTCACCTCTAAAAGTGAATCTACCTAAAAGTGCTGCCTTTAATAGTAAAATCAACATGGGGGCATATGTGTGTCTGGCACTGTGGGGGCATACGTGTCTCTGGCACTGTTGGGGCATACGTGTATCTGACGCTGTGGGGGCATACGTGTATCTGGCACTGTGGGGGCATACAAGTGTCCGGCACTGTGGGGGCATACGAGTGTCCAGCACTGTGGGGGCATATGAGTGTCTGGCACTGTAGGGGCATACAAGTGTCTGGCTCGGTGGTGGCATGTGTATCTGGCACTGTGGCGGCTTATTTGTATCTGGCACTGTGGGGGCATATGTGTATCTGGCACTATACTTGGAGGCATTATGTGTATCTGGCACGGCACTACTGGGGTCATTATGTGTAACTGGCACTATACTGGGGGACATTATGTGCATCTGACACTATACTGGGGACATTATGTGTAATGAGAACTACTGTGGGTATTGTGTGTAAGGCTGCTAATTGTGTGTGTGCGCATGTGTAGGGGGTGTGATTATATATTTATAGTTTGATATCATTATAATAAATTGTGATGCCACGCCCACTTTCCCAGGAGCGTGCACGCCTTCCCATATATATATATGGGCACTACTATGTAGCATAATGTGTATAAGGGGTACTACTGTGTAGCATTACATGAATAATGTACATTACTGTGCTGTGTCATGTGAGTAAGGCACACTACTGTGGTGTAATTTGAATTGGGGTACTGTTGAGTGGCCACACCCCTTTTTTGGCACACGTGCCTTCCCTATTTCAAATATGAAGGGGGGGGGCACCAGTCCTTTACTTTGCCAGGGGCGCTCGGACACCTAAATACACCCCTGGGTGGGGACACGATCGCACCTCCTCTCACCCCTGCACCGCCTACCTGTGCTGAAGCCACCCCTTCTTGTGCCGACCTGGCTGCCGCCTCCCGGAGTTGACAGCCACAAAGTCTGGCCTAACTCATGTTTGTAGGTAAATCAAAAAAGCAAGCAACTGGGTAAAATCATGCTGCACTGCAGGTGGGTCAGATGTTCAGAGAGAGTTAGGTTAGTATTCCCAATCGTAGTCCTCGTGGATGGTAAAGTGTGAAAAAGTAAAAAAAAAATGAAAAAAATCATGTTGACCTCATGACAATGTCAACCTATTGTCAATGTCGACGGAATGCATGTCGACCATATGGTGTCGACCTATTGACTGTCGACCTAGTAACTGTCGATCTATCATCCTGATTCTGAAAAGGTAGACATGGCAATGTTCAACACAAAAATGGTCGACACAAGTTGTTTTTATTTAGGCCAAACCTTGTATATTCCGTTTTCTGTGAACACCATCATTACATAGCTTCACTCCCACGCTTCAGGCAAGGTGGCTCACTCCACTCTCTCCACCACAGGTTACTAATCCCAATGTGTCCACGTGGATAGTACGAGAAATCAAGTAAATGTTGAGAAACACGTAAAACCCAAAAAGCATGTGTCAACCATTTGTGTGTCGACCATTGTCACGTCGACCTTTTGAACCCGTTGACCTTCCATCTGTCGGCTTTCTGTACCTGTGGACCTAATGTACCGACAAGTACAAAACCATATAGTGTCGACCTATTGACTGTCAACAAATACACTGTCGATCCATCATCCGGATACCACGCAAGCACTAGGTGTTTGTGGCATGTGTATATTTGTATACGCTGCATGATAATGTAATAAAAACATGGTTTAAATGTTATTATGTCTTGTACAAATAGGGTGAAGCTGTAAGCTACAAATGAGAGTATAAGCTCTTATTAATGAGAAGGAAACTTACATTTACCATGTTAATACAAAACGTCCACATCCAATGTTTTTCCCTTCAATTATTAAATGGAATAATTATTCCTGAAGCAGTCCGTATGGAAGTGATAAGTAATGTGAATAGATGGCTACTAATTAGGGTGGTCATTCTGAGTTGATCGCTAGCTGCATTCGTTCGATGTGCAGTGATGAGGCAAAAAAATGGCAATTCTGCGCATGCGTATGCGGCGCAATGCGTACTATTACAACAGCCGATGTATATTCACAGAAGATCTAGCGAAGTTTTTCAGTCGCACTGCTGGCCGCAGAGTGATTGACATGAAGTGGGCGTTTCTCGGTGTCAACTGACCGTTTTCAGGGAGTGTTCTAAAAAACGCAGGTGTGCCAGGAAAAACACAGGCGTGGCTGGGCGAACGCAGGGCGTGTTTGTGACGTCAAAACAGGAACTGAACAGTCTGAAGTGATCGCAAGCGCTGAGTAGGTATTAAGCTACTCTGAAACTGCACGAAAAAACTTTGCCACCGCTCTGCGATCCTTTCGTTCGCACTTCTGCTAAGCTAAAACACACTCCCAGTGGGAGGTGGCATAGTGTTTGCACGGCTGCTAAAAACTGCTAGCGAGCGAACAACTCGGAATGACCACTTAAGTTCATTAAAAGATCTAATATAGCCCCAATGCTAGCGACTTCAATCCATCAGAAGGAGCTATAGGGCCTAATTCAGACCTGATTGCACCTCTGCGAATTTGCAGATCAGATCGTCGCCGCCCAGACAGAGTGTATACCCGCCCCGTGCAATTCTGCGTATGCCGTGCGTAAAGTTTTGCAAACGCCGGACAGCTGCAAATCCGTTTGCAACTCACTCACCATCTAATGATTTTTCCAGTGTGTACAGTTTGTGCGTAGCCCAGAACTTACTCCTACAGTGCGATAGAAACAGGCTGATCGGGGCTGGAGCTGACGTCACATATCCTCCCTGAAAACGCTTAGTAACGCCTGCATTTTTCCTGACACTCCCAGAAAATGGCCAGTTACCACCACCAAACGTCCGCTTCCTGTCAATCAACCTGCGTTGTCTAGTGATCAAAAAAGACGCAGGATTTGTTCGCAGTTTGGCTTCGCGCCTGCGCATTATGATCCATACGCAGTTGTTCCATAATCGCCCGCTCAGCGATTTCGCACAACAACGATCAGGTCTGAATTAGGCCCATAGAGCATTGCTGGAAATAACCATTATTCCCTATATCTGCGCCAACCCTCCAGCTTATTGTTAAAGTCAATTAATGACGCATCTGACACCGTATATACAGCCACTCCTCCTCTCAATAAAGGTGTTTATTCAGCCAATTATCCTTCACTGATCTGCTGTTATACATACGCTTTATCACAGCCAGCACAATGGCCAGCACGCCCAAACGCAACCTTCATTTAGAAATCAGCATACAGTATACTGGATCATCTGCAGATGCAGGCAGGGTTGGGTATGGCATCCCGGCAGCCAGAATACCGACGCCAGGATCCCGACCTCCAGAATGCCAGCAGGGGGGTGAGCGCAACGAAGCCTCTTGTGGGCTTACTGCACTCGCCACGCCACAGGTTCTATTCCCAGTTTCCACTCCATTTGTGTCATGGACGACCCAGGAGTGGGAATAGCTGTGGCGGCACTGCCGGTATTCTGGTGGTCGGGATCCTGACCACATCCCATGCAGGAACCACATAACAGGTGCTATCTCTCTCTCTCTCTCTCTCTCTCTCTCTCTCTCTATATATATTACATGAAATATGTGGTACTTCATCATAGTGTTTTACATTAGATATAGTACATTTATTATAACACTTTAAAGGTAAGTTAAGTACACTGAAAGGTAAACCCTGCCAGCGTACTAGAAAAAAATGGTCCCGCAGTAATAATTTCAGGGGAGTCTTTAATGGTCTCTGGATCCGTAAATAAGTGGAGGTAGGTAGCGACAGGTGATGAGCTTAATGCGTTTCTCTAGGCATGGTCACCTAGCTTCATCTGATGATATTTTATATTAGGGACATATTTTACAAAGGGACATTGGCCCTCATTCCGAGTTGATCGCAGCAGGAATTTTGTTAGCAGTTGGGCAAAACCATGTGCACTGCAGGGGGGGGGGGGGGGGGGGGGGGGCAGATATAACATGTGCAGAGAGAGTTAGATTTGGGTGGGTTATTTTGTTTCCGTGCAGGGTAAATACTGGCTGCTTTATTTTTACACTGCAATTTAGATTGCAGATTGAACACACCACACCCAAATCTAACTCTCTCTGCACATTACCCCCATTGTGCATCAAAAAAAGGGAGTGGTCTCACAAGGAAGGGGCGTGGACACACAATAGTAACCCCGTTTCAAATTACGCCCACAGAAGCACCATCTTATTCACATTACCCTGCGCGTCGTAGTGCCGCTTATACACATAATGCCCCTAGAAGTGCCTATTACACAGATAATGTCCCCAGTAGTAGTGCCACCTATACATAATGCCCACAGTCAGCAGTGCATTTAAGGGTCAGGCTGCCCCTAGGCACAACATTTTTGGCCGCCCCCCTCTAAAAAATACAAACAATTATATGTCTCTTATTCTCACATCCCTTGCCACTCCATAGCCTTCTCATTACCCCTTTCATAGCTCTCTCCATGTCAGTTCCCTCCATACCTCACTGACCTCCCCAACTCCACAGCTCACAGTGCTCTCCTCACACCTCACTGCTCCCCACATGTCACACTGCCCCGTTCACACTTACTGGTCGCCCAGCTCAATACCCCATCACAACTCACTGCCCTATCACACGTCAGTGCTCCCCCCACACACACACTGTCTCCCTATTGCTCACAATGTACACACACTGCACACACAAAGTCACACACACAGAGTTGCCTAATCCTAGCTCCCCGTCCCTGCTGCCTAAACCTAAATCTCCCTCCCCGCAGCCTGACCCTAAGCCTCCCCGGGGGTGCCTAACCCTCCATCCCCACTGCCTAATATTAACCTCCCCCGCATTCTGACCCTAACCCCCTCTGTCTGGTGCCAGAACGGACCTAACCCCCCTCTCCCGAACCTAAACCTAACCTGCCATGTGTACATACGGCCGGGATGCCACCTGTTGGGATTCCGCCTCATGGATTTTATCCTCAGCCCCCAGACAGGGATGTTAATAAGCTGCAGGATCACACTGCCATCACCTCCTTTCTCTCTCTCTCTGGCAGAGGGTGGGGGTGCTGTGTGACTGGCGGGCAGGAGCAGGAAGAGGGGGTAAGATGACACCTGAGAGAGGGGGAAGGCTCTGTGCAACACCTCCTCTGCAGGCTGCTATGTTTTCTCATACTACTCCCTCCCCCTCACACCCCGCAAACACACTCACACACATACACAATTGCACATACTATACATATACACCTATTTCCCTCTACTCTGGCTTACAGTATAGTACCTCACAAGCAGCAGCTATCCCTCTCTGGCAGCCTGGTCCATGTAGCCCCGCCCCCTCCACCCCATGAAGCTCCGCCCCCTTTCTGCAGAACACAATCAAGTGGGGGAAGGACTGGAGGCTTGAAGCTGCCGACGCCGCTGCCTGTCATACAGAGTGACAGGCACCAGCGCCGGCAGCAGCAGGTGTACAGGAGCAGCGGCATCACAGGGATGCAGAGCACCTCTCCTCCCTGGCGCCTCCCTGCACCGCATTCCTTTGCTGAGCGGGTACCGCCAGGCCTGATTCTATT